>NC_048595.1:83718553-84318553 GCF_003668045.3 Cricetulus griseus | reverse complement strand
CAGTGAGTTCCAAGATAGGCAGGGCTATATAGAAAGACCCTATCTCAAAAAAAAGGAAGGAAGGAAGGAAGGAAGGAAGGAAGGAAGGAAGGAAGGAAGGAAGGAAGGAAGGGAGCAAGGGAAAGAGAAGGAAAAAAAGAGAGGTGATTAAATAATACTATAGGTATAGACAATATTTTAGGGTGTTAAACTTAGCAGAGGAAAATAAACCTCAAGGCCATTTAAATTTAACTTTCCTGAACAATAAACATCACTTTTTAAAGGTATAAAAAACTAAAAATTAACCTAACGATACATGCAAGATAGTCAATCAAAGTTTTGGCCTTTAACATAAAGGACTACCTTTCTTAAGATTTTTGTTGTTGTTTTTTTTTAGAGACAGGGTGTCTATATAGTTCTGGCTGTCTTGGAAATCACTATGTACACCAACCAAGCTGACATCCAATTCACACATATCTTCCTACTTCTCGTCCCTGATTAAAGGTGTGTGCCACCATACCTGGCCATAAAGATTTACTTTATTTTAAATAAAAGAGGGAAGCTTTTTCAACACTTTTGCAGAGCTAACTTGGAAAGCACATATTTTCAAGGGGTTTATTTATTGTAAAATATTAATAGTCACATAATCTAAAATGAAGACAAAGTTCTACTGCTTAGGTAAGAAAGCACATATTTTCAAGGGGTTTATTTATTGTAAAATATTAATAATCACATAATCTAAAATGAAGACAAAGTTCTAATGCTAAGGTAAAACAGGATAAAATCAATTGTTTGAATATAGGGAAGACAAACTGCTAACTTAGGACACTGATTTGAAAGTTATTGCTCTTTTTTTTGTTGGTTTGGCTTTTTTTGTTTTTGAGACAGGGTTTCTCTGTGTTGCCTTGACTGTTCTGGAACTAGATCTGTAGACCAGGCTGGCCTGGAATTCACAGAGATTCACGTTCCTCTGCCTCCGAGTGTTGGGACTAAAGGTGTGTGCCACCATGCCTTTCAAGTTTCACTTACTAATGTATGCCTTTTTCTTCTTGGATGCTCTTGGGATTTCTAAATGAAAGCATAAGTGGTAATGGAACAAATATGTCCATATATTAAACCTTAATATAAGGTGGTTCTGTTAGTTTGCAAAACACTATTTGTTATTTCACAAAACAAACAAATAAAAACAGTAAGTGAAACTTGTAATTTGAGAAAATTTGCTTTGTGACTGAAAAAGGAACTACTCACCAAAAGCAGCAGCCATAGGAGGTTCAAGAGATGGCTGACCATCACCAGTAGGAAGGTCTAAGCGAGTGAAGTCTCTGCTTTTGTCATTATTATATTTCACATTAAGGCTGGTGAGCTTGGAGAAGTCAATACGCAGAGTGCAGCATGCATTATAGATATTTTGGCCATCCAAAGCCTAAAGCAGATGAGAAAGGGACTGGTGTTTTGTCAAGACCACACTGACTTACTGAGCAGTCTCTTCTTTGAGACAGAGGCAATCAAATATAAAGGAGGGTACAAAGGACAAAAGGCCAAAGACCTAGGTTAACTTTTATTATCTGACGTTGTCAAATCAAATGAAACTAAAAATATAAAAGCCTGGAATAATATTCTATAGTATTATAGAAACACCATTATTATGGTTATTTTGCCCATGGTAAATATTTAAAGGTGTTAATTTCATAATTCAATTTCATTTTAGTATAGTTTATACTGGTGAATATAATATATTGATGAAACACCACAGTAAATAATATGTTAGTCATAAAAAATAAAATATTATCTGTCATGTTTTTTTTTTTTGTACTTACTTTTTTGAATAAAAAACAAAGAGAGTCGCTTGTGACCAAAGACCAGTAATCCCTTTGCTATAATAAAATTTACCAGCAGGCTATTTGTGGCTACTGCATGTTTTCACAAATAGTCAAATTTATAAAAACATACACAAAACCCAAAGAATATGGCAACTGTATGATAAGCATGCAGCTTATGTTAAACTTAAGATTCTATCTCTAAACCAATAACAAAGCAGAATTTAGGTTAATGACAGCTCTCCAAGAGAACTGTATCTAATGTGACCAAGTGTCTGTCTTAGTCTTATTAAAACAAAACCAAAGATTTATGCACTTAAAAAGAAAACAACATCATTTGACAGCATAATTTAAGGTTTAATGTCTTTACCAATTCAGAACTCAGTAACAATGAGAGCTGAATATGGGTATACAACACATAGTGAAATCAATCTCTGCCCGATTGAAGACAAGTAAATGAAACCACAAGGTCAAACATCTACTTATCAGTCAGATTGAATCAGGAGTACTATGCTTAAGTATAGATTTTAAATGCAACAAACAGCAATGAATATCAAAGATCTGAAAAATGATAAACTAAAGCTGCTTCCAATGGGAAAGCAATAAGTCTTAGCTTAGAAGGAAACAACACAGTTTACAATGATCAAAAGGTACATATAATTAAACACAAGATAAACTGGAGCAAGTGAGATGTGATGGCTCCTTCAGATATCTCCAAAGCAAGTGACTAATACTAACAATGGAAAAGGAAAAGTATAATTACCATTTTGGCATAATGTGCATTCAGTGGGTCAGCATACTGAAGCAAGGCTTGAAATTGATTATTCTTTGTAAAGGTGATAATCTTCAAGACTGTGCCAAATTTAGAAAATATCTGGAAAAAAGGGGTTTGTTTGTTTTAAGGCAATCTCTTGTTAAGTTGCTCAGGCAGGCTTCAAATTCTTGATCTTCTTACCTCATCAATGAGCCCCATTAATGTATAAAATACAAGCAATGTTTTCTATTAAAACTTCTGGTACAAAAATGTACCAAAAGAAGCCTAAGATGTTAATGTTTCAATACCTATGCATGATGCTGGCACACAACAAGTACTCAAATATTTAACCAATTTTATAATATGTACAAATGGTAGGATTCTAAAACAGAAGGCTGTAAGAGTAATTAACTGATAGTTTGATACAATGATGTTCACAAGTGTATGGATTAAAATGAAGTCAAATAAGTCAAAGATTTATTTCACCCCCTATAAGTCAGCAGCTACTTCTAGAAACCTCTACAGGCAGAAATAAGATGTTCAAATACCGGCTTGTTCAAATTGCAAGATACTTTTTTAAGTACAGGCAAGTTAAAAGAGCAACAAAAATTTCTGCCTTTATTAAGACAATAAATAGGCAAAGGAAACCATAACTTTGGTTATATAATATAAAAGTATTATAAGAAAAAAAGAGAAGGGTGAGATTAAATGGAGTGCATACTAGAGCAAAACTCAAACCAACTCCAGCTCCTCTAAGTTTAAGCATACTATCTCTTGCAGGGTGTGGTGGTTTGAATAAGCATGGCCCCCACCAGCTCATGTATTTGAATGCTTAGTCACCAGGCACCAGGTGAGCCATACTATCTGAAAGGATTAAAAGGATTAAGAGGTGGGCCTTGTTGAAGGAATTGTCTCTGGAGGTGGGCTTTGAGGTTTCAAAAGCTCAGAGTCTCTTTACCTACCGATCCAGCACCTGCCTGTATGCAGCCAGGTCCCCATTCCTTGATGCTAAGGGGCTAAACTGATACTGTAAGCAAGCCCCCAATTAAATGTCTTCTTTTATAAGAGTTGCATGGTCCCAGGGTATCCTCACAGCAACAATGACTAAGTCAGGGTGAATGAGATACAATGTTCTTTAAAGGAAGACTCTTTAAAAAGGAAACTTTTGAGATGATCCAATCCAACTATGGACATCAGCCACCTCACTCTGTAGGTTAAACAGTATCCCAAGCCCAAGAAACAGAAAAGGAAGATAGGACTAAGCTGGAGAACAGAGAGATAGACAGGGTTCCAAAAAGCCAAGGTGTTAAAGGGTACTTACTGAGGGTAAGTAAATGGGGGAAACATTTGTATGTGGAGCCTAAGAGCTTTGGTAAAGATTTTTTTCCCACTGGACTGGGAAGAACTAAACAATGACTTCTGTAACTAAAGACAGAGTCTTAATCCAATTTATGGAACTGAGAATAGAAAAGTACTGCTCATTCAGGACTTCTACATGAGAAGAAAAGTCTGTCACTGTGTGGGGGAAATGATAACTAGACTATTAGTACATGACCTCATGACACCGACTAAGTGCACCTGATGGGTGGTGGCAATGTTGAGTCATAGGTCCAAAAGTATCTTTTAAAGAATATAAATAAACCACAGTATTACAGAAGCAAATGCAAACACTCTGCTGATAAGTCACAGGGGTCATTATCTTTGTGAAGGAAACAGAATAAAAGACCAGTTACAAATCAAGCCTCCAGTATTTTGACTGTTTGTTAAATGCTACTTTGTGCAATGAACAGAAAACAAATTTAACAGAACAATGAAATCAATGACTTAAGCAAATACTAAACCACTTTTAGGGAGGGACAAGGGTGGCTACAAACATAACTGTTAAAGTTCCCTAGGAAACGCTTCACAGGTGCACTTTATTTTGAAACTGGTACTCAGATAATTATTGAAAGGAACACAGCAGTCCTACTAACTGGTATATTTAGTATTTACATTCATAGTAAAGAACACATTGAGATAAGAGTCTAAGTCCCATCATAAATAGAAAACTGATGATGGAAGTAAAAGAATATCTAAGGGCCCAGCTTATTTATAATATTTGAATTCAGATTAAAATGCATTTCAGTTTTTGAACACACACACACACACACACACACACACACACACACACACACACACACACACACACACCCTACAATTCTTCATTTAGTAATATAAATCCAAAGGCAGTGTAGTGAATGATTTGAATGAGCATGCCCCCAATAGACTCAAATGTTTGCATACTTGGTTCCCAGAAAATGGTATCAGGGAGTGTAAGCAGAGCTTAACAGGCCATTCTAGCAGAAGCTTAGAAGACAATAGTCTTGAAAACTATGAGGACTGTGGAAGCCTGGCTTAAGATGTTTCTGAGGGAAACAATAATATCAGAAAACTGGGCTAGAGAGCATTTTTTTTCGATATTTTTGGCTAAGACTCTGATAACTTTCTGTCTTCTCCTAAGAATTTGCCTGCAGCTAAATTTAAAAGTAACAGACTAAGCTGCTGGTAGTAGTGGTGGTGCTGGCTTTTAATTCATGCACTCAGGAGACAGAGGTAGGCAGATCCCTGTGAGTTCAAGGCCAGTCTGATCTATAGAGCTAATTCTAGGACAGCCAAGGTTCACAAAGAAAGAAATCCTGTCTCAATGCCCCCCCCCCACCCGTAATAGTAATCTTGTTAATGGAGGAAATCCCAAGACATCCTAGTATTGACTGCCGTGTGCTTATTAGTAGTAATCACACTTATGCAGATCTACAATGAATAAGAGCAAGCACAGCAAAAGAAGTATAAAACATACAGTTTGAAGAGAAAAAGCTTCAGGAAAGAGACCAAGACTTATATGTTGAGAGGTGAGATTAAAGAGAAGCCAGATCTGAAATGGAGTAAAGGGAGAGGTGCCCTCAGGGCCTAGCTAGGCTTCCAACTTACAAAAAGAAAAGACATAAGGAATTTTCTACTCTGAAAATAAACCAATAAAAGAAAATGTGGTTCAAGATGGCAAGGCTCCTCCCCAAGCAGGCAGCTGCCACACACTGCCTGGCCTCAGCAGTTCTCCTTAACTGCAGAAGATTCCACAATCCCTTTACTCATGTGCCCTTCATGATGCCAAAGCCAGAACCACATGGATGACACTGCCATATTCAGCTGCTTTCCTGGGATGGAGTCCAACCCACTTGAACCACATAAGACTGACAGACTATAGGTACTTTTGAAACTGGATGAAATGCATTTTACATTATGATAAACCACAAGCCTATAGTGGCCATGGAGTAGACTGTGCTGGTTTGAATGAGAATATCTCCTCCCATAGGCTCATGTTTGAATTCTTGGGCCCCACGTTGGTGAAACTGCTTGGGAAGAAGGGTTAGGAGGTATGGCTTTGCTGAAGGAAATGTGTCCAGTTTTACTCACCAGAAAATTATGTAAGTACATGACCTTCCAATTTGTAAATTTTAAATACCACTAGCCCTGACTTAGTAGAATATCGTTGGTAAGACAGTTCACATGCACTAATGAATTATCTACAAAGACTACACTATATATAAGTGATTATCTAGTATAATGCATATCATATATCCATATATATACTAAAGATTATTATATCTTCCCTTCCAAATATATATGGTGGGGGGGTCAAGATCGGGTTTCTCAGTGTAAAACTGGCTGTCCTCAAACTGACTCTGTAGACCAGTCTGGCCTTGAACTCACAGAGATCCACCTGCCTCTGTCTCCTGAGTGCTGGGATTAAAGGTGTATGCCACCATTGGAGGGAGGGGGAGGGAGGGAGGGAGGGAGGGAGGGAGGGAGAGGAGGAGGGAGGGGGAGGGAGAGAGGGAAGGAAGGAGGGAGGGAGGGAAGGAGGCTTAATAATAAGCCTCTGAAACTACAAGCAAGCCCCAAATTAAATGTGTGGGGTTTTTTTGTTGTTGTTGGGGTTTTTTGGTTTGGTTTTTTTTTAAGTTGTCTTGGTTATGATGGCTCTTCACAGCAATAGAACAATGACTAAAACAGGAAAATAATTCAATTTTGTTCATTTTTGATGTGGGATTTTGTGACTGACTGGACAATGCTCCTGTTTCAGCATCTCAAGTGCTAGGACTATAAATGTATGCCACTACATCTGGTTAAATTAGAACTTCTCACCCTTCAGTGTTTAATGTCATTGTCATAATTACTGGTATTAGGAATGAATGTAAGACCTCATGCATGAAAGTTCTTCACGCCAAATGGCTCTATCACTCAACTTACATCCCAAGCCTTGCCATCATTACACATCTTTTAAAATCCAAAATAAATTAGGCCAGGTATAGTGATACATACCTTTAATCCCAGCACTTGAGAGGCAGAGGCAGGCAAATCTCTGTGAGTTTGAGACCAGTCTAGTCTATAGTGAGTTCTAGGACAGGGCTATACAGGTCAACCCCTTTTTCAAAATAAAGCAAATTTAGAAAAGGGAGGCTGTAAAAAATACCTGACACAATTTCTTCTATGAAACAGAATCATAAATCTTATTATTTAACCAGATAATAAAAAGAAAATAACCAAATCAGTAAAGAACAGATTTGGGGAGAAGGGGGAAGAGAGGTCACACTATGTAGCATTAGCTGTTCTGGAGCTCACTGTGTAGACCAAGACTTGGACTTAGACATCTGCCTGCCTCTACCTCCCCAGTGCTGGGATTAAACTTGTGTGCTATCACACTCAACTTAAAAAACAAATATTAATTAAAGTTAGGGAGACCACATTTGATTCTGCTTTCAGAAGAGCTTGTTTCTTACCTGATGAAGAACTTCCAGAGTGACAGGGTAGAATAGGTTTTCAATAATTATCCGGAGCACAGGGCTCTGTCCAGGTAGCACTGCACCTTCATTGGAAGGAGCTCCAGGAAGGGATAAGTTTCCTGACTGGACAGCACTGACAGCCTGCAGTGCAGCTTGGGCTCTCTAAAAAGCAAGCCAAAAATAAGAAAAAAAAAAAAAGAAAAATTACCACTTTTGATCACAGAAGTAGTGGATGAATCCTGAAGCTGAGATGATGTAACACAAACTCACTTCCATATACTTTATCTAGATACACATATCCCAAGACCAGAGTTTTCAATTTGCTTGGTTTTTCTTTCTTTTATTAAAAGATGAGGCTAAGTAGACGGCTCAGTCAATCAGTGCTTGTGTAAGCATAAGGACCTGAGTTTTATCCTCAAAACCCCCATGAAAAAGCCAGGAGCAGTGGTGCATGCTTTTAGTCCCAGCCTAACTATTCAGTTCTAAAGCCTTTGGATGGCTTCAGATAAATGTAAATGTGACTGATGTGTTAGTGGGGAAAGTAGGCCATTATTATAAGCAGGCCTCCATGCCATGGAAGCAAGGAGCTGAGGAGCAAATCCATAGCCAGGGCTGCCTTGCAAAGGGAAATCTGGACCCAAATAAGGAAAAGAAAGTATTTATAGTATGTGTGTGCAAGGTGCCTTCAATGTTAGCTGAAGAGCATGAGAAGAATAAGAAGATGGGTAGGGGGGCAGCTGATTGAAAATGTCAAAGCCCAAGAAAGTAGAAGGGTGCCCATAATGATATAGGTAGTTAATGTGTTGAAGACAGCATAAGCAAGGTGAAGAGGTCCATGAGGTGGGCAAGCAATGAACAGGTATGAAGAGCCTAGAGTGTGATCAGGCTAGCCTGTCATTCAGGTAGCCTGGCAAGGAGTGTCAGAGTACAAGCAAGCTTCTAATACATTCCCACTGAAATGAAACGGGAATTCTAAGTAGCTGTTTTAGAGCTCTGGCAGGAAAAGAAGAAGGTAAGTGTGAAATAATTTTGGTTTCTTTATTTCCCAGAACGGAAAGATCACTGAAATGATAAAGGTGATCTGTCAAAAGGATACAGAAGAGAACTTGAAAGGGATCCCACTGGCCCAATCTGAGAAATCTGAACATCAAAGGTCATCCATAAAATAAACAGGAATCCCTAAATCCATAATGCTAACAACTGACAGCTAGTAAAGAACAGCATTCATGTAATCTCCAAATACCAGTGCATGAAATATTTCTTCCACCTTTTAAGTTGGGACCTCCATATGTGTAGGTACAACATCTAAACACAGATGAAAAAACTTCCATCTATACACATATCCTCTTTCCTTGCTATTATTCCTTAAAATAATACAACTATTTTGTTTTTTTTTTTTTTTTATGGAGACCAGGGCTTGCTACTATGTAGTTAAGGCTGTCCTGGAACTTGTCATCCTCCTTCCTGAGTGCTGGGTATTACAAGGGTATATCACCGTACCTGGCAGTATTACAACTATTTACACAGCACTCACGCTGTGTTAAGTATTCTGAGTAATCTAGAGGGGATATTGGCATGTTAAGTATACACAACAATGTGTGTTTAAGGTATACACAAACAGCTATTGCACCATTTTATGTAAGTGGCTTTAGCATCCTTAGATTTCAGAATGGGATCCAAGAAAAACCTAACCAAACTACCACCCTTCCCAACGAATAATGGGAGAGAAGTGTACTGACCCCATAGTACAGAAGCCTGGCAAACATGACTGTGTCACTTCTAGATATATTTGTCAAAGATACATATCCTGAATTTAATCACAAGGAAATATAAGACCAACAAAAGTTGAGGGGCATTTTAAGAAATAAACTGTCTTTCATTTAATGATGTTAAGGACATCAGATTAAAAGAAGAGCAGATAGCTGGGTAGTGGTGGCGCACACCTTTATAGTCCCAGCACTTGGGAGGCAGAGGCAGGTGAGGTTCTGTGAGTTCAAGACCAGAGTGGTCTACAAGGATAGACTCCAAAGCTACACAGAGAAACCCTGTTCCAAAAAAACTCAAAAAAACAAACAAATAGGAAAGAAAAGCAGAATTTGCCTAAAATGACTAAAAAGACAACCAAATGAAACTCATACACAAACCTAACTATACCATTTTGCTAATGCAAATATTATTTAAGAACAATTAGCAAAAA
Source organism: Cricetulus griseus (assembly GCF_003668045.3). Taxonomy (NCBI): domain Eukaryota; kingdom Metazoa; phylum Chordata; class Mammalia; order Rodentia; family Cricetidae; genus Cricetulus; species Cricetulus griseus. The sequence continues at coordinate 84,308,986 of NC_048595.1, read as the reverse complement.
CATAAATGGACTCTACAGATGACAAAGGAGCAATGTATCAATATTAATTTCTTACTTTTTCTTTTTGGAGTTCAGAAGTAAGTACTGAACTAAGGGCTTAATGCACATCAGGCAAGCATCCTACCTGAGCCTTTTTCACTTCATGATAAAGTTACACTAAGTTACTTGAGCTAGCCTTAAAATATCCTGCATGGTCCCAGACCTTGAATTTATGATCTCCTGAGTATGATTTACAGGTTTGTGCCACCAACCCAAACCAGTGCTGACTACCCTATTCTAGTTGGTAGAAGAAACCTCTCCCATTTGTAGGAAACACCAAGTACATGTTAATAATGAAAGATTGGGTTGATCATACCCTCTCAAAAGGCTTGAGAATTTAAATTTAATACTCTACCTGCATATATTTTCTACACTTGTAATTTCCTCAAAACTTACAATAATTATTTTTAAAGATGAAATGAAAGGAGAGGAAGTACAACCTGTTTGATCTATATAACATTAACTGTGTGTATATATATTTTAGGTCTGACCTTTTGGTATTGGAAAAAATTGGTATGTTCTTTATTCGAGGAAGACTATTTCTTCAGCTCTTAGCATTTCTTAGTTGCCTGTGGTTCTTTGTGCATGGTTGAGGCCTTGTGCATGCCAACCCCAATAGAGACAGGGTTTTATTACATAGCCATAGTTGACCTCAAACTTTGCCTAGTGCTGAAATTACAGCAAGTTTCTCCATGCTAGCCATAGTTACTTAAGAATGGTGAAAATTTGAAAACTGTGTGTGCATATAAATGAAAACTTCTACAAATTCAATATTGCTTTCATTTCCATACATTATATTCAACTCCAAAATGTGCCAGGTGTTTGTGGCACACAACTTTAATCCCAGCGCCCGGGAGGCAGAGGCAGGCGGATCTCTATGAGCTCAAGGCCAGCTTGGTCTACAAGAGCTTGTTTCAGGACAGCCTCCAAAGCCACAGAGAAACCCTGTCTTGAACCCCTACCCCCTCCCCCCCCCAAAAATCCAAAATGTTAGTCATAGCGTTGTTATTTTAAATAACTGATGGTAGTTTTTAATTTTGGTTTACAGTTTTTCTAATGTGAAAAGCTTAAATTTTAGCACTTTGCTACAATGAACTTTGTTAAAAGTGAGTGCCTTTCTCAAAATTGGGAGCCTTTTACTTTCTGTATGCTTAACTCAACAAGTCTCTCTCTCTGGTTTTTTTTTTTTTTTTTTCTTTCTTCATTTTTTGGTGACAGGGTCTCACTATGTAGCTCTAGCTGACCTGGAACTAGTAGAGCAGGCTATTCTTGAATTCAAGAGACCTGCCTGCCATTGCTTCCCAGGTACTAGAATTAAAGGTATGCACCACTGTGTCTGGCTATGAATATGCTCTTTGTCTATTGTAAGCACTTAAAATATTCCTTACAAATTAGAGAAAACTCTCTTTTAATATACAGAATATTTCACATAACTGTATGTATGTAAAAGCCCCACTAATATCTGTATCAATTCCAATGTTAGTACACATGCTGAACACAATCCTTTTAAAGATTCTAGTCTACAAACATTTTAATAGTGATTTATACCAATTCAGAATTTTTTTTTACAGGCAAATATTGTATGAACTGTATTCTACACACTCCACAAGTTAAAGAAGGACATGGAAGATATTAATCAGTACTATCCTACAGCTAAAAGATTCCTATGATAAAGCCTATATTTTACCCTGTTCAATATAACAGCTATCAGACACAGTAACTGAGGAGCTGAATTTTACTACTAGCTAAATACAGACCATTACTTCTGCATTGGTTGTTACAGCTCTGGGGTATCTGGACAAAGACATCCTAGTGAACATTCCTCTCACAATAAAATATTAAATATCAAAAACATGTGCAACTAAAAATAAATTTGATCTCACTTCTTATGATGTCAATAGCCAGTCTATTAATGTTAATTCTATGTAAGTGGTTGCTGCTGCTGGTTTTGCTGCTACTGTTCTTCACTTTCTCTTTGGCACAAAAATGTAAGATTAATGGTGCACACTGTCCTAATCACTATGACATTCAACACAGTCTGCACTGGTGCTCACAGAGCACTGATTCAAGCTTTCTAAATGACTAGCAAGATGGGGTGTGGTGGTGCACACCTGTAATCCCAGCATTAGTGAGATTGAGACTGGAAGATCAAAAGTACAAGAAATGGAGGGGGAAGGAGGAGCAGAAGCAAAGAAAGGAATGAAGAGAGGGAGGAAAGAAGGAAGTTAAAGAAGGAAAGAAAAGAGCTTTTGAAAATAAAAATCCAAGAGGGGCAGTGAAAATATGATATATATATTTTATAATTATAAGATTTTGAGCTTTTTGTTTCATGATATAGGGTTTCTTGATGTACCCAAGGACAATTCTGAACTAAAATCTTCCTGCCTCAGCTTCTCCAGTGCTGGGATTATAAATATGCATTAATATCACACCAAGTTCTTAGTAGCAGTTTTTAACTAAGCAAAAACAATTAAGTGAAAAAGGTGTTTGAAGATAAAAATGCTTCTGATGTTTAAAATTGCTATGCAATAAAATTACTGTGGGAAAGGACTTTTAGGCATTTGGAGCAACAATTCTAGAATGATTATACTACTAATAAGGGAAATAGAAACAGTGTAATCAAACAAGCACAAGAACTTTATTAAGTTGGAGTGGGGAGGTCTATTTCTTATGAAGCTTAAACATGCCCAAGGGAGCATAGTGGCACATACCTGTAATCCCAGCACTTAGAAGCTAATAAAGGAGGACAGGAAAAGGATAGACAGACACCCTGGGCTATGAAGTGAGTTCAACGGAACTTGGGCATATAGTAAGTCCCTATCTTAATAAATAAAGTAAAACACAAAGTATCTGTGTGAGGTGAGGAATGCATTTCTAAAATCAAGAATGTGGAATCTAGCATAAAGTGAATATTCTAGTCTTTACTCTTAAGTTTAATAATTTAGAGTACACTTTAAAGGTAAAATCCTTACAAAGCCATTTCTACAGATTCATAAACTACTTAATGAAGTCAAGAAAAACTCCAAAGTAAGAAATTTTCAAATTTTGTACTTCACAACACAATTACATTTAATAATTATAAGTCTCCTGTAAATCAAGGAAGTAAAACTACTTTGTATCAATGGTTCTCAATCTTTTTAACACTGAACCCTTTAGTATAGTTCTTCATGTTGTGTTGACCCCAACAATAAAATTAATTTCATTGCTACTTCATAACTGTAATTTTGCTATTGTTATGAATTGTAATATAAAATACTTTCCAGTGGCAACTCTGTGAAGAGGGAGTTCGGCCCATCAGCAGGTCATGACCCACATGTTGAGAAACATGTGGACCTAAGTATGGACTTAAGTATCCACAGCTGAAAGAGTCACATGCATGCTTTGGAGTGTATCTTGATAATTTAGAGAACAAAAAAGAGAAGAAATGTGAATCTGTCCACTTCCTAGGCTTTCAGAATAAAACAAACAAAAACCCAACATTCAAAAATATATGGCTTTCATTGTGACTTCATGTTTAAGTGTAGAGTTTGGAATAAACATTGTATAAAAGTAAAAGTTAAAAAAAAAAGTGTTGGGAAGAAACCAAGTCTATCTAAGAATGAACTAGGCCATTTGGGTGCCTGTGGTTGTCAAGCAACTGGGATTTCTCACTGTTTCCCTTTGGCATAATCCAATCTTTAAGTTTTTATTAAATTATTTTTCTTCTGGCAAGTTATACTAACATACTTAGAAATCAGACTGTTGTATAACCTATGCCTTACATGAAGAAAATACTTAAATTCTACTGAAAGACGTTAAAAGAAAAACAAAACAGAACTTCTGGCAAAAAAGGATCAGAAAATATGTTAATTATTTCTAAGTTTACAAAACTAACCCAATTCCAATTTTTTAAAAAGAAAACAGGAGTTAACAAAATAATTTTAAGAACTATAATCAGTTAATTTCTGACGAGACAGTATGTTGCTCCTCAATAGATTAAGTCATAGTGTATACTAAGGCAAAAATAGAATAGAAAAGTCTGGTCCAAACTAGATTTGGAGTACATGGCAAATGAGCAACATTCATAACAAGTGTATATAAATGCACCACTAGATAGATAAATGGGTTATTAAATAAGTAATCCAGAAGAAACTTGTTTAGCCATAAGGAAGAATAAAGCCCTATCTCTATTTGTCAACAACCCATCAGGAGAACAAAACTTGAATATCAAACCAGAAGCAATCAAAAGTATTGGAAGAGGAGCTAAAGAGATGGCTGAATTACATTTGTTGTTCTTGCAGAGGACCTGGATTGAGTATGTAAAACCCACATGGTGTTTCACAGCTATCCATCATTTAAGTTCCATATAACATTATATCAAACAAGGTGGAAGGCAAGGAATGATACCCAAAGTTGTCTCTAACAACTACAAAAAAAGGTCACACATTTGTGCCGACACTAAGATATACAAACATGAACATATTACATGCTCACACATACAAAAGTAGATACAGGTTTTTTTTTTTCTTTTTTTCTTTTTTTGGTTTTTCGAGACAGGGTTTCTCTGTGTAGCTTTGGAGCCTATCCTGGCACACGCTCTGGAGACCAGGCTGGCCTCGAACTCACAGAGATCCGCCTGCCTCTGCCTCCCAAGTGCTGGGATTAAAGGCGTGTGCCACCAACGCCTGGCTAGATACAGTTTTATTAAAAAGAAAATTACTCTAAGAAAAACTACTGCATATAATTGTTATAAATTATTAAGGATTTAACAATAAGATACAATTATTTAATAACATATTAAGTACAGAAAGCAATCATGGAACAGATATTAAAACATGCACACGCTTAAACCCAGGGATTTCACTGTTAGAAACAGGATCTAGTAAGATAAGGTTTCAAGTGTGCCAAAATGAATATTGTTGCAGTACTATTAGAAAAACCATAAAACAAGACAAACATTTCAATGCTTATTGAAAAACCCATGCATGGTCCACTAAGTGTAGTTTCTAATGCTGTAACTTCCAACGTTTCCAAATGAAACTTTTTATTATTAAGCCTCTAAGAACAAGTTATATACTAAATGTTAGTAAAGTACTCTACAATGAAGAAAAATATATGGTGGTTCTTCTCAGAAGTATAGAAATTAATTTTAAGTTATGATACCACATTTGTATAATTATTCTTATATCAGATGCCTATAATACTTACAGCCTGATTAGGCAGATTGTCAGTCTTAAGTTCTCGGTGATTGGAATACTGGATATAAACAGGCTGACTTCGTAGATGAGGAGTAACAGGAGTGTAATAATTTACCATAGTAACAGCAGCTTCTTCAGAAGCCATTTCTAAAAAGGCCTGCAATAAACACAAGAGGTGGTTAAGAATTACTGAATGATTGTCTAAACTCCTGCTTTCTCACCATCCATTCATGACACTGTCCCCCAAGAGGATGGAATAAATTTGGAAAATTGGGTCCAATGAAAGTTTTTGAAGCCTGTGATCTCTCTGAGTTCAAGGCCAGCCTGGTCTACAAACTGAGGTCCAGGACAGCTAGAACTGTTATACAGAGAAACACTTGGGGGCGGGGGTCGCAATTTGAGAAATTGCCAGTTGATTATTGTTTTTTTTTTTTCTTCCTGTTTCTTCAAATGCCTAAAAACAGTTATCAAGGTAAAAATAAATGTTTCCAGCTGGATAGTGGTGGTGCAGGCCTTGAATCCCAGCACTTGGGAGGCAGAGGCAGGTTTGGCTCTGTAAGTTCTAGGCCAGCCTGGTCTACAAAGTGACCAGAACAGCTAAGGCTACACAGAGAAACCCTGTCTCAAAAACATGATCGGATGGATGGATGGTGGAGGTAGGTAGGTAGAGATAAGGGTTTGTATCACCATTACAAATAAATACTTTCAGGAGTTATGATTTAGTGGGGTTTTTGTTGCTGCTCCTAAAATCTTGGGACTAAATTTCTAGAGTACACAAAAGATAATGGACTTTTATTCAATAGGGGCAAATAAAGGAGTTAAAAACAAAAGTCCAAGTGTGAGTGTGGTGGTGCACACCTTTAATCCCAGTCCTGGAAGCAGATGTGGGAGAATCTCTGAGTTCCAGGACAGCCTGGTACAGACTATAGTGAGACCTGTTTGAAAACAAACAAGAAAAGTCGAAAAACCTGTCAGAGGAAGGGAAAGGAGGACAGTTGGTGGAAAAGTACTACTCTGCTTAAATTCTTAAATATGATCTGGGCATAATAATTTGCCCTTCCAGCCGGATCTCTGTGAGATCGAGACCAGCCTGGTCTACAAGAGCTAGTTCCAGGACAGCATTCAAAGCCACAGAGAAACCCTGTCTCGAAAAACCAAAAAACAAAAAAACAAAAAAAAATAAAAATAATAAAAATAATGAATTTGCCCTTCTTCATTTTTATAAATTAGCCATCTACAAATGAAAGGGAACATTCTTTTTTCAGTCAGAGTTCCTATCATCTCAAACACTTCCAAAATAGTAGCATACACATTCCATTTTCTTTAGCAAAATTTTTAATTTTATGTGTTTTGTATGTGTGTTTCCATTTTTATGAGTATAGGGTGTTTTGTCTCACTTGTGTCTATGTACCATATGTATGCATTGCCCAGATGCCTGAAAAGGAATCTGGATCTCCGAGACTGAAGTTACAGATAGTTGTGAGCTACAGAGTGGGTGACAGGAACCCAATCCAGATCTTCTAGAAGAGCAGGCAGTGCTTTTAAACACTGAGCCATCTCTCCAGCCCCCACATTCATTTTTTTTCACTTTTCAATTATACTTGTTTCTAACCAACACTCATCCTGTACACTTTAAAGCAAAAGCCACATACAAATCTATAAAATATTTCCTGTTTTGTATATCTACATTATCTGTGTACACACTGTATGCACATAAACATTGCATTTATATTTGCACATATGTACACACACACACACACACACACACACACACAACACACACACACACACACACACAAGCTCGCGCTCTGAACTATTACCAGCAAAGAACAGGAGTGGGTAATATCACATTTAAAAACAAAACAAAACCTCTTGTGAATTTTTTGATTACACATGTGCAATACTTTTAATTACTTAAAGGTTTCCCAATTTAAGATTTATGATAATTTAAGACTTAAAATCCCAGCCCACAAAGAGAAATCAAGCATTCACTGTGAGCAGGCAGCATTAATTTAAGGTACCACAAGCTTCCTACAGTCCACATCCACTTACTCATGTCTGCTCCTGTAAGAAATCTTTTTATATTTTTGATTGTGAGCCTAGCCTTTAAGGGCTGAGCCATTTTTCCAGCCTGAAGAAATCTTTTTGAACATATACTTACTACCTTACTCAGCACCCTACTGTCATCCATGCCTCAGCATAACTCATATTATTTTAACTAATGCTCTTAGGGTTTAAAAATAAGCGTTGAGGGCTGGGCCATGGTGGTACATACCTTTAATCCCAGCACTCAGGAGACAGAAGCAGGCGGATCTCTGCAAGTTCTAGGCCAGCCTGGTCTACAGAGTGAGCTCCAGGACAGTCTCCAAAGCTACAACCACCCCCACCCCCAAAGAAATAAGTGTTGAGGGATTCTTAAAAACACAGATGTACACATTTATAACACATGTATAAATACAAGTATAATCACATTTCACATAAGACCTGGAAAGATACTAGAAAATAGCTTCACCCCTCCAAATAAAGACTATTTTTAAAATTAGATGCAAAAGATCAGTTACTAAAATAGAAAATTATAGGAACTTCCTACATTAGGACAATACTGATTTTAATCATTCCCACGTGACACTTGGTACCTATAATCACTGTTCTAATACAAGATGGAAGGAACAGCGAGGGAAAGCAGGGATTAAGAAGCTCCTTACATCCGATGTAGACTGCTCTAATTTCTGCTATGGGATTAAAATGGCAATAAACTTTCATACTTTTGTTGTTGTTTGGGGAGAGCATGGTCTCTCTACATAGACCTATCTGTCCTTTAACTCACTATTTAGACCAGGCTATTCTTGAACTCCAAAATCCCCTGCCTTGGCCTCCTGAGTGTTGGGATCAAAAACCATGTGGTCACCACACAAAATTTTACTAAATCAAGATTTGCCTCCTTTTTTACTGGCTGATGAAAAAGACAGAATATAAACATACCAACCATACTGAGCACGAAGAGCTACAAGAGTATCTCAAATTTATGTAAAAATAACCTGATCAAAATCAGCATAAACTTTTTCTTAAATAATCCTTTCTCTGCTTATAAAATAGCATTTAATAAGCAGCCATAATCATTTCAATTTAAGTCATTTAAAATTCATAGGTATGGCAATATAATTTATTAAACACTAGAAATGGTGAGTAAATCAGACATGGTGGTGAATGCCTTTAATCCCAGAACTCAGGAGGTGAAGACAGGCAGACAGATCTCTGTGAGTTCAAGGCCAGCCTGGTTAAGAACACTAGCTGCAGCTGGGCAGGGCGGCAGACGACATAATCCCAGCACTTGACAGGCAGAAGCAGGTGGATCTCCATGAATTTCAGGCCAGCCTGGTCTACATAGCGAGTTCCAGGGCAGCCAGAGCTACATAGTAAAGAGAGAGCCCTTGTCTCAAAATAAACAAACTGAAGAACACTAGCTGATTTGATCCGAGGTCTGATTCCCAGTACCACTTGGCAGCTCAGAATTCTAACTCTACTTCCCAGGTGATCCAACACCCTTTTCTGACCTCCATGAGTACTAGGTGTGCCCATGATGCACATATGTGCATACAGACAAAACACATGTACACATAAAAAAATTTAAGTAAATCTCAAATAAATAAATAAATAAATAAATAAATAAATAAATAAATAAATAAACTTTCCAGATGGGGTCCTGACAAGACATTACTGATGTTTTTCCAAAATAACAGTAAAGAGCTCCACTTTCATAATCTGAAAGTTATAACCCAAAGTCACTACCCAAGGAGAAAGTTGATGAAATTATTCACCGCTCTCCTCAACATTCCACCTTTACAAGTAGTTCTGGTGACATCACAATTTCTTAGTGAAGTGTATTACTAAAGAGCTCCATGATCAAAATAAAACACCACAGTTATGGTTAACTTACAGAATCAACAGTAAGCAGGAATAAAAGCTGTCGCCTTGCATGGAGGCTGTCTTTCATGACAACTAATTTTAATCATATGAGCACGAAACCCATATAATTTTTAGTAGCAGACTATCATTTAAGTGATAGCCATGCATCAAGTCCAAAAAATGTGTTAAGTACAGACTGAATACTACAGAATGTTACTGGTGTCTCTAAAACTTAGTGACCTCATCTAAATTAAATAGGGATTTTGTTTATTAAACAAAATGAACACAATCAGACATCCAGTGTCATGTCCAAAAAGCAGAAGAAACAGGTAATGCATTACAACATGTTACAAAATTTCTAAGGCCAAGATTTGGAGACATCTTTCATTAAAATGCTGGTCATACAAGACTTTCAAGACAACCAAAAATATGCTAAGAGAATTTATTCTAGTATGGTATGAGTTGGAACAAGGGGCACACAGTTCTATGAGCATGTAACAATTCTATTTAAAAAGCCAGGTATTAGAGCTGGGCCTGTTTTTACACAGCTATAAAGTGAGGGCTCCATAGCTTAGGAGTTAGAGCACGGTATTGCACATGGTGTAATACCAGAAGGTAGAAGGTGAAGGCAAAAGGTTCTCAAAATGAAACATTAAGAGGATAGTTTGACCGTGTCCTTGTTGGGTAAAGGATAGATAAAAGACCTAAACAGCCAGGGCGTTGGTGGCCCATGCTTTTAATCCCAGCACTCGGGAGGCAGAGGCAGGCGGATCTCTGTGAGTTAGAGGTCAGCCTGATCTCCAGAGCGAGTGCCAGGAAAGGCTCCAAAGCTACACAGAGAAACCCTGTCTCGAAAATCCAAAACACACACACACACACACACACACACACACACACACAACCTAAACAGACTTTTTTTTTATCTCAAAAGAAAACAAACAAATGGTCAACAGCTATATGAAAAAAAAATTCAATTCCCCTAAATAGGGAAATAAAAACCAAAATTAAAATTAGCTGTTTGATAATAGAATGGCTATTATAAAAAAAAGACTAAAGGCAGGGCCACAAATGATGGCATACACCATTAATACCAGGAATCAAGAAGTAGATGTAGAGCCAGGCGTTGGTGGTGCACGCCTTTAATCCCAGCACTCGGGAGGCAGAGGTAGGTGGATCTCTGTGAGTTCGAGACCAGCCTGGTCTACAAGAGCGAGTTCCAGGACAGCCTCCAAAGCCACAGAGAAACCCTGTCTCGAAAAACAAAAAAAAAGTAGTAGATGTTGGAGGATCTGAGTTCAAGGCCAGTCTGAACTAATTACACATTGAGGACCCAACCTCAAAAATTAATTAATTTTTAAAAACTAAAGAAAACGAGTGTGTTGAGAATATGAAAAACAAGAGCCTTGTTTGTACTGCTAGTGGGGAACATAAATTCATATAGCTATTATGTACCAGTAAAGAGATTTCTTTTTATAAAAAAAAATAGAGTTAACATATAATCTAGCAACCCATTACTAGGTGTTTAGTCAAAAGCAACAAAATGAGAGGGTCATAGAGACATCTGCACTCCTCTATTTATTCCATCACTACTCACAGCAGCCACAACACAGAAGCAACTCAGGTGTCTATCAACCACTGAAAGAATAAAGAAAAAAAATGTGTTGCCTATACACAATGAAATGATTCAGCAATGGGGGGGGGGGAGACCTGCTATCTTTGACAAAATGGATGGAACTGTAGATTGTTGTATTCAGTAAAGTATGCCCAAAACAGAAAGATAAGCATTGCATTATCTCACTAATTCGTAGATCATTTAAAATGTTGATCTCATTTAAGTTAAGAATAGAGGCTGAGACAAAAGACTTGGGGGGAAAGTTGATCAATGGGTCTAATCCCCCCAGTTTCAGAATTTAAGATAATGATAATGATCTGGGTGGTATCTCGAGCCTTTAATCCCAGCACTTTCGAGGCAGAGGGGGGCAGATCTCTGAGTTCACCTAGTCAACATACTGAGTTCCAGGACAGCCAAAGCTACACAGAGAAACCCTGTTTTGAAAAACCAGAAAAGAGAGAGAGAGAGAGAGAGAGAGAGAGAGAGAGAGAGAGAGAGAGAGAGAGAGAAAGCTAGAATTTTAAATGTTCTCATCATAAAGAAATAATATTGTCAGGTTGTAACTCAAAGGTAAAATATTTGGCTAATGAAAGCAAAACCCTAGGATCAATCTCTAACTGCCCTCTCCACCCACCCTTACCAAAAAGTAGGGGTAAGGAAGGTTTCAGATGTTTTGAATCTGATTCAAGCATTATGATGTATTCATGAATTAAAACATCAAGTAGTATCCCATTCCATTCATACATAATTTTTTTTTTTTTTTTTTTTTTTGGAAACAGGGTTTCTCTGTGAAACAGTCCTGGCTGGCTGTCCTGGAACTCAACTCTGTAGACCAGGCTAGCCTTGAACTCACAGAGATCTGCCTGCTACTGCCTCCCAAGTGCTGGGATTAAAAGCATGCTCCACTACCACCCAGCTTCATATATGCAATTGTACATTTGCATGTATTCATTAAAATTTGTCCTGAAAGGTGAGGAGGAAAACAAAAGCAAACAGTTTAGTGGGTAGGAAGGAGGTGATATGAGAAAAGTTGGGAGAGGGGGGAGTAAGTAAGATCAAAACATGTATGAAACTCACGAAAGAACAAAAAGGTAATAAAATCTTAAAATAATTTAATGTACAAACTCATTTATATAATGAAAATTCTCTTATATCTCTCAAATTATTAAAGAACTTATAAGATTCTCCCATCCAAGGACTAACCAGGCCCAACCCTGCTTAGCTTCCAAGATCAGACACGTTCAGGGTAGTATGGCTGTAGACCATGATAATTCTATAAATAGTATAGTGTTCAATATATTATTGAATACATACATAGTATTCAATAATTTTATGAAATGAGGGTAATGACATTGTTTTAGTCTAGCCTAAAGCAACAGGTTACAACAGACCGGAGCAAAGGAGATTCACAGCAATCAGGAAAAAAAAAAAAAAGAAGACGACGACTTAGCGCATATAAGAAAAGTGGCCTACTGTAAACTAATCCATTAAAAAAAAAAATTCAGAATTATTTTTTATGTGTATTTGCCTGCCTGTGTGCTTGGTGCCCATGGTGCTCAGGATAGGGTGTCAGATCCCCTGGTGCTGGAAAGTAAAACTAGGAAATCTCCATGAGCAGCAAGTGCTCTTAACTACTGAGCTACATCTCTAGCCATTTAAAAAAAAAAAAAAAATTGTTTACACTTTTAAAACACTAACTATTCAGTCATGTCTCCCTAAACATTCAATTCTGAAGTAGGTAGCACCCAACTCTTTTGTTGTTACTGCTGTTACAGGTCTTTCAACATAGCCCTGGAAGTTACTATATAGACCAGGCTGACCTCTAACTTACAGAGATCCAACTGCCTCTGCCTCTGCCTCTGCCTCTCTAGTATTGGAATTAAAGGTATATGCCACCATGTCTAGCTGCTCCCAATTCTTGAATCTCATGCAAAAGCCAATTAGATCTTTAGCTTATAGTGATAACTGCATAGTATGGAATACTTAACTGTTCCTTACTTGGGCAAAGCATAATTAATAACTTTGCTATCTAGTAATTATAGGATATTTTTAAGAATCATCCTATCGTAGAAAACTAAGTAAAATACATAACAGGGCTTAAGAAAATGACCTCAAGTCAGTAGATAAGAAATACTCCTGTTTTTTTGTGTTAATTTTTGTCTACTGTCATACAAGGGGGAAAAATATACTTAAGAACTAATTTGTGGTCATGGATAATTAAGAAAAGCTGAACAGCAGGGTGACACACAGCCCTGAGGCCCCAGATACATAGATGACTAAACTTGAGAAAGGTCACTTGAGATTATGCATTTGACACCAACCAGAGCAATAAAGACCCTGTCTCAAATCAACTAGTTAATTCTTAAGTTCAAGAAAATAAAAATTATCTGAAATACTAACACCCAGAAGATAATCACTCATTGTCAATCTTTAAATATTACATACCTGGCTTTTTCCTTTCAACATCAAAAGATTAGTTACTTTGCCAAATGGTAGACCTAATGAAATGACCTCTGCTTCGGTGACATCACATGGAATTTTGCGAAGATGGAGAACACGGGAAGGCGAACAGGGAGGTCTATCTCCTTTAAATTTCTTGTTGTCATTCCCATTAGCTAAAAAACATAAGATTTTTTTTAATTACTGAAACTAATTTGGGTTGAAATACTGCATTAACTAAATTGTAACACAACCTTCGAGTGTATCCGTTTTGAAATTTATGGAGCTACAGGGTTGATGAGAATGATATGAGTAGAAAATAAAACCAACTACCTTTTGATGAGCCACTTTTTGTTTTTTTGTTTTTTTGTTTTAAAGGAAAAGTATTAGGATAAATGAATTATATTGGTTCATAAAGTATCATGTATACCACCTTCATGCAGTAAGCACTCAACACAAGTAAACCTCTCCTATGTTTAAATACACAATACTTTAACTACAAATATCTACAGTATTCAATACAGAGACAATGTGTATAGGTTTGCAAGCTAAACCACATATACGGTATGTGACTATGTAAACGAAGTGTGTAGTAAATAAACTACACTGCCTCCGTCTGTGTAAGCACACTCTAGGATGTTTACTTACTAATGACAAAAATGGCAGAATGCATGACAATCACTGAGGTATGACTATACTTCTATACTCAATGTTCAGAACAATATTCAGAATGCCTCATATATGTTTATTTTTATAGGTATGAGTGTTTTTCTGCATACATGTATGTACAATCTACATGCCTGGTGCCTGACATTATGGACAGTTTTAAGCTGCCATGTGGGTAATGAAAACTGAACCTGAGTCTTCAGCAACAACACCAAGTATTCTCAACAACTCAGCAATATCTCCATTCCCACTAGTATAATTTTAAAGACCCCACTAATAATTTGTTCTACTGCTAACTAAAAAATAATTAAAACAATAAATTGCAGGAAATACTATAATATACATTTTGTGTCTGACACAACCAAGGAGACCTGAATGAGTTACATGTAAAATTTTAGTTTATTTCTTAGGCACTACAGGTTTTATCACTCTATCTTTATTAGCTAAACTGTGTTCTTATGATAACCCTACTCAGTAGTAATAACAGATCCTAGTTGAAATCCACATTTTCCTGTGTTACATTTACACAATGGAGTACAGAAGAAAAGAAAGAAGGAATCTTGAAATTTGCAGGAAAATGGATGGAACTAGAAGAAACCATTCTGAGCGAGGTAACCCAATCACAAAAAGACAAACATGATATGTACTCACTCATATGTGGATTTTAGACATAAAGGTCTACCAGCCTACAATCCACATTGCCAGAGAAGCTAGTAAACAAGGAGGACCCTAGGAGAGACATACATGGTCCCCTGGAGGAGGGAAAAGGGACAAGACCTCCTGAGCAAATTGGGAGCACAGGAGAGGGGAAAGGGAGCTAGGAGAATGAGAAGGGGAGAAGAGGAGGCGTGAGGAGGACATGAGGGAGCAGAAAGGTTGAGTTGGGGCAAGAATAGAAGATAACAAGAATGGAGATAACATAATAGAGGGAGACATTTTAGGTTTACAGAGAAATCAGGCACTAGGGAAATGTCTGGAGATCTACAAAGATGACACCAGCTAACAATCTAAGTAACAGAGGAGAGGCTACCTTAAATGCCCTCCCTTGATAATGAGATTGATGACTGACTTATATGCCACCCGATAGCCCTCATCCAGCAGCTGATGGAAGTAGAATCCAGTTGCAGAGAAAGACAAGTGATGAGCAAAGGGGTCCAGACCAGGCTGGTGAAACAAACCCACAGAAACAGCTGAACATCGGGAACTCTTGGTCCCCAGACTGATAGCTGGGATACCAGCAGGGGACTGACCCAGACCCCAGAAACATGGGTTTCATTGAGGAAACCTCGGAAATCTACAGACCTCTACTTATCCCTATGACAGGTGTGGACTTTGAGAGCCCATTCCACATAAAGGGATACTCCCTGAGCCAAGACACACGGGGGTGGGCCTAGGCCCTATCCCAAAGGATAGGGTAGACTCTGATGACACCCTATGGAAGGCCTCACCCCCCAAAGGGGAGCAGATTAGTAGTTATGGGTTAACAATTAAGACAGAGCTAGCCAATAATAAGTACTAGCCATCGGCCAAAAGTTTAATAATTAATATAAGTCTTTGTAAGTTTAATTGGGGCTGAGAAGCAGCTGTGGGACCAGGCAGGACAAGAAACTCCAGTAACAAGTAGATTTTAAATGTTTCCACTAAAAAAAGGTATCTGTATAAAGCAAAGAATAAACTAGAGTCAGAGAACAAAAAAGAAATCCACATTTTCCAATATTTAAATACTTAAAACTACAGGTGTGCTACCTATCTACAGTACAGCATGTCCACTATAGTGCTGTTCTGTCCTGAAACTTCAGAGTGGCTGTTGCAAAAATAAACTCATATCTTAGCATAGAGCCAGATTTTATTTAATCCTACTAACTAGGATTGACCTGCCTATAATGCTCACTCAAGTGTATACAGGTAAAATTAAAAAGTATTTTTCTTCCAGGAATAGAATGAAGACAGGCTGAAAAGAATATTTAAAAGTAAAAGGTTCATTATAATGCTTTTAAATATTAAATATGATATAATACAATCTTGCCAAACCCAAGGTCTAACTCTAATCCTTTTCTTAAACACTAATGAAAATATACTGCTTATAATCCTAAATAAATATCATACAAAAATATGGTATTTTATTCCATGTCTGTGGCATACAACCTAACCTAAAAATATATGAATAAATTGAACACCTACACAGGCAACTTTTGCTCCTAAATTTTCCATGAATTAGGAAGTGTCCTGGGAAGAAGTAACAAATAGGAACTCACGTATTTGTTGGTAAATTAACATATTACATCAGGAAACATGGCCTTGTCTCTCAAAAATCACTTATTTCTTTTATCTCCATTCTAAATATCATCAACGGCTCTTCTGACCTTGCACCTTTTAGAATTCCTTTCCTATGGATCCCCACCAATGTCCTCAGAATTTAGTATGACAACCTAACCAAAAATCTGTCATGTTAATGCCTAGCTCTAAGAACCCTGACAGACTACAAATAACTAAATTATCCTTTAGTTCCTTATTTTAAAGCTTTTTCACTATAACTGACTTAATTTAGTTCCATAAATAACCCAATCAAGGTCTAACTCTAAAGGCACTTTTTAACCACAAAATCTCAAAAAAGTAGTGGGGGGGAGAGGTAAAGGGCTTACATATACAAATAATAAATGGTAGTTCTGCAATATTGTTACTAGAATAAAACCCCAAACATCTACCATTCAGACAGAAGCTGAGCAATGGCATACTCTTGTAGTCTAGAGGACTCAACACTAATGACCACCATAGCATCAAGTTCTTGAGGAAACTCCCCCAAAGCATGGAGCTACTATAAGCTTATCCTGAAAATTCTAAACATAATAAAGGAACATTAAAAAGGTTGTTTCTGGGGGCTGGAGAGATGGCTCAGAGGTGAAGAACACTTGTAGATCTTGTAGAACACCCATACAGTGGCTCACAAGCATTCATAACTCCAGTTCCAGGGAATCCAATCCCCTCTTCTAACCAGCATGGGCATCAAGTACACACATGGTGTACAGACATACATGTAAGCAAAACACTCATACATATAAAAGTAAGTAAATAAAAAGTACAATTTAAAAAGGGAGGTTGTTTCTTTGACAGAGAGATCCTACGTTTGAAAGACTAAATTCTAGATGCGATAAAGTTGTTTGAACTTCCACATGGAAAACTTCTACCAAGACACAAGCAGTTATAAACAAGCATTTTTTAGGTAAGTATTTGTTCTGTATGATAAAAAATACATGGTCAATGTTAAAGAAAAGGGAAGGCAAAAAAAAAAAAAAAAAAAAGGAGAAGGGAAAGGGCACTTGGAAAGCTGTTCAATCAGATGCCCTGTTCTGGACAGACTACTTGTTACTATAACTCCTTTTTTAAATATAAATATATGATAACAGGGAAATTATAAAACCCAATCATCTTAACTTTCAGAATCTTTTAAATGCCTGTCACAATGTCTGGTACAAAGCAATCAATTGCTTATCTAGTTATTCTTTAAAAAACAAAACTTTTCAACCTAGAAATTACATTGTTTCTACTGTTTGGTATCAAATGATTCTAAGTTGGGTTTTCTTTTTTTTTTGTTTTTTGTTTTTTTGATGTTTTTAGTAGTTCAGGACACTACTACACACCAATTGAAAATGTTATCTATGAAATCTGAAAGTCTATTACTTCAGGAAAATGACTATATTTGAAAGACTTGAAAAAAACCTGAAGTTGCACAAGTGTTCATAAACAACCACATGAACATGAAAAGCCAACGTAGGGTCCCTGCAAGATAGCTCGGTGGGTACCTGTTGACAGACTGGATGGATCCAAGCATGATTCTCAGAAACCACAAGGTGGAAGGAGTAAACAAATTTGAAAGCTGTTCTCTGAATGCTCTGTGGCTCACATTCCCACACATGTATACAATAAACAAACAGAATATGGTACTAACAAACAATATAAAAATAGTAATATATTTTTTCACCAAAGAAACAATAAAGATTATCAAATATGTTCTGAAAGGTGTTTGGAAGAAGTGTCTGTACTTTGCTTACTTATCTGTTTATTTGGCAGTGGTAGAGATTAAATGCTAAGCAAATACTCAACTATAATGTTATATTCCCCACACCTTGGATTTTTGAAGACAGGGTTTCTTTAGTAAGCCCAAACAGGCCTGAAACTCACCCATCTTTCCATCCTCACCTCACAAGTTTGGGAATTATAGGTGACAACTACCCTGCCAGCTTCTGTTTTGCTTTTAATTTCATTCTTTATGTATATGCCACATGTGTGTGCAGGTGCCTGTGAAGGCCAGAAGGAAGCTCTACAACTGTAGTTATTAGCCAATTCAGAGTTTCCTGATGTAGGTACTGGGAACTGAATTCAGATCTTCTGAAAGAGCAGCAAACATTCTTTACTGCCAAGTCATCTCTCCAGCCCCGATGTTGGGGCATTGTTGTTGTTGTTTGTTGTTGTTGTTGTTGTTGTTGTTGTTGGTGGTGGTGGTGGTGGTGGTGGTGGTAGTGGTGGTGGTGGTGAAGGGACCAGCTTCCCTTTTGGCAGTCATAACGGCTGAACACGTGCTTCTATGACCTTGTCCCAGACACTAGAAAGTCAGATGCCTGCCTCGTGACAAGGAAACAATCAGAAGTTAGTCACTAGAAAGTCAGATGCCTGCCTTGTGACAAGGAACCAATCAGAAGTTAGCTGGTGGCGCTATGCTTTACGACCCTGGGTGTGCTTTAGGGACAAGCGCACAGCAATGTCGCACAGAGCATAGCAACCACCCTGGGAGGGCCTATGGGCCATAACAACCAGTTGACCAATCAACACAGGGCAAGCCCTCCAAGCCTGGAGGCACACCAATCATGAGCCTGTGCGCACTCCTAGATACTCCCCTTACGCTGCCCTATAAAGATCTGTGCGCAGTGGCTTCAAACTGTCTTTTCTAGCCATCCGCCATGGCGGGTAGGTGAAAGACCAGAGCTAACATGTGGCTAGCTCGTTAAATTACAATAAAGCCTTGTGCAGTTTGCAGCAAGCTCTCGAATCCGCCTGGTGATTGGGGTGACTGCGAAAGTGGCCTGGGACCCCGGATACTTGAGTTTTCGGGGGTCTAACAGTAGTAGTAGTAGTAGTAGTAGTAGTAGTAGTAGTAGTAGTAGTAGTAGTAGTAGTATTGTATCCCCAGTGGGCTCAGTGGTGGTTGTTATTATTACTGTTGTTGTATCCTAGGTAGATTCAGTGGCACATCCCTGTAAGCAAGTACTGTAGATGCTGAGGTAGGAGAACTAAGAGTTCAAGGACTGCTTGGGCTACTCAAAGAAATACTTTCTTGTATTTCCACCACAAAACTAAAGAAATGTCAAGCAATACAGATTCTGATAATCTCTGATAGGTGTATCTATTTGTATTACAATCACAAAACTTGAGATAGAATACTGTCATTGTCATGTTTCCTTTGCACTTAGTACTTTTCTTTCATGTTTGTGTGTTCAGATCCAAATGTATAAATGGAGGCAACACTGGGTGTCATCCTCAAGAATGTTGTCTACCTCTTTTAAGAAGAGAGCCTCACTGATTGATTTAAAGCTCCTCAATTAGTCTCTAACAGCTGGCTAGCAAACTCCAGCAGTTCCCCTGGTCTCACTGTATCAAAGCTGGTATTATAAGCATACTCTCAGTTTTTTTGTGTGTGGGATTAAAATGAAACAATCACTTTATGACTAGCTTACTTCTCCAAATGCTAGAGTTTCTTGCACGAATGACAAACTTTCAAGTAACTTTTTAAAAAATACTGTCATATGCAGATAAACTTTATTTTCTGAAGGTAGGAACTATGACAGGGTCTCATTTCATTGATCTGGTTGGTCTGGCCATTTCAATGATCTGAACACACTTCAACTCATAACCTTCCTCCCTCTTGGGTCATAGGACTACATAGATATATACTGCCATGTCTAACTTTATTTAGATTTTGTTGTTATTTTTTCTCTACCTCTGACCAAAGGTCCATCCTGTCCTCAGAATGCATCTCCAGACTTATTTTGTCTCCACCAAACCTCAGACTGCTCCTGTCTCCTCCCGTCTTTATATTCCTCTCTAGTGCTAGGATTCCAAGTGCTGGGATCAAAGGTGTGAGCTCTATTTTTAAACTGATTCTCTCTCATGCAGCCCAGGGTGGTCCTGAACTCAAGAGATCCATCTGCCTCAGTACCCAGTACTGAGATTAAAGGTGTGGCTACCACTACCTGTCCTCTATAGCTAATTAGTGGCTTAGTATATGTGTAGTGGCTTAGCTCTACACTCTGATCTTCATGCAAGCTTTATTAGATCATAAAGAAAAAAATCACCACACTATGTCATTAGTCTTCGAGACTTTGTAATGAAGATAATTTCAAGCATATAAACACAAAGATTATTTCACTAATTTGGTAATTATTGACTGGTACCTCCCTCTAAGTAAGTTAGATGGTAGTGGTAATTACAACTGTAATTTGCCTCGTTTTAAACTGTAATGCAAATGACTTTTTAAACCTTTTTTAATTAACCAAGGTTGGGATTTAATAAAGATATTTCAATATATGGTTACTAGGTTGCTCTGAACTAAGTAAGACATATCCCAGAGCATGAGTGCGGTTCCTCAGAGTCACAGAAAATAAGCTACATCCAAGTTCATCTATTATTTGATCTTTTGATACATTTATTATCATACTTTGTTAAGTTTCTTTTTTGTTTTATTTCCTATTTGTTACCAATGACTATAACTATGCTTTTATTTTTATTCATTTATTTATTTGTTTTGTTTTTCAATACATGATTTCCCTGTGTAGTCCTGGATGTCCTGAAACTCAGAGTTGACCAGGCTGGCCTTGAACTCAGAGATTGACCTGCCTCTGCCTCTGCCTCCTGAGTGCTGGGATTAAAGGCGTGTATCACCACTCCTGAAAAATTATGTTATTAATTTGTGATAAGGTTTTGTCTCCATTTATTTGCTGTAGTGGCATACTTTATAATTTCCTGGTTTTAACCTGCTCTTATATACACAGATTAAGACAGGTTGATCATGGGAGTATTATTTCATGTTATGTTAACTCAAAACAGAGATGAGAGTTCTCTAATTCAAACCCCAAAATATTTTTAGATCTTCTAAAGTATAGGTAGGTGATAGGGGATTTGACTTCTTGATTAGGAACCAGATTTCCTAATATGATCTTCTCATAACTTATGACTACTTCTTAAATTGTAAAATAGCACTCTCATCACTTTTTAGTCACTGTTCTATGGAGAGACACCATAACCAAGGCAACTCTTATAAAATAAAGCATTTAATTGAGGGCTTGCTTACAGTTCCAAAGGTTTAGTTCATTATCATCATGGCTGGAAGCAAGGCAGCACACATGATGCTGAAGAAGTAGCTGAGAGCTACGTCCTGATCACTGGCTGAGAGAGAGAGAGAGAAAGAGAGAGAGACTGACACTGAGCCTGGCTTCCAAATCCCCACCTCTACCCCCAACCCTCCCAGAGATATATTTCCTCCAACAAAGCCACACCTCTTAATTCTTCTCAAGTAGTACCACTCCCTGATGACTAAGCTTTCAAATATATGAGTCTATGGAGGCATTCTTATTCAAATCACCACAATCACCATCACTCCCTTCCCTAGTGAAGAGAAAAATTAAAGCTGAATTTAGCTGTTGTCATTGACCTTCCAGTTGGGAGGGGGGGCTAGATTATTATTCTTGTGTGCAAGTCCAGTAATAATCTGAGAATTCTGTTTTGAAAGCAAATGAAAACAGGCCTCAGAAGGACCACTAAGACTCTTAATCACATACACATTAAGCCATGCATAACTGTGCTCATCTTGTGTACATTTGTTAGAACTCATAACTGTATCAAAGTATTTTTCTATAGCTTTGCACTGTACTCATATAATGGGTTTTAGTATTACTATTATCATAGCTCCATAAATAAATAGACCACATAATCAGCACCCAAATCAAGAAGTAGAACACTGGGCTGGAAAGCCAGCTCAGAGGTTAAGACCTTCCCAGCACCCACACCAGGTGGCTGATGACCACCTACAATCCCAGTTCTAAGGGATCCAACACCCTCTACTGGTATCCTGAGACACCTACACACAATAGCATTCACTCACACACAGAAAACATGAACGTGTTATATATACATGAGTCTTTCATCCTTCCATTTACGCTTATCTCCCAAGCATATCATCTTGATTTCTCACAACATATATTATTATTTTTGTGTTTTAAATATTACATAAATGAGCCAATAATATAACATATATTGGCTTTCATTTAACATTATACTTGTGAAGCTAATAGTATATATTTATAATAGCAACATACAAAACTATTTTGTCTCTTACTAAAATGTAATCCTCATCCTTAAAAATCTCAGATGGAAGACAGAATTCCTCCAAGCCAAAGAGAAAAGAAAAACAGTATACAAGAGATACCCTGCAGGTCCCATAAAATTCTTGTAGTTTTTAGTCAAAACCACCTCTAACCAAAAGGATGACTTTGAAAGTAGCTATTTAATCTAAGTAACAATGGGCTGAAATAAAAATCAAGAATAAAAATAAATAGTATCACTGTTTCTACCATTAGTTTATACAACTATATTTAAAGGGACAGTATGATTTATGAAGTGTGATTTTTTTCATAATTATTAGAAAAAAATTCACCTTAACAGCATGATTCAAGTTCTCAAACAGAAAACACTGCCCTGTGTGTACATACTAGAGAGTTCTTACCTCTACCAATGCTCAGACAGAAAGGGCCATCCTGTCCTCAGATTACATTTCCAGACTGCATCTGTCTCCACCAAACCTCAGACTGCACTGAGCTCCGGTCTCCTCCCACCTTACATTCCTCTCTAGTACTGGGATTAAATATGTGGGATCCCAAGTACTGAGATCACCTTTGTGTGAGCTCTGTTTCTCTTTTAGACTGGATCAGTTTCGTGTGGCTCAGGATGGCCTTGAATTAACTGAGATCTGTCTGTCTCTGTCTCCTGAGTGCTGGGATTAATTAAGGGTGTGTATCACCACTGCATTTATTGATTTTGTGTATACACATGTATGCATGTGCAGACATGTTTGTGTCACAGCAGACGAGGGGAAGTCAAGAGGACAACAGGACTCAGTTCTCTCCCTCCATCATATAAGATCTGGGGATCAAACTCAGAGGTCACCAGGGCTTGACAGCAAGTGTCTTTACTTCCTAAGCACCTAGGCAGCCCATAATAGATGAGATTTGAAAAGAACATTAACAACATTTAAAGAGAATAACCATAGGTCCCAAGTTGCCTGGGAAAGTTTCAACTTGGCACCAATGCTCCTGTATCCTTATGAAACATTAAAAAAAAACTTCATTTTAAATATATCTGTCTGTATTATTAGCTGTACCAAAATAAGCCAGAATGATGTTTGGTAGATTTAATTCCTTAGCCTCAGGTTCTTGCTATAGTCATCTATTTATTTAGATAGAGCAGTTAAATCTGAAAGTTAATCAGTAACAGACCGACATCTTTACAAATTCAGGGACAGCATATAGACCCTTTGATTTAAAAGCATCAGGGACAGTAGGATATGATTAAGTAGGAATCGTCAGCTTTTTCTAACAGATTTCAATCTTGTTGCCTATTGCCTATACTCTCTCCCTCACATATACACCCTTTCATGGGCAAGGTACACATGAAATATAACCTTATTCTGTTTAATATCTTACAATGAATCAATTCACAATTTTCCTTCATTAATTTTACATGCAGTTTTTCCTGTATATGGCATAAAGAGACAGTTAGCAACTCCTAATTAACAGACTGTTAACCATTCAGTTTAGTCTTCATTTGCTAACTTAACATTAGAGGAGTAATTGTACCTAATATATTTAAATTCATTTTTTAAAGTTCAACATTAGCTAGGCGCTGGTGGCACATGCCTTTTAATCCCTGCACTCAGGGAGGCAGAGGCAGGTGGATCTCTGTGAGTTTAAGGCAGCCTGGTCTTCAGCCAAAGATACATAGAGAAACCTTGTCTTAAAGAAAAAGAAGGTAAAAAATGTTATTATCATCATTTTGAGGTAGGATAGAATTTTGTAGTGAAGGCTAGCCTGGAAACTTGCTGCCACTGAATTCAAAATCCACCTGCCTCAGCTTCCTGGGTCCTAGTTGAGATAATTTAGTAATACTAAATTATTAGTTTAGTAATACTAAATGAAAACATTTGATGAAACCCACAGAAACAGCTGACCTGAACAAGGGAGAGCTCATGGACCCCAGACTGATAGCTGGGAAACCAGCATAGGATTGTTCCAGACCCCATGAACATGGGTGTCAGTGAGGAAGCCTCAGAAATCTATGGGGCCTCTGGTAGCAGATCAGTATTTATCCCTAGCATAGGAATGAACTTTGGGAGCCCTTTCCACATAGAGGGATATTCTATCAGCCTAGACACATGGGAGAGGGCCTATGCTCTGCTCCAAAGAATATGACAGACTCTGAAGATCCCCCAAGAAGTCCTCACCCTCCCTAGGGAGCAGAAAGGGGATGGGATAGGAAGTTAGTGGGGGGGCAGGGGAAGAGGGAAGGGAGAGGGAACTGGGATCGACATGTAAAACAGTCTTGTTTCTAATTTAAATAAAAAATGGGGAAAAAATGAAAACATTAGTGCCACATACTCAAGGTAAGAACACTGTTCTTACTGAAAAGCAAAGAGACAAAAGGCCAAAAACAAATCCTACAGTCTCCACACTTTAACAATCAAAACCCAACTGCTTGGAGCTTTCTCTAGCAACCTGTACTGCTTTACAAAAACATTCCAAGACAAACTCCCAATAATCCACGGCACCTAAGCCCAAAGATCAGTCTCCAGAGACAACTAATACTGTAAAGCTTAATATTTAACAAAGGCAGAAAGTTAGTCTGTCCCTTCAGAAATGGCTTTTGCTTCAGTTCTGGACTCCATGCAAATGGTTCATGAAGTTAGACTAAATAATCTGCCCCTCAACTGCTGTAAAGGTTTCCCTCTCCTCAGTGGCAAACTTTTCAGAAGCTTATCCGCTGTAGCTACACCACAGTGTAGGTAATAAACTGTCTACTTCAGCATTCTTCTGTCTTTTTGGTTAATTCACACCCATGCATCATCAGCCTATCACTGATGTCCACACATGGCAAAAATTTTATGAGACAGAAATGTACTTGCAAGAGGTCTGGTGCAAACCTAATTCCTGCTCTCAAACAAGGAATATTCTACCAACAGAAGCTAGTCTCCCCAAACTTCTTAAAAGTATTTTAAAACTGATATTCAGATTAGCTACAAAAAATTTTCTGATTCTCCTGAAGAGAAAAACAAAACAAAACAAAACAAAACAAAACACTCAGCAAGTCAATGTAATTGGCTCTTACTTTGGTGCACAGTATGGCTTTATTAAAATGTTTGTGTCTTTGAAAAATTACTTAAATATCTTAAGAAAGCATCAAAGTCTACTCCAATGACTTCTTGTAATAATCTGCTAATTGTGTGAAGGGGTGTGTGTAAGTGTGCATGTGCACAAGTATGTATGTAAATGCCACATGTATATTGACGCCCATGGAAGCCAAAGGAGAGTGCTAAGATTCCTTGAAGATGGAGTTACAGGGAATTGAGTCACACTCACATTGTCCCAAGTGAGTAATGGTGGTGAATGCCTCTAACATCAGAAGCATTATGGCAGAATATCTAAGGGATGCTAAACCCAAACAAGACAGGTGTGCTGATCCTATACAAGTTTCACTGGAATGAACCCCAGAAGAATACAACTCTCTTTGGGGAATTGGATCACTCCTGAGAAGGGTAACAAAAATTTCAGTAATGGTGCTCAAGCCTGTCTGTACCTCAGATGCATCACCTAAAAGCTCTAAAAACAAAGACAAATATATCCCCCACACAGAAATTTCAAGGGCAAGCCAGGTCCTTAGCAGATTTTCAGTACTTCCAAATTCTTCTGAATGTGCTAATTAATCCTGATTGTCAACTTTAGGACACTTAGAATTATCAGGCAGATAAACCCTTGGGTGTTATCTAGGAAGGCTTTCTAATGAGGCTTTATTCAAGTGGGAAGATCCACCTGAATGTGGGCAGTATCTTTTCATGAGCAAGGCTCCTCGAATGAATAAAAAGGAAAAGGTAGCATTGTTCTTTCACTGAATGATGACATCCAAAGTGCTTAGGCACCTCACCCATGCAATGCATCTTTACAGCAGCCAGGTTGATTTGGGGGTGCCTTCCTCTATCACTCTTCACCTTATTTTTTGAGACAGGGTTTCTCACTAAACCTAGAGCTCCCTGTTTTGGCTAGACTGGCTGGCCAGCAAGCCCTGAAGATTCTCTGTTCTCTACTCCGCACACAGCAACACTGGGGTTACAATAACTATCCTTTATGTGGGTGGGTAATGGCAATCAAATCAGGGCCTCATACTTGCACAGCAAGCACTTACACACTAAACTAACTCCCCAGCCTCTTCGATGATTCTAATGTGAGCTCAACTTTACAAAACTGGCTTTAGTCTCAACTCCTGTATCATTCTGTTTGCATATTTACAAATTCTCTGCTTATAAAATCTTTCCAATAATTTTTTGGTAGATTAAAACACAGTGGACCCATTCATAAATTTCTTCAACATATACTAACTTTTCTCCTTAACTGAGGCTTTCACTTCTCACTGAGTTTAAAAAAAAAAAAAAAAAAAAAACACAGATTTTTACCATAAACAGTGGCACATACGAACATTTTTTTTTTTTTTAAAGGGAGGCTCACAAAAAGAAAACATGAGGTGTGGGGTTGCAAAACTTACCATACACACCTGAAGGAGTTGAATTGTTCATGGTAGAAGGTCCGTTAATGACACCAGGAGAAAGAAGCTCATCAGATCCCCGCTGAAAAGCAAAATTGGTGTTCAATTAATAAAGCAAGTTTTAAAATAATGGTTTATATTTACTACTGAATTTACTAGGAGTTAGTATTATTTTATTTAAATATAAAGATATTTTAAAGGACAGCTGGAGCCAGGAAGTAGTGACAAACACCTTTAATCCCAGCACTCAGGAGGCAGGGGCAGGTGGATCTCTGAGTTTGAGGCCAGCCTGGTCTACAGAGTGAGTTCCAGGACAGGCACCAAAGCTACAGAGAAACCTTGTCATGAAAAACAACAAACAAAAAAAGACCACCAAATGTTCAGTGTAATCATTCAAAAACAAAACAAAACAAAATAAAACACTGGGGACATAATTTTGTAAACACTTTGACCAATTCCAATTGCCCAAAATTTTAAAAATTTTATGTGTGATGTACTAAATTATATTTAGGAGACTACATTCTGACAAAGAATTTTTATCAAATATATTTACACAAGAATAATTTATACATTCTAAGAATCCTGACTGGATCCGATTGGCCTCAAATTCAGAGATTTTTCCCCTGCCTCTGCCTCTAAGTGCTGGGATTAAAAGTGAGCATTACTGCAGGTGTACACTATATCTTAACCAAATATGTTTTCAAAAATTTATTTATGGTAAGAGAGAAATCTGTCTCCTGGTGCTGGGTACTGGCCATGCAAGATAAACATCCTACCACTCAGCTACAACCCCAGACCTTGTTTTTCTGGAAGTCGTGTTATGTAGCCAAGGCTGAATGGATCTTTCTATCCTCTTGCCTCAGCCTTCTGAATGCAGAGATTGCAGAACGAGCCACAGTACCTGTCCAAGCAAGAGTTCTGACCTACTTACACATCTGAACTCTCAATGCTAAAAAGGATCTAACAATCCTTTTCATTACAATCTTAATGTAGATCACCAGGTTATAAAAGGATAATAAATATGGATTAAAAAGTCAAAGCCAACCTATTTCAAATGGATGAAATCATCCTGGTGATTTTTTGTTTTTCAAGAAAGGGTCTCTCTGTGTAGCTCTGGCTGTCTTGGAACTCATTCTGTAGACCTGGCTGGCTCTGAACTCACCAAAATCTGTCTACCTCTGTCTTCCGAGTGCTAGGATTAAAGGCATGCACTGTCACCACCCAGCCTTAGTCTTCAAATAACCATAAGTTTTAGAATAAATATTTTCATTTTTAATTTACGTGTGTGTACAGATGTATGTTGTGGGAGTAGAGGATGACCCAAAAGAAGCCTGAAGGAGGAGTTGGATCCCCTGGAAACAGAGTTACAGGTGTTTGTGAGCTGCCCAGTGTGGATGCTGGAAACCAAACTGGTTTTCTGCAAAAGCAGCTCTTAGACACTAAGCTAGTTCTCTAACCCTTACGACTAACTCCAAAGTGTCTGCATTATTACAAACATAATAATTTAAACAATTCTTGTTTTCAGCACCCAGAAATTACTACCCTCAGCTCTTTTACTTAAGGTTATCAAAGATACCACCAAGAAATACAATGGAATTAAATAACCAGGCAGGATGAAAAAAATTTCAAATCCCATCTCACCCAGAAGACCAGGATAGTTCCCCACTTAAAGAACAGGCTTTCCTAATTTCTGAAATAAAGGTACTATGATGATGATAATAATAATAATAATTATCGTCTGATAATTAATGGACAACTTTGTACTTGCTGTTTATCTGCAAAGTTAAGGTTTTGAGTTTTAAATATAGTAGTAATCTAATGTATCCAACATGATTTTTTTGTTGTTTTTTAGTATTTTCTTTATGTAGCCTTGGCTGTCCTGGAACTCGCTCTGTAGATCAAGCTGGCTTCAAACTCATAAAGACCCACCTTCCTCTGCCTCATGAGAACTGAGATTAAAGGCATGTGCCACCACCACCCGGCTCCAACATGGTTTTAAAACGAAGGATTTGGTAAAACATATTTTGCTAATAGATATAGCTTCTACATACATGTGTCTTTAGTATCGATATGTTTCTTGTCAAAACAGCTGGTTTGGTAAAGAGGTTCCTAAAAACCTGCCTTTGCTAAAAACCACTGACTCCTCACTTGGGCCCACAAGGTAACTTAAAGCAAGATGAAACCCTGGTAATTCTCCCTTCACTTTGCAACTATACGGCCTTTTAATTCGCATAGGCATGTTAATCACTACCTAGGAGTAGGGTAATACCTAACCTCTTATTTCACACTTCAAGGCGGAAGATACAAAGAGAAGAAGAGTACCCGAGGCATCTTAGAATGTCCTATTCCAGTCTCCAGTCAGTGTCTTAAACCTGCAGTCACCATGGATTCTAGAAACAACAGAACCTCACAGAACAGACCATGACTCAAATCACAGAACTGACCATGAAGCAAGGCAGCACTCTGGAGCATGGCTAATTATCTGAGAAGCAGCTTGTTCCTTACTGCTTCTCAGTAAGAAGTAAGAACTTCTTCTGGCCACCTTGCAGAACCAGGAGAGACAATAAACAAACAGACCACACCTTGATCAGCAGTGCTTAGCTTTACAAATCTCTTGCCCCACCCGCCATCATGCTTCCTCTATCTAAACCCCTCTTTTTGTTCCTCTTCCTAATGCATGTTGATTAAATTTCCTTCTCTGCTCTTCACAATTACTCATTTCTTTCGCTCACATAATTGGGACAGGTGGCTTGAGCCCCGCACATTGAGACTGCTCTAAAATTCTCATATATTGTGACCAACCCTTTCACAAAATATTCTAAAGATGATTATGTTTAGATGTCAAAAAATACTTTCATGTGGACTGCAGAATAAAATAATAAAGAGAAAAGTGTTGAAAACTCCTGAAGATAAAGGAGTAACTTTCTGACTTTGGAGTAGGACACTATCTTTTTTTTCCTTTTTTTTATTAGAAAGAAAATTATTTTACATGTCAATCCTAGGGCCCTCTCCCTCTCCTTCTCCCCTGCCCCCCAACAAACGCCCTAACCTATCTCATACCCTTTCTGCTCCCCAGGGAGGATGAGGCCTTCCATTGGGAGGGGGGGGGTCTTCAAAGTCTGTCATAATCTTTGGGATAGGGCCTAGGCCAACCCCCTGTGTCTAGGCTCAGGGACTATCCCTTCATGTGGGATGGGCTCCTAAAGTCCATTCCTATGGTAGCGATAAGTACTGAACCACTACAAGAGGCCCCATAGATTTCCAAGGTCTCCTCACTGACACCCACATTCAGGGGGTCTGGATCAGTCCCATGCTGGTTTCCCAGCTATGAGTCTGGGGACCAAGAGTTTTCCCTTGTTTAGGTCAGCTGTTTCTGTGGGTTTCACCAGCCTGGTATGGACCACTTTGCTCATCAGTCCCCCTTCTGTACATCTGGATTTCAGTTCAGTTCAAGGGTTAGCTGTGGGTGTCTGCTTCTACTTCCACCATCTGCTGGATGAAGGCTATAGGATGGCATATGAATTAGTCATCAATCTTATTATCAGGAGAGGGCATTTAAGGTAGCCTCTCCTCTGTTGCTTAGATTGTTAGTTGGTGTCATCTTTGTAGCTCTCCAGACATTTCCCCAGTGCCTGATTTCTCTTCGAACTTATGTCTCCCTCTATTATATTATCTCTTATCTTGCTCTCTTTTGTTCTTCCCCAACTCAACCTCCCTGTCCCATCATGTCTTCCTCACCCCTCCTCTTCTCTCCTTCTCATTCTCCTAGTTCCCTCTCCTCTCCCCCCTTGCTCCCAATTTGCTCAGGAGATCTTGTCCCTTTCCCCTTCTCCAGGGGACCATGTATGTCTCTCTTAGGGTCCTCCTTGTTTACCAGCCTCTCCGGCAGCCTGGGCTGCAGGCTGGCAATCCTTTACTCTATGTCTAAAATCCACACATGAGTGAGTACATACAATGCCTGTCTTTTTGTGACTGGGTTACCTCGCTCAAAATGGTTTCTTCTAGTTCCATCCATTTGCCTGCGAAGGACACCATTTCTTACACAGGAAACAAAAAATAGTTGAGTATATGCCCATAACCTCAGCACTTAAGAGGCTGTTGCAGGAGGACCACAAGTTCCAGGCCACTCCAAGGTACACACTGAAACTGTCTCAAACAAGAAAAAAATACAGACCCTAACAGAATACCACCATGAGAAGGCAAGTGATAAAATGTTAAGTTGGTAAGTCAGAGCAACAAAACTCTTAGAATTAAATGGGGAATTTAGCGGGGCATTGGTGGCACACACCTTTAATCCCAGTGCTCCCGAGGCAGAGGCAGGTGGATCTCTGTAAGTTCAAGGCCAGCCTGGTCTACAGAGCGAGTGCCAGGACAAGATCAGGCTCCAAAGCTACACAGAGAAACCCTGTCTGGAAAAACCAAAAAGTAAATGGGACTTTTAACTGGGTGTGATTTAATGGGAATATACACTGGTACAACTTTTAACACTATTCAACCTATGAAAGTCATGATAAACCTATGAATATCTAAAGGATCTCTGTACCCCTATGTACACACTCAAGAGATGCTTTCTTATGTACACTTAGACACGAGTATTCCCAGAGCATTATTCACACTAGAGCAGCTAGAAACAACCAAGTGTCATCAATTACAGAATAAATCTTTATCAATGCATGCAATGGTTATACAGGAGCAATAAGGAACTACTGTCCCACTGAACAGGGTAATCTCAAAAATTAAGAGGTCAATCACAAAGAATACACTCTTTTGCTGGGTTTACTATTACTACTTTGTGTGATGTCTATGTTAAGGGAGTCAGTTCTCAACTCAAAAAACAACAAAACGTTTCGTAGAAGGAAAAAGACTATCATGGGTAAACAAAACAGTATTGCCAAGGAGGTCTTAACAGGCAGAAAAATGAAGGCATCATGTGGCAGGTGTGGAGAGAAGTTAGCACTGTATCAACAGTCTCCTTAGAAACGAATGGTCAGTTTACATAAATCCAACAATTTCCTGTGGACTTGTTAGCTCTCTGACTAAGTCAACACATAAATCAGCTCCATTTGCCTCAAGCATCATTATTGCTGTTCCCTCCTACGGAAAACAATTAAATATACAGGAACAGCAAAGCAAAGGAATACTGTGATCAAGCAGTATAAATAAAATGTTCCATTATCAAATTTGATGGGAACAGGGTTTATTTGCAATTCAAGTGAGAATATTAATGTGATTAAAAGACAATCTGTACAACTGAGAAAAGGCCACTAGAATAACATGTAAGATTTTTAAACTAAACCAAAATCTAAATTTTAGATCATACCTAACATGCACATGAAATTCTAGGATAAGGTATCATTTGTTTTACTATCTATCAAAAAATTTTAACTCTCTAGGATATGAACAGAACCTTAAAATATTGAAATTAATACCCAAATACTACTTTCAATCAAAGCAAAGTTCCTAGAAGATTCACGAACAGTCCTTTGTGAAGCTTTCTAGAATAGAAAATTTGTTTGTCCTGCTCTTAGTTAACTGTTCCATAAACAGAAATAAAATGGGCCAGGTGGTGATGGCGCACGCCTTTAGTCCCAGCACTCAGGAGGCAGAGGCGGGCAGATCTCTTGAGTTTAGGCCAGTCTGGTCTGCAGAGCAAGCTCTGGGACAGCATGAGCTACACAGAGAAACCCTGTCTCAAAATACCAACAAACAAACAAACAAACAAACACAAGGGAGAAGTAAGATTAAATATTTATTTTTAACTGATACATAGTAATTGTGTGTACATGTGGAGTAATATATATTTGTGGAACACAGTCTGAGATATACATCAGCTTATGTATACAATAATGATCAGGATAACTCACATACCTATTACTTAACATATCATTTCCTTGAGCATTCAAATCTCTTTTAAAAATAACATTAACAGGAATTACACTGAATCTTTAAAATGATGAGTAGCATTGCCATTTAGTAAAATTAATTCTTACCATCTATAAATACTCTTACTATATCTTTTCATTTTTCTGTCTCAAAAGTATCATACAGGGCTGGAGAGATGGCTCAGCAGCTAAGAGCACTGGTTGCTTTTCCACAGAACTGGTTCAGTTCCCAGCACCCACATAGCAGCTCACAACTGCCTCTCACTCCAATTCCAGAGGATTTGATACCCTCATACAGACATACATGCAGACAAGCCCCAATGTACATTATAAAGAAAATTTAAAAGTATTTTGTAGTATCATTGCAAACTATTAACAACCTTACAGTATCATTGTATATCAGTAATAATTTTAATTTTTTTGTTTTGCTTGGTTTGGTTTTTTGAGACAGTGTTTCTCTGTGTAACTTGGCTGTCTTGGAACTCACTCTGCAGACCAATTGGCTTCAAACTCAGAAATCCACCTGCCTCTGCCTCCAGAGTGCTGGGACTAAAGGCATGCACCATGTCCAGATCAACTTAGTTAAATTTATTTGTAGGTTTTTAGGTGCCTTTTAAAAACCTATTCATCTCTTCAGTAATTTTGTTACTGGTATATTAAAAGTCTAATTTTCAGATGTTGACCTCTCCAACCTTACTAGATATCAGTTTAAACAATGTTGGTAGCCTGTAGGTTTTCTTCCATATAAAATCATGTCATCTGAAAATATTGTTAATTTGACTTCCTTCTTCCTATGTGGATATTTGTTTCCCTCATCTTATTGTCCTGAGTATGATTTCTAATACTATATTGAATGGTGTTGGATAACTGACGTCCTTGTCTTGCTGCTAATTTTTTGTTTGTTTTTCAAGACAAAGAAAGGCTTTCTACCTTTCTTTCATTCCATATGTCCTACTTTCCTGCTTTTTCAAGACTGGTTTCTTGAAACCTAGCTTTGGGCATCCTAGAACTAGCTCTGTAGACCAGGCTGGCCTCGAAATCACAGAGATTTGTAGTTGGATTTTTCTTTGGGCCACCAACCAGCTCCCAAATAAAGACATGGAGAGGGCTGGAGAGAGAGATCAGAGGTTAAGAGCACTGGCTGTTTTCCCAGAGGTCCTGAGTGCAATCCCCAGGAACCACATGGTGGCTC
Organism: Cricetulus griseus; assembly: GCF_003668045.3. Classification (NCBI taxonomy): domain Eukaryota; kingdom Metazoa; phylum Chordata; class Mammalia; order Rodentia; family Cricetidae; genus Cricetulus; species Cricetulus griseus. The sequence continues at coordinate 84,275,218 of NC_048595.1, read as the reverse complement.
ACAACCATCTATAATGAGATCTGGCGCCCTCTTCTGGTGTACAGGCATACATGCAGACTGAACACTGTATACATAACTGATGGGGGAGGGCCTTTTGTGTATAAGTTTGTCTTATTGGTTGATAAATAAAGCACTGTTGACCAATAGGGAAGCAAGTTAGGCAGGACTAGGAGAGAAGGATTCTGGAAAATGTAGTAAAGAGGAGAGTCATGTGATCCCTGGGAAGAGAGGATGCATGCCACTGGTGTCCTCGATAAGTCTTTATAAAATATATGGATTAATGGTTATGGTTGATGCTTAAGACAGAGCTAGCAAATAAGAAATCCTAGTCATTGGCCAACAGCATTGTAACTAATATTAATCTCTGTGTGTTATTTGGGGTCCCTAACATGATACTGGAACTCAGGCAGCTGGTGGCACGAGTTGTCGTTACACATAAGTCTTTAAAAAAAAAAAAAAGACACGGAGACTTACTAATTATGAACACTCAATCCTTAGCTTAGGCTGTGCCACTAGCTCTTTTAACTTAATTTAACTGTTTCTATTCACCTACTTTTGCCTCAGGGCTTTCTATCTTCCTTTCATTCTATATGTCCTACTTTCCTGCTTCCTCCATGTCTATCTATCTGGTCCCTGGGGTCTCCCTAGCATCTTGTCTCTTTTTCTCCTCCCCTCCCTCTCCTAGCCTAAATCCCAGGTTGGTCTAACTCTCCCTGCCTAAAAAAGTCCCACCTATACCTCCTTCCTCACTATTGGCTGTTCAGCTTTTTATTAGGCCAATGAAGTGCCTTACTTAGGCAAGCAAGGTAAAACAGCAAAACATCTTTACATAGTTGTACAAATATTCTGTTAGACCCCCGAAAACTCAAGTATCCGGGGTCCCAGGCCACGTTCGCAGTCACCCCAATCACCAGGGGGATTCGAGAGCTTGCCGCAAACTGCACGAGGCTTTATTGTAATTTAACGAGCTAGCCCCATGTTAGCTCTGGTCTTTCACCCACCCACTATGGCGGATGGCTAGAAAAGACGGCTTCTAGGGGCTCCCGAGAGATCTTACAGGGCAGCGTAAGGGGAGGGTCTAGGGGTACGCACAGGCTCACGATTGGTGTGCCTCCAGGCTTGGAGGGCTTGCCCTGTGTTGATTGGTCAACTGGTTGTTATGGCCCATAGGCCCTCCCAGGGTGGTTGCTATGCTGTCTATGTCATTGCTGTGCGCTTGTCCGTAAAGCACACCCAGAGCCATAAAGCATAGTGCCACCAGCTAACTTCTGATTGGTTCCTTGTCACGAGACAGGCATCTGACTTTCTAGTGTCTAGAACAAGGTCATAGAAGCACGTGTTCGGCCTTATGGCTGCCAAAAGGGAAGCTGGTCCCTTCATTTGAAACATAAACAATTGTAGTGCATCTTTCATAATTAAATATTCTGCAACAGAGATCCAAGAGATGCACCTGTCTGCCTATATGCTGAAATTAAAGGCTTTGTTCCTAATCTTAGAAGGAACAACCCAACAATTTCTGCTTTGCTCCATCCAATGACACTGGCTTTGTGGGGCTTTCATACACCATCCTTACTGTGGTAAGTTGCACTACATTTTTACCTAATGTTTAAAAGATTGTATTATCATGAATTAATGTTAAATTTTACTAAATTTTTGTTGCTATTTTTATTTGATGCACATGCATTTCTATTTTTTATGTGTTTATTTGGGTTTTTGAGACGGTTTCCTGGCTGTCCTGAAATTTGCTTTATTGTAAATTTAATAGCACTTCCTTTATTATATTTCTGTTGTTTTTTGTAGTGCTAGGATCAAACTCAGGCCTTTGCGCATTCCAGGCAAGTGCTCTACCACTAAGCTACATGCACAGGCTAACCTGATACCTTTTTTCTTGCCATTTCTAGAATTCTCTTTATCTCATACTTTTGATGTATTTACTGTCAGCCTTGGAGAGGATTTAAAAAGCAAAAACAAAAAACCTTAGGGTGGATCTTTAGAAAAAAAAAAAAAGAGAGACAAATCTTAGGCTCCTTTGAACCTATTAGATCTAGATAGCCATCTCTTTCCTAATATTTGGAAATTCTTCAAGTATTTCGTGGAATAGATGTTTTTGAGATAGGGTCTTTCTGTGGAGCTTTCTACACAGGCTGGAAATTCTCAAACTGACAATCCTCCTGCCTCTGCCTCCCAAATTATAGGATAATGGGTGTGCCCTACCACACCTGGCCACCTTTGAACTTTGTCAATTCAGCATTACCTCTTGATTCTCATTGTGAAAAACAAAGCTATTAGATGTAGCACTCTCCCCACCTCTTTCCACCAGTTTATCCCTTTTATTATTGTAATTGTCACAGTCTGCCTTACAATCAGAGCATACTGGGCTCTGTCCATTCCTGTGGTGACTAAAGTCTGACTCAAGGTTGAAAATCAAGAAATAGCACTTTTATAACTATGTCATTATTACTAAGGAATCACAGTCCTGATACAGGTCATTTTCTATTCTGTGGTCCAATGTCACAATCTTACACCTACAGAAAGACAAAAATATGTTCCTAGACTTAAGGTCAAGTGCATTATTACAGTCCTATTAACTGCACAATATAATTTGGTCCGTTAACAACCATTGTTTTCTTACCCTGCTTGTTAAGATTTCCATGACATCTTAATGATGTTAATTTTGGTTTTGTTTATACTCTTGTCCTATATCATACTAACTTTTGTTTCAAGCTTTCCATGACATTATTCATTCCACCAGAATCTCCTTGTACAAATCTAGAAAGACAGCTTTCTAAGCATTCTAGACAGCTGTCTACCAAAGTCTTTTCTCTGCTCTTCTGGGATGGCTCAACAATTTTGTTTGTTTGTTTTTCAAGAGAGGGTTTCTCTGTGTAGCTTTGGAGCTTGTCCTGGAACTTACTCTGTAGACCAGGCTGGCCTCAAGCTCACAGAGATCCACCTGCCTCTGAGTCCCAAGTGCTGGGACTAAAGACATCAAAGGCATGGGCCACTACCACCCAACTGACTCAACATTTTTTGTTTTGTTTTGTTGTTTTGGTTTTGTTTTTGTTTTTTTGTTTTGTTTTGTTTTGTTTTGAGACAGGGTTTCTCTGTGGCTTTGGAGGCTGTCCTGGAACTAGCTCTTGTAGACCAGGCTGGTCTCGAACTCACAGAGTGCTGGGATTAAAGGCATGCACCATCAACATTGTTTTTAAATCCCTTTTCCTTGTTCTTAATTTGCCTTTTCATTTCGCTTAGGCATATCCCTAAATGACTAAATGGCAGTCAACACAGCAAAGTTTGTAGGCCCAGGCCTATGTGAGAACTCTACCTATAAACAGGATCATTTGATTACAGTACTGGGTTAAAATGACTTTCTCAAGCAAATTATTAAGTGTTCCTGTTTTCATGAAGTATGTAGTGTGACTCCTAAGAGTCCAGTCTGATCTTTAGTCTAATCAGATCTTTACTTATTTTAAAACTGACTTCTTTCTTCCTGGATGCTTCAGAATCATGTCTTCATCCAGGGAACTCTGAAATTTCATGATAGAAGGACTTATCCAGGTGATGGTCTTTCATACTCATGGTGCTAGCTAACCAGTTGGTCTTTGGTCAGTCGAATGAATGGCTTACTCTAATGCCCACATTTAAATATACAGATATTTACAAAAAAGTAGAGAAATATATGGGTTCCAGAAATTAAGACAATAAAAGGAAACAAAAAACAAAAACAAAAACCCGAAGAAGCAGGGTAATTTCAAAGCATTATATGTGAGGGTGACATAGACCCTCAAGTATACAATGCCTCAGAAAACCTGCCATACATACACACATTCAGTTTTTGGGAAAAAAAAAAAAATCATTCAAGTCAAGTAAAAAAAAAAAGCAAAACCAACAGTAGATTCAGAAAAGACAGAAATGAGGACTGGTGACATGGCTCCACAGTTAGGATCACAGGCTTCTCTTCCTGTTATCAACCAGGCACACCTTGGCCGCATCCCTTGGGGCCCATGGCAAGCAGTACCCTGGGTCTGTACACAGTTGCAAAAGGTCCCTTTAGGAGATAAGTTCTACCCACTCCACTCTCTCCTGCTGTACCTCTGAATAGGCAAGTCTTTTCCTGTTTCTTTTCTTCTCTGCCCTCCCCTTTCTCTCTCCCCTCCTCTCCCTTCCCTTCCCCCAGTAAAACTTCCCACACAAGCTAGGTCTACAGTGTTTGTCCCTCACCCTTCATGGGATCCAACAAGATCCCTCTTACTCCATATTATATCACTTCCAGAGGTCATGAGTTTGAGTCCCAGCATTCTCATGGCAGCTCACAACCCTGTGTAACTTCAGTAGCAGTGCACATAGATACACACAAACAAAACAAGCAAAAAATAATAATTTCTGGCAGGCAAGCAGGGGGTGGTAGGGAGGAAGAAAGTTTGGGTCCCCATTACCAATAGAAAGGGCCTAGTACACTACTGTATCCTCTCTGCTGAAGAGGAAGAAAGAGAAGGATCCCTGGGGATTCCTGGCCAGTCAGTCTAGCACAACATCATAGTCAGTAAATTCCAGGTTCAGTGAAAGACCCTGCCAAGGTGGGGCTGGAAAGATGGCTCAGCTGGTAAAGGTGTTAGCCTCACAAGCCTGGCAACTTGCTTTCTATCCCCAGAATCCACATAAAGGTAGGAAGTGAGAAACAACAGTTATCCTGACCTCCACATGTGTGAGTGCATAGGTGTACAGGCAGCACAGGGTGTGTGTGTGCATGTACAAAATTAAAATTTAAAAATAAGGTGGACACTTGGGAGGCAGATGCACTGACATTAAACTCTGACCTCTACTCAAAACTCATGTACACAGGGGCACACATACACACCACATACACATACGATAGGTACTGATGAAGACAAACTCTTACACAGACACATATATGATGTTCACGCTCACTGACACACAAAAATAATGAGTTGTCTTGTTAAAGCACTTATCATCAAAAAGTTGCAACCCCAATAAAACAATGCTAATGAAATACAGAAAGATGAGCATCAACAGTATAATTCAAAATTTTAATAAATGTTTAAGAGACTAACAAGCTGAACATATACAAAATATGACAAGAGAGCATGGTGGTGCATGCCTTTAATCCTAGCACTCAGGAGGCAGAAGCAGGTGGATTTCTTTGAGTTCAAGGCCAACCTGGTTTACAAATCAAGTTCCAAGGGATACACAGTGAAACCCTATCTCGAGGAAGAAAAACAAAGTGTGTGTGTGTGTGTGTGTGTGTGTGTGTGTGTGTGTGTGTGTGTGTGTGTGAATAACCTGTGCTCACAAATACTGAATGTATAACCAGATACCCAACAAGGAATAAATATTCATATTCAGTTATAACTAAGAGGTACAACATTTATCACACATGCACAAATAGGGCAGCATACCATAGATATTGTATCAGGTTGGTAAGCTAATCTGTCAAGGGCCAGATAATAAGAGTCTTGGGCCAACTATTCATGAACAAAGGTAACCATACACAACACAGAAATGAGCCCTTTTGTTCCAGTAAATCAGACACTAAGATTTGAGATTCACCTACTTTTCACCTGTCATGAAATACTAATCTTATTTTTTAATACTTAGATATATAAAAACTATTTTAGCTTGCAAGACATATAAAAATAGATGACAGTGAGCTCCATTTAGCTCTTTGGCCCTACTTTGCCAATTCCTGTATTAGTTTGTTAAAGAAGTCTCAATTTCATCCAAAGGAATCTACTGAAACTATTTTTTCCTGTGACCAAATACACAATAAGCAGGCCACGGTGCCATAAGGCCTGCACTCAGGGAGATGAAACACGAGGACTGTACTCCAGGTTACTGGGGCTTCACAGTGGAAAGGAAGAAAGACAAGGGAAGGAGAAGGGAGAAAAGGAAGGAAGAGAAAGAGAAGAAATGAATTAGAAGCAGTAACAAAAAATATTGTATTTAGAAATTAAAATTTTAAAAGTACTAAATAATCCATGGGTAAAAAGAAAAACAAAAAAGGAAACTGTAAGGTACTTAGAGATAATGTAACTAATCACAAACATGAAACTTCAAAGCCATTTTCAGCAACTTAAAGAGAGTTTTATCAAAATAAAATTTAAAAAAGAAGGGCTCAGAACTTAGATCAGTGGTACAGTATTTGCCTAGCACTTGGGAGAGCTGGGGAGAATAAACTACAAAGAATCTCTCAAAAAACTGACTGTGAAAGAAAAATGATATGGCTGCTTTTCAGTTAGTTCAAAAGACTAGCAATCACCTTTAGAGAGTTTAAAAAAAAATATCAGACACTGTATAGGGAATGGGAAAACAAATGGGGAAAATACTCTCTAAAAGGGGGCTGACAAACTTGAGTTCCATTCCTAGAACCCACATAAAGGTTGAAGGACAGAACCCACTCACCAAAGTTGTCCTCCTACTACCACATACATACCATATACAAAGTAATACAATGTTTTTAGGATAACTAAATGGGTGAAGAGTATACAAGTTACTTCCATTATTCTTGTGATTTTTTCCTTAAATTTACAATTTCATAAAAATGAATTTACATTAGTGCATGCCTATGTATGGTGTATGAATGTATATGTGGTATATGTGTATAACACATTAGTTTTACGGCTAAAATGAGTCTCAAATTCTGTAAGCAGTTCAAATACATTTATTTCCATATGGTTATCTAGCTAGTCTAACACCATTTGTAGAAAACAAGCTCAATGTAAATTTGAACATGAAATTTAAATGTCCTAGAATAGCTGGAGCACTTTTGACAAATAACCATTTAGAGGCTCTACATCACATGATTTCAGGATATGCTACATACTTATTAGGAGCATGTGATATTAACCTAAGGATAAACAGAGCAGAAATAGCTCAATTCACATGTGGTAAACAATGGTGCCCAACAATTCAGGAAAATTTTTTCAACAAATAAATGAGAAAAATCTCCTTTTATATCCTCAGACACACCATTGTCTTTTAAGTCAGGGTTTCAGCATATAGGCTTAGCTGACATGAAACTATGTAGACCAGATTGGCCTTGAATTCAGCCTCCTGTCTCTGCCTCCCCTCCCAAGTGCTAGGATTAAAGGCATGTGACACCATACGCAGCCCTACAATAATTACAAAACCAAACTGTTGAACACTCCAGTAAGGGATTTTTCTTAATCAGATTTGAAGCAGGAAGGCCCACCCTAAACTGGGTCAGAGCAGTGTTCTTCTGAGTGTCTACCTTCAAACTCACTGGCAAGTTCATCTATCTTGTTGCTATAGCCAGTATTAAATCCAACACAGACTGAAAACCAGCAGCTCTGTAGGAATCCACCCCAACTCTAGCACCAGATTGGGACTGCAGAGACATTCAGCCTTCTGGACAGAACAAATGGCAGATTCTGCACCTTTCTGTCAAGAGACAGCCACTGCTGGACTATTCAAACCATTATCTCTAAGCCAATCAAATAAAATCACATACTTGTGTATTTATTCATTCTATCAGTTCTGTTCCTTTAGAGACCCCTAACTAATATATCCCTACAAAGGCATGTAAACAGCTTTACTCTGTCCAAAAAAGAAAGGGCAGTTCTTCAAATTCTATCCCCTGCAAGCCTTCCTGGCTTACCTAAAGAGATGTGGGGAAATTTAAGGCAGCACAGAACAAGGACAGAGGTCCACTGAAAGCTGAAATATAAAGACATACCAAATACTACCTTCTCAAAATCTTGAACAGCAATGGATTACAGTTGAAAGAGCTACAGGGTCAGGCTCTAAATAAATACTCAAACAAAGACAATGGAGAAACTTAAGCAAATACCAAACTCAACTCAACTCCTAGACAGATCAGAATAGAACTTGTCAAAAGAAGGACCTTCTGCCTCTAAATTTCTGTTCTGATATATTGTATCTGGCTTTCCACAATGTAAAAGGTAAATAAATAGAAACACAGACAAGTATCAAGCCCCTGAACAGAATCATGCAGAAGAAAAAAAATTATTTGAGACAGGGTTTCTGTGGAGATGTAGCTAGCCTCAAACTTAAGAGATCTATCTGCCTCCTCCACCTCACCCCCCCCACCTCCCCCACCACCCCACCCCCCCAAGTGCTGGTCCTGAGGGCACACACCACCATGTCCAGCTAGGACAAAAATTTTTAAGCTAGATGACAAGATTTCAAATAGCTTTAACAGATATGTTATAAAGGTGTCTACTTAAAACAAGTAGAAAACATATAATAAAGACAATTTAAGCAGAGTTATAAACTCTAAAAGAAAAATAAAATACTAGAAATAGATACTGACCAGGTGCAATGGCACATGCCTTCAATCCCAGCACTTAGGAGGCAGAAGAAAGTAGGTTTGTGTGAGGCTGAGGCTAGCCTGGTGTGCATATGGAGTTCTAGGGCTGCCAGAAAGATGTAAAGATGGACATTGTGTTGAAAATAAAATCTTGCTGGAAGATGGCTCCAGGGGTAAAACTACCTGCTACCAAGTCTGATGGCTTGAGTTCATCCCTGGGTCCCATATAGTGGAAGGAAAGAATGGACTCTCACAAACTGTCCTTTGACACCCCCTCAAATGTATGCCACAGTGTGTGTACACACACACACACACACACACACACACACACACACACACACACACACACACACACCAAAAATGAAATCTGTGGTGGGTTCATTGGTGTAGACCAGATGTCACTGAAGAAAGATCAATAAATGTCAAGGTATTTCAATAAAGGCTATAAGTACAAGCTCAGTTATAGAATGTTATGCGGGCATTGGTGGCGCACGCCTCTGCACTAGGGAGGCAGGGGCAGGCGGATGTCTGTGAGTTCAAGGCCAGCCTGGTCACCAGAGTGAGTTCCAGGATAGGCTCCAAAGCTACACAGAAAAACCCTGTCTCAAAAAACCAAAAAGTTACCCTGGCCCCAGTACTGCAGAGGATAAAGACAAAGATACATTAAGAGAAACTTCCCAAACTGAAATGCTGAGTGAAAATAAATAAAAACCCAAAACACCTAATAATGTGTAACAATTTCAAATAAGAGAAACAAACCAAAATGTCCAAAAGAGAAAAAAAAAATATAGCTCACGAATTTGAAAGAAAGTAAAAAGGAATACATGGGAAAGGCTGAAGGGAAAAAAGAGACGGGGGGGGGGGGAAGTAATGTAATTTTAACCTCAAAAAATCTGAAAAGTTTAAAAAAAAAAAAAAGTAACAATGAGAAAAGGTAACAATAGAGTTCCATAGTGCATTCTATATACCCAGCTACTTGGGAAACTAAAGTAGAAAGATCCAAGAGCCATTCTGAGACTATCCTATCTAACACAACGAGACTGGGAGGGACACAGACTTGTAATTTTCTATAATTAGTGATATACATTAAACTACAAATTACAGCTCCAGGAAGCTCAGAGATTACCAGGTAGATAAATACCAAAACTAAACCTGTATTTCAGCATATGGTTCAAACTATAGAAAACCAGACAAAGAAAATCTTTGGGGAAAGGGAAATAAGAGTAATAGCTCTGTATATACAGAGGAATAGAATTAACAATTACAGAGGTTTCATCAGAAACCATAATAAAAAGAGGATGAAAGTTAGAGAAAGTAGGAAAAGAGCCAATGCCAAATTCTTAGTAAAGAAATATCTTTAATAGTAAGGGAACTAAATATGCCAGGGCCTGAAGGTATATACAGCTCATCTACAGAGTGTCAGAGATCCTCTAAATTCAATCCCCAACACGACTCCCACTGCCTTGACATAATCCAGTAAGATTTGATATACCAAAACTAAGAGACCCTACCTAAGGTCCGTAGACCTGTCCTGTAAGAAAAGTTAAAAGTTATTTGAGGAAGTAGAAGTTCATTCTGATTGTTGAACAAAACATTGATCTACATGAAAGAAATCAATAAATGTGGATAAAATAAAATCTTTAAATTTAATAGAGCTATCAGGAATGGAAAGATGGCTCTGTGGTTAGGAATGTTTACTGCTGTGGTAGAGGACTTGAGTTCTGTTCCCAGCATATACACACAAAGAGCACTCACAACTGCCTGTAATTCCAGTTCTAGGGGATCCATACCACCATATACATGCAAGATCCTGTAGAGATCTTGGTGCACAAACTCACATTCAGGTGTACACACATGAATATTTTCAAAATATAACTGTGCTAGAATATATCTACATGATGTACTAATAGCAATGTACAGAATGTTAATGCATATACTTAAGAAAACTGAAGGGTAGTAAGGTCATAAATGACAGAAAAGAACTGGGACTGCTCTGTTTTATTGTGCCTACAATACACAAGAAGCAATACAGTGGTTTTGGATGCTGTACTTAGCTGAGTTATAAGTGCATATGCTAACTACAAGGCAACTAAAAAGAAAATGTGTACATAATGTGTAACTAATATGCTGACTGTGAGAAACAGAATCAATTATATGTTCAGCTAACACAGGAGAAAAGTCTAGATGTGGTGGTGAACGTCTGTAACTCCAGCTACTCCTAAGGCTAACACAGAAGGAAAGATTAGAAGTTGGAGGTCAGCCTAAACATCTTAGCAAGACTTTATTTGAAAAGTAGGACAAAGCAAGAAACAGAAATGAAGCTGGGCGGTGGTGGCGCACGCCTTTATTCCCAGCACTAGGGAGGCAGAGGCGGGTGGATCTCTGTGAGTTCCAGAACAGCCTGGTCTACAAGAGCTAGGTCCAGGACAGCCTCCAAAGCCACAGAGAAACCCTGTCTCAAAAAACCAAAAAAGAAACAAAAATCAGAAGAAAACAAGAATATATGCAGTAAGCAAAAAGCTATGAACATGGTAGATGTGACAGTTAATGTTCACTGTCAATTTGTCTGGATTTGAAATCACCTAGGATACACACTTTTGGCATATGTAGGAGGATGTGTCCAAAAGTTTACCTGAGATGAAAAAAACACTGATTATGAGTGGAATCATCCCAGGCACTGAAATCTTAGACTGAAGAAAAGGGGAAAATAAACCAGTTGAGCACCAGCATTTACCTGACCTCAAGCTCCTGCCTCCATGCCTTTCCCACAGTGATGGACTATACCCTCAAACCATGAGCCAAAAGTAAACCTTGCTCTCTTCCTTAAGGGATTTGGTCACAGCAACAAGAAAAGTAACTACTTTAATAATCTACTCAACTACATTAATGTGATTGATTGGTGGATCTACTTATATCAATTAAAAGATCAGAGCTGGGCAGTGGTTGGTACAGCCTTTAATCCCAGCACCTGGGAAGCAGGGGCAGGCTGATCTGAGTTCAAGGCCAGCCTGGTCTACAAAGCAAGTTCCAGGATAGCCAGGACTATTGTACAGAGAAACCCTGTTCCAGCCCCCCCCCAAAATCATCAGAATCTATGGGGCATGGTGATGCATATCTGCATATCATTAACTCTGATGCTCCAGAGGCAAAAGCAGAGACCTCTGAATTTGAGGCCAGCATTGTCTACATAGAGAGTTCCAGTATGTCAGGGCTACAAGGCAATACAGTGAGACCATGTCTCAAAAAATAAAATAAAATAAAATAAATTTATAACAGATAATCAGAACGTACCTAAACAAAAACAAGTTCCAGGAAATCCAGGATTACATAAAGACCTTGTGTCAAAAAAAACAACAAAAGCAAAACCGCTTTTTTTTTTTTTTTTTTTTTTGGTGGACTGATAAAATGGCTCAGTGGAAAAAATACATGTCACCAAGCTTGACAACCTGGGTTTGGTTTTTTTGTTTGTTTGTTTTGTTTTGTTTTTGTTTTTGTTTTCCGAGACAGGGTTTCTCTGTGGAGCTTTGGAGCCTATCCTGGCACTCGCTCTGGAGACCAGGCTGGCCTCAAACTCACAGAGATCCGCCTGCCTCTGCCTCCCGAGTGCTGGGATTAAAGCGTGTGCCACCAACGCCCACCTGACAACCTCAGTTTGGTCCTCCTCTGGACTCACAGACTAGAAGATGAGAGCAACTCCAGCAGGATGCTTCTGACCTCTACTCACATGCTGTGACGCTGTGGCACATGCACACATAATTACAAAAGTTAAGTACATACATAAATGTGATCACACATCTTTAATTCCAGCACTCAGGAGTCGGAGGCAGGGAGGCCAGCCTGAGCCTGATCTATAGAACTAATTCCAGGACAGCTAGTGCTATACAGAGAAACCCTGGAGGTGGGGAGGGCACACAAAATGAAACATTAAAGACTTAACAGATGACCTGGAAAGACGACTCAGGAATTGAGCATTTGTTACTCTGGGGTTCAACTCCCAATAACGACATGGAGGTTCACAACTTTCTGCAACTTAGTTCTAGAGGATCTAATGCTCTCTTCTGGCCTCCAAAGGCACCAGGTATGCACATGATACATACACACACATATGCACACATGCAGTCAAAACACTCAAGAAACTTAAAAAAAAAAAAGAATTAACAGGCATTCCCCAAAAGTGAACCACTAGACAGCATATAAAAGGGTACTAATATATACTACCACCAATCATCAAATCAATAACAAAATTGCAAGTGTAATGAAATATTACTGACACTAGTGATTTAGGTGCCCTTTAGAGCACTAAAAGTAAAACCCAGCAGCACCAAGGGTTGCAAAGAATGATAGACAACCTGAGCACTCTAGACTAGAGATCAGGCACATTCAAGAACAGACTTTAAGACATAATATAATACAGATAAAAGCTGGGTGGTGGTGCTGCACACCTCTAATCCCAGCTATCGAGAGGCAGAGGCAGATCTCTGTGAGTTCAAGGCCAGCCTGATCTACAGAGTAAGTTCCACAAAAGGCTCTAAGCTACAAAGAGAAACCCTGTCACACACACAAAAAAGCAAGCAAACAAGCAAAAAAAAAAAAAAAAAGATAAAAGAGGATGAACTACTACATATAATTACTACTATGCAACAACACAGATAAATCTAAAAATCATTTTGCTAAGTAAAAACCTGCCGAACACCAGACAGCTTATATTCTATGAATCCATTCATATAAGGTGCAAAAACAGGTAAAACTAATCTACATTATAGAAATCAGAACAGTTGCTCAGACTGTGTCTGGAAAGAGATACAGGGATCTTTAGAGTAGCATTCTCTCATTTTGATTAAGTGTTAAAATTTGTCAAAGGTTATTGAACTGCACTCTACATAAATAACATCTCATTTTTAAAGGATAAGAATTTGTAGCCAGAATCCAGGCGTTGGTGGCGCACACTTTTAATCCCTTCGAGGCCAGCCTGGTCTCCAGAGCAAGTGCCAGGATAGGCTCCAAAGCTACACAGGGAAACCCTGTCTTGAAAAAAAAACAAAAAAACAAAAAAAAAAAAAAAACTGTAGCCAGAGTCTTCTGTGTTTCCAACAGTGATGCACAACAGTAAGCAAACATTTTCTGTAAAGTGTCAGGAGGTGAATATGTTATGCTTTGCAGACTGTGACCACTACTTAGCTCTACAATTATAATGTGAAAGTAACCACAGATAATATGGAAACAAATAAGGATGGCTGTGTTTCAATAAAACTACTTACAGAAACAGGTGGAAAGCAGGATGTGCTCATGGGCATGGGCTGCTGCCTGTTAACCCCCAATGTCAAGCATGAAGAAAACTGACCCTCAAAATTCATTTCAATATGCTGTATTGTTCTTTCCTACATAGGCGGCATGGCAATTATTGGAAGCAATTTACAGTCCTTTTTAAGCATGTGTTTTTCTATGCTCAACAACCCACTAAAGATAGGATAAGTACCTAAAAAAAGACTATGACAGTTAATATGGAAGACCAAAATAACAAGGAATACTCGAAGTGTAGTTTTAAGATTTTGAGTACTAGCCAACTAGTACTAATGAAAAACATAAGCTAGAAATTTAAAATGCATTTTGGCATGCAGAAAAAGAAATGTACCTACAATGCTGACACTGATTTATGTAGTGTAATAAAATCCTTGAAATGTGTGCCATATCACTCTCATCACCAGACTGTGTCTTCAGTTAAAGGAACTACCTCACTGCTCATTGTTTCTCAATGATACACACATACATATATACATACATACATACGATACACACACACACACACACACACACACACACACACACGTACAGCCAGTCATGGTAGTGTATTTCTCTGACCCCAGCCACCGGGAACTGAAGAAGGTTCAAGTCCAACCTGGTTAAACTAGCAGTCTCAACAACCCAAAAACAAAAATATTTCATAATGAATTCCAAATGCTAGTTTTTTTTAATTTGGCCAAGGTTCAAAAATTAATACTCCACAAAGAACATTCAAGTACATACCATGCTATGAATCCTAAACACCAGAAAATGTAAACATGTCTTCAATAAAATTCCAATCTAAAAGAACAGGGAACTCTAAGATTATGCCTATTAGAAGAAATACTAGCAGTATCAGAAAGCTTGGGTTCTAGTACGTGTGCCACTTTAGTGTGTTACACAATTCAGCATTCATTCACGCAACAAATGTCTTTTGAGATTATAATACATCACACACTGGAAACACAATAGTAAAGAAAACATCAGGACTGTTTTCCTTTGTGACACATTCTAAATCACTCTAAACCCAACTAGTTTTCCTTTGCTAAAATAATTTTTAATTATAAGAATATTTTTCATTATCTTTCCTAAAATCTAAATAATTTTCGGAGGCTGGAGAAGGCACTCAGGTTCATAGTCCAGTACCCTAACAGTAGCTCAAAATCACCCATAACTTCAGTTCCAGATCGCCCTCTTCTGACCTCCATGGACACCAAACATACATGTAACATATTCATAGCATACAAGAAAAACACTCATACATATAAAATAAATTTTAAAATAATTTTAAATAAATACCTTTTTTAATCCAGGAAAGTAAACTTAGGGAACACAAATTGAATTTCATCCTTGCTACTAACTAAAGCTATTAACTGTGTTATTATATTCAGACAGCAAACAGGAAGCATATATTGGTTTATCTTTCATAAACTCTAGATGGAATGCAAGCCTTAATGGCTCATTATTGGTAATAACTAAACTTCTTTGGTGAGATCAACAAAAGAAAATTCTGTCAAAAAGTACATAACAGGTGGGCAGTACTGGTCCCAGCACTTTGAAGGCAGAGGCAGGTGGATCTCTGAGTTCCAGAACAGCCATGGCTACACAGAGAAACATCTCTAAAAACAACCAAAAAAAAAAAAAAAAGTATATACAATGAATAATTTTATAGCATGATTACAGTATTTCAATATATATTATATTATATTATATATTCATATATATATCTGTATTATATATATATATATATATATATATATATATATATTCCAGCTGCCTCCCTAATCAACTAATCAGCTTATCATCTCTTCCAAGTTGCTGCTTTCAAAGCACCTACTTCAAAACATATGGACAGAAAACTACACCCTGTATTCACAATGGGTTCCAAGGCGTAACATTTAAATTTTCTTTCATTTACTATGGATATGTTTTCACCATAATAAAACAGGCATGGGTCCTTCAAGTATAATTCTTTAACTTCTAAGTGGTAACTTTTTAAAATGTGTTTTTATAAGCCACATTAAAAAAAATAGAACAAGTCACATGTTTAAAGATAAAACAATTCATTTAAATATCCCTCCTCCCAAAGGCACCTTCAGACATATAGCTGAGGATTTAATTTCTAATCTCTGAGTATCATTCTCAAATGAGACAACACATGGAGGGGGTAGTTCCAGAAAAGGTTGCCTCCAGTTATTTCCTATTCATAAACATATCCAAAGCTTGCCAAAGCAGATCACTCTACCTAACCCCAACAGACAGTGCAATAAAGTTCCCAATTATGTTAGCTTCAGACATCCCATTCTTAGTGTTAAATGCTGCTTCTTGCTATGCTTATGTCTTAAGAAGTCACAGACTGTAAGTGCCACCATCAGATCCAGTAAGTGTAAAGAAACAGAAACATGGAACTGGCTAGCAAAGTGTATAGAAACAGGGAGACAGTAGTGGGATTTGTGCTTAGTTTGACAAAACAGACTAGAAAGTGATCAAGCAACAATATAAAGGAACCTAGATTATTTAAAATATATGCAAAGGTTATATATTCTACTTTCTTTAGTAATCTGCACTGTGTGGCCTACTGAACTAGATTTTCCAACTCAGTATCAAACACCAAAATACTAAAGGAAACTTCATGAGCTATCTTTTATTTAAAAATTGTCATGCATATGTATCCGCCTGGGTATGCATGTGCAAGTGCACTCAGAGATCAAAAAAGTGCATCTGACCCCCTTGCAACTTAAGTTCGGTAGCTATGAGTCACCATATAGGTGCTCAGAACAAAACCTGGGCCATCTGCAAGAGCAGTAAGTACCATAAACAGCTGAGCCATCTCCGCAGCTCCAGAACAATTATATTTTAAAAGCCACATATTGAGGAGCACTGTCTACTTGATTTCTATTTTCTTAATACAGTGATGAGAAAATTCTGGTATAACTAAAGACTTAGAAAAGTTATTGTAACTTGGAAAATTATTACTACAAAATAATTGAATTCTCTAGATGGTTACCTTTTACATAGAGGCCTCATTGCTAGCAATGAGGTGTAATGAAAAAAAAAAGATCAGGCTTTGAAAACAGAAAGTAAAGACAAGCATTTGAACACCAGAACATCACATCTTGAATGGACTTTCTCAACTTGCTTTTTCATCTCTAAAATAAGAATACTGATTACCTATCTTGATGGACTGCTATGATGATTAGTGAGAATACATGTAAAGCACATGGCAGGCACATAGTTGGCACTAAAAAAGCAGGTATTGTTATTTTATTACTCATAAGTATACCCACAAGATGATGTTTTTTTTTTTTTTTAAAGAAGGACTCATCAAAAAAGTAAATCAGAGCCCAGGATTATTTTAACTACAAAAACAAAACCAAACAAGAAATTCCATCCTGATAATTAAGTAAAACTTTGGATATATTTTTAAATTTTAGATATATAATATTATAGTTCCTCCTGAAAGGCACATAAAATCCAAAATTGGCTATGTGTCTACTTAATTTTGGAGTTAAAGGTAAAAGATTATCATCGCATAGAACAAAAGACAATTTCATAAACAGGTGAAATTATTTCACCACTGGGAGGGTGTCAAAATTAAAATACAAAAATGATTATGAAAGGATAGTAAAAGATTCCTACCTTTAAACCGACTGCTATAAGATCTGTAACAACACTGTATGGAAAAAGTAAAAAGAGAAAATGGAAAACAAAGTTAGAGAACAAGTTTTAAAAGACAGGTAAGATTATAGAAAAAGAAAAAGCATTATAATAATAAACAATGAAAAAATGATGAACTGTGAAATGTTAATAAAGAAAAAACAATGGACAGTGTAGCAACAACAGAGTTCAAAAGCAAAGCCTCGACACTTCAATGCAAGAAAAAAATTACTCTAGTGTGTAGAAAGCATAGTTGTGCTTCAATACAATAACCATGTGTTTATTAATCTCACTTTGACAAACCCAAACCAAAACTAAAATCACCAAAATTCATTCTTTTAAGTGCCTGAGATAATGATCAAACCATAAAGCTTTAAATCAAACAAAACCTGTGCCTAGATGAAAAGCATCTTGGAAACCTGCATCTTACCAGCCCCAAAACTCACCAAAATACTGTTATTGTTATGACTATCTTCCATAGCTAGAATACAAACATCACATTTCACACACCATATTTTACTGTAAGATTTGCTTTTTTAAAGTTAAACATCAATACTATCTTTTGAGTACAAAAGTATTCCTCCTAGGTGGAAATGAACACACACACACACACACACACACACAGAGAGAGACAGAGACAAAGACAGAGAGACAGGGACAAAGACAGAGAGACAGAGACACAGAGAGAGAGAGAGAGAGAGAGAGAGAGAGAGAGAGTGAGAGAGGAGGGAGGAGGGAGGGAGGGAGGGGAGGAAGGAATCAAGGAGAAACTAAAACTATGTTGGCTAATGGGTTTTTTTCTGTACTGCTTTTGGAGGTTGTCCTGGAACTCACACTGTAGACCAGGCTGACCTCGAATTCACAGAGATCCACCTGCCTCTGCTTCCTGAGTGCTGGAATTAAAGGCATGAGCCACCAACGCCTGGCGGCTTGCAGTTTGTCAAGCAGTGAAAAAAATAAATTTTAATAAATTTGCATAATCCACTATATTCAAAGTCATTCCATAAGAGTGTAAAAAGTCCTAAGTTATTCTATACAAAAATTCATCTTCTACATATTCAGTTAGCAGGTTTTTTGTTGTTTTGTTTTTAGAGACAGAGTTTCTCTGTGTAGCTTTCTTTGGAGTCTGTCCTGGAACTCATGCTGTAGACCAGGCTGGCCTCAAACTCACAGAGATCTGTCTGCCTCTGTCTCCCGAGTGCTGGGATTAAAGGCATGCATCACCACCGCCCAGATTCTGTTAGCAGTTTTATCTCCACATTTTCAAAAAGAACCTACAAATTAAGTTCCGTACTATTTTACTAGTCAATAAGACCATCATAATTTCCTAAAGGTAAGCAAATATGTGGCATATGCATCAAGTGGTATAAATTTCAATGTTTTAAAGAATTACCATATATTTTCCCTTTTAGAATTCTAAAACTTGCATTCATTTTCCTGAAATTAAAACCTGATAACTGATAAGCTAAACTTTTTTTAGGGGGGGGCGGTTTTGGAGACAGGGTTTCTCTGTGTAGCTTTGGAGCCTGTCCTGGCACTAGCACTTGTAGATCAGGCTGTTCTCCAACTCAGAGAGATCCTCCTGCCTCGGCCACCCAAGTGCTAATCTTTTTAAATCTTTTTTTAATCTTTTTAAAAACTGTATAACAGTATCTTTATTGGTCCTGATGTAAAAAGCAAACATTTCTCCTATTTGACCTCCTCTATCTACATGCTGCCCTCTTAGCTTTAATACCACAAGCACATCAAAGTTCTTGAAAACCATCAGCAAGATAAGTTTGGGAAAGTGAGAGTGGAGGAGCAAATACCAGCAAAGTGCCAGGATATATATGTATGAAATATCAAAATGAAACTTATTACTTTGTATGACAAATAAAAAGGTAATTTTTAACAAGATGCAGTAAGTAGCAAATGATGACTAAAAGCCTATGCAATTTATGTTTTGGGATAAACACTTTGCTGAATACGTTGGTTATTTCCTACTCCCCCTACCCCCACCCCTGAGAGCGCAGTGGGGGACGAGTTTGCACTTCACACTGAAGAAGCAAGCCCTTTAACTGCAGATCTCACGGACACAAAAAGCTAACTTGTTTCCCCAAACCCGAAGTCGAATCTTCTGAAAACGGTAATTTCACAGCCCTTCCTGGCTGACATAAAGGCATTACGGTACAAATCACTGAAATGATTTCACACGTAAAATGAGTCAGGTAAAGAGAAGTTAATGCTTAAGGAGAAGCTTTCACAACGTAGATCCACTAAATAAAAATCCTTTAAAGAACCTCACCACCATAATTCAAATCTAACATTGCACTTTGATATCTGCTGCAACGTGCAATCTGCATTCAAACGAGATAATCCATATCACAATATTGTGAAACTAAGATAAACGAAACCTAACGAGGGCAAAAACTGTTGTAAAGATTCTAGTGTCTTCATGTAAGTATGTAGCAAGTAAAAGTCAAATACGCGACAACCTGTTAAATGGATTTTAGTTTTCAAACAAGTTACAGCTCCATCATCCAGCATTTTACAGAAATATAGTCAGAAGTCCGCAGGGGGAGGGATTAAGGAACAACAATTCAAACGCCTAAGGATTAAATAAATAAAAGGAGGTAGAATCTCTAATAGACGTGAAGGATTTTTTTTATCTTGATGAACAATACTATTATACGACCCCAATTTCCTAAAATCCTTCAATTAACACTTGTTAAAATACATCAGGTGCTGCCCTGTGTCTCTGAGTTCCAAGAGAAATTATCAACTGGGATAAGGTGATTGTAAATCTTTTTTTTTCCTTTTAGTCACGGACCCTATTTAAACTGAGCAGTTGAAACAGCCCGGAAAACTGCACTTACACAATATCTGACACATCGCCCGCGGCGAAGTCACCAAGTTTCTTGGGGGTGGGGGACGAAGAGGAAGCGTCCCCGGCGACAAAGTGCAGACGCTAGGTATTTAGAAAAGGTTAACGTATCTCACGGAGCATGTCAGGAGACCCCGCCGGTCCCGAGACCCGCACGGGACCGCGGTTCGAGACCCGGTCGCCGCCCAGACGGCTGTCGCCGCTCGCCCGGGCCCGTCGCCCGGGAAAGCTCCGCCGCGCGCCCCACCCCGCCGGTAAACAGCAACTCCCCAAGCGCCGCGGCCGCCTCAGCCTCCGCCCCCGCCAGCGTCGCGCACCATTTTCTGAGAGGAAGTGTGGGGAGGCTGGCCCGGCACCCCGGCCCCGGCTCGTCTCCGCTTCCCGAGAGCGCCCCGAGGCTGCGAGGGGCGGACGTGACGGGGGTGCCGCGCGCAGGAAGCGGAGACTCTGGCGGACCGACCCGGCGTCCCCCGGGTCCCTGCCGTCGGGCTTGGCCCCGGGCCGCTCCTCCGCTAGCCGGCGCCGCGCCCTGCTCCCCGGCCTCGGCGGGACGCGACGCCGAAAGGAAACGAGGCCAGCGCAACCCCCGAGCGGCCACCCGGCACTTACCCATCCATGGCCCAGATGGAGGAGCGCGTAGTGCGGGGATTGACGGGCTCGCCGCGGGCGGAAGAAGCAGGCGGCGGCTCGGGGGGACCGGCGAGCGGAGCCGCTCCACAGCTCCGGCCGGTCGGAGGTGGAAGGAAGAGTGGGAAACAGGGGCGGGGACCGGGCACGCTCTCGCCAGCGCCGCGCCCCCGCCTCCCCAGCCCGCGAGCGCGTCCCCGCCTCGCCTCGCCCCGCCCCCTCGGCGTCGACGCCCTCCCTGGACTCGGCTGGACTCCAGGGCGCCCTCTTCCCGCCTTCGCCTCCTCGCCCCGCCCCCACTCCCACCACCCCGCCCTGGACTCGGCGCGCGTGCGCGCCCCGCCCCCTGCGTCGCGCCCGCGTTAGCGGGAACGCGCGCCTTGTGCTTCCCGCTTCGCGGCTCGCACTCCTGCGAGCCCGCGGGCCTTCCGGCTTCCCGGACTCGGGCGCTGGGGCCTAAATACTTTTCTCTGATGGCGAATAAAGCCTCGGGACCCCCAGGGGCATTTGAAGCCGGGAGGAATTTCTGCGGGCGGGCTGGCGGGCGGGCGGACCTCTCTGACGGCGGCACGGCGGGGGACCGGTGCGACGGCCACAGTGCAGGCTCGGGCAGTGGTCTTCCGGGACCTGAGTGCTGAGACCGGTGGCTTCTGAGAGAGCGCCGGCCCGCCTGCAGGCCCTGGAAGTCAACCTCTGAGACCCGCAGTGGCCGGATAGGTGTGGTTGGAAAGGAATTGGGTAGATGAGACTGCCCTGGACTGAAGTACTTCATTTTTACAGTTTTCATCTGAGTACTTTTCTACCCAACAGTCTAATACTAAATATACACGAAACTTTCATTGCATAGCTGTGGGATGACCATTATAGTGCCAGTATTATAAGTTTATTCATTCATCCTCCCGCGAGGGGGAGGGGAATGATAGGGAAGGATTATTGTCTTTCCAGACGAAAATACACTAGTGATCACCGGAATTTCTACTCAGAAAACGTTTCGTTTGCACCAAAGCCCCTTTCCTCTAGTATGAACGAAAACAGGCTATATGTAAAGCATGAAATAGCTGATATACATACCTATATATGTATATATAATGCGTATAACTAGTGACAACAGGCTTTTTTTTCCTTTTCATAGCCTACCTAATTCTGAAACTGAGTGCTTTTCAAATTCACAGGTCATTGAAATTTAAGCCATGTCTTCAAACTCTGAAACGAAAGAGGGGGCCACCCACACCCATTTCAAAGGAAGTAACAACTTCAATCTATCCTTCCTGATTTCCTACTTTATTAGTGACACTTTCAGTTTGTAATTCAGGAAGGTCATTTTTAAATTAATTTCAGTTCCCCTATTGAAGATGTCAAAATGTTCTGTATGTTAAATCTGAATATTAAATTATGTTTGGAAACATTGCCACCCAACATTGCTATGTGGGATTTTAAAATAGCCCGTGCCTAAAGTTCCTACCTGAGTTCAAGGCCACCTTCAGTTACATCGTAAGTTCCAGGGCAGTCGGGGGTCACAAAACAACAAACAAAAAACAGTAATAAAATAGCAAGAGAAGCTGCCGGTGAAGTGTTTCCATTGCTGTATTCGGTGTACATTGTTTCCTTCCTTTCTTTTTACCTATACATGTAAATAAAATGCTTCTCTTTTTTTCAAAACTCAAACAGTAGTAAATAGTTTTGTTTCAGGCCGAGTTTTAATATCTTCAACAGCCCGGCTGAAATTTGCTATGGAACTCAAGCTAAGTTCAAACAAGATCCTCTGACTTCAGCCTCCTGAGATTACAGAGATGTACCGCCATACAGACCTGAAAAGCTTTTGTTTCTCTCCCCAAACCACCCCCTTAACCACTACAACCATTTTGTTTATATTTATCTAGATTGTAGGGAGACACTGTAACCACGCCTTACACTAGATCTTTACTATTTTTAATTTTTTTGTTTTTTGTTTTTTGGAGATAGAGTTTCTTTGTGTAACAGTCCTGGCTGTCCAGGAACTCATTTTGAAGACCAAGCTGGCCTCAAATTCACAGAGATCCACCTGCTTCTGCCTCCCAAATGCTGGGATTAAAGTATTATACTTCCACTGCCTGGCTTATAATACTTTTTAAATTGACTTCTTTTTAGTACTCATAGTACTTCATAATTTAATGTGCCATAATTTATTTAAGTTTTTACAAAATAGTGGAAGCTTACATTATTTCTAGCTGTTCAATATAATTAACAGTACCACATAAAATATCATGTAGCTTTGAACACACCATTACATCTGAGGAACAGAATATTATAAATAGAATTCCAGAGCAAAGGGTATAAGCAACATGAAATTTGATATACTGCAAAGGCAATTCTATAAACAATATACCAATTTTCAAGATTAAAAAATTAATGAAAATAGCATGTCTCAGAGCTGGAAAGATGGCTAAGTGGTTAAGAGCATTAGTTCTTCTTGCAGAGGACCTGGATTCAATTCCTTATAGAGGCTCACAACCATCTGTAACTCTAGCTCCAAGTGCTCCAACATGCACCCTCCTATGTACCAGGCACTCCACAGACATACATACAAGCAAAACACCCACATAAACAAAAGTAAATCTTAAAAAAAGAAAATAGGGAGCTAAAGAGATGGCTCAGCAGTTAAGAGTGCTGCCTGTTCTTCCAAAGGTCCTGAATTCAAGTCCTAACAACCACATGGTGACACACAACCATCTCTAATGAGATCTGCTGCCCTCTTATGGCCTGCAGGCATACATGCAGGCAGAATACTATATACATAGTAAATAAATCTCTTTTTCTATTTGTTTTTTTAAAAGATATATTTATTATGTATACAGTGTTCTGCCAGCATATGTGTATGCCTGCAGGTCAGAAGAAGGCATCAAATCTCATTATAGATGGTTGTAAGCCACCATGGAAATTAAACTCAGGATCTCTGCAAGAGCAGCCAGTGCTCTTAACCTCTGAGCCATCTCTCCAGTCCCAAATAAATCTTTTTGTTTTGTTTTTCAAGACAGGGTTTTTCAGTAGCTTTGGAGGCTGTTCTAGAACTAGCTCTTGTAGACCAGGCTGGCCTCGAACTCACAGAGATCCACCTGCCTCTGCCTCCCGAGTGGATTGCTGGGATTAAAGGCTATCTCTCTAGCCCCAATTGTCACTATTTAAAACTAATGAAGTATACCTGAGACTCCTTATCTATACCAACTTAAATCAGCCTAAAAAGTCTATAATACAAAGATCATATACCCGAATAGAATTAACAAAACTGTACTTTATTTCCTAACAAGCCCAGTTTATGACAGAGGCCTAGATAAGTGAAAACAGCTTATAACAGAAAACAAGGTGAAACTTTTCCTTTCCCATGGCCCTTTGTCCTAAATTCAAAGAACTTATCATTTGAGCTCTATGAGTTTGTGTGTCACTGGTTCAAAATGATACACAAAGATTAGAAAGATGGCTCAGTCAGTAAAGCACTACTGTGGAATAATGATGGCCTAGTCAAGCCAAATCAAAGAGCTCAAGAACTCTTTCACTGAGAGACCTTGTCTCAAAAACAAAGTGAAGGAGAGCTGGAGAGATGGCCCAGTGGTTAAGAGTGCCTGCTGCTCCTGAGGACAAGTACCAGCACCCACACAGTGGTTCATAACGATCAATAATTTTCAATGCTCTCTTCTTACCTCCAAGGGTACCAGCACACACGTGATGCGCATACATACTTGCAAGTAAAATATTCATAAAATAAATAAACCTATCAATACAGCATGGTGGCACACACCTTTAATCTCAGTACTCAGGAGACTGAGGCAGGAGGATAGATCTCTGAATTTGAGGCTGGTCTGGTCTACAGAGTGAGTTCCAGGACAGCCAGAATTACACATAGAATCCTAGTCTCAAAGTAAAAAAAAAAAATAAAAAAATAAAAAAAAATAAACTGTGTGTGTGTGTGTGTGTGTGTGTGTGTGTGTGTGTGTGTGTGTGTGTGTGTGTAATAAAGTGGAGAGCTACTGAAGAAACACCTAATGCTGACCTCTGTTCTCTACAGGCACACACACACACACACAATAACACCAACTACCAAAGGATAGAATGGAGTTTGCTTCTCTTTTTTTTTTTGTTTTGTTTTTGTTTTGTTATGTTATGTTTTTCAAGACAGAGTTTCTTTGTATTGCCGAGGCTGTCCTGAAATTCGCTCCGTAGTCCAGGCTGGCCCCAAACTCACAGACTGGAGTTTGCTTCTTAAAGCCTATGTTCAATATTTTAGGTATTCCAATAGTCTATATAACACGGAGGAGACTTGTTCTTCTGTAATTTCTGTTAACCACATGATTTGGGAAAAAGCACTATATGTATAATATTTTGTCTTCTTGGTGCCAAAAAGGATAATCTCTGCAGATTACTCTATACTTTGAAAAAATAGTTCTAAATAATTTAGTTTATATTTTGTCCTTGTGTTTCTGTTCTGGTTTGCTTAAGAAATTCCCCCCTGAAACTTGTTTATCTGATAAGAGGCACACCCCTTCATTATTATGTTTACACAAAAAGTAACCTTTGAACACTTGCCTTAAGCTATTTCACTATGCGGTGGTTAGTTAACATTTAACCCACATTCCTGTTTACAGGCAAGACTTCTTAAGACATAAAAGATGCCATTAAAAAAAAAAGATGCCAATGTAGTTCTGAAATAATACTAGCCATTAGATGAATCTCAGAAGTTTACTACATGAACATTTTATATGATGACAATTCCAAAATCATAACCATTGACATCTGTTCCTTAAAATAGAAATCTCTGAAATCAAACTAAATGGAAAAGGCCAGTTTCAAAAGCTTATATACTGTGTGACTCCATTTCTATAGCATTTTCAAAATGACAAAATTATATAGTGGAAAACCAACCAGTGTCTGGAAGAGATTAGGAACAGGATGCAGGGAGAAGATGCCTGTGATTATAAAGTAGTATGCCAAGGGGGTATTTGTGGTGATGAAAACAAGTCTGAATCTTGATTTTCGGGGAGGGGGCACTGATACAAACCTTTACTTGATAAGACTGTATAGAACCTCAGGTCCCCACCCATATAAAAGTGACAAGTGTGTGGATGCAGCAGTGTCTGTTTCCTGGTTTTGATGATATGCTCTAGTTAAGATGGTACCGTTAGAGGAAACCAGGTGAGGGATGCACAGAGCCTTGTTGCATTATCTTTTAAATGTCTATATACTACAATTATTTCAAAATCAAGCAATAGTTTAAGAGATCAATGTTAGCTGATTGTTCCATTACTATTTGATATTTGCTCAGTTCTGGTACAGTACCAACTTCAAAGGCTTAAGCAAAAAACATTTGGGTATGGTCTTCCTTTTCAGGCTATCTCACTATGGTTGTCAAATGAGGCTATCATAGCTGACACGTATAGAATGAGTGTGTGGCTTCAGCCCTTCTTCAAACTCCTTCCCCACTACTGGAGGAGGCAGCATCAAAGTGTGCTCACTGCAGATTGCTATTTACTCTCACAGTTCTAAACAATTTATGATTTGTATTTTCCTTATGGTTTGCTTAAGAAATTTCTCCCCTTGAGGCTGGGGAGATGGCTCAGTGGTTAAGAGCACTGGCTGTTCTTCCAAAGGACCCAGCTTCAATTCCTAGTGCCTACATGACAGTCCACAACTGTCTGTAACTCCAGTGCCAGGGGATCCAACACCCTCATACAGACATACATGCAGGCAAAAATACTAATGCACATTAAATAAAAATAAATTAAAAAAAAAAACAAATCCCTCCCTGAAACTACCATGAGTGATATCTGTTTTGAGTGCAATCACCTGCGCATAGACAGTACCTGGTGCAGAGGACTCATGTCTGTATTGAAGATGCCATTATATCCTATATTTAGTGTCCACCCCTTGCCAGACTTATTTTGGACATTTGGAAGCACTTTTCCAAAGAGGGATGAGATTCCTGTCCTCTGTCTTTTTGTCACTCTATATCACAAGGTTCCCAGTGTTATCCAGAGTTTTAATACAAGTATCGTTTTTTATTCAGAGGAAAATCTTTAGAGTTTAACCCAGAGGATAGTTCACGTGATAAAACTAGTGTTTTCAGAGTCATTACCCTTAAACATTGACCCCCTGTCCTTAATACTGGTACCTCTAGCCGGGCATACACCTTTAGTCCCAGTACTCAGTAGGCAGAGGCAGGAGGATCTCTGTGAGTCCAAGGCCCAGCCTGGTCTACATATAGAGTTCCAGGACAGCCTAGGCTACACAGAGAAACCCTGTCTCAAACAAAACAAAACAAAACAAAACAACAACAAAACCAGCTGGGGGTTGGTAGCATATGCCTTTAATCTCAGCACTCAGGAGGCGGAGGCAAACAGATCTGACTTTGAGGCCAACTTGGATTACTAAAGTGAATTCTGGACAGCCTACGCTACAGAGAAACCCCGTCTTGAGAAAACAAACAAACAAACAAACAAAAGAAAAACCTGGTATCCCCTAGTCTCTACATGAAGAACAGATTCTTAACTACAAGTTTCCTGGGGTCAGACATCAGAAAGATTAAATCACCGGGACAATAGAGAATTTCTACTTTTCAGCCTACCCACTCCAGAAAAGTGGAGGTTAGAGATTAAGGCTTATAGAAATTCTTGGGGTCTACAAAAGCAAGTTCCAAGACAGGCTCCAAAGCCACAGAGAAAGCCCGTCTCAAAAAAACAAAAAACAAAGAAAAAAAAAGAAGAAAAAAATTCTTGGGACAAAAGGTTTATATAGCTCAGAAGTAAAATATCTATTAGCAAAGGTGCATCCCAGCACTCAGGAAGTAGAGGCAGGCAGATCTCTATGAGTTCAAGGTCAGCCTGATCTACAAGCTACACAGAGAGATGCTGTCTGGAAAAACCAATGATAATAATAATAATAATAATAATAATAATAATAATAATAATATAATAATAGACTGAACCTTTGAAACTGTAAGTGAGCCACCACAATTAAATGTTTTCTTTGTAGGAGTTGCCATGGTCATGGTGTCTCTTCACAGCAATAAAACCCTCAATGACAAACTTTCACACAGAGAGATCTGATGTACTTCCAGGTTTCTGAATGCATGCAGGTGTTGGGAGGATAATATTACTGAAGAAGACATAGTTCTTCTTCTACCCCTGAACTTTACCATATAGACCTCTTCTACCTTGATGCTCCTGTGTTGTATGTCATATAATAAGCCATCCAAGCTAAGTATAACATTCTTTTTTTGCCAAATGTCATTGTTCTTGAATTCCTGATCCCTCTGCCTCCACCTCTCAAATGTTACAATCATAAGCATGCCCCATCACAGCTGACAAAATTTAAAAATAAACATAACTTTTGAGCAATATTGAATTTGCAGATAAAGACAGGATTTATGCATGTCCTACACCATTTCTGCTATTGTAGCTTATATTGGAACAGTATATTTCATGAAGTTAAATAATTAATTCTGATATTACTGAAGTCTTTACTAAGAAAACCTTAGTTTTTAAGCTAATAATATTTTTTTAAGATTTATTTATTCATCTACTATGTATACAGTGTTCTGCCTGCATATATTTCTGCAGGTCAGAAGAGGGCACCAGATCTCATTATAGATGGTTGTGAGCCACCATGTAGTTGCTAGGAATCGAACTCAGGGCCTCTGGAAGAGCAACGAGTACTCTCAACCTCTGAGCCATCCCTCCAGTACTAAGCTAATAATATTTATCTGTTCTACAATTCCATTAAGATAGCAAGCTACATTAATTCATAGGACCCTTTTCTCAAACTTTGACATCTTTGAACAATACTGTTCAGAGATCTTGTAGGATGTCCTTCAACTGGAATTTGTTTCTGTCATAATGATACAGAATTATAGGACTAAAGAGGAACAATACAGAGATAAAACACCATTTTCATCACACCATACCTAAGGAGCATATTGTGCCATGAGTCATCATGGCTGAGACTGACTTTGAATACCTGATTGAGATAAGAATTTGTTTGTTTGTTTTTCGAAACAGGGTTTCTCTGTATTGTTTTGGAGGCTGTCCTGGAACGCGCTCTGTAGACTAGGCTGGCCTTAAACTCACACAGGTCCACCTGCCTCTGCCTCCCCAGTGCTGGAATTAAACAACGCCTAGCGCAAGATAGGAATTTATAGTTCTCTTTATTGTGAAGTGTTTTTGTTTTTATTATTATTTTTCTCTATCCTTTTTCCAGATTGTATTTTCTGAAAAGACTTCATCATTCACAGCTCATGCTTAAGGAATGGAACATTAGTCTCCACTCCCTTGAAAGGACAGCATTTACCAAAATTATTTGGGATTGTGCATTGTCATTCTCCTTCAATAAATTTGTATACATAATCATTTAATGTTTTCATTACAGATTCACAGACATTTGTTTTATAATCCGATTATAACCTAGGGTCATTTTATCTTAATTTCCAAATTATTCTATCCATTGGCCAGTGGGAGCTATCTATGTTCCTTAGCATACTCCAGTGAGTGTTGGGAGTATGTTTTTATATTTTTCTTCTGTCTCTAAGTTTTTCCCAGGTTGGTCTCAAACTCCCAGACACAAAGAATCCTCTGTCTCAGCTGCCTGAGCCCTGGGATCACAGGCACAAACTACTGTGCCCAGCTACTTCTTATTAAATACTTCTTGACTTTTCTGGTATTATAAGATGTTCCAGAGTCATCTTGTTTATTTTCTACCCGTGTTCAAGGATCAGTCATTTGTCAAAAACAAGATCTAGGTACTGAGTATGCTTATCACTTCTAAAGTTTTTAACTTAAGAATTTCTAAAGATTTATTCTGTAATGAAGTGTGTGTGTGTGTGTGTGTGTGTGTGTGTGTGTGTGTGTGTGTGTGTTCAGGTGTGTATGTATGAGTGGGCATGTTGTAGGCAAGAGGTAACCCTAGGTACTATCCACTTTATTTTTCCAAGTTCCAGGTTTTCCTGCTGGCCTGGAACTCACTGAGTAAGGTAGACTGGCTGGCTAGTGAGCCCCAGGGATCCATCTGTCTCTGCCTCCCTAGCCCTGTAATTACAAACATGCACCATCACACCCAGATTTCATTCTTACTTAAAAAAAAAGGGGGGGGATCAAGCTCAGGCCCTTGTGGGTGGTACTTTATCAACTAAGATAGTATCACCTACTCTCTGTTGTGGGACCTTTATGCCTCAATCAGTATGAATATATACTACTTGGTTTACCTTGACCCACAGTGGCAGATCAGCTTTGCAGGTCACTCACTCAGCCTTCATCCTCCCTTCACGACCACGTTTCAATAATGGATCAGGAAACCGAATCCTGGGAAACAGAAACATATGGTGCATTGTCTCTTCTTCAGGTCTACCTCTCTCTTGGGAATGGACCCCCAGGGGTGTTCTTAGTTTATAGATGACACTTTAGCTCTGGTCTTTACTCTTTCAAGTTTCAAGTTGCTACTGCACCTTCAGAAATGTTTCATTTTCTAAAAATGGCACTGAGTTACCATTTGGAGGGGATTCTTGTCAGATCCTATTGCTTCCCTGATTTGGGGACACAGTGCAAAGCATTCTTAACAGTTTGTGACATGGACTCTGTCAGTGCCCTAGAGTCATTATTGTTGACATCTCTTTTCTGGTCATGGTTCATTCTTCCTCCTTTACTAGGACACCTCACTCCCGGAAGTTCTGTAGCATTCAATGACTTTCATTAAAGTCTTTTGCAGCCTTTTACCAGCCCTTAGCATGAGTTTTTCCTAAGTTATCTAGATCCAACCTAAGAAACTGGGGCCTGGTCCTTTCAAAGTAAAGGTGGGGAAAACTGCTCTAAGGTAGCTGAAAAATCACTTTCCTCCTGTGTGTGTGTGTGTGTGTGTGTGTGTGTGTGTGTGTGTGTGTGTGTGAAGACAGCTTCTGGGCTGACTCAGCATTCCTTCTGTCTGCTGAAGTATGAAGTAGATAAATATTATAGATGCCCATAATAGCATTGCTGTTATTACTGGTCTATGGCCAGGAGAAGGAAGACAGTTTCTTTTCGGGTATCTGAGACGACATAACAAGCACAATACAAACCTTTTTTTGTTTTGTTTTGTTTTTAGAGGGAGGGTCACTATGTAGCCCTGACTGCCTTGGAACTTGCTACATGCTGTAGTAGATAAGGCAGCCCTCCAACTTCCAAAGATTAGCTTGCCTTTACCTCCTAAATGCTGGGATTAGAGGCTTGGGCCACCACACTCAGCAGGAAATATAAATTTTATTTTGCAATTAGAATAAAGCCACCACTTTAGTCAATAATTCAAACTAGTCCATATAATCTTTTGACAGAAGTCTTTAGCAGAGAGCCAAGTGTGTTGGTTAGCATATACCGATCTTCTTTTTCCAGACTTGCCTTTGTTGAAATAATAGCCTTATGCAAAAAGTAGTGGGAAAGTTCCTGGAATGTCAGATAACTGGCTAGAGCTGTTCTCCCTTCCCAGTATGGCTCTGAAAAAATGTTTAACTGCTGATGATTCCACAGGACACCAGGCAAATGTTCAACCCTGAGTAGGCAAATAGGCAAAAGGTCAGTCTAAAAAAGAAGGAAACACACACACACACACACACACACACACACACACACAAGAAAACAGAACCCGGTCTGGAAAGTTTCTCCCTGTGAATGTATTATTTATGTAACTGGAAACTCGAACCTCCCCACCTCACTCCCACCGTTGGTAGTGAAGGGTGACTTGCACCAGGGGCTTAGGTCTTCATATTTCCTGTCTTCTAAAACACAGGGAGGATGAGACCTTAATCAAAAATTTAATTTTGTGGAGGACAGACAGCAGGAGGATGACACCCAGGAGGAATGTCATTTGGCAGAGACTAGAAATGCGGGTGTTTGCAAACCTTAACCTTTGTGTTGCAAACTAAGAGGCATAGGGAGAGGCTATGGGGCTTCAATCTTTTTTGCGGGGGTGGGGGGGTGGGGGGGTGGGGGTGGGGTGGGGGTGTTTCGAGGCAGCGTTTCTCTGTGGCTTTGGAGGCTGTCCTAGAACTAGCTCTTGTAGACCAGGCTGGTCTTGAACTCACAAAGATACACCCGCCTCTGCCTCCCAAGGGGCTTGATTCTTAAACTAATTTCAAACATCAGGCACAATCTAAAACCCTGAAGGGAAAGGACTTCTTAACTATTCTACCACTCTCATAGAGGAGGGAGGGCCCTTGTGTTAAAGGAATCTCAAATTATTTTGTTAGACCCCGGAAAACTCAGGTATCCGGGGTCCCAGGCCATGACCGCAGTCACCCCAATCACCAGGCAGATTCGAGAGCTTGCTGCAAACTGCATGAGGCTTTATTGTAATTTAACAAGCTAACCCCATGTTAGCTCGGGTCTTTTGTCCATCCACCATGGCAGTTGGCTACAAAAGACAGCTCCTAGGGGCTCCCGAGAGATCTTGTAGAGCAGCGTAAGGGGAGTGTCTAGGGGTACGCACAGGCTCAGGATTGGTGTGCCCTCCAGGCTTGGAGGGCTTGCCCTGTGTTGATTGGCCAACTGGTTGTTATGGCCCATAGGCCCTCCCAGGGTGGTTGCTATGCTCTGTGCGACATTGCTGTGCGCTTGTCCCTAAAGTACACCCAGGGTTGTAAAGCATAGCGCCACCAGCTAACTTCTGATTGGTTCCTTGTCACGAGGCAGGCACCTAACCTCTAGTGACTAAGACAAGGTCATAGCAAGCCCGTGTTACTGTCATGGATGCCGAAATGGGGAGCTGGTCCCTTCATTCCCCCATTTTCTTTTTTGGAAATTCCAATCATGGAATTGCTGTCTCTCTAGCGCCCCCATCAGGGAGTGATAGATATTGGCATCCCCATGCAAGGGAGTCCCTCCTGACTTAGCATTTTAACCAGGGAAAATGGGCGGCGAATTCTTTCCCAAGATACTTCCTGCTGACTTTGGGATGAAGTTAGGGACCCCAGAAGGTTGAAAAGCTAGTCAAAAGCAAAAAAAAAAAAAAAAAAAAAAAAAAAAAGGAATTTAGGCAATGTGGAATCCATCAGGAGCTTCTGGTTAGCAGACTTTGTTGCAGAGACAGGGGGTGTCCACATCAGCTGGACTGGTTCACATCCACAGCAAGTCTAGGGCTCACAGTCTACTTAGAATAGCCTGTAGTCAGCAACTGATACTCAGATGTCTGCCAGAAGCAGAAACCTGTTTAAGACATGTTTAAACTAGGAACAGAGGAAACTTATTTACTGAAGCCCACAGTGCAGAAAAAGCAGATATCTGGATATCTGTTCAAACAGCAGGAACATATATATAACTTTGAGTCCTAACAAAAACTACAGATTTGGGCTATAAGCATGTACATTTTTCTTCTGTCCAGAGAGCCAGGTATGGATTGGACAGAGGTGCCTGAACAGTAGATAGTCACTATTTTACCAGCTAACATGCTGACTATAGTCTACAGTGGATCTGACTGTCTGATGCTGCCAAGTTGACAACCATTAATATTTCAGAGATCTGAGAAGGGTATATTTTATCTGAATCTACTAAAAAGTGACAGAAGCCAGTCCATATACAGTTAGTCATACCCAAGTTTCTCCATTACCGCTGGAGGCAGCTGTCTCAAAGAACAGCAATCTTCACCAGGCCTCTAAGATTGAGGTTTTTTTTTTTCTTTTCCCACCCCTGCAGTGGCTGAGGGTCTGGGGTTACCAGCAGCACCCCCGCCCCAGGTTTCTTCCCTGAGCACGTGGAGCTCAAGCAAGTGAACTATCTGGTCTGATTTAGATGTTCTAAAAAAAAAAAAGTTATTAAAAACTATGAAAAGGACTTTGAAAAAAAATTTTATGTTGACTGAGAAATGAGAATGTACTAAAGTAATAAAGAGGGAAAGGAAAAAAGAAATTTGTCTAAGAAAATCAGAGGAATGAACTAAAGGTATATAGAAAGTTATAAAGAGTTAAAGCAAGTTGTAGAAGGTCAGAGAAAAGGTTGTTAAAAGAGAAAAATGTAAACTGCTATGGTTTCTCATGTCTACAAATAGTAAATTTTAAAAATGGTAATATAAGTTAAAATTTTAACGATATTAAGCTAATTCTGTTTAAAAAGTCTTGTTTATTTCTCAAGTAATTTATGTATACTTGTTTTAAAATGTTCTGTTTCCTGACATAACCCAAGTTCTGTTACAAGCATGTAGCTAAACAAATGGTGCAAGTCACCACCATTTTTGTAGCCAGCCAGGTGGCACAAAATGACTGGTAGCCATTTTGCTAAAGTTGAAAAAAAAGATACTTAAACTGCCATCTTGACTAAAGGTGACCGCATGGAAAATAGAGGTACCATCTTAGAAACAAGTTTTTCAGTTAAGATTTAAAATGTTAATGCTTCTATATATTACAGAAAGACATTAAGGGAATTTAAATTTCTTTTTAAAACCAGATTTTTTAATGTTTGGTTTTAGTAATGTTTGTACTTAAAGAGCTTCAATTTAGAATCATTTTTAAGAAAAGCCTGACGATGTAAAGTTCTTGTTTTATAAAAGCTGCTAATCTATTATAAAATGTTACTGTTTATGTTTTCAGAAGTTAAGCTTAGGTCATTGGTGGCACACGCTTTTAATCCCAGCACTTGGAGGCAGAGGTGGGTGGATCTCTGTGAATTTGAGGCCAGTCTGGTCTACAGAGTTAGTTCCATGACAGCCATGTCTGTTACACAGAGAAACCCTGTCTCAGAAATAAGTTTAAACAAAAGCAGCTAAAATATATACATGTAGCTACTGTTTAAGGGCTATAAAGTAACTCTATGCAGTTTTAAATTCAGCTGTGCTAAGTTTCAAATATTTTACTAAGTTAAAACCAGTTACAGTCAGGCTGAAAATTAATTACAGAAATAAGACCTTACCTAGCCACCTGTATGTTTCTTGTGTACTTCAGGCAAGTAACTAAAACAGACAAACAGACCTCTAATGCTTCAGAGATCTTCCGATTATGGCATTTAAATTGTTATCTTTAAAGTTTATAATATCAGACAGACTGCCAGATCCTGACAGTGACCCAAAGTCTCCAAAGAAGATTATGAGGTACCCCAGTTCCTCCACCTGGACCAGTGAGCGAGATGCTCAGATGCCGCCTGCCAGGACCTGGCCTAGACTGTGGACAAAGCTGCTGGACACTGGAAAATTGATTGCACCACCTTTGCCTAGACAAAACAAGGTCAGTCTTTTCCATGTCCCTCTTCCACAGAGAGGAAAAAAAAAAACCTCTCACCTTATAGGCCTGGTGAAGATTGCTGTTCTTTGAGACAGCTGCCTCCAATGGTAATGGAGAAACTTGGGTATGACTAACTGTATATGGACTGGCTTCTGTCACTTTTTAGTAGATTCAGATAAAATATACCCTTCTCAGATCTCTGAAATATTAATGGTTGTCAACTTGGCAGCATCAGACAGTCAGATCCACTGTAGACTATAGTCAGCATGTTAGCTGGTAAAATAGTGACTATCTACTGTTCAGGCACCTCTGTCCAATCCATACCTGGCTCTCTGGACAGAAGAAAAATGTACATGCTTATAGCCCAAATCTGTAGTTTTTGTTAGGACTCAAAGTTATATATATGTTCCTGCTGTTTGAACAGATATCCAGATATCTGCTTTTTCTGCACTGTGGGCTTCAGTAAATAAGTTTTAACCTCTGTTCCTAGTTTAAACATGTCTTAAACAGGTTTCTGCTTCTGGCAGACATCTAAGTATCAGTTGCTGACTACAGGCTATTCTAAGTAGACTGTGAGCCCTAGACTTGCTGTGGATGTGAACCAGTCCAGCTGATGTGGACACCCCCTGTCTCTGCAACAAAGTCTGCTAACCAGAAGCTCCTGATGGATTCCACATTGCCTAAATTCCTTTTTTTTTTTTTTTTTTTTTTTTTTTTTGCTTTTGACTAGCATTTCAACCTTCTGGGGTCCCTAACTTCATCCCAAAGTCAGCAGGAAGTATCTTGGGAAAGAATTCGCCGCCCATTTTCCCTGGTTAAAATGCTAAGTCAGGAGGGACTCCCTTGCATGGGGATGCCAATATCTATCACTCCCTGATGGGGGCGCTAGAGAGACAGCAATTCCATGATTGGAATTTCCAAAAAAGAAAATGGGGGAATGAAGGGACCAGCTCCCCATTTCGGCATCCATGACAGTAACACGGGCTTGCTATGACCTTGTCTTAGTCACTAGAGGTTAGGTGCCTGCCTCGTGACAAGGAACCAATCAGAAGTTAGCTGGTGGCGCTATGCTTTACAACCCTGGGTGTACTTTAGGGACAAGCGCACAGCAATGTCGCACAGAGCATAGCAACCACCCTGGGAGGGCCTATGGGCCATAACAACCAGTTGGCCAATCAACACAGGGCAAGCCCTCCAAGCCTGGAGGGCACACCAATCCTGAGCCTGTGCGTACCCCTAGACACTCCCCTTACGCTGCTCTACAAGATCTCTCGGGAGCCCCTAGGAGCTGTCTTTTGTAGCCAACTGCCATGGTGGATGGACAAAAGACCCGAGCTAACATGGGGTTAGCTTGTTAAATTACAATAAAGCCTCATGCAGTTTGCAGCAAGCTCTCGAATCTGCCTGGTGATTGGGGTGACTGCGGTCATGGCCTGGGACCCCGGATACCTGAGTTTTCCGGGGTCTAACAATTTCTCTTTCTCAACATGTAAATGCAGAAATTCTGTTCCTCAAAATTCATATCATCTTTGGAAAATGCAGGTACATTTGACATAATATTTACCAGGAAGAATTAGGTGGAATTGAAGGGACCAGACCCTCACTCAGCCCCCTGCTTTAGCAGTCATGACAGGCTGCAGAAAAGACCTACCAAGACAAAGCCCAACTCAGTATATGCACTTAGCCTCCACCCTTCTGACCTTGCAGGAGCTGCCCTAGTCACTAAGAGGTCAAATACCCTCCACGTGGCAAGGAACCAATCAGAAGTTAGATAGTGGGCTCTGGGTATGCTTTATGGTAAAAGTGGTGAGCAGAGCAGAGCAACCACCCTGGGAGGGCCTATAGGCCTTAGCAACCAGTTAACCAATCAACACAGGAGAGGTCAGCCAAGCCTGATGAACAGCAATCCTGAGACTTTTGCCTACCTCTAGACGCTACCCTTGCACACCCCAATAAATTCCCTGCCTAGAGGTTTCCCCAGGTCCTTCTCACTCCACCCACCGTGATGATTGGACAAAGGGCCCGAGTTAATATAGTTAATTAATAAAAGACTCTTTGCTTTTGCGTGGGAATGGGTCTCTTGGTGATTTGGGGATTCAGAATTTGGGCACAACAGAACTATCTCCAGTGGAAGTTGGACTACACACACCCTAGACTTCCTTGCTAGTTATTTTGAAAATGAAATTAATTCAGACAAGAAAATGTTTGACTTGGGAAAGAAGGCTGAATCTGGGTGTAAGAGCAGCCCTGTATGTGGGGAACAACAGGAGATGGAGACAATTTTAATGAAGAAATTTGAACAAAGAAGATGTTCTCAGAGAGAAAAAAAAACCATTAGGAATGTGACTGTCCTTAAGAACCCTGTAATGGATCATATTCTTTTGGTCCTTTTGTCTTGAAATAGGATACCCATTAGGAGTTGGGTGATGGGGAATGTCCTTATGTGTATATGTTTCTCATATTGGTTAATGAATAAAACACTGATTGGCTGATTGGCCAGGCAGGAAGTGACATAGCTAGGCAGAATCAGAATATAAGCAGGGACAAACAGGAAATCGCTCTCTTCTCTACAGACACCCTGAGCATTCGACATGTAGGACACCGGAGGAGTAACGGGTCCCTGGACCTTTTCTCTGGTAAGATAAGACCACTTAGAAATATTTAGATTATTAGAAATGAGTTAATAATTTAGACAGAGCTAGACAGTAAGAAATCATAGCCAATAGCTAACAGCTTTATAATTAATATAGTCTCTCCGTGTTTCTTTGGGGTGGGGAAATGCAATGGGCCATAGCTGGGCCAGAAAAACCTCATGTTACAGTTGGGTCCACCTATAAGTAACTGAAAACTCAGTAACAGGAAAAAAAATAGTTTTTGTTTTTAAATTTTGTACTAAAAAAAAACCTTCAAAATTATGGATTCAAGGCTGGTTCATTAAAAACCCAGTTTCCTTTAGTTTCAACATGTGAACATGTGACTCTCACTCTTAGTATCGTAAGTGGCTGAAAAGTCTTTCAAAAGACTTTTCTAGAGTCTGGAAAGATAGCTCAGTGGCTAAAGTGCTTGTTGCACAACCACAAGGAACTGAGTTCAAATCCCTAGCACTCAGGTAAATGCAAGGTAGGTGTGGCAGCCCAGAACAAGGTAGTTAGTTGGACTAGCCACACCAGCAATCTCTGGGTTCAACAGACAGCCTCTGCCTCAATGAATAAAGTGGAGAGTGATAGAGGAAGATCCCCAATGTCAGTCTTGGGCCTCCCTACACACTTGCAAACCAACCCCTGCCCACGACATATTTAAAAAAGAAATGAAAAACAAAGCTTTCCCAGAATCTTTCCAAATGTTTTCAGCTTACATCTCAGCCATTATTTGGTCCCATGACCAGGCTTAGTAGAGAGACTGGTAGATGCGGTGTTTGTTGGTAAGAAGTGGAGAATGAAGACTAGGTCACTAGGAATCTCTGATAAAACTGTTGCCATGTGAAGAGAAAACTCTTTTCTTATATAATGACTGTATTACAAACAGGAAGGGGGTGGGGTCTCAGCAAGATTCCAGTCCCAGGAAGACCCTGGTCTGGAGCACAAGCCTCAGGGACAAAGAGCCTGCAGTGACTGCCTTTGATGGCCCCCAGTTAACAACTGATGATTCAGTGACTTTGCAAAGGTCTCTGGCAAAGTCACGGAGTCATCAGTTGTTAACTGGGGGCCAAGATCTCTGTCAGTCAGAAAGAGATTGAAACTCTGGGTGCAGAGTGTCCAGTTACACTCTTCTGACAATATAGGGAGCCCACTTCCTTTCAACCTCACAAGGCAGAGAGGGAAACAGGAGCCACCAAAGTTGTTTGGGAAACCTTTTGGTGAGCTTGGCTTTTCCTCTCTCCCCTACGTTTGATGCTCTCTCATAATTGGTTATCATTTTTAAAGATTGCGTTATTTTTAATTATGTGTATTGTGTGGGCATGTGCACATGAGTGCAAGTGACCTCAGAAGTCAGAGAGGGTGTCAAGCCCCCTGGAGCTGGAGTGCAGGGGCTATTAGTCCTCCCCCCCACCCCCCCTCCCCAGCATGGATGCTGGCAAATGAACTTAGATTGTCTTCAAGAGCAGTCCTTACAGCCAGCAGCTAGAAAAAGCCTCCAGCACCTCCATCTCCTGTCCAGTCTCAGTCACCCTTCACACACTGGTCGCCTGTAGTCAAAAAGGCTAAAAGCTCAACACCAAGCCCATCCACTGCAAGGGATTCTGATCAAGAAGGAGGTGGAAAGAAGAAGAAAAAGAAGGACAAGAAACACAAAAAGGATCAGAAACACAAGAAGCACAAAAAACAAAAGGAAAAGGCTGTGGCTGTAGCCACCGCTGCTCCTGCAACCCCTGCAGCTGTTTCTGCTGCCACAACCACATCAGTACAGGAAGAGCCCTGTGGCAGGGTAGCGCTAGAGCCCAGGAAGGAGACTGAAAGTGAAGCTGAAGACAACCTTAATGACTTAAAAAGCACCTGCGAAAGACTTCCATGCAGAAGGCTCAAGTGTCCCCACAATCCTAGGTGGACGTGTTTGTTACATTGTAAATTTTATTTGCTTTGTAGTCAATTCAATTTCAAAATTGCTAAAATGTGTTTGAACTTTAGACTTTGTTGTAATAATTGCTAAGCTGAAATTCACCATGTTTTTTTTGGGGGGGAGGGCATGGATTTACATTACAAAGATGTCCAAGGTGTATTATTGACATTCTTCCACTGACATTTAGAGTGATTTTTTTTTGTTTGTTTGTTTTTTTGGTTTTTCCGAGACAGGGTTTCTCTGTGTAGCTTTGGAGCCTTTTCCTGGCACTTGCTCTGGAGACCAGGCTGGCCTCAAACTCACAGAAATCCGCCTGCCTTTGCCTCCCGAGTGCTGGGATTAAAGGCATGTGCCACCAATACCCAGCATAGAGTGAAATATTTTAAGCAAAAACAAAAAAACAAACAAAAAAAAACAAAAAAACTTTTTAAAGGGCATTTAAATATTCTTGACATTCTTGTGGTTCCTTTAAATGCCCTTGCCTCCCCTGAGGTGTTTCTCTCTCTCTCTCTCTCTCTCTCTCTCTCTCTCTCTCTCTCTCTCTCTCTCTCTCGCTCACCCCTCTATTTTTTTCTTCTTTCCTCTTGAATTTTAGCACCCATGTAAATTATGCTTTCAACCTTGTATAGGTTTGTAAGCTTGCCCAGAAGTGAGACCACTGTGAAGTACCACAAAGGTCTGAGTGAGTGTTTTCACTCCTGTTGCCTGTGGGGTCTCTGCCAACGCCTTGGGATCCCAGCTCTAGAGAGCAGGGGAGGCACTGCTCATGGATGCCGGAGATTCTGTCCCTGTGTGACAGCTTCCTAAGTTGATTTACAACTCTGGGATTTTGTTCTCTTTGGGTTGATTTGTTTTGTTTTGTTTTGTTTTGTTTTTCTATCTCCCCCTTTTTTCTTTCTCTTTTGTAAAGGCAATTTGCTAGACCCAGCAAGGACCCTTCAGTTACATAAATTTGTTTTATGAAAGTGTGGTTCCCATCCATACTTTTTTCCTTACTCTTCCAGTTGGTACACACAACTGAGGAGCTCTTACATTGGCAGGCTGGGAGGACCTGGACTTGGACAGTGTCTTGGTTTCACTATTTTATTTTTTAACTAAAGCTATATAAAGCTTGTAGATTAAGCAGAATAAATTTCTAAATTAATAATAAAAAAAAAGAGCAGTCCTTACTTTTACTTACTCTCCACCTCTCCAGCCTGGATTGGTCCTTATTCTACACCTAATATTCATACAAGGCCATAGCACCCTAGGATGAGGTGCTAGACCTTTAAATTTTAGGCCTTTAATTTAAAAATCTCATTAATAAGAAATTACTACTACTACTACTACTACTACTACTTCTACAATTATATGACTTTTTGGTCCCAGCAGTTAAGTTTCCATTTCCCCAAAAAGTAGGTCACTTCCCCTTCCTTACCTCTGAGTCCCAGTTATACCACAAAGGAAAGAGGGGGTTGGGGGACAACTGTAATCCTGGCCACCAGCAACTGTTTGTATACTCATGCATCAAATTAAGGGACCCTATTACAGCTGTTTCCATGTTAGTACACTGTGGTAGTTTGGATGAGAAATGTCCCCCATGGGCTCATGCATCTGAACACTTGCTCCTCTTTTGGTGGGAAGTGTGAAATCCTGAGTTACGTTTTAAGTTTTAATTACCATGCCTAAGAGATCCATGAAACAAAAAATG
This sequence comes from Cricetulus griseus, assembly GCF_003668045.3. Classification (NCBI taxonomy): domain Eukaryota; kingdom Metazoa; phylum Chordata; class Mammalia; order Rodentia; family Cricetidae; genus Cricetulus; species Cricetulus griseus. The sequence goes on along the minus strand of NC_048595.1, from coordinate 84,234,045 downwards.
CCTCTAATTTGTAAGCCCCTTCCTTGTCCAAAAACAGATAGTTTCTCAAATGCTGGAGGCTATTGTTTATGGTAGGTAACAAGCCACATGTTTTCTCTTTCCTAAACTAGTTTTGTTGACCCAACTGCATCATAGGTAGGCGGAAGGTAGGTAGGCAGAAAGTATGTCAGGATATATGGTTGTCCCTGATTGGACCTGGTGGGAAAAAAGTAGTCTTATGGATTTGCCTTTTTAAGCCTATGCAAAATGTGACTTGTAACCATTTTCTGGGAACCCAGGAATGGACCCGGACAGTATTTCATCAAAGTTTGCTTCAAAATTGGCTCGAAGTTGTGGTAGTGGTCTTATTCTTGCAGGATGGTAACAGAGGCTGGTAGGTGATGGAATGTTTAGACCTAGAGCCTTGTTGAAGGGTGCACATCATTGACGGCAGGCTTCCTGTAGGACAGAGTAGAGTACCTCAGCCAGCTTCCTGCTCTGACTGCCTGCTGCCATGCCTTCCCTGCCATTATGGCCTCTCCCTCTGAACTAGAGGCCAGAACAAACTCTTTCTTCTAGGATTTGCTTTTGGTGGAATTTTTTTTTAAATTACAGCAACAGAAAAGTAACTAATACATACACACCAGGGCAGGGGCACCTATTCCTGTGTTTGTGAACAGTGGTGGAATCAATCCCTGCTGTAGAAAGGGCTTGGTGACACCTTTAGACCAATACAGAAAGGGAGGGAGGGTAATCACCAGGCAGAGCACTGCAAACCCAAATGAAAACCCAAACCCACTTGTCCTCAGAGGCCTTCATTTCTGGGACCCCTCTCTGTTCAGAGAGTCTGTGACACTTATAAATACATTCTGTTTTTACATTGCTCTGAACTTTCTTGTCATTTAATTCTTTAAGTGACAGAGAAAAAGAACCATCCACTATCCAATATCATATACACATAACAAACCAATCAGGGTCTGGCTGAGCCCCTATAAATGGAGGAGTTTTGCCAGCCTAGCTTGAGGGGGTGAGGTCAGCCCCAGACTTCAGAGAAAGGCTGAAGACGTCAACATCAGTCTCACTATTGGGGAAGGAAGACTGCTCCTGCCTCCAGAGATAGACTCTCCTGGACCTGCCACTTCTGCAGCCTGCTCTCCACACACTTGTTCTTCAGAGGTCCACTCTCAGTTGGCTTCCACAGGCCAGCTGAGAGCCCAGAGCTATATATAATTTGCCAGCAACCTGTGGGTTGGTACCCCATTACTGAGAAGTTTAGACCTTCTAGTTTCCTGTTTGGGTTCCTACTCAAGTTTTTTTTCTGTTGAAGTTGTTAATCATGCATTGCAAATCAAAGTTCTCCTATTTGTTCTTTAGCTGTCTGGTCACTCCATTCTTGGAGAGAGGGCAAGACAGACACCTGATGAAATCAACTGTATCGGTGGTACACTTAACAAAGCAACAAAACACATGAAGCAAAGCAAGGTATAATCCGCATATACACTAAGGAAGTCAGGGTATATGACCCCATAATATGCTGGATTAACTGCAAAAAGGGTTGTTTGGCCTGTCATTTCTATACATAATCCAGGAAGACTCTGGATTTGCTACCCCCCTCTGGCTTCTGAGGTCATGTTTTCCCCAGGAGATCTTCCTGGATTTGTCCAAACTCAATCATATACTCATTTCTAAACAAGACATTGACAAAGGGAACAAAGATTATATTGGCCAAGATCCATGATTTGAAATTTAATATGCAGCCTTAGCTGCATATTAAAACCAGCCAAAGGACTTTACAGCATACTGCTTCCTCTGCATCCCTGCTATAATTTGAGTTTGGAAAAGTCCCATAAAGGCCCATGAAGGCTTTGCCTCCAGTTTAACACTGCTGGGAGGTGATGGAAAATATAGAAATGGGGCCTAGTGGAATGGCTTGGAGTTGTTGGGAGCTTTTCCTCCAAGGGGATTGTGGGACTGGTGTCTTCCTCTGTCTGTTTGCTCCTGGCCATGAAAGCTTTGGTTCACTCATGAAGCATGAAACTTTGCCACATGTTTCAGACATGACGTGCCTCCTCACATAGGACTGAAAGCATTTGTACTAGCCAATCATGGGCTGGAAGCCCCAAGGCTCTCTATAGCTGACTACCTTAGGTATTTGTTAGAGTAACAGAAAACCGAACAGTATAAGCCCCACCGATTTCATGAGAATCCCTTTATGAATGCTTTGATCTCCCTGTCATTTCAATCTTCAGTCAAAGTTAATAGCTACTGTTGTGGCAGCGAATGCCTTCAATCCCAGCACTCAGGAAGCAGAAACAGGTAGGTCTCTGGAGGCCAGCCTGGTCTACTTAGTGAGTTCCAGAACAGCCAGGGCTATTTATACAGTGAAACTCCATCTGTCTGGGGGTGGCAGGGGAGTAGCACACATCAGGAAGGAAAAGAAAATAGCTTCTGAGCTTAAGGTCTATTCTTTTGAAGCTCTTCATTCAAATGAGGTTAAATGGGAGGCAGCACACACTCTGAGGGTTGGGGGATAGAAGCTACACTCATACCCTCAAGAATGCTGTCCTTCTGAAGAGAGATAGAAATCAAGACATCCCACATTCTCAAACAGGCAGAAAGAAGCAGAGGGGATTCATCACCTCCGGACCGGCCTATACAAACAGTAAAAGGTGTCCTCCACCAGAAGTGAAAGGATACTCTATCCAATCTGGTAAGTATGAGCAGGTGTGAAAGCTAACAGCAGAGCACACACACCCAAGAGAGAAAAATCAAACCTCAGCATTCTGAAAACCACCAAACCACAGAGACACAAGAAAGAAACAAGTATATGCAAAATCCTCAGGAGAAAAATCAGTGAAGTTTGTCTTTACTGATCAACAATGTCCTTGAATAAAAACAGGTGCATTTACTCATTGAAAGGTATAGACTCACTGGACAAAAACAAACACAAACACAATTATATGTAGCCTATAAGAAACCATCTTCTTCACCAGTAAAGAGACACACAGATAAAAAGGAAGGGGTGAGGAAAGATCACCATACAAACATAAATCAAAAGGGGACAGGAGTCACCATAATTGTATGAGATGAAATAGACTTTAAATTAAAATTATATTTAAAAAGTTAATAACCAAGCTGGACGGTGGTGGCACATGCCTTTAATCCCAGCACTTAGAAAGCAGAGGCAGGTGGATCTCTGTGAGTTCGAGGCCAACCTGGTATATAAAAGCTAGTTCTAGGACAGGCTCCAAAGCTACAGAGAAACCCTGTCTTGAAAAACCAAATAATAATAATTATTATTATTATTATTATAATTGTAATTATAATAAAAAGTTCATAACTTGGGTGTGGTAGTGTATACCTTTAGTCCCAGCAGAGGAAGGTGGATCTCTGTGAGTTTGTGGCCAGACTGGTCTACATAGCATGTTCTAAACCAGCCAGAGCTACACAGTGAGACATATCTGAAAAAAAAAATAGAGTTGAATATACTGGATGTGTCTGAGTTCCAGGATAGTTAGGGCTACACAAAACAAACACACAAAAGAAGATGTTCAGTGCCATCCCCAGCTACATATTGAATTTAAGGCCAGTCTAGGATTCATTAGACCATATCTTAAAAAAAAAAAGGTCAATGAAGCTGGCTTTTCATTGATGAATGAATAAGATGATAAAAGGACCAAATCCAACAGGAAGAAATAGCTATTCTAAATTCATAAACACACAATGAATACAATAGCACTTAGTTATAGAATACAAACACCATTAGTTATAAAAGAGACAAATGGAATCGAATCAAAGACCCCAATATCAACCCACACACCTATGAACACCTAATTTTTGACAAAGAAGCTAAAAATATACAGTGGAAAAATATATTCAACAAATGGTGCTGGTATAACTGGCTGTCAACATGTAGAAGAATGCAAATAGATCCATATCTATTGCCATGCACAAAACTAAAGTCCAAATGGATCAAAGACCTCAACATAAATCTGTCCATACTGACCCTCATAGAAGAGAAAGTGGGAAATACATTTGAAAGAGAATACCAGTAGCATAGACTCTGAGAGCAACAATCGACAAATGGGACCTCCTGAAACTGAGAAGCTTCTGTAAAGCAAAGAACATGGTCAACAAGACAAAACAACTACCTACAGAATGGGAAAAGATCTACAGATCTAAAGAGAGAATTCTCAACAGAACAATCTCAAATGGTGGAAAGACACTTAAGGAAGTGCTCAGCATCCTTAGTCATCAGGGAAATGCAAATCAAAACCACTCTGAGATTCCATCTTACACTGCTCAGAATGGCTAAGATCAAAAACACCAATGACAGCTTATGCTGGAGAGGATGTGGAGAAAGGGGAACACTCTTCCATTTCTGTTGGGAATGAAAACTTGCACAGCTACTGTGGAAATCAGCATGGTAATTTCTCAGAAAATTAGGCATCAGCTTAGCTCAAGACCCTGCAATACCACTATTGGGCATATACCCAAAGGAGGCACATTCACAACACAAGGACATTTGCTCAACTATGTTCATAGCAACATTATTTGTAATAGCCAGATCTTGGAAACAGCCTACATGCCCCTCAACTGAAGAATGGATAAAGAAAATATGGTATATTTACACAATGAAGTACTACTGCTCAGCAGTAAGAAACAATGGCATCCTAAAATTCACAGGCAAATGAACAGAACTAGAAAAAAACATCCTAAGTGAGGTAACCCAAAACCAGAAAGACAAATATAGTATTACTCACTCATAAGTAGATCCCAGACATAAAGCAAAAATACTCAGCCTACAATCCACAACCCCAGAGAAGCTTGAACCCTCTTCCAGAAACAGATGGAAGCAGATGCAGAAATCCATAACTAACCAATGGGCCAGGCTCCTGGAAATAGAATTGAAGTGAGGGAGGATCAATAATATGAACAAAGGAGTCAAGACCATGATGGGGAAACCCACAAAATCAGCTGTCCCAAGCTAGTGAGAGATCACTGACTTGGGTCTAACAAATGGGAACCAGCATAAGACCTAACTAGACTCCATTAATATAGGTGACAACGGTGTGACTGGGACAATTATATGAGGCCACTGGCAGTGGGTCCAAAATCTAACTCTAATGCACAAACTGACTTAGTGGAGCCCATTTATATGGAGAGATACCATGCCCAGCCTAGACACAGGGGTGTGGGGGTGGAGAGGTGTCTTGGTCCTGCCTCGACTAGATGATGGGACAGACTTAGTAGACTTCCTATGGGAGGCCTTACCCCTATCCAAGGAGCAGATGGGAGGATCTGGGGATAGGGGGAGCAGGAGGAGGGGGGGTGAACTGGGATTGAAATGTAAAAATTAATTAATAATAAAAAAGAAAAAAAGAGACAAATTATAATACAATGTATTCAGACACTTTACTATCCCCCTCCTATAAAGACATCCTTATCCAGACCAAAATGTCTACAAAGAAACACTAAATCTATAGGATAGACTGATGGGGGATGTCCGAACAGATGTCTGCATGGCATGTCTTCTAGCAGGCTGCTGAGTAAGCAGCAGGGTGTACACTTCCTTCTCATCATCAAGTGAACTGTCCTCTATGGCAGACTATATGCTAGGCTATCATCCCAGTCTCAGCAAATCCCATACAATTTAAATCATGGCATTATCTTTTCTAGGAGATAAGAGTCAGCAAGAGGAGCTTTAGAAATAAATATGTGTAAATGAAACAACATTCTCTTGAATGAATGAGCCACTGAAAATTTTTAAAAAAGGAAGTTTAAAATGTCTTGAAAGAAATGAAAATGAAAACACAGCATATTGAAACCTCCTGGACTCAGTGAAAAAACAAAACAAAACAAAAAAAAGAGAGAGAGAGAGAGAAAGCAAACCAAAAACAGTACCCAGAGGAAGGAAGTCTACAGGAACAAGCACTTTCATCAATGACGTAGAAAGATTTCAGACACACAACTGAACAATGCATCCCAAGGAACTAGAAAGACAAGACAAACCAGAACTTAGTAAAAAGAAACTCCAGAGAGAATAAAGTGAAAAGACCGAAGACACAATACTAGGGAGACAGCCGAGGCGGTAAAATGCCTGTCCTGAAAGCATGAGAACTTGAGCTAATTCTGAAAACACAATACTAGGGCTAGGGAGACAGCCAAGGCAGTAATGCTTGTCCTGAAAGCATGAGAACCTGAGCTAATTCCTAGAATCCATGTACAAGAAGCCTTGAGCTGTGGAATATTGGGAGGCAGACAGCTAGATCACTGGGGGCTCCCTGATCAGCCCAGCTAGTCTAGCCAGTGAGCTCCAGGTCAATGAGAGACTGTTTTTCCATCCACCCCTTCCCCAGTCTCCCTCTCTCCCTCTCCCTTTCCCTCTCCTACCTGTGTGTGTGTGTGTGTGTGTGTGTGTGTGTGTGTGTGTGTCTGTCTGTCTGTCTGTCTGTCTGTCTCTTCTGTGTGTGTGTGTCTGTCTGTCTGTCTGTCTCTTCTGTGTGTGTGTGTGTGTGTCTGTCTGTCTGTCTGTCTCTCTCTCTCTCTGTGTCTCTGTCTCTGTCTCTCCTCTCTCTCTGTGTCTCTGTCTCTTCTCTCTCTCTGTGTGTGTCTCTGTCTCTGTCTCTTTCTCTGTCTCTCTCTCTGTCTCTCTGTCTCTGTTTCTGTCTCTGTCTGTCTGTCTGTCTGTCTCTCTCTCTCTCTCTCTCTCTCTCTCTCTCTCTCTCTCACACACACACACACACACACACACACACACACAGTAAATGGCTCCTAAGGAACATCCAAAGTTGACCTCTCCTTGCACAGGCACGTAGGGCACCATGCACCCACGTGAACATGTGCCCACACATGCTTACAAAGACACACTTGAAAAAGAAAGGAAGCGAAAATGAAATGGATAGGAAAGATCCCTCTGACCAAATACTATAGGGAGGTAGAAAAGGAGACATTACACTTGAATCCACAGAAATATTAGGGACAGCTGTATGTGAAGAAGTTGGAAAATATGAACATATAGCCTACCAGAACTGAGGCATAGGACATAGGAACAGAACAATATGGTGTAATGAGGCCGAATCACTACTAAGATGTCTCTAACCAAGATACACACCAGGTCAGATGGCTGCACTGCTAAATTTTATCAAATGTTTAGAGAAGAACTAGTGCAGATTCTTCCCAGACTATCCCAGAAACTCAAAAGAGAGTAAGTACTCCCAAGATCACTTTGTAAAGTCAGCATTAGCCCAATACCAAAACTAGACTATAGCACCACAAATAAAGAAACCACACCAACATCCTTGATGGACAGAGATGCAAAAAGAAAATCTTCACAAAATGCCAGCAAATTTAATTCAGTAATGCATAAAGAGATCATATATCATGATCATATAGGACTTAATCCAGAGATTTAGGACAGTTTGATATCTAGAAATCAGCAAATGTAATCCATCCCAGCAAGAGAATGAAGGATGAAAACTACCCACCATCTCAACAGCTATAGAAAAAAACATTTGGCTAAGCGGTGGGAGGCAGAGGCAAGCAGATCTCTGTGAGTTTGAGGCCAGCCTGGACCACAAAGAAAGTTCCAGGACAGGCTCCAAAGCTACAGAGAAACCCAGTCTCAAAAAACCAAACCAAACAAACAAAAAAACATTTGTTAGAATTGGACAGCACCGGAGCTGGGCGGTGGTGGTGCACGCCTTTAATCCCAGCACTCCGGAGGCAGAGGCAGATGGATCTCTGTGAGTTCAAGACCAGCCTGGTCTACAAGAGCTAGTTCCAGGACAGCCTCCTAAGCCACAGAGAAACCCTGTCTCAAAAAACAAAAACAAAAACAAACAACAACAACAACAACAAAAAAGAATTGGACAGCACCGATGGTGAAAAAAAATGTATCCTTTACCAGTTATGAATGGTGGGAATGTGGCTTCAAACCACGAGGGTGATACACGATGAACCCCAGTCCTCCACCTACTGAATGTAGAAATTATTTCTTCTAAGACCAGGCACAAAAAAAGAGAGGTCTACTTGGACGTCTAGTCAGTATAGCACTGGAGAATCCTGTCTCAAGGCAGCAAGGGAGAATGGCAGAAAAGGACACCTGATGTACCACCCTGATCTCAGAATGCACACACATGAACACCTGCACATGTGGGCATCACATATATGCACCCCATATACATATACCAAAAAAAGGAAATAAGAAGATAGGAAAGAAATCTAGGCCCTTATCTTTCATCATATATTTAGAGGAAATGAGAGACTTAAATTTAATTAAGACCCCAAACTTTGCAGCCACAGGAAGGAAATAAAGGAGAAACACTTCAGATCTTTTGGGTATGATCCCCAAAGCTCAGGAAACAAAAGCAATAATTGGCCAATGTGATTACATCAAACTAAGAAGCTTCTGAAAGGAAACAATGAATAGAGTAAAAAACAACGTACAGACAGAATGGCAGAAAGATTTGCAAACTGGCAAGGATTCATTTCCAGAACATATAAGGATCTCAGCAGAGCAAGGAAATCTAATCAGAAAATGAGTAAATTACCTGGAGAGACATTTCTCAAAAGAGAATATATGAAGGGCCAAAAAGTGAATAAAACGGTCAATATCGATAACCTTCAGGGAGATGCAAATCAAACCACACAGGTATCATCTCACCCCAGTTAGAATGAGTATACAAACAAACAAACAAGTAGGGCGAGGTGGAGAGATGGCTAGACAGTTCAAGTCTTACAGGGTAAGAGCATAACTGCTCTTTCAGAGGACCAACACCTAGGAGTTCACAACTCCAACTCCAGGGGATCTGGTGCCCTCTTCTAGCCTCTGTGGGCACCTGCACATAGGCACACACACACACACACACACACACACACACACACACACACACACACACACACACCTTTTAAAAAATATCAATTAAGTGGTGAAGGTGAGGAGAAAGGGAGACTCCCATGCTGTTGGTGAGAATATAAATTAATATTGCTGCTATTATGGGTAACATTGAAGTTTCTCAGATACCTTGAACTTGAAGTATTATGTGATCCAGTGATCCACTTACTTAAAATCAGTGTATGTGTTTAATATATCCGAACTCACATGTGTTACAGCCAGGAGGTGGTTCACACCTGCAGTTCAGTACTTTAGAAGGCTGAAGCAGAAGAACTGCCACCAGTTTGAGGCTAGCCTTAATAAGGCAGTTCTTCAAAACAAAAGCTAAGAAAAAGCACTATAAATCTAGAAACAACCTTCTTTTTGTTTGATTTTGGTTTATGAGACAGAATCTTGGTGTGGAGCCTGGAACTCAGTACCTTCTTGCCTCAGCCTCCCAAGTGGTCATTTACAGGCATGGACCACCACAACCTGCTTTCAATAACAGTCTCTCTAGCCATGTGAGAGAGCATGTCTCCAATGCTATATAGCATGTAGTTATTTCTTCTTTAACCTCCTCAGCCTTGGTTTTACTGTTGATATTATTGTTCATGACATTTATATTCTGACATTTACAGTCATCTGTGTGATGCTGCAAGCCATCACAACAAGTTGCACACTGGGGTGTTTTGTTTTGTAGCAATTCCTAGGGACATTTTTAGTTGTTCAAACTCGGAGCTAGTGGTGGATGTGGTGATGTTACAGTGTGACATATCTAATGCTGCTAAGCTGTCTCTACTTGTAAAATCTGGTCAAAGTGATTGATTTTTACATTAGGTAGATTTAACTACAGTAATTGAAAAAAACTGGCAAGGGGTGCTATTGGTATCTACAGATTATAGGCCAGGAAGGTTGTTGGTCTTATTATAATGCACACAACAGCCTTCTACAACAATGGGTTGCCTAACCCTAAAGGTTAGAGTCCAAGGATGGGAAATCCTAACGTCAGTTACTAGCAGCACCATGGTGTGGGGTATCCATGTGACTATCCACCGAGCAGTCTTACTTCCAGAAATGCATTGAAGAGAAATATGAGTTCTGAGCAACGATACACACCCAAATGCTTTCATGGTAATACTTTATCATAGACATGTTTTGAAAATATCCAAGTGTCTTAAATTTGTGTTTCATCACTGATAAAAAAGGGTAACATTAATTTGGAGTACATTCATATAAAGGAAAACTATAAACTGCTTTTAAAAAGTTAAGGTAGGGAAGCTGGGCCCTGGTGGAGCACTCCTTTAATCCCATCCCTTGGGAGGCAGAGGCAGGCAGATGTCTGAGTTCAAGGCCAGCCTAGTTTACAAAGTGAGTTCCAGGACACTCAGGGCTACACAGAGAAACCCTTTCTCAGTAAACAAAAACAACAACAACGGAAGTTAAGGTAGGGAGCCAGTAAGATAGTAAAAGTGTTTGTCACAGACACCTGACAACCTGAGTTTGGTCTTTGGAACTCCCTAAAACGTGGAAGTAGAAACACAAAGTGGTTCTCTGTCACATGCACACCCACAGTGCACACATTTACAGTCAAGTACACATCATGCATACACACACACACACACACACACACACACACACACACACACACAGAGTAATATATGTACATAATATTAACACACACAGTTAAACTAGGTTTGGGGTGTAAACATGGGAAGAGATCTGTGATACACTCAGCAAAATAAAATCAGAAGTGGGCATGCTGGTACATGCCTGTAATCTAGAACTTGGAAGGCTCACATAGGAGAAATGTGGCTTCCAGGCCAGGCTGAGCTGCATAGGAAGATCCATTTTTTTTTTTCTTTTTCTGAGATAAGGTTTCTCTGTGTAGCTTTGGAGCCTGTCCTGGAACTCTCTCTGCAGATCAAACTGTCCTCAAACTCACAGAAATCTGCCTGTCTGCCTCCTGATTGCTGGGATTAAAGGTGCACGCTACTAACACCCAGTGCATTCTTTTTAAGGGGTAGTCCAATAGAGAACCTCATACTTTTGCCTTAACTCATATTGTCTATCACAATGCTAACAGATTAACGTTTTTTTTTTTTTCCTGAATAATTTGAATTTTAAAGCAACACCTCCACCTGGTGGTTGTTTTGAGTGTTTGCCTTAATCTCTCTGGGGTGTGTGCATGGACGTCCGTTTATTAAGGCTGTTATCTGAGATTGTGACACTGTCTTCCTGCACCACTTTACACTCCCTGTTGCAATGTCTGGGAGTTCCAACTTCTCCATGCTCTGAACACTGGTTATTTTCTATCCCTTTCATTTGTAGCCTTCCTAGTAGATGCAAAGTGATGTAATTTCACTTTGGTATTTAGTCACATTTCCCTTATAATTAATGCTGCTGCATCATTTTCCCCAACAGCTTGTTGGCTGTTTGCATGCTTTTTTTTTTTTGAGACAAAGTTTCTCTATGTAGCTCTGGCTGTTCTGGAACTTGCTTTGAAGGCCAGGTTAGCCTAGAACTCAGAAATCCTCCTGCAGGCTCTGGAGTGCTGGGATTAAAGGCATTCTTCATCACACCCACCTTGTTCGTCTTTGGGGAGAATTTTCTACTCAGATCCTATGGTTTTTTTTTTTTTTTTTTTTTTTTTTGCTTTTGTTTTTGAATATAGAGTCCCTGTGTTGCCTAGTCAGATCTCACACTGCTGGTTGCAAATGATCCTCCTTCCTCAGCCTCCAGGTGTACTGCTTTGAGTTCTTTGATTTTTTTTTAACTTAGTTTAGCATTATTTTTGTATGTATGGGTATTTTGCCTGTATGTATGTCTGTGACTACATGCATACAGTAACCACAGAGCCAGAGGGAATTGAACTTGAGTCCTCTGGAAGAGCAGTCAGTGCGCTTAACCATGGAGCCATGACTCCAACCCATCTTTGATCATTTTCTAAAGTTACACGTGTGCAGCTATGCGATACAGTGACTGGAACCTGCAGAAGTCGAGTCTCTCCTTGCACCACAGGCATCTAAACTTGGGTCATCAGGGTTCTCAGCAAGCGCTTTTACCCATTTCAGTGGCCCTCTTTGTCCATTTTAAACTTGGGCCATTTATGGTTCTTGCTATTTTGAAAGTTTTCCATAAATGCTAGATACTTGTTCTTTATCAGATAGATGATTTATAAATCTGGTTTTCTACACTATAGATTGTCCTTCCAACTTCTTCCTTCCTTTCTCTCTCTCTCTCTCTCTCTCTCTCTCTCTCTCTCTCTCTCTCTTTCTTTCTTGTTTTTGGTTTTCCAGACAGGGTTTCTCTGTAGCTTTGGAGCCTGTCCTGGAATTCTCTGTAGACCAGGCTGGCCTACAGAGAGTTCATAGAGATCCTCCTGTCTCTGCTTCCTGTACTGGGATTAAAGGTATGCACCACCGTCCAGCTCACTTTCCTTTTTTTTCAGACAAGGTCTCATGTAACCAGGCCAGTACCAAGCTCACTGTGAAGGATGGCCTTGATCCACCTATCTCCACTTCCTTAGTGCTGGGATTACAGTCATGTGCCACCATGGTCAGCGGTCTTTCTATTCCTCAATAGTATCTTTCAAGGCACAATTATTTTGAGTGGCTGAAAAAGTGACTCACAGATTAAAGTAAATGCCTCAGGTCTATTGCATGACTTCTAGTTGGTCTATTTTTAATAATAAAAACTCAAGAGTTGGCTATCAGAGGGTGAAAGCTGAAAGATCAGAGAAGCAAAGTGGCCCGCCACTAGGGAGTTCTTACCTCTACCAATGCTCAGACCAAAGGGGTGATCCTGTCCTCAGACTGCATCCTCAGACTGCTTAGACTGCACTGTCCCTCAGACTGTACTGCTCCTCAGGCTGCTTCCTCAGACTGCCTGCTTCAGACTACCATGAGCTCCTGTCTCCTGCCTTATATTCCTCTCTCTGCCCAGCCATATCCCATCATGTCTTCACCTCCTTAATGCTGTGATTAAAGGTATGCCACACCTGTGTGTGAGCTGTGTTTCTCTTTTAGAATGGATCAGTTTTGTGTAGCCCAGAGTGGCCTTGAGCTAACAGAGATCTATCTGTCTCTGTCTCCTGAGTGCCGGGGTTAAAGGTGTGTGCCACCACTGCCTGGCCTCTGTGGCTAACTAGTGTGGCTAGCTTTGCACTCTGATGATCTCCCAGGCAAGCTTTGTTAGATCATAAACAAAATGTCACCACACAGGTCCCCCAGGAACCCAGGTAAATGCTGAGGAGATGTGGTACCTGCCTTTAATTTCAGCCTGAGTTTCCTAGACAAACTGGCTAGTATGACTAGCCATATTTTTTTTTCAGATTTTTTAATTTGAATTAGAAACAAGATTGTTTTACATGACAATTCCAGTTCCCGTCTCCCTCCAGTCCTCCCCTACCACCACCACCACCCCCAACTAAAACCCTACCTATCACATATCCTTTCTGCTCCCCCTGGATGGTGAGGACTTCCATAGGGTGTCATCAGAGTCTATAGTATCTTTTGGGATAGGGCCTAGGCCCACCCACATGTATTGGCTCAGGGAGTATTCCTCTATGTGGAATGGGCTCCCAAAGTCCATGCCTATGCTAGGGATAAGTACTGATCTACTACAGGAGGTCCCGTAGATTTCTGAGGTTTCCTCAATGAAATCCATGTTCCTGGGGTCTGGTTCAGTCCCATGCTGGTATCCCAGCTATTAGTCTGGGGAGCAAGAGTTCCCCAATGTTCAGGTCAATTGTTTCTGTGGGTTTCACCAGTCTGGTCTGGACCCCTTTGCTCTTCACTCATCCTTCTCTGCATCTGGATTCCAGTTCAGTTCAGTGATAAGTTGTGGGTGTCAGCTTCTACTTCCACCAGCTGCTGGATGAGGGCTATCAGGTGGCATATAAGTCATCATCAATCTCATTATCAGGGGAGGGCATTTAAGGTAGCCTCTCCTCTGTTACTTAGATTGTTAGCTGGTGTCATCTTTGTAGATCTCCAGACATTTCCCTAGTGCCTGATTTCTCTGTAAACCTAAAATGTCTTCCTCTATTATGGTATCTCCATTCTTGTTATCTTCTATTCTTCACCGAACTCAATCTTTTTGCTCCCTCATGTCCTCTGCTTCCCTCCTCTTCTTCCCTTCTCATAGCTACCTCCCCCCTCTTCCTGTGCTCTCAATTTGCTCAGGGGATCTTGAACCTTTCTGCTTCTCCAGGGGACCATGTATGTCTCTCTTAGGGTCCTCCTTGTTTACTGGCTTCTGTGGCAGTGTGGATTGTCAGCTGGTAATCCTTTACTCTATCTCTAAAATCCACATATGAGTGAGTACATATCATGTTTGTCTTTTTGTGATTGGGTTACCTCGCTCAGAATGGTTTCTTCGAGTTCCATCCATTTTCCTGCAAATTTCAAGATTCCATTGTTTTTTTCTGCTGAGTAGTACTCCATTGTGTAAATGTACCACATTTTCTCTATCCATTCTTCCATTGAGGGGCATCTAGGCTGCTTCCAGTTTCTGGCTATTACAAATATCGTTGAACAGATGTCCTTTTGTATGAATGTGCTTCTTTTGGGTATATGCCTAAGAGTGGAATTGCTGGATCTTGTGGTAGACTGATTCCCATTTTCTTGAGGAGTCGCCATACTGATTTCCAAAGTGGCTGTACAAGTTGGCACTCCCACCAGTAGTGGAGAAGTGTTCCCTTTTCTCCATATACTCTCCAGCATAAACTGTCATTGGTGTTTTTGATTTTGGCCATTCTGACAGGAGTAAGATGGTATCTTAGAGTTGTTTTGATTTGCATTTCCCTGATGGCTAAGGATATTGAACACTTTCTTATGTGTCTTTCAGCCATTTTAGATTCCTCTATTGAGAATTGTCTATTTAGTTCTGTACCCCACTTTTTAATTGGATTGTTTGGTGTTTTGGAGACTCGCTTCTTGAGTTCTTTGTTTATTTTGGCGATCAGCCCTCTGTCAGATGGGGGTTGGTGAGTATCTTTTCCTAGTCTGTGGGTGAATATCTTTTCCCAGTTTGTCTTTCTGACTGTGTCCTTTGCCTTACAGAAGCTTCTCAGTTTCAGGAGGTCCCATTTATCAATTGTTGGTCTCAGTGTCTGTGCTACTGGTGTAATGTTCAGGAAGCGGTCTCCTGTATCAATTAATTCAAGGGTATTTATCACTTTGTCTTCTAATAGGTTTAGTGTGGCTGGGTTTATGTTGACGTCTTTGATGCATTTTGACTTAAGTTTTGTGCAAGGCAATAGGCTTGGGTCTATCTGTAGTCTTCTACATGTTTGCATCCAGTTATGCCAGCACCATTTGTTGAAGATGTTCTCTTTGTTCCAGCGTATATATTTGGATTGTTTGTCAAAAATCAGGTGTTAGTAGGTATGTGTTTTCAACTCTATTCCATTGGTCTACCTGTCTATTTTTGTGCCAATACCAAGCTGTTTTCAGGACTATAGCTTTGTAATAGAGCTTGAAGTCAGGGATGGTGATGCCTCCAGAAGTTCCTTTATAGTACAGGGTTGTTTTTGACTATCATGGGTCTTTTGTTTCTTCATATAAAGTTGAGAATTTTCTTTCAAGGTCTGTGAAAAATTGTGTTGGGATTTTGATGGGGATTGCATTGAATCTGTAGATTGCTTTTGGCAAGATTGCCATTTTTACTATGTTGATCCTGCCTATCCAAGAGCATGGGAGATCTTTCCATTTTCGGGTATCTTCTTTAATTTCTTTCTTTAGAGACTCAAAATTCTTACGGTAGAGATCTTTCACTTTTTTGGTTAGTGTTATTCCAAGGTATTTGATGTTATTTGTGGCAATTGTAAAGGGTGATGCTTCTCTTGATTTCTTTCTCCACCAATGTGTCATCCGTGTATAGTAGGGCTACAGATTTTTTTTTTTTTGAGTTAATCTTGTATCCTGCCACTTTGCTGAAGGTGTTTATCAGCTGTAAGAGTTCCCTGGTAGAGTTTTTCGGGTCACTTATGTAGACTATCATATCACCTGCAAATAGTGAGAGTTTGACTTCTTCCTTTCCAATTTGTATTCCCTTGATCTCCTTTTGTTGTATGACTAGCCATATTCTTTTGAGGAGCTCTGGGTTAGATTTAGAGACACTGCCTGGAGAAGTCAAGTTCCTGACGTCAACCTCTAGCCTCCATACGGATGCAGACACATGCTTATGTGCACCATACCCCCCCTCACACACACACACGTAGGAGCACACATACACACACATGAAAATTGGAAAAAATGGAAAATAGGTTTACTGAGTACAGGGCAAGGGGCAGTGAGTGGGCTAACAGTCCTGTAACTAGTGGACCCTCTGCCTGAGAACTTCTAAATTCTGATGAATCCCAATGCCTTGCATTTCTCTTCTTGTTTGTGCTTTTGCTGCTGGATCGAAAAAACCATTGCCAAACACAAGGCTATGAAAATTTACCTCTGTGTTTTCATCTAAGAACTTTACAGTTCTAGTTCTTATGTTTAGGGTTTTGACCTATTGTACATTGATTTTACTATGAAGTGTGAGTGTCGAGTCCAGTTTTATGCATGTGAATTTCTAGTTATCTGAAATCCTTGTAAAATAAAAAGGATGTTTTGGCCCAAATTGATTGATAAAAGCAATTGGCAACAGATAGGCGTATTTCTATGCTCCCAACTCCATTACACTGATCTACATGCCTGCTTTTATGTTGGTAGCATATTTGTTTTTGTTTGTTTATTTTTGAACAGAGCACACATTTTTAGAACAGTTTAGTGTTCATCAAAAAACTGAGAAAGTGTGGTTTTCTGCTTGCATTAGTATTTTAATTGTTTCTGTGACAAAATGGCTGATGATGACAACTTAGGAAATTTCTTTTGGCTCACAGTTTGAGGATGCAGTCCATCCTGTCGGGGAAGGCAGCTGGCCACTGCATCCACAGCCAGGAAGAAGAGCAATGAATGACGGTACTTAGACTGTTTTTTTCTTTCTCTTCAGTCCTTGTGTTGAGCCCATGGAATCGGGCCACCTCATCAGTGTGAACCCTCCCTCCCCAGTTAAACTTTTCTGTAAACACTCTCATAGGCCCTTCCAGAGATGCATTTCCATGGTGATTCTAAATTCAGTCAAATTGACAAAGAAGGTTAGTCATTTACTGTGAGCCCCTCTTTATCATTAACACCCCAAATTGGTGTGTTGGAATTGATACAATCAATGCTGAAACAATGCTGACACATTATCTTTCAAGTCCATGGTTTACATTAGTGTTTGTATGTTATGCTGTACATTCTATGGTTGTGTCTTGTTTGGGGTCGGAGTATCACCATGTAACTCTCAGACAGAGTCCTTGGCTCAGTTACCCAATGTTGCCCTTGAACTCCCTATGGAGTCCAGGTGGCCTTTGGTCTGGTAACTCTCTTCCTTCATCTTTTCCAAGAAGTTGGGATTATAGAGGTGTCACCATGCTGGTTTGCTTTTGAAAAAAATTATTTAATTTTAGGGAGGCTACAGACCTGGCTCAGTGGTTAAGAGCACTGGCTGCTCTTACAGAGAATCGAGGTTCAATTCCTAGCACCCATGTGGTGGCTTACAGCTATCTCTAACTCCAGTTCCAGAGACCCAACACTCTCTTTGGGCCCCAGAGGGAAATGTATATACATGGGATACATTGATATGCAAGCCAAACACTGGCATACATGAAATAAAAATACACCATCATACACCACTAGATGGTGGCAGAGGACACCTTTAATCCCAACACTTGGGAGGCAAAGGCAAGAGGATCACTGTGAGTTTGAAGCCAGCCTGGTCTACATAGTGAGTTCCAAGACAGCTACTATATAGAGATACCGTTTCAAACAAGACTGAGTTGTAGGGAGACACCGTAACCACACCTCCTAAGGGCTGGCTACAGGTGTGCCTGACCATGCCTGTCAGGGCGTGGTCAAGGTGAGGTTAGAATGACTTATAATAGGTTTTTAAGGGGCTGCAAAGCACATGGAAAACCCTTCTCTCTGGCCTGCCTGACTTGCTGTCCCTGGCACGCTCTGGCTTGCGTTTGGCTGGTGTTTATCTGAATAAAGATATATTAACCTTATGGACTACAGATTGGCTGTCATTATACTGAGTGATAGATACTACGTGATACATAATACTACATTTAGTTTACTATTCCCATCAAAGAACAAACACTTGTAAACTTTTGGTTATTCTAAATAATGCTGCAACCAATATAGGTGTGCAAACCTCTCTTCTATTTGCCCGTGATTCATACACTGCGATTATATTTTTAATTTTTTGAGGAACCACTGTCTTGTGCCAATATATTCCCAGGAATTTGGCAGTCATCTCCGACATCATCATCTTTCTTCTCTCTGCATGTATTCATCAGTTAAATCTGGTTGGTTCTACTTCTTAAATATATCTTTCCGCCCACCATTAGTGCTCTAGGCCACATCATCTAACATTTTTCTTATTCATGGCATTGTTATAGGCTTCTGTGCCTCAATATTCTTTGAAGCTATGCTTCACACTGCAGCCTGAAGAAATCCTCCTAAATCCAAACTGCTCATCTTGTAAAGTCGTATCTAATATTATTAACAAGACCTATCCTTCCTTACTCACTCTCCACCTCTAGCACGGGTTTTGTTTTGTTTTGAGATAGGGTCTCACAGTTTAGGCTTGCCTCAGCCCCTTGAAGGCTAGGTAGGAGCATGGGCCACCATGTCTGGCTTGTAGGTTACATTAATCACTACTGTGGAAGGTCATGGATAGCTCTAAATCACATTTTAACACTAGTCAGAATATTTAATGCAGTAGATTCAATTATTTATTTACTTAATTTTTTTGATATAGGGGCTCACTTTGTAGTGCTATCTGCCTCGGCCTCCAGAGTGCTGGAATAAAAGTTGTACTTCACCATACCTTGCTATTTATTTATATTGGTGTACGTGTGTGTACGTGTGTGTGTGTGTGTGTGTGTGTGTGTGTGTGTGTGTGTGTGTCCATGTGTGTGTGGGGGGTGCCTGTGGAGGACAGAAGGCCCTAAGATCCCCAGAAGCTGTAGTTGCAGGTGGTTGTAAGCCATCAGACACAGGTGCTGGGAATCAAACCCAGGACCTCAGCAAGAACAGCATTCACTTTTAACCATGGAGCCATCTCTCCAGTCTTGTTATTTATTTATTAATTTAAAGATTTAATTTAGGGAGCCTATTCCCTATGGAGGGATACTATTGTAGCCCAGATACAGCAAGGAGGGCCTATGCTCTCCCCCAAATGATATGACAGGCTTTGAAGGTCCCTGGTGGGGGACCTCACTATCCCTGGGGAGGAGTTGGGGGTGGGTTGGCAGGGTTGGTGGGGAACATGGGAGGGTGAGGGAATGGGGTGATAGATATGTAAATATGAGTAGTAATTAAAGAATTTAAATAAAAAATTTAATAAAAAAAGATTTAATTTAGGGCAAGAGAGATGCCTCAGTGGTTAAGAGCACTGGCTGTTCTTCCAAAGGATCCAGGGTTTGATTCTCAAAACCTATATGGCAGCTAACTAGCACCTGTAACTCAGTTCCAGGGAACTTGGCACCCAGTTCTGACCTCTTCTTCAGGCAGGGCACAGACATGCAGGCAGGCAAGCAAAATGCCCATAAACATAGAACCATAAATAATCCTAAAGATTTCATTTTAATTTAACTAGAAAAATTACTACTAATAATTTAGGAATAAACTTAACTTTCCACAAACACCCCCAAATAACATAAGTCTAGGTGTGGGTTTACAAGATACCAGTTTTTTGTTTTTGTTTTTCCAGACCGGGTTTCTCTGTATAGCCCTGGCTGTCTGGAACTTGCTCTGCAGACCAGGCTGGCCTCGAACTCACAGAGATCTGACTTCCTCTGCCTCCCGAGTGTTGGCATGCACCACTACTGCCCTGCAAGATACCAGTTTTATGACTAAAAATATTCACAACTTTTTTTTTCTTAAGTTGGTTTCCTGAACTAGGCTTTCGATAATCTCTTTAGCGTGTGACAAATAGGAGAGTACACACCTATCTTAAGTTGGTTCCCTGAACTAGACTTCAGATAATCTCTTTAGCCTGTGACAAATAGGAGAGTACACACCTATCTTAAGTTGGTTTCCTGAACTAGGCTTCAGATAATCTCTTTAGCATCATTTCTACCGCTACAAAATACAAAACAAATTTCATTTCCAGGGTAACTGAGTTAGGTATAACTCTAAGGCGAAACCGGATCCCAGAATCGACCTCATTCCAGCATTCATTCCAGGACTGAGAATTTCCTTCTCCAAATTTGGCATCTGTGGCCGAGATACACGATGAATTCTTGTGGGTGACCTTTGCAAAGACCTCTTTCAGAGGTGTCCTCTCGCCGACTATCTACAGGCAAAGTTCAGATTCGTCGGCAGCATTTCTGCAAAAGCTTTTTTCATACGTCCAAAAGTGTTCCTGAGGGACCTCGGAGCCAGCGTCTTGGCTCGGGGATGGACAGGGAAGGACGACGGCTAGCACCCCCAGGTTAGTCCCCGGCGCGCCCCTGCATCGGCTCCGCTCCGAACCTCAGACTGCCGAGGGAAGCCTACGTAGGCCTGATGCTCTGGACACGCCAGCGACCCTGGGGCGAAACCGATTGTCATCACCAGACCCGGGAAAGGGGCGGGGTGGAAGAAGCTCCCAAGGCGCACGCGCAGAGTTGGTTTCCTGGGTGTCGTTTGTGGAGCTGTGGAAAGTCCCGCCCGGCGCCCGTTGTGCGCAGGCGCACTCGGCGATCTCCATCTTGAAGGAAAGGTTCCCGAGCGGGCCTCGGGGCGGGGCCGGGGGCGCGGCTAAATGCGGAGGGAAGGTTGGCCTGTCACTCACCGCTTGCCGCTGTCCCACTGCTAGCAAGTCCTCTGAGCTGCGAAGGTCATGCTGCCCAACACCGGGTAAGGGAACCAGGGTGGGTAGGGGGCTAGTCTGGAGGTCGCCGGTGCTACCCGGCGGGCGCAGCGAGGGTCGGCGAAGCTGCCGCGCGCTCTGGAACTCCGGGGCGCGGAGAAGATCGGGTCAGTGGGACCGGCGGTGACGGCGCGTGCATAGGTTCCTAAAGTTGTGTTCTACAGGAACCCAAAGTTGTATACTATAGGGCGCAGCGGTATTAGATACCCCACAGTGAGGGTCGCGAGGGTACGTGTCGCCAACACTCCAGTGTGGCCCCAACTTCGTCATTAGTTTGGCCCGGTGACAGTGTTGCTTTCAGCTTCTAGGTGAAAGGTCTCTTGGGACAGTAACCTTAAACTTTCTGTGTGTTCTGTATGCTTGATTGTAGGATAATAAAAGAATAAGGTGTTTAGAAAATGCTTTTCAAGTTAACGGCGAGTTAAAGTGTTACAATACAAATATCTTTAGGAGCAGGTTTTTTGTTTTTAACTTAAAATGAAGTGTATTGGAGGCTGTCCTGGAACTAGCTCTTTTAGACCAGGCTGGTCTCGAACTCACAGAGATCTGCCTGCCTCTGCCTCCCGAGTGCCTGTCTCGAAAAACCAAAAAAAAAAAAAAAAAAAAAGAAGTGTATTTACCCCAGTTTAGCCATGCATAGTGGCATATGTTTTTTTGTTGTTGTTTTGTTTTGTTTTGTTTTTTTTGTTTTCTTTTTCCCGAGACAGGGTTTCTCTGTGGCTTTGGAGGCTATCCTGGAACTAGCTCTTGTAGACCAGGCTGTTCTCGAACTCCCAGAAATCCACCTGTCTTTGCCTCCTGAGTGCTGGGACTAAAGGCATGTGCACCACCAACGCCAGGCTGTGGCATATACTTTTAATCCCTGCACTCAGAGGCAGGCTCAGAAAGATCAAGGCTCTCCTGGTCTACATAGTGAGTAGGTTAGCAAAGGCTACAGAGTGAGACCCTGTTGTAACACGAAAAATAAAAGACCCAGAGATATTGAGGTTCAAGCTTCAAGCTGAAGTTCAGAAAATCGAAGCAGCCAGTTACTAGCTCTCACTTCTAGCTCAGGCTGAAAGGGCTGATCCACAAACTCTTCACCAAGCCTCAAACGCTGCCTCTCCTTTAATATGGCTGGAGAATGAATGCTCCTGTCTTCAGTGTGGGCTGGTGAATGCCTCCTCCTCAACCCTGAAGACCCTGCTTTTATCTTTTATACCCCTCTAGTACTTGGGATTAAAGGCTTGTGATGTTATTCTTTTAGACTGATTCAGTCTCATGTATCCCTGGGTGGCCTTGAACTCAGAGAGATGGGTCTACCTCTTAATCCAGAGTCCTAGGATTAAGGTGTGAATACCACCTCCTAGCTTCTGGCTGCTGGGATTGAAGGTGTGTGTCTGGATTTTATGACTGTGGCTGACTTTGCTTTCTGGATCCTCAAACAAGCTTTAATAAATAAGTAATATATCACCAAACCCTGTCTACGCCCTCCCCCTAAACCCCACATATATATTAACATGGTTGTGTAACCAATCGCCAGGACTTCTCAGCCTTGCAAAATCAAAACAAATACCTATTAAACAATGTTCTTCCTGCCCTACTTAGTCCTTGCCAAACTCAAGTAGGTCTACTGTGTTCTATAAAGTTTGGATATCTTAAGCAGGTGACAAGCCCATCTGTAATTAGCTTGACACATATAGACAGCTAAAAGACTTAAATAGTTTAAAAGAGTATAAATGAAAATCTCTTAATCCTTAAATATTTGATTTCTTTCTGATGCGTTTATATTCTTTGCATTTATAAATTTTGTACAACCTACAGAGACATCTCCTACCTTTTAGAAAATAGTAGCAAACTCCACTTTGGACTTGCTGTTTTTACCTAACATGTCTTTGGGTGTACATAGGTTTCCAGTACATGCAGCTCTTCCATGTCCTCTTTAATAGTTGCATATTATTATTGAAGACTGTCATTTATTTAACCTGTTCCGTATTGTTGACACTAAATTATGTACGCTTTTGTTATCTCTCTTGTTGGTATTGTATTTATTCCATCTTTGCTTCCATTATTATTATTTTGTTTTGTTTGAGTATTGTCCTGGCTGTTATGCAGACCAAGCTGCTCTCTTGAACTCACAGAGATTTGCCTGCCTTTGCTAGGTGTTAGTATTAAAGGCCTGTGCCACCATGCCTGCCTTCATTATCCTTCTTCTATTCGTCTGTTTGCACATAGGCGAATTTACCTTCTAGGATAAATTCTTGAAATTGAAATTTCTGGATGGAAAAGAATATATGTTTTTACATTTGATGTTACAAGACAGATATTGGGAGGCAGAGACAGACTGTGAATTCAAGACCAGCATGGTCTACAGAGTTCCAGGACAGCCAATGCTGTTCTACGGAGAAACCCTGTCTTGAAAAACAAAACAAAACTAACAAACAAAAAACCCCCAAAACAAGAATGCCTTTGCTATTGGCACCCTGATCCTGATGTTCTGCAGCTAGAGGCTTAGTAGGACTGATCTGGCTTCCTCTGCTGCTCTTACTGCCAACATCCTGGGCTCTGGGTGAGCAGGAATATGCCCTTTATCCTACTGGGATTCAGTCCAGCTATACTCCAGACTAAGGGATAAGCCTGTAAATCAAAAGTTGGCAGACATTTTATGTGAATACTTAGCATTAGACATCTCTTTATTTGTATTTTTATTTTCATGTGTGTGTATTGTGAGTGTACAGTGCCCATGGAGGCTATAAGAGGGTGTCTGTGTTTCTGGAGCTGGAGTTAAAGTGTGAGCTGTCTGATGTGGGTGCTCAGTATTGAAATCTGGTCCCCCGCAACAGTGCCAGGCTCTCTTAATTCACCTCTGAGCCATCTCTCTAGCTTCTAAACATTTCTTTAGTAGTTTATGTATACTTTTTTTTTCCCTTTCTTTTTTGATACAGGGTCTCATTGTGTAGTCCTGGCTGGCCTGGGACTTGATATGTAGACCAGGCTTGCTTTGAACTCACAAAGATCTCTCCTGTAGTTTGCACTACCACAGCTGGCTTCTTATGTGAGTATGAGGTCTGGAATTCAGATCTTCAAGCTGTGGCAAGCACTTTGCTGACTGAGCCATCTCTCCAGACCTCTACACATCTATCTCTTGTTCTGTCTTATTGACAGAACAGATGGCATCTTTGTTCTCCCCTTTGACATAAGTGATAGCCTGGAAAAATTCTTTTTATATTCTCTAACCTAGCTCCCAGGTCCCTGTCCTCATTTAGAGGAGTCAGGTCTCTGTCAGTATCTAGTTATTATTATCCCAAAATCTCAGTGATTCCTTTATCTATCTCCCTTTCCCTACTTCCCTGCTCCCCATCCCCCTTCTCTCTCTTTCAGGTAGAGACTCTAACATAGGTTAGCCTGGAACTGACTGTATATTCCAGGCTGGCATGGAACTTTTGGTAAATCTTTGCCTTAACATTCCAAGATCCGGGATTCCAGGTGTGTATCACCATGCTCATCTTGGGATTTCTATTGCCACATGCCTAACTTGACAGCTAAATTTTTCCATTGTGGTACTAAGCAACAAACCCAGGGCTTCCCTCATATGTACTAAGCATATGCTGGACTGTTGACCCTTGACCCTTGACCATTTTGGGGGGGGTTGAGACAGGGTTTCTCTGTGTAACAGCCCTGGTTGAACTGGAACTTCTTTGCAGACCAAGTTGGCCTCGAACTCATAGAGATCCACCTGCTTCTGCTTCCAGAGTGCTGGGATTAAAGGCAAGTGCCACCACTGCCTGGCTTTTTTTTTTTTTTTTTTTTTTTTTGAGACAGAGTTTCTCTGTGTAGCCCTGGCTGTAGACCATGGCTGCTCCAAGCTCAGAGATCCACCTGCCTCTGCCTCTGAGTGCTGGGGTTAAAGGCATGTGCCATCACACTGGGTTTATTACAGTCTTTTGTCCAACAGAAGCTAGGAGGTCAAAGCCAGAATTGGGAAGGGGGGGTGGTATGCAGTTTCTCTTGATTGAAGGAGTGTCCTAGAATTTGTGGTTGAGATTTTCTTTGATTCATTACAGAGTCATATAAGATATGATGGTTAATTTGTGAGAGAAGAGTCATATCAGCACCCTCCTCCCCCTTTATAGTGGGGGAAGTTGAGCTTAGGATCCTCTGTACATGAAGCATCACTCTGCCACTGAACCTTGCACCCTCCCGATTTCAGTGGTTTGATTAGATTTAGAGTCACCATGAGACATGCCTCTGGGTGTGCCTGAGCGGGGTTCAAAGAAGGGTTTATCTGAAGATGGAAGACCCACCCTGAGTACTAGAAGAAGCACCATAGCATGGGATGGGGGCCTGGACTGAGCAAGAAGGGAAAAGGAAGAATCCAGGAAATCGGCAGCAGCATTGGACTCTGTTGCTTCCTGACTGAGTCACATTGTGACCAAGGCCTCACTTTCCCACCGTCATGCCTTCCCTTCATGTATCCCCTCAAACTGGGAACCAAATAAACTCTTCATTGCTTTTTAAAAATACTTACTTTGTGTGTGTATCTGTTTCTGTGTGTCTGTGCATGCCTACAGAGGCCAGAAGGGAGAGTAGGATCCTTTGAGCCTGGAGTTACAGGCATTCATAAGCTGCCTGATAAGGATGCAGGGAGCTGCATTCCAGTCCTCTGGTAGAACAGTTAGCACTCCTAACTGCTGAGCCAACTCTCCAACTCCCTTCATTTTGTCACACTGAGACAAGAAACCAATGCATACAGAGCAGTTTCACTGGTGTATGTGTGCTCTAGAGAAACTAGCACAAGTGACTGGAAGATGAGTTCACCAACATTTATAGCACTATTGCTGAATGGTAGAATGGATAACTCACAGTATGTTCATGTCTGGGGTTTGTGTATTGATGAAAAAGTGAATATAGTTACTTATGTCATATGGACAGCTCTCTAAACAGAATCTATTGTATCAAGTTCAAAATTAGATAGAAAAACCTAAAAAGTGTGTTGTTCAGACCATAGTTTGACAGTCTTTTTTGTAAAAGGCCAGCTAGTAAATAGGTTTTGTGCACCAAAAGGCAACATTAGAGATAGATGCACTTATATAGTAAGACATAAAAATCAATCTCCATAATGTTTTTATTGTGACTATTCAAAATAATTGGGCATAATTTTTTGTAGTGGAGTATCTCATGAGAAGTTTTGAGGGTTGCTAGAGTGATACAGCTTTATAGGATGTTATGACAAAGTGCCACAAACTGGGATTTAAGGCTGGTATTTTCTGTCGTTGGTTGTGAATGTTCATCTGTAAAGGTCATTCTCAGTTCTTGCCCTCTCTTTACCCACATAGTAATGATTTGGACTTGGCCTGTGGGCCATAATTGTGTGACACTGGGCTTAAGATGCATAGGTATGAAATGATTTTAAAAGAATGAACAATAATATTTAAAGCAGTTTTTGCTTTGTGGGGTTGAAGAAGGAAGCAGGTAGAATTGGAGAATGTTTTAGTTATTTTGCATTGCTATGGCTAAAATACCTTTCAGAAACAAGGAAGGGAAGGCTTATTTTGACTCATAATTTCAGAGGGTCTCAATCCATCGTGTTGTGTGTGTGTGGCGGTGGTGGGACAGTGGGACATGTGGAGGCTCCACATCACAGTGGACCAAGATACAAAGAAAGGGGTAGGAAGTGGGTCCAGATATAACCTTCAAGGGCCCACCCCTAGTGACCTTCCTCCTGCCAGTCTCCCCCTAAAGGAACACCCCAAATAGCTCCCTAGTTGGGAACAATTGTTAAAAAGAAGACTGTGGAGGATGTTTTGTTTTCAAACCATAGCAGAGAAGTGGGCTGGTGGCTTTGGTACTAGTCTGTTTCTTGACTTGGATAGTAGTACACAGTTGTTTCTATGTAAGCTGTATATGCTCACTTTATATGCTTTTTGTATGTTTAATCTATTTTACTTTTCTGTCTCTTTTCCATTCTCTACTTTGGTTTCTTCCCATCAAAGTGATTTATGATGTTTTGAATGACAGTGTTTCCCAGAAGCTCAAGAGTTTTGACTACTTGATCCCTAGATGGTGGTGGTGTTTGAATAGGTTTAGGATATGTGGCCTTGTTGGAAGAAGTATGTCACGGCGGTGAGCTTTGAGGCTTCAAAGCCAAGCCACCATTCCCAGTTTGCTCTCTGCTTCCTGCTTGTAGTTAAGATGTGAGCTCCCAGCTTGCTATTCAGCCATCAGGCCTTCCCGCTGCGATAGTAGTCTTTTCCCTCTGGCACCATAAAACCAAATAAACTCTTCCTCTTCTATAAGTTGCTTTGGTCATGGTATTTTATCAACGAAATAGAAAAGCAACTAATACATGATTATTCCTTATTTCAAAACCACCTCTGCCTGCACTGACCATGTCCTACTCCATTGTAATCTCCCAGGTCTAGCAGGAGCCTCCTGTTTGTTTGTTAACAAACTCACCTATCTTGTTATCACTTTTCTTGTTGTCATTTAACAGCAGAAAATTCAACGTGAAGATGGGAGGTATAGAGAATGAAATGGGAGCTAGGGATGTCAGGATATTTGAATCAGGGTTATTTTGTTTTGTTTTATTTTGTTTTGAGACAGCATTTCTCTGTGTAGCTTTAGAGCTTATCCTGGAACTTGCTCTGTAGACCATGCTAGCCTCGAACTCACAGAGATCCACCTGCCTCTGCCTCCAGAGTGCTGGGATTAAAGGTGTGTGCCACCAGGGCTATTTTTAGTTAACCTTTTCTTGCTCCTTTTAGTCTTTTTTAACAGCTTTCCTGAATGTAATTCTTACACCAATCAGTCAGTGGTTCTGCATCTGCATAAAAAAATTAAGACAATCAATTTAAAACCTTTATCATCCCAGAAAGAAGTTCCTAGGCCTCAGCTGTTGGCTCCCAAACCCTCCCACTCCCATTCCAGGCAGCTGATGGTCTTACGGTCTCTACAGCTTTGACTGTTCTGTCCATGTCATAGAATAGAGTCTTAATAATGTGTGGTCTGTGTGGTTAGATGGTTTGTCTATACTGTAGTATATTTTAGTCATTCCATTGTATTACTGAACCCTATTCCATTGTGGGGGCAAAGCACTTATATTTATCCATTCATTAGTTAATCCATATTTGGGATTTTTCCACTCTAGCTAGTATTTTTAGAGATTTTTTAAAGATCAAGTGTTATGTATTTATTGTAGAAAAATTTAAAAGCACTATAGATGTAAGGAATAAAAATTTATGTGTAAGTCTGCTACTCACTAATGAACTTGCTGATAGGCATAGTGGTACATGCCTGTATCCCAGCACTTAGGAGGTAGAAATAGGAGGATTAGGGGATAAAGGCCAGCCTGTACTGCTTGAGACTTTGTCTCCAAACAACAAAACAAAAAAATCTCAGGTTAGCTGATGAGTCCATGGGTAAAGGTGCCAGCTGAGTAAGCCTGAGGACCTTGAGTTTAGATCTGCAGCTCCTCTGTAAAAGATCTGGTATGGGTACACTAACCTATAGCCTGACATCCTGTAACTCTGTCATGGGCAGAGAGTGGAGGATCCTGGAGTTATATACAGCTAACTTGCCATAGGCTAAGTTACAGCCAAGCCCCAGGCTCACTAGAGACCCTGTCTCAAGAGAATTGGAGTAGAGAGTGATTAGAGAAGGGTACCTGAGGTGTTCCTCTGGTCTCTGCATCCACTTAGGCACATATGTCTGCACACATACATCCTATTCACCACACACAGCCTTGTGAATATGTTTTCTATGGTGGGAAAATGCATATTTTTTCTTTAAGAGTTACTTTGTGCTGGGCAGTGCTGGAGCTTGCCTTTAATCCCAGCACTCAGGAGGCAGAGGCAGGCGATCTCTGTGAGTTTGAGACCAGCCTGGTCTATAGAGTGAGTTCCAGAACATGTTCCAAAGCTACACACAGAAACCCTGTCTTGAAAAATAAACAAACAAAAAGATTTACTTTGTATTTGAGCAGATTTTGTTTGACAGATCTCAGTTAAGACTGGCCTACTGCAATTGTATAAATAATATCAGTTGTGTGCAGTGGAAATATAGTGGGATTATAATCTGTGGGGGCATACAGGAAATCATGAAAATGTGTATGAGCTGGTATAAATAAAACAGTGAAGTTTCTAATAAGATCATCTTTGTTTGCTCTGTTTAGGAAGCTAGCGGGATGCACGATTTTTATCACAGGTGCAAGCCGAGGCATTGGCAAAGCTATTGCATTGAAAGCAGCGAAGGATGGAGCAAATATTGTCATTGCTGCGAAAACCACCCAAACACACCCGAAACTCCCAGGCACAATCTACACTGCTGCTGAAGAAAGTGAGTGTGACAACTGCCGTTTCACAGACTGTCCTTACAGTGATTTCAGTACATAATTTGCTGTAGAGTTTAGTTTAAGCTAGTTGAAAGTTACTTTAAAAACAATTGTGTTTAGAGGACTGGTGAGATGGCTCAGCAGGTAAAGAAAGGTGTTTGCTGCCAAGCTTGACAACTCAAGCTAGATCCCCAAAGGCACATTGTGGAGACAACTGGCTTTTGCAAGTTGTTCTTTACATGCATGTCATAGCATGTGCATGTACATTAAAATAAACTAAGTAAGTGGTGGTGCACATCTGTGAATTCCTGGCCAGCCTGGAGCCTGGTCTTCAGAGTGAGAACCTGAACAGCCAAGGCTACATAGTGAAACCCTGTCTCAAAAAATAAAAAATTGTGTGTTTAAAGGAGTATTTATTTTGTTACCAAGAGAGGGAGTTCTGACTTTTTTTTTTTTTTTTTTTTTTTTTTTACCTCTAGCTCCTTTGAGTAGTATGAGAGACTCTAGTTAATCATATCTGGGTTAATCACATCTCAGAGCTGGGACTTTAAGTTGGAGGTACAAAGTCCAGGGTTCCATTCCCAGATTGGGAAAAAAAATAATTTCTTTAGAGTAGTTATTCTTGGGTGGGAAGTGGAGGCAGAATGGAAGTGAAGAGATATTTGACGGTAGGATGGGTGGACATTTTGTTTTTAGATGGATTTATTTTGTGTGCGTTAGTATTAGTGTTTTGCCTGCTTATATGTGTATGCACTGTGTTCGTGCCTGGAGCCTGCAGAGCCCCAGCTGGTTGGGTCTATTGTGGTTGTAAGACCTCATACTGTAACTTTATTTCTTCCAGAAATGAGGAAGGTTTTCTTTTTACTATTGTTGCATCATATGAAGGTGTAATTATAAGCAATTTCATGGTTTTTGTTTGCCTCTTTATAGTTGAAGCAGTTGGAGGAAAGGCCTTGCCATGTGTTGTTGACGTGAGAGATGAACAGCAAATCAACAATGCAGTGGAAAAAGCTGTGGAGAAATTTGGAGGTATTCCCTTGATTCTGAAATAATTACTAAACATTGATAAAACCAGTGGATGCCTGAAACCATGGGTAGTATGTGACCCTATTTATGCTGCTTTTCCCTGTGATACATGTTACATGAACTAGGCCTAGTTAGAGATTAACAATATCAGTAAAATGGAGCAGTGAGAATAATGTAGAATGAAACTTATGTGACTGCAGTCTCTTCTGTTGCAACCTGCAATTTAGAGTACATGACTCACTGAAGGCATCTGGTAGGTAGCCTGAGTTTCTTGTAACTTCTTCACAAGTCACAAATGGTTGTTCTCACCGTAGATCTAATTAGCACACTCTGCATAGAAGTATTTTCAATGAAATAGAGAAGTTTTACCTTTTCACTAAAATTTTCATCTAATATTGTTAAGCATTTCACTGAAAACAAGACACATACACACACACACACACACACACACACACACACACACACACACACACTCTGGATAGAGTATACAGAAATTGGAATTATTTTAGGTGTGTGTGTGTGTGTTTCTGTGTATGAGTCACAAAAAAAGTCTTGTTTGGGATTTGAAACTCAAGATCATTCTCTTTCCCTAGTTTCTAAGACCAGAAAGGAGCCCGTTCCTTAAGAAAGGAATTGTGGCTGGGTGGTGGTGGTGCATGCCTTTGATCCTAGCACTTGGGAAGCAGAGGCAGATGGATCTCCGAGTTCGAGGCCAGGCTGGTCTACAGAGTGAGTTCCAGGACAGCCAGGAGTGTAACATAGAGAAACCCTGTCTTGAAAAACAAAAAAACAAAAAAGGAAGAAAGAAGAAAGAAAGGAACTGTGTGGAGAGGGAGACTAGTATTCTTGGAAAGGTCATGGGTCTGAGAGTACTACAGGGAATTAAGGTTCCTGGAGCCAGTGAGAGAAGACTGGTACTTAGGGGTTAAAGCTACAACTTGTAAGCGCTAAACGTCCTTGCAGTTTTCCATAGAACTCTGGTAATTGACTGTATTTCCACTATGCCAGTGAAAATAAGTTTTGAAAGAGTTACTGGATCTGGCATTGGTATATTGATCAGCCATATAGTCTAATTTTGTGTGTATGTGTGAGTGATACACCTGTGTGTGTGTGTGTGTGTGTGTGTGTGTGTGTGTGTGTGTGTGATACACCTATATGTGTGTGTGTCTGTCTGTTTATATTTGTGAGTCAGCTGAGCGATCAACCATAGAGGAAATGTTTTGTGTATATGAGAGAGAGAGAGAGAGAGAGAGAGAGAGAGAGAGAGAGAGAGAGAGAGAAAGAGAGAGAGAGACTCTGACTTGCATTAAAATGGGAGGGGGGGAGAGAGACTCTGACTTGCATTAAAATGGAATTTATGTCTTTGGAAACAGGAATTGATATTTTGGTGAACAATGCAAGTGCTATTAGCTTGACCAACACATTGGATACTCCTACAAAGAGAGTGGACTTGATGATGAATGTGAACACCAGGGGCACCTACCTTACGTGAGTCACAAGTAAAACTGTGGGCAAGGATATCCTATTGTGTTCTCAGAGGACTTACATATAAACAGATGGGGCCCAGACAGCAGTACAATTTAAAATCTAGTTGATATCTAATTGAGCTTATGATATTAGTATCTATCCTAGCTGGGGTTACTACTGTTGCTGTGATGAAACATCGTAACCAAAAACAAGTTAATGATGAAAGAGTTGAATTGGTTTACACTTCCCCATTGTAGTCTATCATTGAAGGAAGTCAGTACAGGAACTCAAACAGGGCAAGAACATGGAGGCAGGCAGTGGTGCAGAGGCCATGAAGGATGCTTCTTACTGGCTTTCTCACTCTGGCTTGCTTAGCCTGTTTTCTTATAGAACCAAGATCTCTAGCCCAGGGGTGGCACTACCCACAATGGGCTAGCCCCTCCCCCATCGATTACTAATTAAGAAAATGTCCTACAGTCTTCCCTACAACCTGATCTGTTTTTTTTCCTTTTTTTATTTGAATTAGAAACAAGATTGTTTTACATGTCAATCCCAGTTCCCACTCCCTCCCCTCCTCCCTTACCACCACCCCCCAAAAAAAACACCCTACCTATCACATATCCTTTCTACTCCCCCTGGATGGTGAGGCCTTCCATAGGGTGTCATCAGAGTCTATCGTAGTTTTGGGATAGGGCCTAGGCCCTCCTCCGTGTGTCTTGGCTCAGGGCATATTCCTCCATGTGGAATAGGCTCCCAAAGTCCACACCTATGCTAGGGATAAGTACTGAACTACTACAGGAGGTCCCGTAGATTTCCCAGGTTTCCTCACTGAAACCCATGTTCCTGGCATCTGGATCAGTCCCATGCTGGTATTCCAGCTATCAGTCTGGGGAGCAAGAGTTCCCCGATGTTCAGGTCAGTTGTTTCTGTGGGTTTCACTAGCCTGATTTGAACCCCTTTGCTCCTCACTCATCCTTCTCTGCAACTGGATTCCAGTTTAGTTCAGTGATTAGTTGTGGGTGTCTGCTTCTACTTCCACCAGCTGCTGGATGAGGGCTATGGGGTAGTATATAAGTCAGTCATCAGTCTCATTATCAGGGGGGGCATTTAAGGTAGTCTCTCCTCTTCTACAACCTGATCTTATAGAAGCATTTTCTTAATTGAGATTCCCTCCTTTCAGGTGACTTTAGCTTGTGTTAAGTTGACATAAAACTGGCCAGCACAGTATCTAAGTGTGGTGCTGAGAGTTTTTAATATGATGTATAAGACAGAGCTTATTGTTATGAAAAGTGTGATGTGGGCTTGTAATGCTAATGGCCCCCCTGGCTAGAAAATTGCAGCTGGCAAGGTTATCTAATAAATCACAGGAAAGCTAGTGCTTTCAATGTAAATGAGCTGAACTCCTTCCTCTGATTGCAAAGTGTGGTCTTACTTCTAGAATGGACTCAATTTTTTTCCTATTGATTGGTTGAGGTACAATTTCAGCTTTAATGAAAATAATTATAATATTTTTTGCCTGTCCTCATTTCTCCTCGACAAAGGTGAAACACTGGACTGGAGAGATGGCTCAGAGGTTGAGAGCACTGGCTGGTTGCTCTTCCAAAATTCCTGAGTTCAATTCCCAGCAACCACATTGTGACTCAAAACCATCTATAATGAGTTCTGGTGCCCTCTTCTGACATGCAGGCATCCATGCAGGCAGAACACTATACATAATAAATAAACAAATAAATAAATAAATAAATCTTTTTAAAAAGGTGAAACACTTTTAGGAATGAAAAACAGTTTGCACAAAAACTCTGCAGTGGTATTGATTGTATTTGGTGTTTAAACTAGAGTGGCCAAGTAGTGGTGGTGCATACCTTTAATCCCAGCATTCAGGAGGCAGAGACACGTAGTTCTCTTGAGTTCAAGGCAGCCTGATCTACAGAATAAGTTCCTAAACATCCAGGTTACACAGAGAAACCCTGTCTCAACCAAAAGGGAAAAATGTTGGAATTGGTAACAGTTTTTGTATTTGGAAATAATAATAATTAAAAAAAAAAAACTGGGGCTAGAGAGATGGCTCAGTGGTTAAGAGCACTGATTGCTCTACCAGAGGTCCTGAGTTCAATTCCCAAAAACTACATGGTGACTCATAGCCATCTATAATGAGATCTGGTGCCCTGTTCTGGTGTGCAGGCATATCTGGGGGCAGATTGTTGTATACATAATAAATAAAGAAATCTTTAAAAAAAAAACCCAAAAAACAAAAAACTGATCTAAAATAATAGTTTAGCTCACAATCTCCCCCCTACCCCTTTTTTCATTTCAGTGCTGGGGCTTGACCCTTATGCCTTATGCATCATAGACAGATGCTTTACAATTGAACTATAACCACAGCCTCAAGGATTTCTCTTTTGAGACAGGGTCTCCCTATGTAGCTCAAGATTGACCTGGGACTTGGCAATCCTCCTGCATTAGCTTCTTGAATGCTGGGGTTATAGTCATGTACTACCATGCTTAATGCCCTTAGATGTTCTTGAATATGAAGTAAAGGTATAACTGAGCTATAATATGTTGTTTATCTATTTGATGTTATGATTTTAATACTTAAAATTATGAAAATATTGGATATAAATCTTTTATAAAATAAACAATGTATTTCAATAAGCAGTTAAAAATAGAATTAGCCCTTATAAAGGCACATACCTATAATCTCAATACCAAAGAGGCAGATGCAGTGGGATTAGTCCATGTTCAAGGCTAGACTGGGATACATAGTAAATTCTAGGCCAGCTTGACCTATGTAGTCAGATTCCGCCTCAAAAAGAAAAAAGAAAAAACAGTAATTAAGTTACATATTGCTTTCAAAAGTGGTTTGCATTTTTTTCATTTTTGATGTTTTTTTCCATTCATTTATTTAGCTCATAAATAAAGTCATGCACAATTATGATACAGAATACAGTATGTTCACAATGGCATGGCTAAATTAAACCAATTAACATGTTGTATCACACATATTCATCAGTTTTGTTTTGAGAACACTTAAAGTATACCATCTCACAACTTTTAAAATATAGCATATTGTTATCAACCATATTTATCATGCTCTCAGTAGACCTCAAGACATCACAGAGTCCATGCCTCTTGTCCAACTGCAGTTTTATATCCTTAAACCAATCATTTCCCCATTGTTAAAAGACCCACATTGAAGCCTAATAGCTACAATTCTGTTCTCTGTTCCCATAAGTTCATCATTTCTAGATTACACATAAAATTGAAATTGTGTGACATTGTCTTCCAGTGTGTCACTTATTTATTTTTTTGGCAAGCATATAACTTTACTACTTACTAAAGATGAAATCAAATTTGCACAGGTGAGCACTCACTGAAACACCTTGGATTCATCACATATTTGAGTTTCAATTAGCATATATATATATAAATATATATATATTTATATAAAAAGACCAATAATGGCAATATGTTATGCATCAATAGCAGCAACAGCTTTTCCAGGTTCTGCAGTCATTTGAACAAAATTGTAGAGACATCCAGCGCACTCCATTTAAAACAAAAAACAAAAAACATAAAAACAAATAAACAACATCAAAAAAGTAGAAAACAAAATCCCAGAAAACAGCACAGTTTTGTTACTCTTGTGGTACTTGGCACCATTTTTTTTTTTTTAAATTAGCTTCTCAATCCTCATCTGGGAGAAAACCATTCTGAGCAACATCATTAAAAACAGCTCTGATAAAGCATGGTCACTACTATGTATCATAAAGCAGGTCCACATATGAGTGAGTACATATCATGTTTGTCTTTTTGTGATTGGGTTACCTTGCTCAGAATGGTTTCTTTGAGTTCCATCTATTTTCCTGCAAATTTCAAGATTCCATTGTTTTTTTCTGCTGAGTAGTACTCCATTGTGTAAATGTACCACAATTTCTCTATCCATTCTTCAGTTGAGGGGCATCTAGGCTGCTTCCAGTTTATTACAAATAATGCTGCTATGAACATGGTTGAACATATGTCCTTGTTATATGAATGTGCTTCTTTTGGGTATATGCCTAGGAGTGGAATTGCTGGATCTTGTGGTAGACTCATTGGTAAACTAAACTAGCATATGTGATGCCACTCATAGCAACTTTTTATTTCATGTTGAGCACATGCACTGTCTGAAGTATCTCATTTGAATCCTTGGGTCAGTCCTAGATGGTAGTGAGTATTACCCATTTTACAGTGACATCCTGAGAACTAGAATGCTGACTTACTCAGTGACATACAAAGGGAAAGAAGCAGGATTTGAACCTATGACTGTCTAACAGGTATATTTACTGCTTCTGGAAATTCTGTGTGTGTGTTTGGGTGGGAAAATTTGGGGCAGTTGTGGTTGGAGATATCCTCAGTTGAGCATAAAACTAATAGAGAAAGGATTTGATTTTTTCCATCAAGCAGATCTTGTGGTCAGTACAGGAAGCATGGTTTCAAAGCATGAAAAACAGTTCCTTGTATTATCTTCATTCTAGAAAACAAAGTTACTCTACAAACAAGGTGTACTAGACATATCTCTGAAACATTTTCAGTTGCTCTGAGGAAGTACTTTCAAACATAAGCTATTAACTTGTCTTGTGTTTTCTTTCATTTTCAGATCCAAAGCATGTATTCCTTTTTTAAGAAAGAGCAAAGTAGCACATATTCTTAATCTCAGCCCACCCCTGAACCTAAATCCTCTGTGGTTCAAACAGCACTGTGGTAAGTGTTAGCTGAGGGGATAGTTTGTTTGGCTAATTTGTTTTGAATTAGTGTATTTATTATGTAATCACAACCTGGATGTAATACTTAATATTGAATTTTCTGCTACCAGTGATCAAGATAGTAAATCACTATTCATTTATCTGTAATCTAAAAGTTTGAAGTATAATTTGCACTTGACAGAATTCATAGGTCTTAATGGTTTGATTTAATGAATTTTGGCAGTTATGTATACTGTGTAACTACTCAAGTTATGATATGGATTTCCACCATTTTTCATGTCTCAGCAGGTGTATTGTTTACATGTAATTTATTAATTAATAAAGTTAGTTGAAAATAGCTATAAAATACTTTTCATAACAAATGAGTGATATAAGGTGAATATATTGTACCTCACTTAAAGTAGTATCAAATATTTAGTTCTTTTTTTGCGGGGGGTTTCTCTGTGTAGCTTTGGAGCCTATCCTGGGACTCGCTCTGGAGACCAGGCTGGCCTTGAACTCACAGAGATCAGTCTGCCTCTGCCTCCTGAGTGCTGGGATTAAAGGCATGCACCACCAACACCCGGCTCAAATATTTAGTTCTTAGTTTAATTCACTCTCATTTAAGAAGGCACTGGGGTAGGAACCCACAGAGCAAGACTAAAGTTGTATTCTAAGTGATGAAGTTAAGTAAGTTGGAAGTCTTTATTTTTTAGTGTGTGTGTGTGTGTGTGTGTGTGTGTGTGTGTGTGTGTGTGTGTGTCTGTGTAAGTGTATGCATGTGAGTGCAGGTGCCTTTAATAGCCAGAGAGGCATCAGATCCCTGAGCTGGAGTCACAGGCAGTTGTGAGCTGCCTGACATGGGTGCTGGGAACTGAACTCAGGTCCTCTGTCAGAACAGTGTACACGTAACTACTGGCCCATTTTAGCAGCCCCTAATTACTTTCCGTTTTGTGGTGCTGGAGTTGAAATCCAGGCTTCACAAATGCTAAGCACATATTCTACCACTAAGCTACACCATACTTGTTGAGTTGTGAGTGGAACATTCTCTATAAATAATCACATCCATTCTTTGTTTGCTTTGTTTTTGAGGTAGGGTGTAACTGTGTAGCTCTGGCTGTCTTGGAACTCACCATGTAGATCAGGCACTCACATCAGGCAGCCTACAACTGCCTGTAATGCCAGCTCAGGGCCATCTACAACTGTGGTTTCCTCAGGCACACAATAGCACATACCCACACATAAATGTATGCATAATTAACAATAATAAAGTATTTAAAAACAAGCAAACAACCCCAGGATATTTGGTCAGATGTGGTGAACCATACTCTTAGTACTTGAGAGACTGAGGCAGGATAATCAGGAGTTCAGAGTCGTTCTTATTTACATAAAGAATTATCTTATAATTTTGTATTTTGAAAAGAATTGTCAAATATTTACCAGGGAGAAAATAGTAACAGAAAGTGGTTGTTTCTACTGAAGGATTAATTTCTCAATGATATTGTTATCCTTTGTGGTTTCTTTCAGCTTACACCATTGCCAAATATGGCATGTCTATGTGTGTGCTTGGAATGGCAGAAGAATTTAGAGGTGAAATTGCAGTCAATGCCTTATGGCCTAAAACAGGTTTGTACTTAAAAGAAATCCCTTCATTTGATTTGTAACTCTCCTCCACACCAGTCTCAAACCCAGTGTCTCACTCTAGGTGAGCACTCTGCCAGTGAGCTAGTTCTCCAGCCCTATCCCTGACATCTTGTGAAACATCTCAGGTCACCTGAATCTTTATGTTTACTGTGCAGCATAACAGTCTTGCCATCTGTCTCCCAGCTTTAACTTGGACTAAGTGGCTGACGCTTTAGCCAGCAGTTATGATGCCAGCATATTGCTAAAACATACAGAGAGTCTCATGAAAGCCAACAGAAATGGTTTCAGCAAATTCTCTTAGATCTTTCAGATTGAAGGACTAATTAAAGAAGTGGTAGTTGCAGTTAGGCATATATACATGGCTGTAGTCCCAGATATTCTGGAGGCTGTGGCAGAAGAATCACCTGAACATGGGGATTTATAGTTAATGTACCAGAAGGTAATAATGTTTGTAAAAATAAAGCAAAATTCGGTGTCTCTGGCTCTGAAGAGAGAAGGTTTTAACTTTTATTTATTCATTTACTTTTTTGAGACAGAGTGTCTCTATTAGATAGCTCTGGCTTTCCTAGAATTCATTATGTTAGACCAGGCTGACCTTCAAATCACCTACCTCTGTCTCTGGGTACTGGGAGGCAGCCAGCCAGGTTTTACTTAATAGTGTAGAAAGGTTTTGCCTTTTTGAGAATGTGGGTTCTGAGCAAAGATTTGGAAGTGATGAAGTTAGCCTTATGGCTGAGAGCAAAATGTTCAAGGGTACAGCCAATACAAAGATCCTGTGGAGGCTGGGTGGTGGTGGCACATTCCTTTAATTTTAGCATTCAGAAGGCAGAGACAGTCAGATCTCTGTGAGTTTGAGGCTAGTCTGGTCTACAGAGTGAGTTCCAGGACAGGCTCTAAAGTGCAGAGAAACCCTGTCTCAAAATAAATAAATAAATAAATAACAAACAAACAACAACAAAAACAACCTAAAATAAATAAAGATCCTGTGGATGGAAATGCCTTGTATCAGTATCCATGATCAGGGGGAACACCACTGTAGCTAAAGTGAGGCAAGAGTAGTAGAAAATGATGGTCTGATATCGATGAGCAAATGGAGGCCAAACTGAAGATTTTATTGAGTGAAATGAGTGTTGAGGCTGGATTCTGAGGGAGCAAAAGGAGAAACCTTTTGGAGGTTACTGAAATAACATAACATAGTGATGCTGTGACCAGCATGGTGTCAGTAAAGGAGGGAAGTCTAGTGTTGAGGTAATCTGAAGGTAGTGTTATCAGGATCTACTGTTGGATTGGCTGTGGTATAAGAGAGATAAGGAAGCATCAGTGATGACTACAAGACTGTGTGAAGTTGTATTGCTGTGATTGGTGTAATAAAAAGCTGAATGGCCAATAACTAGGAAGGAGGTATAGGCAGAACTTCTGTGCAGAGAGAAAACTCTGGGAAGAAGGCACAGTCACCTGCCAGACACAGAGAGATGAGATAACAAGCCACATGACAGATTAGTAGTTGCCCTTTAGTTTAAAATGTATTTAATAATCTACCCTTTTATCCTGTCATTTCTATATCCCCGTTTCTTCTCAGAATGAGATTCCTGAATCTAGTCTCTTTTACTCAGCTTTTTCCTTGACTATGACCAACAACAACTTGCATTTTGAAAGACCAAAAACCATCCACTACCTCTTGGGAATGTGGGCATCATGTTTTCTAGGCTTCTTCCTGTTGTGGGGTGACAGCATCTCTAGGGGAACCAGAGAAAATTGGGACAATGGTCAAGCCCTGGGAGAGCTAGCTGTGCTATTTTTTGTTTAGTTTCTGCGTGATGGGAAAGTGTAGATCTTATCTGAAGTCTTGGCTGGAGTAGTCTGTGAGGCTGGACCATCTTAGCTAAAGCTTTGAAGTTGTTCTGGATGCAGAATTTTGAGGAAACTGTAACAGAGACATTCTGAGAGGTTGGATCACTGGGACTACTTGTTTTCATTGGTGTGTGGTCCTTTTTTCTGAAAACATAAACTTTTAAAGGTAACACATATATCTGCATTAATATAAGTATGGAATGTACAGTGTGTACAAGTCCACTAAAGATGTTTTTTTTTATTTTATGTTTGAGCAGGTAAAAGGCATATGTCATCTGTTTGAACTGCTTAACCAAATCCCTAATCTGTGTCATACGAACGGATGGCATGTAATGTTAAGTCATGAGGACTCTGTAGCCATCAAGATTTTATCATGTATCATTTAGTGAGCTGTTCCTATGTCAAGAGATCAGCTTATACATCACCTGCTTTGTAGTTTTTCTTGTTTTTTTTCTCCCTTCATGTCTGTAGCTAAGATTTTTGTTGGTCTCCCCCAATCGAATCTAGTTTTTATTAATTTTGAAGAAATCCATAGCATTTTGTTTCCTATGGAAACAAAAGCAAAACCTCTCCCCCAATGCAACACATTTCCTGACTTCCATTTTTTTTTAAGGCAGGGTTTCTCTGTGGCTTTGGAGGCTGTCCTGGAACTAGCTCTTGTAGACGAGGCTGGTCTCGAACTCGCAGAGATCCACCTGCCTCTGCCTCCTGAGTGCTGTGGGATTAAAGGCATGCGCCACCACCACCTGGCTCCTGACTTCCATTTTAAAGTTAAGACATCCTTAAAATATATAGATTGGTTTAATTTAACAGTTTCCATAATCCAAGGTCTCTCAGAAGCTATTGTTTGAAGACGGGAGTTTCTGCCCTACCTGGTCCTGCAGCCCTTCAACTCCAAACAGGCACACAGAGGCATATTAATTATGAAACTGTTGGCCGATGGTTAGGGTTTCTTATTGACTAGCTCTGTCTTAATTATTAACCCATTTTTATTAATCTATGTATTGCCACAAGGCTGTGGCTAACCTGTAATCCAGCATGTTACTCCTTCAGCAGTGCGTGTCTCGTGGCCTCTCTGCTTCTCTCCCCAGTATTCTCATCTCCTAGCCCCAACTATCTTCCTGCCTCTACTTGCCAATCAATGTTTTATTCATCAACCAATAAGAGAAACATA
Organism: Cricetulus griseus; assembly: GCF_003668045.3. Lineage (NCBI taxonomy): Eukaryota > Metazoa > Chordata > Mammalia > Rodentia > Cricetidae > Cricetulus > Cricetulus griseus. Next base: position 84,193,060 of record NC_048595.1, on the reverse strand, counting down.
TATACAGAAGAACATTCCCCCATCAATTGTTGTTTTTGTTCATTAGCATTTAAAATTTAGTCAACAAAGCACCATTCAGGATCTAGACATCCTGTGTATTTCTTATCTTTACATGGCTTTTTCTTCTTATATTACTTTACTTTCTCTTTAAAGACTTCACTTGATTATTTTTTTTTTCTTTTTTCTTTTTTGGTTTTTTGAGACAGGGTTTCTCAGAGGCTTTGGAGGCTGTCCTGGAACTAGCTCTTGTAGACCAGGCTGGTCTCGAACTCACAGAGATCTGCCTGCCTCTGCCTCCCAAGTGCTGGGATTAAAGGCGTGCGCCACCACCGCCCGGCTCACTTGATTATTTTTAAACTATTTTTCTATGACTATCCCTATTTTCTTAAACATATAAGCACATTTTTAAACATACTGTACCTTATTAAACGTTTTCTGTGTCTGGACCTGGCTTTACTCAGCATCTGTCTGTTCTCTGACTCTGTGAGACAAATCTGAAACTGTTAGGTATGGTTAGGTCCTCCACCTTCTGCCCTCTGGCAGCTGGCTCTGCCCACCTCCATTCCCTGAGAGCCTAGCCTTATGCCAGCAGGTACTGGTGGGAGCCACATTTACCTACCCTACCTCTGAGAATTTGTTGTGTTCACCTGTGGTAGGTGTTTGTACCCAGTGCCAGCTACTCAAGTGCTCAGCTACACAGCAGGAGCTTTTAAAGGAGCCACATCTCTGTACCCATGAGCAGTGAGCCTACCCAAGAGACCAAGGTCACCAGAAAGCTTTCTTAGGCCTTATGTGAATTTACATGCCCCATATTGGGTGCCAAATATAGTAGTAGTTGCTTGTTGTGACTGCCAGTTCACAAATAATAACATGGAGACTTATTATTTATGAAAGATCAGCCTTCGCTTAGCTTGTTCCTAAAAAGTTTAATTTAAATTAATACATATTTCTTAATCTACATTCTGTTACATGAGTTTTGTTACCTCATCTCTCCGTACTGTCTGTCCTGCTTCCTCTGTGTCTGGCAGGTGACTCTGTCTTCTTCCCAGAGTTCTCTCTCTGCATGGAAGTCCTTCCTATACCTTCTGTCTAGCTATTGGCCATTCAGCTTTCTACCACACCAATCACAGCAATACATCCTCACACAGTGTACAAATATCCCACAACAGTCCATCATATTGCCTAGTTTCCTTCCTGCTAACTTCAACTTTTCCTGGACATCATATTTCAATTTATACCTCCATTTGAAACTCTTAACTCTTTAAACGTGGGCTATAAGGCCCTCCTGCTTATAGTCATTATAGATTCCAGTGAAGTTTTTTGAAGATTTATTTATTTATTTATTTTATGCATATGGGTGTTTTGTCTGCATGTACATCTGCATATCAGAAAGTGCATTGGATCCCAGGAGACTACAGTTATAGATGGTTGTGGGCCACTATGTGGGAATTGAACTCAGGACTTCAGAAAGAACAGCCAGTGATTTAAATCACCGAGCCATCTCTCTATCCCCAGATTTCAGTGAATATTGACAAATAGTAAGTGTATGAAAGAGTGTGCAGCATGCCTGCCTTCTGCTAGCTCTAGAGTAGGCATTCTGTATGAGGCTTATGTAATAGGTAGACAGTGTGCAACAGGAAGGATGGAGGGTATTATCAGGATTGAAAGGATCTGCTGAGGTCTTTCCTTTAGCTCTGAGGTATTTGTTTTAGGTGGTTTACTAGACACTTTGGAGCCAGTGGTATCATTAGGCCCTAGACATGATAACATATAATGAATTTACAGTTGTGTTCCTTGTAATGAATGATATGAGAAATTACATATAGAGTGCTTTTGAAACACAGGAGGGCCTTGTAGCCCATGTTAAAGAGTTAAGAGAATTTCAAATGGAGGTATAAATTGAAATATGGTCTCCAGGGGATGTTGGAGACATTCATGGACAGCAGGAACAACAGGCAATTGCATGAAGCATGGGAAACCTGTGTGTATACTAGACTGCCTGGAGACTGGGGGAGGGTGTATGTATAATGGGTTGTGGGCTGTCATTTCCCATGGCATTTGAACACCTGCAGTACTTCAGGTTCACTGGAATGAATGCTGGGTGGAGGGGGTGGGAATGGGTGAACTAGACTTCAGTCTAGTATGTCAACTTAGGCAACTGGATTTTTTTCTCACTTTTTGGTGCAGAGGATTGAACACAGGCCTCACATATGCTAGGAAAATACTCTGTTAATAGAGTTCTTTCCCTAGCTAGGCAGCTTGAATTTCAAGCTATTCAGAAGAGAACTATTAGATAGATTTTTAAAAGGAGAGATAATAAGTAGAGGAGGAAATAGGAGCAGTGAAGTCATACAGTGTTTCTGTAGGACATTTAGTCTGACATGTGGGTGAATTATAGAGAGGAGGTGGGACAGTTAGCTAGACTACTGTATTATTCATAAGTGAGGAGAAATGAAAGTAGATTCAGGAGGGCAGCTATGCTCCAGGCTTGAGGTGAGGTGTCTATTTTTTTTTAAAAACACATTCCCTTGTGTAAAGACTATGTAATTGGAACCAGGAGTAACCTCCCTCTGAGTATCTTTCAAGGAAATGGGGATTCATCCTACTTAGTGGAGTGAATACCAGGTATAACAGAGCAGTGTCCTAGCTGCCTGCTGGCCTTGGCTGGGCTCAGCTCTGCTTCTCCACACTGGCAGCTGTGCCCTTCTGGCTGTAATACTTTGCCGCTTATGAATTTAGCATGTACAGAGAAGGGATTGGGGACAGGGAGTTCTAGCATTTGCATGAAAGAGGATCTCAGGCTCTCAGCTAGGTTGTTTCTAGGATTGTGATTTTCTTTTTCTTCTTACAAGATATCTTTTCGTAGTTTCTGCTGAGTAGAGGGAGTGGCTACCTCCTAATTCTTGGCTGTTCTGGACTGGAGTGGTGGGAACAGGAAAGTCCACTTTGGAGCAGATTTTATGCAGGTGGGGGCTGCCATTTGCTACTGATTTGGTAATGGCAGCAGAGAGGAGGGTCACCTCCAGCATTGTCATTGTTTTAGACACCGGTAGCAATATAGAAATATAGACCATGTTTTCTAATGCAGAGGGCAGAGACAAAAACATTGGGAAGGGAGCTTCATATTTTAGAGAGAGTAAGCTAAGGTCCAAAGGGTTGCAGTAGCTTGCCAAAAGCCATGGCCCAGTCCATATAAAAATCTCACTCACCTATCTTTCATATAATAAAGTGCCTTTTTGTCAGCCCTTACTGGGTTTTTAAACTCTCAAGACTGCTATACAAATTCTTGAACATTCTAAATTAGAACTCTAAGGAGGTTTGCTGTGCTTCTCATGAGGGATTTTTGCACATGCAGTTTGTGTTGAGTAATGGATATATTTGCTTATTTGTCTCCCTGGTTCTATGTTGAGTAAGGAATGTGTTAGATTCTTTGTCTCCTTTGTCTATAGAACGTTTAGTAAATCCTTAGCTAGGCCTTATTCATCATCAGAGAGAGAAATTTGCTGTGGCAATTTTCAGTAGTGGTACTGGTTTGTTATTTCCATAGCCTTCTTTGATATAGAGTCATGTGTGTACATGTTTTCTCCACAGCCATACATACTGCTGCTATGGATATGCTTGGAGGATCTGGTGTTGAAAGCCAATGTAGAAAAGCTGACATTATTGCGGATGCTGCATATTCCATTTTCAAAAGGCCGAAAAGTTTTACTGGCAACTTTATTATTGATGAAAATATCTTAAAGGAAGAAGGAATAAACAATTTTGATGTCTATGCAATTACACCAGGTAATGCTTATAGTTGTTTAAAGTGATAATGTTTCTACATTTTATGCAGTGAACAGACCTGTTCTGTGTGGCTGTAAAATGGGTATGTTACTTTACAAGCTATCTTCCATTGAAGGGAAAACTCCACACGACCTTTACCTTAAAAGGTGATAAACAAATAGAAGTGAGGTGAGGGCTTTTGAAATTACATGACAATGTAGACGGTTGTTACAGTTATCCACTTCCAAATTAGGAAACTGAACATTTTGAAGTTAGTCTTAGAAATCAGAGTAAAGATTCAGACATGTGTGCCAGATGCTGCAGCGCTAGAGTTCTTTATTCTCCCTTTTCTCAAAAAACGAAACAAAACAAAAACTCCCAAACCCATTCCCTTTTAAAATGTGTATTTTTTAAGCGCAATCTCTTAGACTATGAGGATGGATGAATAAGTCTGCCTTACAAATAGTTGTCTGATTTGAGATTTTCCACTGTTTAAAAATCTCTTCTTTTGAAATTACAGGTGACTCTGATAATGAATATTTACTTTATGTGAAATATATTTATACTAAGTAGGGTACAGAGGTTTCTACTATACTCCCAGCTACTCAGGAGCCTGAGGTAGGAGGGTGGCATGAGCCCAGGAATATGAAACCAACCTGGGCAGTATAGACCTTTCTCTTTAGAACAGTAAACAAATGATATATCCTAAGTAATAGTGATGGTAGCCAAAAACTGGAAATTCTATGTGTACATAAGGATATTTTAAGTGTTACTCATGAGCCTGACCTTGTAGATGATTGAACTACATGTTTATATTTTTTTCACCCCTCAGTTCCAATTGAATTAGATAGCTGGTTACCATTTTACAGAGCATGTTCACACACATTATCTGTGTAACCTTCCTATTAGTCTTCTGAGGGAAGCAGTGGTAACCAATCAAGCATGCTTGCTGCCAGAGGACTGAAGTTTGGTTCCCCACTGATAACTTCCTGTAACTCTAGCTCCAGGGGATTCTATGTCTTCTGGACTCTGTGGGCACTCACAGGCATGTGCACCCCCTCCCCCCCCCACACACTTACTTTCATGCACACAAACAGAATCCAGCAGAGTCTGGTGGCACTCAGGAGACAGAGTTGGGGAGATGAGTTAAAGGCCAGCCAGAGCTAGCCAGAGCTATACAGTAAGTTTTCCATTGCTGTGAAGAGGTACCATGACCACGGCAACTTTTTAAAAGAAAACATTTAATTGGATTGGTGACATACAGTTTCAGAGGTTCAGTCCATTACCATCATGATGGGGAGCATGATGGCATGCAGGCAGGAAGACGTGGTGCTGGAGCTGAGAGTGCTACAGAAAGTCAACTGACTGTCACACTGAGTGGAGTTTGAGAAAAAGACCTTAAAGCCCACCCCCAGTAACACAGTTCCTCCAACAAGACCACACCTCCTAATAGTGCCACTCCCTTTGGGGTCCATTTTCTTTCAGACCACCATAGATCTGCCTGAAAAAAAACAAAAGTTTAAATAAAGAAGTCTGAAAAGTATTTGGCAGAAGTCATCCCAGATTGAGAGTGTGACTCTGCTCCTCACCAGCTTAGCGGTGTCTGCATGTTACTCACTTCCTCCGAGACACAATTTCCTTATTAGTAACATTAAGAAAGTAACCTTTTCTATGCAGGATTTCAGAGCTATATGAAAAAATGCGTATAATGTGTGTGGCAAAGTACCTGGCACATACAGCATTCAGTAGTTAATATTTACAAGTAGTAGAACAGGTTCAAAGCTATTCTAGCACTTTGCCTGTGGGTAGATGGATAATACGTGGGAGACTCTGAATGAGACACACGTAGGTCCTCTGGATTTGGAACACTGTAATGATTCCTTTAGGGCTTGTGTGTCAGTGGGTATTGTTCTGGGGATCCACCTCTCGACCTGTACATGCCAGCAAGCACACACTCTTAACCACTGAGCCATCTCTCCAGCCCAGCAAGCACACACTCTTACCCTTGACCTATATTCCCAGCTCTTGGCTATCTGAGTAAGAGTCTCACTATATAGTTCAGGTTGGGGAACTCATAATCTTCCTGCCTCTGCTTTCATAGCTCTGGGATTGAAGGTGTGCACCACCACACCTGGATTGTTTTCAGTTTTAAGATATGTCATTGGATATATATTTTTAAATTTGTGACCTGTAATCTTAGCACTTGTGGGTTGAAAGGAGGAGGAACATAAGTTCGAGGCCAGCTTCAGCTATATAGCAAGAAATGAGGTACTGTGATTTTAGGGTGTAACAAGAATAGTTTACTCTTGCTCTAGGTGTGGGGAGGGCTACAATTCTGAAGGCTCTGTAATCCTCAGATCTCCTCATGTACATGTCCTGTAGGTGTCATTTTATATTAAGATAACATTAAGATAGTTAAATTACTTCCTAACCACAAATGTTAGTTAAAAAAAAAAAGGTCCGGTGGAAGAGAATAGCTTAGCTTTGCTTACTTTTTTATGATAGTAAAAAGAAAAATGGAGAGACAAATGATCCAAATACATGGATGCTAAGAAACAAGACCTTAATTAGGGCCCCTGTTCTCATGGTCAAGGAAGAAGTGAATCTTGAGTACATTGGAGGGATGTAGGATGAGGGGGTTATAGGGACACAGGCTCCTGGGATTATAGGTAAGGAAGAGCTTTGCATAAGAGACTTTATTTGTTTCACTTTATAGTTAATCTTAGCCAGAAGGCCAATGAGCAATGTGATAGGTTACAGCCAGGCTTAGTGGCACATACCTTTAATTCCAGCACTCAGGAGGCAGAGGCAGGCAGGTCTCTGAATTTGAGGCCACCATGGTCTGCATAGTGAGTCCCAAGCAGCCAGGTCTATGTAGAAAGAGCCTGTTTCAAAAAATCAAAACAATAACAACAATATACAGAATGATGAATAAATATGGTGTTTTCATATGTAGTTTGTTCTTTTTTAAAATTAATTTTTATTTAAATTAAAAACAATCTTAGCCGGGTGTTGGTGGTACACACCTTTAATCCCAGAACTCGGGAGGCAGAGGCAGGTGGATCTCTGTGAGTTTGAGTCCAGCCTGGTCTACAGAGTGCCATGATAGGCTCCAGAGCTACACAGAGAAACCCTGTCTCAAACAAACAAACAAACAAACAAAAAATCTTATTTTACATACCAATCCCAGTTCCCTCTCCCACCCCTCCCATTCCCCCCATCCCCATATCTCACCTCCTGCCCACTCCCCAGGGAGGGTGAGGCCTCCCATGGGGGACCATCATTTGGGGCAGGACCTAGGCCCTCCCCTGTGTTTGTAGGCTGAGAGAGTATTCCTCCTTAGGGAATGGGCTCCCAAAGCCCATTCATGCACTAGGGATAAATACTGGTTCCACTGCCAGAGGCCCCATAGACTGCCCAAGCCCCTCAACTGACACCCATGTTCAGGGGGCCTGGTTTGGTCTTATGCTGGTTCCCCAGCTGTCAGACTGGGGTCCATGTGTTCTCACTTGGTCAGGTCAGCTGTTTCTGTGGGTTTCCCCAGCATGGTCTTTACCCCTTTGCTCATCACTCCTCCCTCTCTAAGACTGGATTCCAGGAGTTTGAATCAGTGTTTAGCTGTGGATCTCTGCTTCTGCTTCCATCAGCTACTGGATGAAGGCTCTATGATGGCATTTAAGGTAGTCAGTCATCAATCTTATTGGGGAAGGGCATTTAAGGTAGCCTCTCGACTATTGCTTAGATTCTTAGTTGGGGTCATCCTTGTTGATTCCTGGGAATTTCCTTAGTGCCAGGCTTCTCGTTAAGCCCATAATAGCTCCCTCTATTAAGGTATCTCTTTTCTTGCTCTCCTTCTCTGTCCTTCCCCCACCTCGACCTTCCTGATCCCTCATGTTCTCCTCCTCATTCCTCCTCTCCCTCCTCTTTTTCCTACCTCCCTCCCTGCCTCCTGTAGTTTGTTCTTACTGATATTCTTACCACATTCCTTTCCTCAACTCTCTGTACAGTACTAAAATCCATAGGGAAGTATGAAAGAGCCCAATAGCCAAATCAGCCCAAAACAGAACCATGCTGGAGGTATCCCAACACTTGACTTCAAATTATACTACAGAACAATAGTGACAAAGACATTATGGTTTTGGCACAAAAGCTGATGTGTGATCAAGTAGAATAGAATGATCCAGAGATAAACCCACATAGCTACAGTCACCTAACTTTTAACAGAGTTTTTAAAAATTGGTAGTGGGGAAAAGCAGCCTCTTCAACAAATGATACTTGGGAAAATATAAAGAACTGCAAACCTTAAACACCCCCTCAGGTGTCCCAGTCAGTAAATGGGCCAATGAACTGAATGGACAGTTCAGTAAAGAGGAGATGAGGCAGATCTCCCAAGGTAAGGTGGTACATGCCTTTAATCCAAGCACTTCAGAAACAGAGTTCAAGGCTAGCCTGGCCTACGTAGTGAGACTATGTCTCAAACAAACAAAAGAAAAAATGAGTTCCAGGACAGCCAAGGCTACACAAAGAAACCCTGTTGTGAAAAACCAAAAGCAAACAAACAAATAAATAAATAATATTAGATTTTAAGGTGAAATTTGTCATAGGAGAAGAGGCTAACTGGATTACAGAAAAATAATTTTTGGGGGGGGGTTTCCAGACAGGGTTTCTCTGTAGCTTTGAAGATTGTCCTGGAACTAGCTCTTGTAGACCAGACTGGTCTTGAACTCACAGAGATCCACCTGCCTCTGCCTCCTGAGTGCTAGGATTAAAGGTGTGCTCCACCAACACCCAGCTTCAGAAAAATGATTTAATAAATTAGATCAAATAGTTCAAGTTATCTAGGGGCCCTTTCCATTGACACAAAAGGATTTTTTTAAAAAAAAATATGAATTGTATTAAAATTGTTAAATCTTAATATATTATAATCATTTTTATGTAATTATTACAACCTTATTATTTGGTGGTTAATTTTTCAGGCCATCCCTTGATACCAGATTTCTTCTTAGATGAATTCCCAGATGCAGTTATAGAGGAAACAATATCACATGGTAAGAGTCTAACTTTGTTTTATTATTTTTTTATGTGTGTGGGGATGTTGTCTGCCTGTATGTCTATATACCATATGCATATCTGGTGCTGCAGAGGCCAGAAGAAGGTGTTGGATCCCCAAGTGGACTAGAGTTAGAGATGGTTGTAAGCTGCCATATGGATGCTGGAAATTGAACCAGGGTGCTCTGGAAAAGTAGCCAGTGTTGCTAAGAGCTGAGTTTTCTCTCTAGCACCAAGATTCTAATACACACACACACACACACACACACACACACACACACACACACACACACACACACACCTTGGCTGACCTTGAATTCCTAGAGATCCACCTATCTCTATCTCCTAAGTGCTGGGATTGAAGGCATGTACCATCATGTCTGGGAAAACCATATTTTAAATAGGAAAATACAAACACTAACTGTTTCTTGTAAAACATATAGTTGCTACTGTAGCAATGATGGTTTTGCACTCTGCCTCTAAACCAGTGAGTTGTTCTCACCCTTCCTAATGCTGTGACCCCAACCATAAAATAATTTTCATTGCTATTTCAAAACTGTAATTTTTGTACTGTTATAAATCATAATGTAAATATCTGATATGCAGGGTATCTGATATGGGACACCTATCAAAGGGTTGTTTGACCCTCCAAAGGGGTTGCAACCCTTGGTTGAGAACTACTGCTCTAAACTATTCTGTAATTTAAACATAGTTATATAAAATCTAGAAAGACTTTTGTTTTGTTTTTGTAGCTGTCCCCAAGTTTTATTTCTTTTCCTTGACTGTTGGTTTAAAAGTTAGATCCATGATTCACCAGGAGGGAAAAACCTAGGAAACCAGATCACCATTGTTTTTCTCAAAAAGGTTTCTTACAGAATGGCAGAATCACCCAGAACTCTTAGAAAATCCTTGAGTCTGGTCATCAAGGCAAGGGACCCCAAATCCTGTTTTTGTCCCATCACCCTAAGACTGGATCCGTCTTCTGGCAGGAAACACATTAACTGAGTTTACCTATATCCTCAATTTCAAATAAGAACCATTTAGTTGGTTATCTTAGGTTCATTATATGCCTGCTGTGTGCTAAATGCTGTGGCAGCTTTTTCTTTTCCATGCATTGTTCAATGCTGAGGACCTGACCCAGAGCTGTGGTCACATGAGTGGCAGGTGACAGGACCAGGATTCAGATTCATGTTTTTCTAATTCCAAAGCCTGTGTCTGTAACCAGTTTACTTAACTGGTGTTCCTAAAGTCTGAATACTTAAAAGTCCTTTAAAATGTTAAAAGTTCCCCAGTAGTGCCATATATTAATTTATAATGAGGAGTTGCCACAGAGACTAAATATGTAGTTGCTATGTTCAGCACATTCTCTCCCTTTGGGCATAATTACATGACGAATAATATCAGTTAGAAGAAGGTCATTTGTGATTGTGGAGTCAGAACAAGAGGGGTTAAAAGAGTGGAGTAAGACATTGACATTAGGCTTTGGTGGTGGATTTGTCATTAGCAATTTCTATTACCAAAAGGCCCTTACTTCTCACCCTGGGGGTCAGAACACTCCTGTCCTTTGACACACAGTGGAGAATTTAGTTCCACAGCTCTCTTTGCCTGTCCTCTCCGGGGTCATCACTAACAGTATATGGACATCTATAGACATGGTGGAGTACTTACACAGGTAGTGGTTAGCATATCTGGCCTGGGGTGGAACTTACCTTTGCCAAATGGCTTTTTATGCGCATATCTAATCTATTGCATGTTTACTGTGTATTTTAACTCAAAAGGCGCAGTATGTAGCCATCATTTTCCTGGTGAGATTCACATTTCTTTTGAATCCACTACTGATAACAGCCCATGTTAACATTTGGCTGTACCTCTTCTGGAATTTTTTCTGGGTATATTAATTTACATATCTGTATATGTACATATATATGATGTAAATTAACACACATGTGTATTATACATATACAGTCATATATTATATATAATATATATATATATATACACATATAGCTGTTACAAATTTATGTATGTTATAGAGAAGTGGGAAAGGAGAGACATGGCTTTAAATTAATGGAGTTTTACTTTTTATCATAAACACATTGTTGCCATTTTGTTGTTGTTCTTTATCTCTGCTCCCTGCTGGAACACAGGGAGCCTACTTAGTCTTTTCTAGTTTGTTTTTATTTAGTTATAGTTTTGGTTGCTTGTGTTCAGTTGCTCTGAGTTCTCACAACTATGCATTCCTAGCTTTGCTGTCCTCCCTCTTTCCCTATAGCTGTCAGCACCCTTCATTAGTCCATCGTTTTGCATTTTTTCTTCTGTATTTGGAAAACCCTGTCAGTATTATAGAGAGTAATCTGTCAAGATTCTTCAGTCTTATTTTTATCTTTTATTGGTTTTTTGAAACAGGATTTCTCTGTGTAGCCCTGGCTGTTCTAGAACTTGTTCTGTAAGCCAGGCTGCCCTCTAACTCAGATTCACCTGCCTCTGTCTTCCAAGTTCTGGGATTAAAGGCATGTGCCACCACTGCCGGGCTAGAGTTTGATTTCTGTTCAGTTGTCTACATTAAGAACAGTCCCTGTTGTACTTTTGTTTCTCGAGTTTCTAGCTTCAGATGTGCTTTTGCACTTTATCCTCTTGTTTCACTAAGCAAGTGATGCATGGTTTCCTGCACCCATTTCACACAATGTGTCTGTAACACCTGAGGTTTCACAGAAACTTTAGGATCACAACAAAAACAGAGGAAGGTGCTAGATGGCCAACTATACCCTATGCCTGATGCAGTGCCCCATCCTCTTCCATGGTGGTGTGTGTATTACAGTTGAGACCAACACATCATAAGTATAGCTTTCATGTGAAGGAATTTTTGAGTTTTGTAGTAAGCTGATTGTATAAATAGACTTTGGATTTTTTTTTCAGCATAATTTACTCCTACCCCAGTGTGATACTGTTTTGACAGCATTGGGTTATTGTTTCTTTCTTGTTAATCTGTTCTCTTATAGGAGCTATCCTGGAACTAGTTTAATGAGATGGCAGGGACATATTCATTGCTTTTGCTTTACTCTGCCCTCATAATGAATTCCTTTCTCTGCCGATTGTCAGCTAGGACCATGGTACAAGGCCAAATGTAGGCCCGTCTTCACCTCTGCTAAGAAAAATCCTCTTCTTGCCTTTCCCATTTATGTGAATGAGTCTTTACCTACCTACTTACCTGCATGTATATATACCATGTGTGTACCTGGTACCTGCTGAGACCAGAATAGAGAATTTGATCCCTTGGAACTGAAGTTACAGATGATTGTGAACCACCATGTGGGTGCTGAGAACCCAACCCAGGTCCTGTGGAAAATCAACTGCTGAGCCATCTCTCTAGTCCCTGTCTTCCCCATTTTTATCAGCCGAGCTGTGGGCATGTACTTTCCATGATGTAGCACTACAGAATTCTTTCCCTTACTATGGGGTTCACCACAGGTCCCCTTTCCCATAGAATCTCCCATCTACAGCTCTCTTCCAACAGACTTGTCCCACCTCCATAGAACTCCCCCTCCTCTACTTTCTGCTCTTCTCCTTTGGAAGCTTTAAGCTTTGAAGTCGGAGTTAAAAGATGAGAAGGAAGAATATTATTAGTGAGTCATTCTTAAAAAGCAGCATCTGTCAAACAGAAGGATAAGCTCAGACTCTAATCCAGAGGTTTAAATATGTGTATGCCTTTCTCCTTTGTTTAAATAGGTTGAGCTGTTCCTGCTTTGAAATTTCTCTTGAGCCAAAGCACAAGCAGGACTGTGTACTCTAGAGTTACTTCCTAGATTCAATCCAGTTGATTGTGGCTCTAGGTAGTGTGTGTGTGTGTGTGTGTGTGTGTGTGTGTGTGTGTGTGTGTGTGTGTGTGTGTGTGTGTGTGTGTACATGCAACACATGGGTGCCTGTGTTGGATGGCACACATGTGGAAGTGGGAGATATCTTGGGAGGTGATTATCTCCTGTCACCTATAAGATTTAGAGATGGAACCTAGGTTCAGTATGTGAGGCAAGGATTAGGTGAATACATTTTTACTTACAAAGTAATATGTTCTTGGCTACTAATTTACTTGGTTACTTCTGTAGATCTCCATCTTTCATACCATGGTATCTTTTTTTCTCATTTGGTTTTATAGCTCAGATGAACCATCCAAAAGGGTGATTAATATCCTTTAAATTGCAGTTACTTTGTGTGAACATTATATTGTTTAGTAGCATCTTTGCTTGGTTTGGTTGTTGGTAACCTGCTTTAAAAGCCAGCCTTTTACTTAAGAGATGGCTTCTTAGTATTCACGGCCATAACTGACATGGTTGGCTGCTTTTCCCATCACTTAGATTTATGCTTCTACAGGCCACTTAATGCATTTAAAATCATTTGGTCAAATGGGGCTATTTGGTAGCAAGTCTGTCTTGCTTTAATTGTGTGTTTGGCCTTACATTGCCAAGGCCTTAACAATGTTTATGTAAATTATATTTTCCAGATTTTGTACCAGAAGTAAAAGAAGAAAAGCCACAGCAGCAGCCACCACCACAACTGCAGCCACAGCCATCACCACAACTGCAGCCACAGCCATCACCACAACTGCAGCCACAGCCATCACCACAACTGCAGCCACAGCCATCACCACAACTGCAGCCACAGCCATCACCACAACTGCAGCCACAGCCATCACCACAACTGCAGCCACAGCCATCACCACAACTGCAGCCACAGCCACCACCACAACTGCAGCCACAGCCACCACCACAGCCACAGCCATCACCACTACTGCAGCCACAGCCACCACCACAGCCACAGCCACAGCCACCACCACATTTTGGAGCTGTGGAAGAAACATTTAGAATTCTTAAGGACTCGCTCAGTGATGATGTCGTTAAAGCCACACAAGCAGTCTATCAGTTTGAACTCTCAGGTGAAAATTGTGTCAGGTGACCCAGGGCTTTTATGAAACAGTGGGAAGAAAACCAGCCTTTGGTACCTGGATCGTTAGCTGTATCTAGGAGTATTGAATATAGACACTCAAACAGCAAATAGCTATCGATTTGTTTTTTAGTTAGATTTGTTTTAATGGAAAAAACATTTCTATGGCATATACTTTCAGTGTTAAAACAACTCCTTGGCATAGAAATGCTTTCTATGTAATATAATAATTTATCAGTTGTGGGCAGCAGACCATATTTATTTTTGACTTAGGTCAGTATGAATACAGTATGAAAAGCCCTACACATGAACCAGTGTAGGCAGTGGTGGTGCACTCCTTTAATTCCAGAACTTGGGAGGCAGAGGCATGTGGATCTCTGAGTTTGAGATCCTGGTCTACAGAGTGTGTTCCAGGACAGCCTGGGCTACACAGAGAAATCCTGTATCTAAAAACCAAATCAACAACTCTTTACATGTTTTCCTATATAATAAAAGTAACACAGGTTAATGGTAGTTTTAAGAACTACTTTAGTTCCACTATATGCAAACTTTGTCATTCTTTGTGCTGTTCTCTGCCATATCTTAATCTACCCTTCTTTTTAACTTCCTTTTTGTTTATGAACTCATGGTCTGTTGCTTCAGCCTTTTTTTTTTCTGATATTCTGTATTTCATGATCTAGCTATCAAAGGCTAGTTCTGGATGAATCTAACTATCTGGTTAACCCAGAATTGCATCAAAGCTGCCCAATCTTGTTAGACAAAAATCAAAACAATAACATCCATTGGACTTGTAGGGATTCATTTATTTTCCCTCTTGAGATCGGTCTAAACAGCACTTTAGACTTCTGTTGCCAGTTCCTGACATCAGATGTAAATCAGCCATCATGGGCCCTCCTGTTCTCCCAGTGGAACAGAGCTTAGTTCTCCATCAGAGCATCCCGAGCTTGATTAACAACTGTACCTAGACTCTTCCTCAGATGGAGAGTTTGATCCAGTAGATAGAGGGACATCTGAGTATTTTCATTTTCGACAGATGGTGACAGTAAAGTAATTCCTAGATGACACTAGTAGTGCCAGATGTCTGGGTCCCATTTTCTCTGGCCTTCTCAGGAATCATTCTGCTACTGTGCCTCTTCTTCAATGTGTGCACCCTGCAGCCTCCTTTTCTGCAGTTATTTTAATGTTCTCAACTATAATCTGTTGTTAAAACAAAAGGTAACAATAATCCCAAACCATGCACCCTGTCTTTCTCTTTCAGAGCCATACTTTCTTTTACCTGCAGCTTACTTTATTGAACATAGTCCCTCCGATTTTTCTTTTTGCTCTACAGAATTTGTTTTTATCACAGTCCCAGATGATGGCTGTGCCATCAGAGGGTATTTGTCACCTCTCCCTATAACTCCTATGCAGTTTCTGAGGCTGTTGACTCCTTTTTCCTTCTAGAAACACCTCCTTTCCTAGGCTTCCTCAACAGCCTTTGTTTTCTTCACTACCATCCATCTCCAAACTGAAGTGTTGTATTAAGCTACTTCCTTCACTCCAGCTCCACTTAACCACTGTTGTAACTTCTGTGTGAATTCCACTACTCCAGCTTTGCTGTCTATTAACACATACATTATCTCAGTTTCCTCTTTGGAGAATAACCCGACTTTTCTTTTTGTTATTGGTCTTCAGAACCTAGATAGTAAGTGCTGAGTTTGATGGTAGCCTGAGGATTTGAACCAAGGGCAGCATGTTAGAAGACTGTTAAAACTGTAGGAATGATTATACTTATTTCCACATATTTATCTGTGCAGGTGAAGATGGTGGTACATGGTTTCTTGATCTGAAGAGTAAGGGTGGGAAAGTTGGACATGGAGAGTCCTCCGAGCGGGCAGACGTGGTGATGAGTATGACCACTGATGATTTTGTCAAAATGTTTTCAGGTAACTTTTCAACTCTCTTAGTTCACTTGTTTTAAATGGAAATTTTTAAATATTCTCCTTTCTCTTTTTCTGGATAATCAAGGGTCAGAAATTCCTAATAGTGGGTGCTGTCTATTTAATATATTAATATTTAATATGCTGACAAGCGTATAGTCTTGGGAAGGCTGTCTTAGGTTGCCTTTGCTGCCACTGCTACCTCATCTGACAAGTGGAAAATTGGTAGATCTTTCCTTTTCATCACTGAGAAGCTAATAATGTGATGTTGGGAACAAAGAGATAAATAAAAAGGATTACTAAGTAGGCTCCATTCTACCTGAACTAAGGTACTGTAGTTTCAAAGCGTAGTTGATGCAGGTTCAGAAATCAGTAATAGCTCACTTATTAAAGTCAAGTCATGTGTCAGTCTCACCAGATGCTGCAAAGGAGCCAGGAGCCAGTTCTTTCTTGTGTCCCAGTGTCCTGCTTTTGCAGGATCTCTATTCCAGGGAACCCTTTGCATGATTTTATGTTCTGCCCAGTTAGCTCCAAAAGTGCCAAAAATAATTTTAAGAGTGATTTGTTCTACTTCCTTCTCTTAGATTACTACCCAAAGTGGTAAGTTAACACAGACTCTAAAAAATTAGGAACAGCATTCTCAATTAAGGCATTATAATATTCAAATGTAAAAATCTTTCATGTAGCTGGGCGTTGGTGGCACACGCCTTTAGTCTCAGCACTGGGTAGGCAGAGGCAGGCAGATCTCTGTGAGTTGGAGGCCAGCCTGATCTACAGAGCGAGCTCCAGGACAGGATCCAAAACAATACAGAGAAATCCTGTCTCGAAAAACAAAACAAAACAAAACAAAAAAATCTTTCATGTAATGAGTTATAAAGTGTTACTCATATGTTTGTTCTTTTTAAATCTTGTTAAATAGTATCAGCATATTCTGTGCCCTCCAAGTTCTGTTTTCTAGTTCTAATAAAGGATGCTGGTCAGGCTATATTGTGTATGGACTCAGTGATCAAAGTTTAACTATTGTGTGTGGTCTTTATGCATATGTGTACAGGTGCAAGTGCCCAAGCCTATACACACATGTAGAGGTCAAATGAGGATATCTGGTGCCATGCCCTATCACGCTCTTCCATATTCCCTTCTAACAGGGTCTCTCCTGAAACTGGAGCTTGGCTGCCAGCTAGCAAACCCCAGAAATCCTCCTATCTCAGATCCTCACAGCTCTGGAGTTACAGGCATGTGCGTAGACATGCTGAGCTCTTTACACAGGTGTTAGGGATTTAAACTCAGGTTCTCTAGCTTATGCAGCAAGAACTCTTCACCACCAAATCATCTCCCAACCCTGTTTAACTTTTGTAGTAGTATTAAGTGTTCATTGAACAAAAATTAGAAAAAGTGCCTAAAAAGAAACCCTACAATTATTTTTTTTACTATATTATTGAAAGATGACCATCAATTAATTTGGGTTATTTATGTCCATGTGTATGTATATATACATATGTACACACATGCCTATAGAGCAAAATTATATTTGATGATCTTTTCAAATTGTACATATAACACCTTCATGAACTTTTGCTTTTCGTCATTTGTAGTTGTTTGGTGTATCAAATACTATTTTCTACTAGAGACTAAATAGTATTGTTTAGTAAATTCTTTTGTTTTTGTTTCTGTTTTTATTTTTGAGACAGAGTTTCTGTGGGTAGTCTCAGCTGTTTTGGAACTTGCTCTGTAGACCAGGCTGGCCTTAAACTCATAGAGATCCATCTGCTTCTGCCTCCAGAGAGCTGAAATTAAAGGTGTGTACCACCACAGCCTGGCTTTATTTTTGATTTTTGAGACAGGGTCTCTGTGCATTCCTGGCTGCCCCAGAACTTGCAATGTAAACCACACTGACATTGAACTCACAGAGATCCTGCAGCATCTGCCTCCTGAGTGCTGGGATTAAAGGTGTGTACCACCATGCCCCAGCCTAAATATGAATCATAGATTTTTATTTTTTTATGGTTTTTCGAGACAGGGTTTCACTGTGTAGCTTTGTAGACCAGATTGGCCTTGAACTCAGAGATCCTCCTGTCTCTGCCTCCCAAGTGCTGGGATTTAATGCATGTGCCTTCACTGCTTGGCAAGAATTATTTTTAGATTTCTGGGTATATTATACGCAAATACTTTCTTCTGCTTTATTACTCTCTTCTTTTTAAGAAAGATTTATTTATTTACATATATGAGTATTTTTATGTATATGAGTCTGCATGTTTGCCTGCATGCCAACAAGGGCATCAGATCTCATTATAGATGGTTGTGAGCTGCCATATGGTTTGCTGGGAATTGAACTCTGGACCTCTGGAAGAGCAGTTAGTGCTCTTAACCTCTGAGCCATCTCTCCCACCCCTCATTCACTTTCTTGATGATACCTTTTGAAGTAATTTTTAAAAAAATTTGGTAGGAAGCTGGGTGGTGGTGGCACACATCTTTAATCCCAACACTTGGGAGGCAGAGGCAGGCGGATCTCTCTGAGTTTAAGGCCAATTTGGTTTACAGAGCAAGTCCAGGACAGCCAGGACTGTTTTACAGAGAAACCCTGTCTTGAAAAACAAACAAACAAACAAACAAACAAACAAACAAAAACCAAAAGCCAAAACAAATTTCTTTGGTAGGAATATAAATTTTATCTTTTTGTTGTTGTTTATGCTTTAGTGTTATATCTAAGACTCCCTGCCAAACTTAAGGTATAAAGACTTTCTCTGTTGCCATGATAAAATGCAATGACTCAAAGCACCTTACATAACACAGAGTTTGCTTTATCTTATGGTTCTAGAGGGAGTATCCATAGTAGTGGGGGAAGCATGGTAGCAGGTGGACAGAGCTGAGTGATTACATCTCAACTGCACATAAGAAACAGAGAGAGCAAACTGGACATAGGACAAGGCTGTAAATTCTCAAAGCCTCCTTGCAATGGTCTGCTCCCTCTAGCAGAGGAAGTTCCAGAGTTCTATAACCTCCTAACTGTGAACCAGGTGTTCAAATGTGTGAGCCTACAGGGGACAGCCTCATTGAATCCACAATTCCCCTGTGTTTTCTTATAAGACTTTAAATTTTTAGTTCTTACATTTAGGTCTGTGGTCCATTTTGAGTTTTTCCCTTTAGTTGTGTTAGGTGTGTGTATGGGTGGATGGGTATGCATACTATGGCAGCCCTGTGAACGTCAGAGGACAACTTTATAGACCCTGTTCTTACCTTTAACCTTTATGTGGGTTGTGGGTATTGAACTTAGGCTGAGCCATCTCTCTAGCATCAACATTGTTATTTATTATTAATATATTGTTAATAATCTCCAGCATCATAAATTATTTTAGGGTTTTTCTTCTGCACCTGCATTTCCTATTAACATCAAATTACTTTTTGCATTTTTTGCTTTATTTTGAACCTGCATATGTCACAGGTGAGAGTTGGGATAGCCACTAATGTACCAGGCACATGTTGTGCCTTCTAGGAGATATGAGCAGTGTCAGAACGTAAGGAAGTCATAAATGCTAGTTGGGCATACCTGGCTAAGAACTGAAACACTGTTGTATACAAGCTGTGTGACTTTGAGCTTCAGTTTTCCTGTTTATCCTCTGCTCCAGATTGAACTGACACTGAATTAATAGTAGAAAGGAAAGCATAGGTCCTTTTCTCTAC
Organism: Cricetulus griseus; assembly: GCF_003668045.3. Taxonomy (NCBI): domain Eukaryota; kingdom Metazoa; phylum Chordata; class Mammalia; order Rodentia; family Cricetidae; genus Cricetulus; species Cricetulus griseus. The sequence goes on along the minus strand of NC_048595.1, from coordinate 84,173,714 downwards.
AGAGCTAATATTATTTGTTAGAGCTACGGGGAGAAGGGCATGTTGAGACAGGGTTTCTCTGTATAGCCCTGATTGTCCTGGAATTTGCGCTATAGGCCAGGCTAGCCTAGAATTCAGAGATTCGTCTGCCACCTCTCACCTTATAATTCTATTTTTAATGATTACATTTCTCTGGTTGAGAAGTGCCAACATTGGGGGCTGGAAAGATGGCTCAGAGATTAAGAGCACGGACTATCTTCTAGAGGTCCTGAGTTCAATTCTTAGAAACCAAACCACAAGGTGGCACACAACCATTTATAATGAGATCTGGTGCCCTCTTCTGGCATGCAGGCAAACATGCAGACAGAGTACTATACATAATAAATACATATGAAAAAGAAAAGAAAAATGCCAATGTACTTTTGTGTTCATAGAGTGTACTGTAGTTGGATTTTTCTTTGGGCTGACAGTTCACAAATAACAACACAGAGACTTATAACTAAGTATAAAAGCTTGAGTCTGAGCTTAGGCTTGTTCCCAACTAGCTCTTATAACTTAAATGAACCCATTTATATTAATCTACGTTCTGCCATGTGGTGACATCCACACCTTCTGTTTCCTGTCTATATCTTCTGGTGAATACTGCCCTTCTTCTTCCCAGAGTTTTCTTTGCCTGGAAGTCCCACCTATACTCTTCTCCCCAGCTACTGGCTGTTAAGTTTTATTTTTTTTATTTCTTTATTACACCAATCAAAGCAGCTCATCTTCACACAGTGCACAAATATTCCACAACACTATACTTTAAAAAGAAAATCATTTCTGTGTATGTGTGTGTATGGTGTGTGTGTGTGCATGTGCACACCTGTATGTGTGCATGCCCATGTGTGTACAATAGAGACTGGAAGCATCAGATCCTCTGGAACTGGAGTGATGGACATTTGTGAGCCACTGGACCCATGGGTGTGAGGAAATACACTCAAATCTTCTTAAAGAACTGTGTAAGTTCTTAACCACAGAGCCATTTCTAAAGTCCTATGTACAATATACTAAAAATAAAAATTTTTACTGTATGTGTGCTTGCATGTTTATTTGAATACACATTTTGGGTACCACTGTGCATGCATAGAGGTCAGAGAACAACTTTGGGTGTATTCCTCACCTTCCACCATTAAACAGGCTGTCTTTGTTCATTGCTGTATATGCCATGCTAGCTGTCTATAAACTTCCATGGATTCTATCTGTCTCCCGTCTCAAAGTAGGAACACTAGATTACAGGTGTGCACTACAGTGCTCAGCTTTACAAAGGTTCTGAGGATTTGCACTGAGGTCCTCACACTTGTGCAGCAGGTACTTTACCCACTGAGCCATCTCCCAGCTCCTAAACACTATATATTTAATGATCTTAGTTGTTGTTTGTTTGACACAACACCACCAAAGTTTAGCTCAGTCTGGCTTTGAACTTATGATCCTCTTGACTCAGCCCCCAAGTGCTGGTGTTACAAGTTGTGTGTTGCCATGCCCATATTAATAATCATTTGTAAACATTTTATAAATTTTTTGTACCATTTGATTTCTTGAATTTAAAGTTGAAATTGTTAGAGTTTAATGAACTATAACAGATTGTAAAATTACATAGTATTTACTTATCAGAATTCATCTGGCTGCTACATTTCTTTAGAGTGCTGTAACCACCATATGTGTAAATGTAGCATCTTTAGCTTTTTGACATTACTTTCTCCAGACTGTTTCTTACTTTATCTTTTGTATGATAAGATATTGTTAGCATCCAAGTCAGGAACTGAGATTCCCTGGATAGTCATATGCAATGCTGTAACAGAAATTTCTGTGCTCTAAGATTTATATAACTCTGGGAAATTCTTCTTAGAATGCATGTTCTTGAAGTGGCATACCCCTAAGGGCACTAATGCTTCGTTCTCTATCTTATTTCTCATTTTAGGGAAACTAAAGCCAACCATGGCATTCATGTCGGGAAAACTGAAGATTAAAGGAAACATGGCTCTGGCAATCAAGTTGGAGAAGCTGATGACCCAGATGAATTCCAGACTATGAAAGACAAAGAGCAAAAACACTGACTCTTCTCAGAAGTGAAAAGCTCAGCAGTTAAAGTTCTGTTGTCTTCTCCATTGTCTTATAAGGACACATGTGTTTGTTCTGGAAAAGTAGAATTTCTGTATCTATAAGACTTGAAATTGTAATTAAAACAACTAACCAATCAAGGACAAGTTTCATTAAGTGGCATCCTAATATATTGTGGGTTTTTCTTTTTTCAGTTTTTTTCTTTAAGCCTTTATTTCAGTCATTGCTTTCTTGCAGGAAAACTACAGTCATGAATGACTAATCAATATCAAGCAATAGAATTAGCTATTTACAAAACTTCTCATGTAAAATGAAGTTACTTTATCTTCACAAAGACAGTTGGGTGAAGAACTGCAATATCATTCTTACCCACTGCTCCTGTTTTGTTTTGTTTTTTTAGGACTTTTGTTTTTGTCAGCAGTATTTTATAGACTTCAGTGTATAATTTTTTTTTTTGAGACAGGGTTTCTCTGTGTAGCTTTGGAGCCTGTCCCGGCACTCACTCTGGAGACCAGGTTGGCCTTGAACTCACAGAGATCTGCCTGCCTCTGCCTCCCTAGTGCTGGGATTAAAGGCGTGCGCCACCAACGCCCAGCCAGTGTATAATATTTGCAGGCAAAATTTTCTTTAACTTATCATAAGCATTTTGTATTATTGATACTATTCTAGATATCTTTAAATTTTCAGCTTTCCCCTTTTTGTCCAGCTGGGGTAACTCAACTGGCCTTGAACTCAGGTCAGTCCTCCTGCCTCAGTTTGCTTAGTGCTATTATGACAGACATGAACCACCATGCCTAGCTAAATTCAGTTTTCAAGTGCTAATATATAGAAATGTAATTAATTTTTTGAGTATGCCTTATGCCATATAGTAGTTTAATCTACTCACCACCTTCAGCAGCTTTTTAAAAAAAAAAAAAAACAGGTTCTTTAAACCATGTTATCTTCAAATAAAGATGAATTTATCTCCTTTTTCATTCTGTGTGCCTTTTTTTTTCTTGTTATATTACATTGTTAGGCCAATATAATGGTGGATACTAATAGTAAGAATGGATACCCCAGCCTGTATAATACAATAAGATCTGTCTCAAAAATGTAACAATACGGGGCTGGAGAGATGGCTCAGAGGTTAAGCGCACCGACTGCTCTTCCAGAGGTCCTGAGTTCAATTCCCAGCAACCACATGGTGGCTCACAACCATCCGTTATGAGATCTGGTACCTTCTTCTGGTACGAAGATATACATGGAAGCAGAATGTTGTATACATAATAAATAAATAAAGTCTTTAAAAATGTAACAATACAAACCAGTTTTACCTAATATATAAATCACTATATAATCCATTCACTAAACATGTAATACACTGTTCTCCTCTCAAGTTAAGTAACCATCATTACAATGAATTAGAACAACAAAAAGCCAGGCAGTGGTGGCATACACCTTTAATCCTAGCACACAGGAGACAGAGGCAGGTGAATTTCTGAGTTTGAGACCAGCCTGGTCTATAGAGCAGGTTCCAGGACAGCCAGGGCTGTTACACAGAGAAACCCTGTCTCCAAAAACCAAAACCAAAACAAAACAAAAATTACCTTTCCTTCTCCCTCTGTTCCTCACTTCTTTCCTTTGTGGAGTCCAGGAAACACGGGGAGTCAGTTCTCACCTTCCACCATGTGGGACCTCTGGATTGAACTCGGGCCACCAACGTTGGAGACAAGTGCCTGTATGTACCAAGCCATCTTTGAGGTACCAATCAAAATACTTTCTCACACTCCCAAAGACATACACTGTAGATATCTGCATCAACAAAGTATTTCAGTCCTATGCAACAACAAGTCAACTTCCTCTTGCTACTGATTTGTCTATTCTAGACACAGGTCAGTAGAGTCCTACTATATCACTTTCCTGACAGGCTTCCTTCACTTGGCGTATTTTCAGGTTTATTCATGCCATAGTATTGTATCAATGCCATAATTCATTTGATACATTTGTTTCATTAACATCATTTTGGGGCTTAACAGAAGTTATCTGAAACCCATTTGTGCCCTGTCACCTTTGACCCACGCAAAACTTTACTTCTCTGATGATGGTTTATTATATAGTCCTCTTGTTTTTCATCCTAGTGACTCAAAATCAACATACTTAATAGCTACTAACCATAATAAAACTTATAGTACACTATTTTAGCATTTCAGAAAAAATTCTCTTTTGCTAGTGTTTTCTTTAAACTGCCTAATCCATAATGTGAGCCTTACAGCTAGGATGGAAGGGTATCCTGGCAGCAGGGAGCCAAGGAATACCACTGTCCACACCACACTTCAAACTTCACACAAGAGATTTATTGGGAGGGAAAAAACCAGGAGGATGACTGCCTCTGCTCTGGTGAGAAATAGCAAACTGAACAAAATACAGGGTTTATATAGAGTTTTTTGGGAAGGGGGTGGAACTTTTCAGGATGGAGCTTTCCAGGGTAGAGATTGGTGGGATCTCATATCCAGAGACTGGGCTTTTTGCTCTGTAGGGTTTAGGTAGGGTCCAGGAATTAGGGCAGTCTGTGGGATCCAGACCCCATGAATGTGGATATCAGTGAGGAGGCTTGGGAAATCTATGGGGCCTCTTGTAGTAGATAAGTTCTTATCCATAGCATAGGAATAGACTTTGGGAGCCCATTTCACATAAAGGGATACTCCCTCAGCCTAGACACATGGGGGAGGGCCTAGGCCCTATTGGAAAGGCTATGACAGACTCTGAAGACACCCCTCATGGAAGGCCTCACCCTCCCTGGAGAGCAGAAATGGTATGGGATAGGTAGGGTGTTAGTGGGGGGCAGGGGAGAAGGGGAGGGAGAGGGAACTGGAATTGAAATGGAAAAGAATCTTGCTTCTAATTTAAATTTAAAAATGAAGGGAAAAAAGAGTGTCCTGTGGGGGAAGCTGGCAGTTAGAGGTCCTGGGGAGGGGCCTGCCACTGGTGTAACTGGAAGGGCTTACATCCCCTCCTTTTTATTTATTATTGATAAAGGGGCAATGTTATCATTAGACTACTTCCTGTTGAATCAGGTGTCAAAGTCCTTTGGGCAAACTTGATCTTCACTATCAAGGTATAATTTGTTGTTGCTGGTCTCTGGTTCTGTAGCTAGGGGCCAGTAATCTTGTAACAGCAACTGATTAAATGTCTGGTTAGAGATCTTTTGAATATGTTGTTGAAATCTAGACAAGAAGTTTATGAAGCAGGGTGCAACTAGTAGAATTAAGAAAAGCAGAAGAAAGGAGGTTAAAAAGTGTAGTATCCAATTCCATATTGGACTGTCAATGAGCCACTAGCCAGAGGCATGGAGCTGTTTCTTACATTTTTGGAGATCTAGCTGGAGTTGTCAGCTCTTGTCCTTTGCTATACCTGACCAGTTGGCATTGAAGAAACATTCCTCCCTGAAGAAGAGACAAAGACCACCTCTTTCCGATGTTAGTGAATCTAATCCTCGCCGGGTTTGTAGCATTTATGGTGGCCCAGTGAGTCTATTTAGCCCTGGAGGATAAGGATGATCTGAGCCATTGGAGATCCTGGATGAACTGGGGAAAACTGATGGCAAATAGTTAGGGAAGTAGTCAGTACTGGATTTAGGCACCAAAATGTAAGTGTTACAGCTCTGACAGAAAGATATCCTGGCAGTCAGAAGCCAAGGAATACCTATAGTTCTGATGGGAAAGGTATCCTGGAACACCGGTGTGACTTTCGTAGTAAAAATAAAGTAGGGAGCTCTGTAGTGACACTTACCCAGGAGAAAGGGAGACAAGTGGTTAGCACAGGTAGAGGAGAAAATAGCTGGAGAATTGCAAGTGTCTTTGTAAGAATTACACATGTGATGGGGCCCCAAAGGGTGTTGCAGGGACTATGCTCACATAGTGGGTAGCCCAAAGGGTGTAGAAAATTCTTAAAAGGTCAGTTATAAGAGGTTTAAGTGCCTTGAAGCTATGGAGAGAGAGTGGGTATTGAGCCTGGGTGATATATTTGGTGGGGTTTGATGAGGCTGGTAAAGCTGCCACCCTAATCTGACAATAGGGGGAACAAGAAGATGCAGGCCCTTAAAACTCTATCAGGACTAAGTAGGTGGACCCAGTGTCCAGAAGGAGAAAGACAAATTGCCTTGATACTGTGATGTATGTCGACCTGAGGCTCCCAGTGAGAGATGGCTGTGGTTAGGCCAAGGGAGCCTAGGCCCCTTCACTTGTCCATGGTCAGATCTAGGTGGTCAGCTGAAGGGCCACCTGGGCTTGATGGTCCCACAAAGGACATGGGGCAGTCAACACCACAATACCCTTCTTGATGGCACCTTGTGTTGTTCTTTGCTGCAGCTACAGGCAATGAAACACAAATTCAACAATCCCACATAGGGTTTATTGGGAAAGGGAACAAAGATAGGGGAGCAGGAATGGAAAGAAGAAAATGAAGAGAGAACAGGCCAGGAGGTGTTTGCTTAAATAGGGAACGGGAATGGCTTACAATGAGTCTCAGCAGTTGGGGCCATTGAAACTGGAGTCATAGAGCTGCCATTGGTCCAGCTCTGTTCTGCCCCAGATCCACATGGTTCCTGCATGCAGAGCCCTTATACAGCCACCTAACGCATGCACAACACAGCCATGCAACCTTTGACAGCTGTCAGTGAGGAGAGATCACCTGTCAAAGATGGATACCGGGGAGAGGGATGGTAGCCTGGAGAAGAGTGATCTCTGGTGGGGAAAGAGCCTGAGGATTAGAGAGGTCCCATGACCAGGAAAGGTTCCCTAAGAACTTGGATACCAGGAGAGGGCTGGTGTGGAGTGACAGGCAGGTGCTGAGGAGAAACCACTGGGATGGGAGGAGAGGAGTTGGGTGCAGGAACAGGGCCAGGTTGCTCAGGACCCAGGGCGAGGGAGAAGCCAGGATATCAGCACCTTGGACCTGGTCTGGGTGGTTTGTGAGGGATCAGACAGGCCTGGGCCCAGTCTAGGAATTGAGATGGGTTCTAATGTTCGTCCTGGGTGACCTTTTGGAGTTTTTCATAATTTACCTCTTTAAGGGTGGCCAGCAAGGAGGCCCCTGGGGTATTGTCCATTCAGGGTCCTGGTCAGGGACTGCTTCAGCCCTCGGTGGGCAGCCTATTGCTGAAAAGGGGAAAAGAGAAGCCAGAGAGACTGGAGATGAAAAGAAGTTACTGTTTGTGGAGGCTTGTTAGTGTGACTGAAAACAGTGGAAGAATCATCTGGTTTGGACCTCACAGCTAGGAGTTGTTTTTCCTTGGATGGTTTATGTCATGTGGTCACTTTTATCAAGATAGGAGTGAGGTCACATGGCAATGTCCATCCTTTCCAACCCTAGCAAAGATGGCTGTCAGCCATATTGCTACATCTATCCTAGTAAGGGAGCAGGGAACAGCAACTAAGATTGGAGCAAGCCACATACTTCCTTTAAGTTTACCTAGCTATAGATTTTTAACTATCACTCATGGTGTTATTAGTTTTAAATGAACCCTTTGTTACAGATTTTACAGGGTTTTAATCAGATCCAATATGCTTACAAATCTTGAGGTACAGCAAGTTCACAAAATAGCTTTATAAATCTTGAGATACAATTTATACCTTAGCAAAAGTTTTAGAGCATTAAACCAAAAGAGTATGAGATGTGCAGCGATCGTCCCTATTAGGAATAGTCTGTCCCTTTATTTTGTTTTGTTCTCCTTTCTCTGTCACATAGCAGATGGCTTGACTGATATGGGAAAGAGATTTTAGAAGAAACCTTTAAACAAGCATGCTTGAGTCTAGAGGAGGGGGAGCCATACCCTAATTCTACAGCCAGATTTTAATTCAAGTGGGACAGCATAAAACAACAGTCTAAAACTACTCACACCTGAACGATACCAGAATCCTTGTAAACTCAATCTAGTAAGCTGAGAACAAGGAAGGCTTAGAGATAGGAAATTTTTGAGGCCTGGCTATAGACAAGGGATGCTGCAGGAGGGAGCTGAGAGAAGCATCAGCCAGTGAAGAGTGTGTGCAGGGGTGTGTGTATATTACTGCTGGCCTACTCCTTTACTTGTTCCCCCTCCTGCTATGTCTCACCCCTAGCACAGAGTGTAGGAGTTTGGTCTGTGAACCTGTAACGGTGGCCTTTGGGTGTGGCTTCAGGCGGATGGAAGTGAAGCTGGAGGTGTGGCTTTCCTTCCCTTGGTCTTCCTGGCACTTTGCAATAAACTTACAGATTCATCTATGGTAACTTAAAAGACAGAATATTTACACAGTGTGTGGGGTGGACGGGGATGTAGGGACTAGACAAAAACAGGGCTTGGAGACAACAAATAGGGAATGAGGAATCTCCATATCTGATCATTCACAGTATTGTAAAGGTTCAAAATAATAAAATATTAGGATCCAAAGTGCTGGTAGGTGGCTCTTTGTATTGATTACCTAAGGGTATTGATGCCAAATTTGACTGCAAAACTGAATAACTTTAGGGCCCTTCAGGTTGGGTGTCAGGTGGAAAGGCTGGAGGTTTTCTAATAGGCATCCCAAGGGGGGGATGAGCGGGTGTGGAAGTCATGTTCACATGGATGAGAGAAAAGGAAAAAGTCACTGCAGCTTACAGTTGTGGGCGTACCCAGGATTCAGGCAGGAATGAATGAGGCCCAAGCTGTTGAGTGGGTCATCACCAGACTCAAGAGGGTCAGGGGCTTAGTCTGGCTAAGCCAGCAGAGAGACTCGGTGCCTGGTACCAGGGCTTTCACACAGAGCTGAGGAGGGGAAAACAAAAACTGAGCTCTAGGCGGAGGGGTGGCATCTACAGGAAAGGGTTGGGGATGGGGGTCACAAAGCCATGAGGGCCTACAAGAGCTGTGGGGCTGCGGGAAGCTCTAGGGGGAAAGAGGAAGAAGAGATCAGGAAGGGGCACAATAGCTTGGTTTGGCCTAGGGAAACTATAGGATTGCAACTCCAAGGGGGGTGGGAGGGGGCTAGCTGAAGAAGGCCAGCCATAGCTTTAAAGACCTTGGCTGGGGGTACCTCTGCCTCCAAGAGTACCAGAGGGGTGCCAGGCACTACTCAGACTTCCTCAGACTCGGGGAAACACTTACACTGACTAAAGGGGAAACTTACCTAATTGCTGCTGGTGGATGGGGAGCTGATCAGTGAGCTGGAAGGTGAGTCCATCGCAGGTGGACTGGAGTGAGGGATAGGGTCCCAGTGGAGAGTAGACCATGAGGGGAAATGTGGGCACTAGGAGATCCTATCCGAGTCATGGAAGCAATTGTAAGCATTACAGCTTAGATGGAAAGATATCCTGGCAGCCAGGAGCCAAGGAATGCCACAGACACACCAAACAACAAACCTCATGTCAGATTTATTGGGATGGGAAAAAACCGAGGAGGCTGTCACTGCTTAGGTGAGAAACAGCAGAGAACTGAGCAGTATACAAAACTTGTATTTGAGTTTCTTGGGAAGGAGGTGGAGTAGGGGCAGACCTTTCCTGGGTAGAGATTGGTGGTTTTTCATGTTCAAAGATCAGGCTTTTTACTCCGTGGTGGTGGTGGTGGTGGGTGTGCAGGCACAAGTTTCTGTCCCACCAGCAGCTCCTAAATAAACACACTGAGGCTTATATTATTTATAAATGCTTGGCCAACAGCTCAGAATTGTTAGTAGCTAACTCTTACCTTTAAATCAACCCTTATTTCTTATCTATTCTCTGCCACATGGCTTGGTACCTTTTCGAAGTACAGCATGCTCATTCTGCTTCTCCCTGCATCTGCTGGTAACTCCTCCGACTCTGCCCTTCTTCCCAGAATTCTCCTAGTTTGGTTGTCCTGCCTACACTTCCAGCCACCATCTTATTAATCTGAGTGATAAAATTTCACAGGGAATAAAAGGATTATTCCACGGGGGTGGGGGGTGGAGCAGGCAGGGTCCGGCAGTTAGGGCAGTTAGAGTGTTCTGTGGGGGAAGGGGTCTGATGACAGGTGTGGCTCAAGGGGCTTACACATAACTCCTCAGTGAAGTCTAAAACATGACCATGAACATGTTTTAACAAACACAGCACCAAAGATTTAATTTCCTTTAAAAATATTTATGTGTGTTGTATATATGTGTTGTATATATGTGTACCATGTCCCCAAGAAGGCCAGAAGAGGACATCAGGTTCCCTGGAACAAGTTACAGATGATTGCAAGTTACCATGTGGGTGCTAGAACCAATCCTAGGTGTAAGCATTTTGGGCAGATTGGGTGGGACAGGTATTTTGTCTCAGAATACTGAGTGTTACACAGCTTAGGTGGAAAGGTAACCTGGAGCTCGGGAGCCAAGGAATACTACAGGTCACAGTAAGTGTAGCAGCTTACAGCCCTGTTTCAGGGGAGGCTTCCCCAGTGTATCAGCTCTGCTCCTGCAGCAAAGGGTTTCCTTACGAAGTTTTTACAGTTCAATTCTGCTCCCTGGAGAGCGGATAGTGGAAACTTACTCTGCCAAAGGAAAGTTTCCTTGGCAAAAGTGTTACAGCCCTGCTCTCTCTGCTCTGCCCAGGGTTGTCTCTGATCCTCTGCAAAAGAAGGTCTTCACCCAAAGCTCGTCCAAGGGGTTTATTGGGAGGGAAGAATCCAGGAAGAGTGGCAGAGGACCTATATAAACCCTATGTCTGTTCAGCTTATGGCTATAAGCTGAACAGACATAGGGTTTATATAGGGATTCTTAGGGGGCAGAGTTTTTCCAGGGGGTGGGGATTGGTCAGATTTCAATCCATGAACTCAGATTGGCTAGATCTCCTGCTCAGGGATTGGTTAGTTTTCTGCATAGGCTTGGGGTCAGATTTGGCTCTGGTTTCAGGGCCAAAGTGGGTTTCTTTCACTGGTCCTTTTTAGCCTTTTGGCTCTAGTTTTAGGGCCAGGGTGTATTTCTTTCATTGACTCTGATTCCAGAGACAAAAATGTGTTTCTTGCACTGGTTTCAGGGTCAGAGTACATTTCTTTGGTTCTGGTTGCAGGGCCAAAGTGTCTTTTTTTGGCTCTGCTCACGGTGTGCTTCTTTGGCTGGCCCTTTTTCCTTACATTAGGTCTTTTGCAAGAGCAACAAGTATTCTCAACCACTGAACCATCACTTTGGCCCCAATTTCCTTCCTTCCTGCCTCTGTCTTGCCTACTGGTTAAGTTTCCTGATCTCACCACATTTGTTAGCCTCCTGCCAGCACTTCTAATCTTCTTGAGATCCAGGAATAATAAATTTATGTTTTACTCATTTTGGTTGTACCTCTTATCTCCTAATTGACACCTGAATCTAACTTTTAGTCATGGCTATAGAAAGTCACCACTGTGGCTTGTAGTTAAACACAACTACAAAAATCACAATAAACACAACTTTATTCCTTTTTATTGTCAATATTTCACTGTATGATCATACAACATTCACTCCTTCATAAATTGATGGACAACTGAGTTTTTTCCAGTTTGGGGCTATTATGAATAATGTTGCCTATGAATATTTATGTAAATTATTTGTGCTGATATATTTTAATTTTTCTTGGTTATATACCTAGAAGTTCTGTAGCATTGTATGGGAATTTTATTTAACCTTTTGCAGGACTGCCATGTTTTCCAAAGTGCACAGCACCCTGCGATATCATTAGCACCAAAGTGTGGAGTTCTGGCACTCCACCTCCTCATCAGCACTTTTGCTGCCTTTGTTATAATCATCTTAGTGGGTGATGTGCACTGTCATTCTATTGTGGTTTTGGTTTATATGTCCCCCGTAGGATCTATTTGATTATTTTAAAGCCTTCTTTGCAGTGAAAGCCTCCACTCTGTCATGTATATCTTGATCATATTAATCATAGCTATTCTAGAGGTTCTATCTAATAACTAGGACATCTTGGACATGTGTGCATGTTTCCATTGTCCTCCTGTTCATTTTGGTTTTTATTCTTTTTTTCTTGTCATATATGGCAATTATTGGTAGGGTACCAGATACTATGTAGGAAAAATCTGAAAAGCTCCTCTACCAAAGATTTATTTTTGGAAGGCAGAATATTGGAACTTCATCAACCAGGGATGGAGGTAGTTCAAAGCTGAGCTGTAGGCATTGGTGGAACCATTCTGATTTGCTTTGGCTCTGACTTTGGTTCATGAACAGTCTCAGTTGAGATACTGGCGTGTAACCAGGACCACCCTCCTATTTAGAAACTCTGCAGCACTGTCTTAGCTAGAGTCACTATTGCTGTGATGAACACCATGACCAAAAGCAAGTTGGGGAGGAAAGAGTTTATTTGGTTTATACTTCCACATCATAGTTCATCATCAAAGGAAGTCAGGACAGGAACTCAAGCAGGACAAAACTCATACAGGAAGCTGGAGGCAGGAGCTAATACAGAGGCCAGGGAGGATAACCGCTTACTGGCTTGCACCCAATGGCTTGCTATGCCTGCTTTCTTATAAGCTGGCCTAGGGATGCCACCACCCACAATGTGCTGGGCCCTCCCCACCAACTACTAATTAAGAAAATGCCTTACAGGCCTACCTGCAACCCAATCTTATGGAGACATTTTCTTTGGATTTTTTTTTTTTTCCAAGACAGGGTTTCTCTGTGGCTTTGGAGGCTGTTCTAGAACTAGCTCTGTAGACCAGGCTGGCCTCAAACTCACAAAAATCCACCTTTGCTTCCCAAGCGATGGGATTGATTAAAGGCATATGCCACTACCTCCTGGCTGGAGGCATTTCCTTCCTTCCTTCCTTCCTTCCTTCCTTCCTTCCTTCCTTCCTTTCTTCCTTCCTTTTGGGGGGCATTTTCTTAATTGAGGAGCACTCCTCTCAGATGTTCTCAGCTTGTGTCAAGTTGACATAAAACTACCATACCATAAGACAGCTGAAGGTATCTTTTAGAATGTTTTCTATAGCAGTTTCTTTCTGCTTCATTGCTTGGCTTCTTGCCCCTTATTTTGCAGGTAAGGAATCCACAAGTTCTCTGGGGCTTGTATATAGAATGGCTGTTTTTACAGCAAAAACCATATAGTTAATTGTGGCAAAGGTAGAATAATATAAAATTTAGTCTCCTAATCACTTTTAGTATATACTGGTGGTATTAACCATATTTAATTTTTAAAATTTACTAATTTATTTTGAGACAAGGTTTCTCTGTGTAGCCCTGGATGTACTGACAATCACTCAGTAGACCAGGCTGACTTCGAACTCACAGAGATTTGCCTGCCTCTGCCTCCCAAGTGCTGGAATTAAATGTGTGCACCACCTAATTATATTTAAATATTCATGCCACTGCTGGCAGTTACCTAATGTGTGACAGCTATGATTGCAGCCCAACAAAATGGCAAACTTAAAATAGTATGAGATTTATTATTTTTACTAAGGATTTTTATTTCTTATTTATGTTTGTGCATCTGTGTAGGTATGTTTTGCTGTGTTTAGGTCCCCATGGAGTCCAGAAAAGTGTGTTGGATCCCTTGGAGTTGGAGTTACAGGTGCTATGAGCCATAGGATGTGTGTGCTAGGAACTGAACTTGGGTCTTCTGGAAGAATAGGAAGAATTCTTCAATGGGACACCCTCTCCAGCTCTGAGATTTGCATTTTAATATTTATTTTGTGTATGTGTGTGTGGGTGAGCATGAGGGTCAGAGGACAACTTGCAGAACTGGATCCCTTCCTCCATCATGTGTGTCAGGTTTGTAAGCAAGCACCTTCACCAGCTTGAGGGGCCATTATAAGATTTTGCTTTTAATGCCTTTTTTGTAGGCAGGTTTGTATTTTTTTTTGTCTCACCTGCCAGTTCCCAAATAACCACATGGAGACTTCTTATTAATTATAAATGCTTGGCTTATAGCTTATGTTTGTTCTTAACTAGCTCTCACAACTTAAATTAACCCATTTTCACCAATCTACTTTTTGTCTCATGGCTTTATTTATTACCTTTACTCTATTCTGGCCATGCTGCTTCCTCTCTATCTGCCTGGTGACTCCCAGAGTCTCCACCCTCCTTCCCAGCATCTTCTCTGTCCTGAAATTCTGCCTAGCTATTGGCCATTCAGCTTTTTTCCCACACTGAGTGACAAACCTTCAGTATACAAAAAGATTATTCTGCAACAATTATGTGAGTTTTGCTTTGAGTAGATTTTACTGACTCAAAAGCATTCACAAAAAAATGTTATTTATTTAGCTCAGACCAGGGTGTTGATAATGAACAGAGTTAAGGATATCAGCCTGAGGGGCTAGAGGGTTGGCTCAGCTTCAAGAACACTGCTGCTCTTACAGAAGACCCAGGTTTGATGGCAGCTCACAATGGTTTCTAACTCCAGTTCCAATGCCCTTTTCTGACCTTGGTAGGCCATCCTGAATGTGGTATACAGGCATACGTGCAGGCAAAATAGACATAAATATTTTTTAAAAATGAATATCAGCCTTACATAGCTCAAGACTGTGAGTGGTGGAATCTGCCGTGTAGGAGAGAATTGACTGGTATGGCAATGTAAGCTACCTGACAGGTCTGGGGTGACCCCAGGACCCTTGTCTCCAATTGCTGTTAATATTCTCTTCTCTCATTTACCTCAGAGGGAGCAGTGACTGAGATTTCCTATCATAGGAGGTGTGAGGCCAAGGTGTGGGTAGTACCTAAGGGTAATCATTTTATGTCCTTAATGACTTACTAGCACTGTAAATGTTTAGGAAACTGCTCAGTGCTGTAAGAAACAAAAGGAGTTAAGAACATAGACTGCTTTGAATGAATCTGAGTTCCAACAAGAAACTAGGTACTTATGATTTCTTAGTTTCTCTGAGCCTCAGTTTCTGAAAACTAAAACTATAATCATCTAATGAACTGAAATTTCTCAGTATGTACCTGAAAAATGTCGGGACAGAGAGGTGGCTCAGTGGTTAGGATCACTAGCTGCTCTTCCCAAGGACCTGGGTTTGATTCCTCAACACCCACACCTTTAACTCCAGTTCCAGGGCATTTGACACCTTCTACTGGCTTCCAAGGGCACCAGGCACACAGGTGGTACAGAGACAAACGTGCAGGCAAAACACCCATACACGTAAAAACAATAAAAAGTTTTAACAATTTTCCATAATATAGTAATGTTAGTGCATCAGCTTTGTAGTTTCTAGGAATAAATGAATTAACAGCCCACCGAGTGCTTGGCACAAAGCTGAGCATTTGGTGCTATGAAACTGTTTCTTAAACGTGCAGCCTTGCCTCAGTCTTGCTGTGTTGTGTAGGTTATCTCCTGTACCTTGTGTACCAGACCACCAGCCTGAGAATTTTATGTGTTACTAACAGCCCGTACTCCGTAGGTAGGATGTGTAGGGGACAGTAAGCCACGCCTGTTAGAGGCTGGCTACAGGTGTGCCTGACCACGCCTGTTAGGGCGTGGTCAAGGTGAGATCAGGATGATTCGGGAAGGGCTCTTAAAGGGCAGCGAGCACAAGGGAGGTGGGAGGCCCCTTCTCTCTGGCCTCTTGCTTTGCTGCCCTGGGCACGCTCTGACTTGCGTTTTGGCTGGTGTTTATCTGAATAAAGATATCTTAACCATACAGACTACAGATTGGTTCTCATTATAAGGATGTAGATGCAAAAAAAATATAGCTCTTAGCTCTTAGCTCATATTCTTGAGCCAAATATGAGAGATAATGGTCCAGCAACATGGATTCAGATTGCCCCTAAAGACACACTTCACTGTGGAAGTACTTACATGAGATTTTTTTTTTAATCCCTGCACAACAAATAAAGTCACAAAATCAAGGCACTTATCAAATGGCAGGGACTATAGGTTGATAGATTACAGCAAAATGGGCCAGAGTTACAGGTTTCAGATGCAGAGATTTGTAGCTTTTGGCTTGGTGGAAGCTAGTAATCAGCTAACAACACATTTTATATTTTATTATTATTTATGGTCGGTTTGCTTGTAGGTACATTTGTGCACCATGTGTGTGTCAGCATCTGCAGTGGCTGTGGAAGGCACCTGAGCCCCAGGAACTGGAGTTATAGACCGATGTAAGCCACTGTGTGGGTGCAGGGAATTAAACCTGGGGTGGGAATCAAACCTGGGTGTTCTGGAAGAGTAGCCAGTGCTCATAACCACAGAGTTGTCTCTGCAGCCTCTGTTAAGAATACATTTTAAAGGTTTTCCTCAGGCACGAGGGTATTATATGTTTGACACATAGGTGGGCAATAAACGGCTCCCAAAGGAACTAAAAAACTCCAAGATAACTTGGCTCTAGTCTGCAACATTTTAACGGTTCATAATCACGAAGTTAAACGATTTAGCTTTGTAGAATCTTTAACACCGTGTTAACATCCTTTTTTCCTAAGAAGTCCCGTTTACAGGTGTGTGTGTGTGTGTTGCAGTGGAGCGTTAGGACACCACGGGGTGAGTACACTGTGCGTCGCAGACCACCTGGCACACATCTGAAAGCGAGCAGGCTCTCTACTGCCAGTGTTTAGTTTGAAGTGCGTGGAGATGGGGACACTCCACCCGCGTGGAAAGAGGCTGAGACCTCGGATTCCGTACCTGTCGGAGCGGCGGGAACCGAGCTTGGCGGGCTCAGTGGGGCGCGTGTCAGTGGCAGGAGGTTGGCCTTCGCCACCTTAGGGCAGCGAGCGCCGCGGGCCGAGCGCCTTCCGTGGGCGTCGCTACACACTTCCTGTAGGTCCCGCCGCCCGCCGAGCGCTTCCGGTGCCGGCTGAAGCCGGGGTCCGAGCCCCGCCCCGCCCCTCTCCGGCCCGCCCGCGCGGCCCCGCCCGCGCTCCAAGCCGGGCGCGCGGAGCCCGGGGCGCACAGAGCGGCGCGCGCCGGTGGCCGAGCCAGGCTGGCGCCCGCGCCCCCACCGCACCACCGCCGTCACCCGCCGCGCAGCCCGCGGGGTGCCCTTCCCGCTCCACCGGCTCCAGCGTCCGGGCATCCGGCCGTGGTGCTGTCCTCCTCCGCCGCCCCGCCGTCCCGCCCCGTCCAGCCCGGGCCGCCCGGCTCCCGCAGGCCCCATCGCCCGCGTTCCTATGGACAGACGCACAGACACCTGCAGGTGGGTGAGAGCCCGCGCGGGGCTGGCGAGCTAGGAGGCGCGGGGCCTCTTTGTGTGTGGGCGGCCGCTCCGTGACCCGCGGAACCCTCCTTTTGTCTGCTGGGGCCAGCGAGACGGGAGGGCGCTAGGGGCGGAGGGGTCTGCGGGCGCAGAGCAGGGCGCGTGCGGGTTCGCGGCCCGCGGCGTCTCGGAGGGGGACTGTCCCTGAGCCAGCGTCCTCGAGCCGGGCGGGAGGGCGGGAAGGATTGCCCTGCTAGTTGGAGAGTCTGAGACGCTTCGGGGCTCTGCCCGGCTAGCTTGGTTGTCGGGAGGCACCGGGAGGTGCGTGTGGGGGGTGTGTGGAGGAACGTGCGGCGCTTCGCTCCCTTATTTATTGTTTCTAACGGAGGAGGGCTTTCTCCGAAAGACCCCCCCCCATCTGAGGCTGCGCACAGTGATTTGTATTTGTTATCAAATAAATTAAGAAAGCTAGTGAGTGTCCTGGGGAGAGGAGGCTGGGTTGACCAGATCAAAACAAACAAAAAATGTTTGTGGTTTTCTTTAGTTTTAATATCTAAAAGGTCAGGTAGTGGTTTAAATGGGGAAAATCGAACGTGACTGATTTTTTTTTCTTAATAATTATATTTATTTTGAAGTTTTGGAGTAAAGTCCCCCCAACCCCCATGGTCGTTGAAGATTAGCACTGGTAGTATAGTCTACCTATTAGTTAACTGGAGTGTCAGATAGTGACAGCTTTTAAGGTAGGACTTGCATTAGAGAGTAAAACACAATAGGTCTTTCCATGAAGGCTAAAACCTTTGTTTTCCGTTTTAAGATAGGAGACTCTTCACAGCATACGAGGAGAACGTGATGTTAGAAGTGGTTTTTCCCATCTGTATTTTATATGATGCATTTATTTATGTATTCCATGCATACAAACCAAGGACTAGGCTGTTGTATATGTTGGATATGGTGTTTTGAAAGGTGTAAGGTAGTTCTGATTTTTCATATTTGATTAGCTTGCTAACTTTGTGAACAGTTGCTATGTGTTCATAGGTCAAATAATAAATGAAGTTCAGTGAGCATTCATGAAATTCATTTCACAGACTAATACCTATGGGGTTATGTCCTTATGTTAATCTGTTTATTCCCACTCTCTTAGACAATTATTTTTTGTCTACTCTGTGAGAATTCATATTGACACATAAGTCTGACTGTTACCTGGGATTTTTTTTTTTTTTTTAATTTAATAGTTTTGAGGAGCACTAAACAATGCTAGCTAGGTACAGCCATTTGGAGAAAGTAGAAGCTTCCTTAAAACTAAGTTAGAAGATCAAAAATTATTATGCTGGGAAAACTACTTAAATTTCCATTAAGTTGTTAAAAATTCAAGAAAAACATACAGTTCAATGCACTGTTTTTCAAGTACACTATTTTTATCATAAAGAGTTTAATATGCTTAAAATAGTGATTTTTGTGGGAGAAAAATTTACCCCAGATTCTTGCCCCAGTTACATTAGATTGATGATGTTGCATACTGAATTTTTATGTTATTGGACTATACATTTATGTGTACTTAATGTCTAGAAGCAGCTTCATCTACCATAGTTGACCAGGTTTTATTATGTCCTGTTGTTATTTCCGGTCTAGATTAGGTAAATGAATTTAAACTATACAGAGGCACAGAACATAGTGTGTGGCTCTGGTCCATCATGGCCTAAACCTCTCCTTTCCCTTATGAATAGCTTAAAGAGGAGTCTTGAATTAGTCTGCTGTTATCATGAACATGGAGTTCTAGAACACTATCATAGTTGCAGCTCTAAAACAAAGACCAGGCTAACAAACTGAATTGCTTATTTGTGTATTTATTAGATTGTCAGTGGTAGTGATAAGACTTAACAAAGTATCTCTGTGTAAACGGGGGTGGGGGTGGGGGGGTGGGAATCAACAGTGTGTCTGTGTTGGGAATGCTTTGGCAAAGTAATAGTTGTGCCTGATAGTTTTCTTGGATCAGCATTAGTGTCTTTATCTGCACTGGCTGAGAGATAATACGTTGTCTTTTCATTTGTTTTTGACTGGTGTGTAAATGTTACTATTTTTCTTTCTGTATAACTAGTAATGATGCTTTTATTTTTTTAAACCTTACAACAAATAAATATTCCTTGCAGAAAATTTGAATTTGTGTAAATTGGCCTTTAAAATGAAGCTGACATTTAACTGTACTTTGTTTTCCTAAGCAACACTAACTAAGCTGTCCTCAGTTAAATCTTGGAAACTTTAAAGGCTACACGCTTTTCCAGTACTTTCCCGTGCTCAATACAGGCGTAATAAAGTAGGAAACTGGGAAGGAACAGACCTGTGACTTTTTGCCCTGTGGTGTCATCCCCCACCCACTCACTCTCTTGCAGTTCTTTGTGGTCTGGTGGGGAAGCGAGCCTGCATGAGTGTGACAGAAACCGCTCATTGCAGGACTTGTCATCTCCCACTAAGGAAGGGCACAAGCCCATGCTGCTTGTTGAAAGAATTCATTCTTGGATTAATACCCTGGTACCAGATGTATGGGGCTGGCTCTGAAGAAGCTTTCCCTCTTAAATTCTGTCAGAAATAGAGAAGCTGAGGATTGGAGAGAAGCCATTTATTTTGAACAGTTTATTTTATGACAGTTTGTGTTTATAAAGAAACCTGCTCATAATATTTACTTCAGGAATCTACATAGCTACCCAAAGACGTCCCACAGGGTTCCTTTCTTTTTCTCTTCCCTTTAAGAAAGTTTCCATGGAGCTTAGCTCTTCTCTGACACTTCTTGAGTTTGCTTCTTTCTGATCAGCTGATTTATGTGTGGACTTTACTTGCCACCACGGTTGGAGAATTCTTTTGCTAGTCTGAAATTGCACTCTGTTTGTGCTCTGGTCGGTTTCCTAGGGAACAAATGCACTGCATAGATTCCATAATGAGGACTGTGGTTGGCTAGTGACTGTGTAAATTCTGTTGTTTGGTAAAGCTTAGTCTCAAATTCAAATAAAGGTCAAGAAAGCAAAAGTACTGAAAATGCAAATTTAGGGATTTTATTTTGTATCCAGGGCCAACAATGTTTTAATAGGCTTTTCTGGAGAAAGGCAAGTTTCCCCAGCTATGTTCATTTGTTTTGCAAAGTCTTACACTTGAAGCAGTTGGGGAGATCTTTCAGTATTTCAGTATTTCATACAAAGGAGATTATTTCAGAAATGTGTTATCACACTTGCAAATCATGTAGAGAGCAAAGGGGCGAGGTGTAGGGCATCAGTTATATTTTTATACCTAGAAGGAAGTAACGTGTAATTCAGAACAATTATGCATCTTTATATGAAATTTATATGAAATACTTTAAGTCTTGAAAAACTTAAAGTATTTGACAAACTTATTCTGCCTCCTCCTCTTATTTATTTTGTTTTTTGGGACAGAGTTTTTCTGTATAACAGCCCTGGCTGTCCTGACACTCGCTCTGTAGACCAGGCTGACCTCGAACTCACAGAGATCCGCCTGCCTCTGCCTCCTAAGTACTGGGATTAAAGGTGTTCGCCATCACACCCAGCTGAAAAACTTCTAAAAAATACATAAAAATCTTATCATAAACTGCTGTTTATATAATCTAGTTGTTTTCCCATCTGATCTGTCTGAACTTTGCCCCAGAACTGCAAGTTAGAGGCTAGCTTTCCTCTCTTTCTTACTCTCCTCTGGAACCCTGTGGCTCTAGATACTAAAAGCAATGCACATTGCCGCTGTTGATAGGAAAGGAAGGATAAGAAGAAATTTACAGAGAACAAGAATGCCACTAAAACCAATGCAAATGTCTTTCACTTGATGCCTGAAAATATTTTTTTGTTTGTGAATCATCAAGGATTCTATTTATTTATTTATTTATTTATTTATTTATTTATTTATTAGAGGTCCTGGAACTCACTCTGTAGACTAGGCTGGCCTCAAACTCAAAGAAATCCTCCTGCCTCTGCCTCCTGTGTGCTGACACTAAAGGTGTGCACCACCACCGCCCGGTATTATCAAGGATTTTTTTGTTAGCTTAAACATTAAAAGAAAATACATGGTCAGGTGGTGGTGGTGGTGGTGCAGCCTTTGATCCTAGCACTTGGGAGGCAGAGGCAGCAGGTGGATCACTCTGAGTTCAAGGCCAGCCTGGTCTTACAGAGCAAATTCTAGGACAGGCTCCAAATCAACACAGAGAAACCCTGTTTTGAAAAACCAAGAAAAAAAAGGGGGGGGGAGAAAATAGAAAACACGTACCTGTTTGTAATCTTAGAGAATGGTCCAGAGTTGCCTCCACTCCTCTTCCTCGCTAACCCATGTGGCTTTTGAATTGTTAACTTCATTTCAGGCATAAAGCATGTCTTGACTAGTTTCTGCTGTTCTTGGCTTTTCCCAAAGCGGACATGACTTAAATCCTTCGTTCCTTTCCTAATTGCAAATATGGTGTCCCATCAGTTTTTCTTACAGGTATTGTGATAGGTATTTTCGGTTTTGTCATTGCATTATTTAATCCCAAACCCTCTTTCCTATTGCATGACTTGATATGTCTAAGTCACAGTTAAGGATGTTTGTGAATTGTGTGGCTGGGACATGGCCTCCCTCTCCCCAGCTTCCCTAACAGTTCCACACTATGGGTGGCTTCAGCAACAAGAATATGTTCTGATAATTCTTCAGCCAAGCAGGTTTCTATGTGATTGCAGTCTGAGGGGCCCTTGGATTGGTTTTCCTCTGCCTCTCTGTGTTCTAATCTTATTTTGTAAAGACATCATTCGACAAAGGCTTGTATGGATTAGACTGCCAATATGACTTCATTTTACCTTAATTACTTCTTTTGGAGGCCTTAGCTGCAGTTATAAGTTAAATTCTGAGGTACTGGTATTTAGGACTTGAAAGATGACTTGGAGGATACAATTTAGCCCATAGAACAGCCTGTTGTGTTCTACCTATTTTTACTACATATTCACTTCATTCTGTTTAGTGATTTCTGGTGGCTTTATCTTTAATGTCTTTGCTTTTTCACATTTCCTACGGGTTCATTATTTTTTTTAAATATATTTATTTTATGTGTATGTGTGTGTGTGCCTGCATGATGTGCACCACATGTGTTCAGTGCCCCTGGAGGCCAGACCCTGAAACTAGGGTTAAAGACAGTTGGGAGCCTCCATGTGAGTGCTAGGAATGGAACATTAGTGCTTTATAAGAGCAGCAAATGCTCTAACCACTGAACCATCTCTACAGCCTTGTCAAAGGAATGGGTGTGCATGTGCTTCTAAGTGTGTGGGTATTATGTGCATGCACATGCATATGTGGTTTACACGTGTATATATTTGCATGTATGTGGATGTGTGCATGCAGGTTCACATGAACATGTGGCCAGAACAATGGAGGCCAGAGATCGATATTGTCTGTCTTCCTCAGTTACTCTCCATCCTAGCCTTAGTTTTTGAGATAGGCTTTCTCAACAAACCTGGAGCTTATTGGTTCAGTTTGTGTGGCAGGCCAGTGTGCTCCAGGGATCTGACTGCCTGCTTCATCATTGGGATTGAGATTATAGCTGTACACTGCTGCACCTGACTCTATACTAGGGACTTGAACTCAGGTCCTCATATTTGCACTATCTTTCCAGTTCCAGGAATGGATTTTTGAGAGGGGAAAAAATTAGGAGTATAGAATAGAAAATAAGTATAAATGTAAGTTGTTTTTATAACAAACTAGTACAGAGCATTCCCTTTTTAAGAGATAAGATTCAGAGACTGAGGTTTCTTACAGCCAGCCTCTATGGTGGAGTTTGACTGTAGGCCTTACATTTGAGTGAATCACTGAGTGTGTGGCATAGTCCATGCTTTTAAACAGATTTGAGCAGAGGAATGGACAGTTGGCCTGGGAGAAGCACATGAAGTGTTAACTGCCAGAGTTCCACCCTGGGCCTCACTGCTGGGGATTGTACATCTTGTCAAATTTCTGTGTGTTGTGACAGCAGTGTTCTTTTCTAGTTGTATATTTCCAGTGTCCAAGTAGTATTCCACTGAATCATTTGTGTCCCTTCCAGTATGATGGCACTTTTGATCCCATCTTTCTCTTGCACGTGGGTCCTACGGGTCAGGGCTGGTGGCCAGCAGGAGCCCTTTGGCTACTACCTAAGCTGATGGTTGGGTCTTGATTTGTCACTGAGTATGAGCAGTGTGTCAACTCCATGCTGCTCAAAAAAAGTAGCTAAAGGCTTTATTTTGTTTACACTTTTTAATATTCATTATTTTTAGTGGATTAAATTAGAAAATTCTGGAATACCTGAGAATTTGGAAGTGTGAATGCTGTTCTGTTCTGAGGACATGTTTCCTTATGACCTATTGGTACTAATGTGCTGCTTTCTAGGGAGTTGTGCACCATTCTGTGATCTCATAGAATGCCTTATTCTCAGTCCCAGCTTCTGCACAAGTCCCTAGATTCATCAGTTACGGTTTCCAAGATCTTCTTGGTTCTGTCTGTTCATCTTGTACAGACAGATACACTGTCCTGTGACTGTAGACTTAAGACCAATTGCAGGGGCAGGAGGTGTAGCTCTATGATGCAGCATGCACTTAACAGGTACAAAGCCCTGTGTTTCATCCTTAGCGTGCATACACACAAACACTGTATTTGTATTTTCCATGTGTAACACAAACCCTTAGGATAACATTTCTGTAATCACTTAGTAGTTAGAAGTTCATTAATATAAAAATAGCTCGTGAAAAATATTTCTTGCTTTTCATATGTAAAACTGTTTATGACTTTTATACTTAAAAGGTAGTTTGACTGAATAAAAATTCTTGTATTTGACTCATGTGTTCTTTGCTCAAGTATCTTTAAAAATGTTACTTTACTATAGAGATTGGCAAGCTTTTCCTGTGAAAGGTCAGATAGTAGTTTTTCAGGTAATAATTCTGTATTATAGCTATTAACTGAGCCACCCAATCACAAAAACAGCTGTGGAATATGTAAACAAACTAGCATGATTTCTGATCTGTTGAGAGAAGTTTGATTGGTAAAACCAGTTGTGAATTGCAATTGGTCACACATCATAGTTTACAGAATCTTTTCTTTTCTTTTCTTTTCTTTTCTTTTCTTTTCTTTTTTCTTGCTCTCTCTCCCTCCCCCCCTCTCTCTCTTTTTCTTTTTTTTTTTGAGACAGGGTTTCTCTGTGTAGCTTTGGCACTCGCTCTGGAGACCAGGCTGGCCTGGAACTCATATAGATGCACCTGTCTCTTTAATCTCAAGTGCTGAGATTAAAGGCATGGGCCGGGGTGTTGATGGCGCACGCCTTTAATCCCAGCACTTGGGAGGCAGAGGCAGGCGGATCTCTGTGAGTTCAAGGCCAGCCTGGTCTCCAGAGAGAGTGCTAGGATAGGAGCTACACAGAGAAACTCTGTCTCGGAACCCCCCCCCCCAAAAAAAAAAAAGGCTTGGAGCTTTGGGGCTGGAGAGATGGCTCAGAGGTTAAGAGCACTGACTGATCTTCCAGAGGTCCTGAGTTCAATTCCCAGCAACCACATGGTGGCTCACAACCATCTGTTATGAGATCTGGTGCCCTCTTGTGGTGTGCAGATATGGAAGCAGAATGTTGTATACATAATAAATAAATAAAATCTTTAAAAAAAAAAAGGCATGGGCCATCACCATCTAGATAGTTTACAGAATCTTACTCCATTGTATTCTGTTTAAATGGACTATTGTCAAACCAGGACTGGGGATTGAGCCTGGTGCCTCATGTGTACCATGTGGGCACTGTACCAGGGAATTGTTATCTCCAGTTTGGATTTTCTTGCAGGCAACTTCATCTCTCTGCCTAGATACTCAGCAGACACGTTTTCTTTTTTCTTTCTTTCTTTCTTTTTCTTTTTTTTTCTTTTTTTTTTTTTTTTTTTTTTTTGGTTTTTCCGAGACAGAGTTTCTCTGTGTAGCTTTGGAGCCTATCCTGCCACTTGCTCCGGAGAGCAAGCTGGCCTCGAACTCACAGAGATCCACCTGTCTTTGCCTCCCGAGTGCTGGGATTAAAGGCATGCGCCACCAACACCCAGCTCTCAGCAGACACTTTTATTTAATCCTAAAAAGGCAATAGGAGCACCGAGTCCAACCCCCAAGAGTGCAGGACGGCGCAAGCGTATGGAAGCTGCTTGGGTGCTACCCAGCGGCTGGACAGGGCAGGCTGCTGCTGCAGGTTCACTGGGTCCTCTGGGAACCTCGGGGCATGGGTGATCAATATTTTTACTGGACAATGCCAGAGTTCTTTGTTAATTTTCCCAGATATACAATATATTTTACTGTATTGGCCCAAATATTTTAATCTGTTATAACTTCTAGTATTAAATGTATTTCTTTTTAGGGGGTCCTGGATACATACGTTACACCATCCTTGTTTAACTTTTCTACATATATCTTTTTCCATTTTTTTGTGGGATTTTTGTATGTTTGTTTGTTTTTCTAAGCAGTGTCATTCTGCAGCCAAAGCTAACCTGGAACTTGCTATGTAGACTATACTGGCCTCTAGCTCACAGATCTATTTGGGCAGTGATTGAAGAGAGTATGCCATTATACCTGACCATATACTTTTAAAAATCATAATCTTCTTATTTGTTTACTTGTAAAAAAATTACTTTTAATTTATGTGTTAAATATCCCTTCCCATGTAAAGGTCAGAGGTCGGCTTTCTGGGGTAGGTTCTCTCCTCCCAGTGTGGGATTGAACTCAGTTCTTATTACATACTGTGCCACCTTGCCAGCCCTTTACTTTTTCTTCTAAAAGTATTTGCTTGTTTGTTTGTTTGTTTTTTTGTGTGTGTGTGTGTGTGTGTGTGTGTGTGTGTGTGTGTGTGTGTGTGATGTGCCAGGGTGCCCACCAAAGACTGAGGAGTTCCCTGGAGTTGCAGTTGTAGGTGGTTGTGATCAGCCTGGCATGGGTGCTGGGACCTGAACTCCAGAAGAGCAAGCAACTCTTAACTGTTGTGCCATCTCTCTAGCCTTCTGCTTTACTTTAAAAATAAACGGATTATCCCTGAATGCGTGTGTGTGTGTGTGTGTGTGTGTGTGTGTGGGTGTGTGACACTGTGCATATTGAGGTCAGAAGACAAGTTTGTGGAGTCTGGTTTTTTCTTTCCTCCCATTTGCCATGTCACCAGCCTATGTGTTTTAATCTTATGTCCTGTCACTGCTGAATGCTGGGATAGCATGTGTGTGCCACCATGCCTGGCTTTTTCCCCATCCCTAATCCTCTCACTGGTCTTTCCTCGGTGTCCATCTATTAAGCCGTAATGTTCCTTTAGGTGTCTTTGGTCTTTGTCCCCTTCTTTCTTAGTCTATCCTGAATGCTGTCAGTTTTCTTTGTGCATCCTTTTGTCAACTAGCCAGTATAAGTTTTTAGCTTTTCTTTTTCTGTCTCTCCACTTCCTACCCCACCTTTGCTTTTCTTTGTCTCTGTGTGTCTTTCTGGTCTCCTGTAGCTCAGGCTGTTCTTGAACTCACTATATAGCTAAGGATGGGTTGAACAACTTCTACCTCCCAGGGGCTGGGAGTGCAGATGTTGAAACACTGTGTGTGCTACAGTGCATCTGCTTTATGCCACGTTTTATTGTTTGCCTTCATTGGTCTCGTTGTTACTCCGTTCTTGTTATCTTCACAGTACCTTTCATGGGATAGCTTGGTTCTTTTTTTATGTTTATATTTAAATAAGATGGTTATACCTATATTTTAGGAGGAGCTTGCTTTGCTAGGGGTAGGAAGTTGTCTTGGTTTCATGGTTCAAGATTTTCCCCCTATATTCCTTTTGTGAAGTATTTTAAAATATGGCCACTCATAAATCAAAGTGAAGTACACTCATTAAAATGAAAATTAGTAAGTGTTGTGAGAACATACAGCAACTGAAATTCTGCATTGCTGTGGGAATTATACATTAGTATGGGAATGTAAATTGGAATGAACAAATTGGAAAGCTGTTTGGCAGTATCTGCTTAAACTAAACACATGCATACCGTATGGTTCAGCAATTCCACTTGGAGATACATACCACCAAAGTAAATGCACTAGAATGAATGTTCATAGCACTATTTATAACATCCCCAAATGGAACTCTTTATATGGTAGACACTACCAGGTAGAGTGCTACATTGATATACCCAAATACATCACATCTCCTAGTATTGATACCTTTGTCTCCTTCTCAAGTGGTCTGCTTTGGTCAACTGGATATTAGCAAACCTTACTGCTACAGCAGCTTCATAAATACTTAGCCATTGAGGAAAATATTGCCCTAAGACTGTAGCCAGAGGTTGTGTGTGTGTGTGTGTGTGTGTGTGTGTGTGTGTGTGTCTGTCTGTCTGTCTGTCTGTCTGTCTGTCTGTCCATGTGTCTTTGTCTCTGTGTGCTGGTGTCTTTGTCTTTGTGTGTGTCTGTGTGCTGGTGTCTGTTGTCTGTGTGGCTACTCTGGGGAAGTGTAAAAGAAAGGAGAACGTAGGGGCTCCTTAAATGCAATAAATGTTCCATGATCTTGTTGTAGGCTTTGTTGTAGAAAGATGTGTACTTATTATTTCTGTTCTTTTCTGATTGTATATCATGTTTGAATACAAAGGGAAATAAACAGAGCCTTCCTGTAGGCTCTTCTATGGTATTCTCTGCAGTTGGCCTTTCTTGGGTATCTGTCTCCTTTGTCTCACTCAGTCCTCTTTGGTTGCCGCCAGTGCTCACAGTTTCCTTCCTTCCTTCCTTCCTTCCTTCCTTCCTTCCTTCCTTCCTTCCTTCCTTCCTTTCTTTTCATTCATTTATTTAGCTCATAAATAAAGTCATGCACAATTATGATACACAATACAGTATGTTCACAATGGCCTGGCTAAATTAAACCAATTAACATGTTATATCACCTATTCATCATTTTTGTTTTGAGAACACATGCTTTATCACAGATTTCTTCAAAGGGTTAATGTGATGCTGGAACATGAAGTATTTCCCTTAGACTGATGTGGTTAGTGTTTGGTTCTCCACTGATGGTGCCATTTTGAAGTTTGGGGAACTCAGAGGTGAGGCCAGTGGGAGACAGTGAAGCACTGGGGGTGTGCTCTTGTTCTAACCCTGTGTTCCTTCTCTCTGCCTCCTGGCTGCTGTGATATGTGCTGCTCTGCTCTGCCACCCCCTCTCCATGTGATAGACAGACCCTGACACGGTGAGCTGCAATAGATCCTGTCTCCTTAAGTCCTTTTTTTCAGATCAGGACAACAACAAAACTAGTGCAGTAAATTTGATGGTTTTCTGATGGCCGGAAAGCCCGAGCAACTTAATTGGTTGTTCATAGAGGCAATTTCACTTAAATAGGGGCTTGTCTTGTTAAGGGTAAATTTTGGAAATTTCTTGTTTCCCATCTTTTGAGATTAGTAGAACTGACACTCTCACACACACCCCCTTTTGAACTACCTAGATGATCAATTTTTCTAGTTTATCTAACTTATGGTGATAAACAATGCATATTTACTATAGAGAGTCTAATTCTTTTGTAATGACAGGCTTGTTAATGTTTTCATGAAAGTTTTGATACAGAAATTTACTTTATTCAGATTTTCAGAAAACTATGAGCTAAACATTAGTGCTATTAGATTTCTCGAATAGCAAAAATTAACATTGTGGGGAAAGTTCACTTTTTTGTGAATGTATTTCCTCAGTGAGTTTAAGTAAAAACTTAAGTAAAAGTTGTACCTTTATTTGCTTTTGGAAATCTGGATTAACAGAAACATTTAAATTATCTTTTTCTTTCCCTGGATAGTTATCTTAAGTTTTGTATCTTTCGTCCTGTTTTCTGCCACCAGCTACTGACAAGTCCATTCAATTTACTGATTTCCCCAAGTCTCATTTGCATGACCTTTGATGAGACACCGCTGCAATGTTAGTTAGAGATAGCCCTGTGCTTCCTGCAGAGCAGCCCTTGAAAGATAAGCGTCATCTGATGGCTTAGTCTTGGGAGCATTTTCCCTCTTGAACATAGTCAGGGAAAGATGTGTAGTCTTATAAATAGCATTCTGCCTGTGAATATATTGTACTTGTGAACATATTTGATATATGAATGTTTGATTTGTATATATTCTACTTAAATTGGTTTTTAGCCAACTGCCTATGTTCTTTCTGGCAGTCAAAAATCTTACCATGAAGTTTGTTTTCTATATACACTTCTTTAATGATGTACACATTGATATAAAGCCTCTACCTTTGTTTAAATAATTTGAAGATGGAGTTTCTGTCCCACCTGGTCCCACAGCCGTTTAGCCCCAAATAAACACACAGGCTTATATTAATTATAAACTGTTTGGCTGATGGCTCAGGCTTCTTACTGGCTAGCTCTCCCTTAATTATTAACCCATTTCTATTAATCTATGTATCTCTACTTTGTCTTGGCTTTCCAGTGATGCCCAGCCTTCTTGCTTCCTTCTTATATCCTGCTTCTACCCAGCTAGCTCGCTTCCTGTCTGTCTGCGCAGACTTTCAGACCTCTACGGTTAGCTAGTGGCAAGCTTCATTCTCTGACCTTCAGACAGGCTATATTTGTACAAGCCAGATATCACCACAGTAATTAATGTTCCTGTTGAAAATTAGGTTTAAAGCCAGTGTGACACAGGAGTGCCGCGCCTGCACGGCCTGGAACCGAGAATCTGTAGAGGATGTCGGGATTAACAACACAGAGAGCTGGCTTGGTGGTCAGAAGACTATTTTTTTCCTGGGCTAGTTTTATACCCTAGCACCAGAAGAGGGAGGTGGGGCTCAGGGAGAGGCTGGGTTCAGGGCACGGTCACAGAGAGGGAAACAACATTCTGCTCCAGTAAACATGTTTTGCAACGGCATTGTGGGGTTTCTGTCAGGGTCACCTTTTTCCCACAATTCCCCCTTTTTTGTTTTATATGAGGGGTCCTCATTTGTTTTATATGAGGGGCTTTCCTGCCCCTTACCCATCATTGGAGAGCCCTGATCTCCTGTCTTAGGTGGGGCAGTGTCCCATGGGTTGCCCATCGTGGGGACCCCTTCATCTCTTGTTGAGCATCTGTAGCCAAACCTCATAGCTATCGGGAGAACCATGGGTGAGGTTTAGTATGACTTGTCTGTGTATCCGTTCCTTCTGTTGGAAGGTCCGCTGGACCTTGCATAGTGCAAATAACCCTAGACCAACCAGAAGTACTCCCATAACGGCAAAGGACATAGTGCCTCCCCATCGCTGCACCCAGCCCCCTAACTGGGTCATGGCATTCCACCATCCCTTGCCTGAGAGTGGAATAACCCTCGTCTTATTAATTTCTACAATCTGATGAGCCAAAACATTGGTAAAATTTACAAAAGAATCATTTCCAGGGTCCAGCCAAATATGCATTCAATCTGGACACTCCCATAGAAACATTTTTTACAGAAACCAAACTGAATATGGGAATTTAGGGTATTCTGCATGGCCAGTGCATCGCTGACTCTGCCAGCAAGGTTATTAACAGTCTCTGCATTGGAAGTGGACTGAACAATGGCAATACCCGCAACGGCTGCTACGGTCGCTGAGATGGCAATGGCGGCAACAACAGCAGTGGTGCTTCTGGTCCCATACAAGATGATTTCTTCCCCGGTATGGTGGTCTTCCACTACCATGGGAGCTAGGAAGGGGATCCAGACGATCAGGGCATTCTCAGAAGGCCAGCAGTTACTCAGGACACAGGAGCTGAAAGAACAATTGAGAGATTCACCCCCTCTTCCGTCCCATTCCATGTAACAAAGAAAAAGGGAGATTGCACACAAGCCTTACTAAAATTAACCTTTTATGATGTCTTGAATGCTTGGGAGGTGTTCCAGCTGGCTGTTGCGTTAAAGGTCAGGCCTTGCTGCAACATAAAGGGGGCGGGCATTGGTGCAGGCCTGAGGCCCACATAAATACATCCTGGAGAAGGTACATAAATACCCCTGTTCTTCTCTGCGGTCGGAAGCATTCTTCAATGGTGGTTGGTGTCCGAACCACCAGAGAGGACCTTCTCCTTTGAATATCCAGGGCTCTTGATGCATTCTCCCCAAAGCAAGGGGGAAGAAAGTGAATGACCCCTCCCTCTCTGCCAGCACAAGGGGGCTGGCTTAGGGGAGTTTTGTGTTGAATTACTTCTCTGTTGATTAATGGGATATAGGATATTTCTTAATCCCAGCATTTTACTATTACTACTCTTGGGAGGAAAATCAGCAATGGAGGAATTATTCAACACCACACAGTGACCTTTAAAGGAGGTACTCGATGGCAATTCACTACTATTTTGGATATGCCTAGAGCATAAGCTCCTTTTAGCAAAAGGGTCAAATTAGATAGTGGTCTCTGTTCCAATTGTATATTGGATGCTGCCATCCCCAATGTGTTATTGGTGCTGAAAAAAACAGGGAACAGGAAGCTACTCTGGCTGACCGGCATCAGAATGGGTGGATTCCTCACAAGGGCCCATACTTCCCTTGCTGGTCCGCTCAGTGATGTCTGGGTTATTTTGATCAGGGCCAGCGTGAGGAGCAGCGTCAAGGTCCACAAGATGGACACACCGTTCAGGGACCCAGATGGGCTTTTCACTTCCTAGAGGAAAAACACAAACAGCTCCTCTAACCCTAGCTAACAGGGGAGTGGGTAACTGCCATTTTCCTGTGAGCAGGTCTTTCCATCTAACCCATTCCAGTGATTGAGAGGGTTTGTTCCAATGTCTCTCCATTGCAGACAAATTATTTTTATCTACAGTCAAAAAATTTAAAATGTAAAGTATGGTAGATAATTGAGAATTGGGGGAGGTCATAGATTCCCCCTTTTTTATTTTATAAAAGTATTGTTTAAGGGTGGCATGTGTGCATTCCATGATGGCTTGTCCCGTAGGGTTATGTGGGATGCCAAATGAATGATCAATATGATGTTCCTTGCAGAAGGCCGCAAAATGATGACTAGCATATGCGGGGCCATTATCTGTTTTTAAGATATCAGGAACACCCATATAGGCAAAGGCCTGTAAACAATGAGAGATGGCATCTTTAATCCTTTCTCCAGAATGTAGAGATGCAAAAACTACCTTAGAATATGTACCCACAGAAACATGCATATATTTTAATTTTCCTGCTTGTGGCAAGTGGGTGACATCCATTTGCCACAGATTGTTAGCCCTTAGGCCCTGGGGATTCACCCCCTTGTTGGGGGAATTATGATAAGGGGTACAATCAGGGCATTGAGAAGTAATCTGAGTGGCAACAGGTAAGGAGCAGCTGGTATGAAACTTAAGGGAGCGTGCATTTAGGTGGTATGGCTCATGAAGCTGGCGAGCGTGTTGCTCCTCTGTAAACATGACTATTGGGGGTCTAGTTAAGGAATCAGCAAGCTGATTGCCCTGGGCAAGCGGTCCTGGGAGGCTGGTATGTGCATGTATGTACCCCACAAATACAGGGTGTATGCGCTGCCAAATGAGATGTTGAATTTAACTAGAAGAGAATGAACTTGAGAGGTGGGAAGAACATATGGAGAAGTCTCTAATGCCTTTACAATATTACCAACATAAATGCTATCAGTATATAAATTAAAAGGTTCTTTATCAAACAACTGGAAGGCCATTAGGCAAGCAATCAATTCGGCAGCTTGTGTAGATACTTGTCCCATACATAATTTCCTTTGTACTTGGGAAGAAACCACTACTGCAAAACCCTTAGAGGACCCATCTGTAAATACTGAGTGCATCCCTTAAAGGGGGACCTCCTTTATAATCTTAGGAAAGATTACAGGGTGCTGCCTAAAAAAGGACAGCAAGGGGGTAGTGGTCATCAAATTTGGCTCCTGTAGATGTGATAAAAAGTGTCCATCCATCATGGTCTGTAAATATTCAACCTCTTCCTTATCATAGGGGAGAATGATCTTAGCAGGAGGCTTTCCAAAGGTTTGGATGCTAAATTTATGTGCTTTCCATAACAATTGTAATATCAAATCATAATAGGGGGACACAACCTTCTTAGGGGAGGCTGACAAGTGGCTCCAATATATAGGGCCATTTTGCCAAAAAACAGCAGTGGGTGAAAAACTGGAGGAAAGTACAACCACAATAAGGGGTTGTCCATAATCTAGGCGCCGAAGATGGGCTTTTTCAATGCTCCTCAATAGCAATTGTTTGGCTTCCTTGGCCTCTGGGGTAATTTGTCTGGAAGAGGTTGGAGTTGGATCCCCTGGAAGAATATCATAAAGGGGTCTAAGCTCTCCTGTTTTAATGGAAAGAGAGGGGCAGATCCATTGAACATCACCCAAAAACCTTTGCCAATCATGGAGAGTCTTTTGAAATTTGAACAATCAATTTGGAGCCTTTGAGCCGGAGGCTGGTCTGTTGGCTCTGATGGCCTAGATAGGTGTAAGGAGGTTTCTTTTGAACCTTTTCTGGGGCCAAAATAAACCCGTGGGCATCCAGGAGCTCCTGTAATTTAGCAAATGCCTTAAGACACCTCTCCTCAGCAGGCACTGCCAGTAGAATATCATCCATATAATGGATAATGTAAAGATCAGAAAACTTGTGCCTGATAGGATCCAGGCAGGCAGCCACATAAGCCTGGCATATTGTAGGACTGTTAGCCATTCCTTGGGGGAGCACCACCCATTGAAAGCGAAGGGCGGGTTCCTGAAAATTAATAGAAGGAAGGCTAAATGCAAACCTGGGGCTATCTTGGGAATGTAGCGGAATGGAAAAGAAACAATCCTTTAAATCAATAACAATTAAATGCCAATTTTTAGGGATAGCCACGGGTGAGGGCAAGCCAGGCTGAATGGCTCCCATAGGCTGCATTGTTGCATTAATGGCCCTCAAATCCTGGAGCAGTCTCCATTTTCCTGAAGCCTTTTTAATCACAAATATAGGGGTGTTGGGGGAGGTGGAGTGGATCACATGTCCTGCCTCTAATTGTTCTTGAACTAGTTGGTGAGCCGCCTGAAGCTTCTCTGCTGGTAAGGGCCATTGTTCCACCCACACCGGATTATCAGAAAACCATGTAATGGGCATGGGGCCTGGCAGCACAACAGTGACCCTCATTAAAAATGTCCAAAACCTTTTCTGTCCCCCGGGGCTGGGGAGTATTTCAGGGGAGGGATGTCACAGGGCAAACCTCTCCTTGTTCTAATTTACCTAATCTTTTTCCCTAGTTCTAGCTCATTTTCTGCATCATTTGGAAGGCCTTGTTTTTGGGCTTGGAGCCTTGGGTGGTGAGGACAACTCCAATTTCTTTTAAAAGATCCCATCCCCAAAGATTAGTGGGGAGGCCAGCCAAAACATAGGGCTGAAAATATCCTGTATGACCCTCAGAGTCTTGCCATTTTAGAATTCTGAGGCTCTTCTATGGGATAGCCTGCCCGATTCCCTGGAGGGTGGCAGTCCCCTCTTTCTCTAATAATTTCTGAAGGTCTCGGCGAACCTCTCCCAATCTGGCACATTTAGACCCCCGCCAGTAATGAACCATGGGCTCGCTCGTTCTATTGATTTCAAGAAGCCTTGGAGAGTTTTGGTTTTGACTGGAATTCCCTGTTCCTCTAGTAATTTCTTTAGTTGATATTATAATTCAAGTTTTCCGGGTGAATTCTCCATTTTTCTTTTACTATCTACTCCAATACGTCCCGGCCGGCACAAGGGACGACCCCGTCCACTTACCTCGCTTTCCGATCTTAGTGGGACCTCCAATTGTCGCTCCTGCACGGCCTGGAACCAATTGTCAGGATTAACAACACAGAGAGCAGGCTTGATGGTCAGAAGGCTCTTTATTTTTTTCCTGGGCTGGTTTTATACTCTAGCACCAGAAGAGGGATGGGGAGCTCAGGGGGAGGCGGTTAGTCTCAAGCCTGGGTTCAGGGCATGGTCGCAGAGTTCTCGGAGGGAAACAACATTCTGCTCCAGTAAACATGCTTGCAAGGGCATTGTGGGGTTGTGGGGTTTCTGTCAGGGTCACCTTTTTCCCACACAGGAGGATCTCTAACTGGACCAGCTTAGTGGCTGCAAAAGTAACAAAATTTATCCTATTATTGCTTTCCTTTTTTTATGTTTGTTGTTGTTGTTGTTGTTGTTAAACATTCAAGTATATTGTGTGTGTGTGTGTGTGTGTGTGTGTGTGTTTGTGTGTGTGTGTGTGTGTGTGTGTGTGTGTAATAACAACCATATTAGAGGTACTCATGGATGCATGTGTGGTGATTAGAGGATAGCTCAGGGTGCCATACCTCAGGCACCATCCACCATCTTTTTCTCCTTATTTTGAGGAAGGGTGTTCACTGACCTGCAGCCAGATTAGACTGGCTGGCTAGCCAGACCTGGGGTGGCTTGTGTAAGAATGTCCCCAAAGACACATCTTCAGAATGTACAAATGGCCTTGTTGAAGGAGGTGTATCACTGTGAGTGGGGCTTTGAGGTTTCAAAAGCTCATGCCAAGTCCAGTCTCTGTTTCTTTCTGCTGCCTGCAGATCTGGGTGTAGAACTCTCAGCTACTTCTCCAGCACCATGTCTGTTTGCATACTGTCATGCTCCCCACCATGATGTTAATGGACTAAACCTCTGAAATGGTAAGCAAGCCCCCAGTTAGTTACGTTGTTCATGGTGTCTCTTCACAGCAATGGAACAGTGACTAAGACAGATGTTGGTACCCGGGAATGGGGTATTGCTGTGATGGGCTTGTCCATGGTGTTTGTTGGAGGAATATAGAAGACTGATGCTTTGGACTAGAAAAAACATTTAGTTGGCTTGCTGTCTCTCATAAGAGTTGCCTTGGTTATTGTGTCTTCATAGCAATAGAACAGTGACTAAGGCAAGACCCAAGAAACTGTGTGGTGGTGGTAAACACCTTTAATCCCACCTAGTACTTGAGAGGCAAGAAGCAAATCTTTGAGTTTAAAACCAGCCTGGACTCCTGAGTGAGTTCCAGGACAGCTAGGGCTACACAGAAAAACCCTGTCTCAAAAAACAGCCAAAAAACCAAACTAAAACAAACAACAAATAACAACTGCAACAAAAAAGAAAAGACCCATGGATTCATCTGCCTGTTTATGCCTGTGCAGTGATAGGGTCACAAGAGCACATTGCCATGCCCAGCACTTTTTGACTTGTCCTTCCTTCCTTCCTTCCTTCCTTCCTTCCTTCCTTCCTTCCTTCCTTCCTTCTTCTCCTCCTTCTCCTCCTCCTTTTTGAAACAGGGTCTGACTATGTAGATTAAGTTAGCCCCCAAATCACAGAAATCCACCTACCTCTTCCCAGTTTTTTGTGTATTTTTTAAAATGTGGTTTCTGGGGCTCAAACAGGTCCTTGTGCAATGAATGTACTTTACCAGCTGAGCCATTTCCCTAGCCCATAACTGTTTTCCTAAGAGCATACTATGTAGGTAGAGTTTCTCTGTGTCTCAGCACCCGCTTCCAAATAACCATCTAGAAACTTATTATTAATTATAAATTAACCCATATTTCCTGTCGTGACCCAGCATGTTTCAGCCTTAGTCCATGAGGTTCTACCTGAGTGGGGGTGTGTGGACCTGGAAGCTCCCAGCAACCCGACAGCGATAAAGATCAAACACAGGCATCTTGTCATCTTCAGAGAGCTCTCAGTTCCATGTTGTAGAACTAGAGTTATTTCTTTATTAGCCATCTTTTCTGGTGTTTCTTAGCCATTCTGCCAATACCACGAGGCAACCATTTCTCTCTTTGTTCCCTCGCTGCTCCTGCTCTGGCCGTTCGCCCCTTACCCTAACATCCTCTCCTCACAAGTTACTCACACCTCAGATCTCTCTGCCCAGGTGCAGGCCTAATCAGATGCTTAGGTGCATAGATGTGCAAATAAGGAGGCATATTTCCCTGAGTCCATGGTAAACAAAAGTAGCCCTACTGACATTAACAATACAATAGTGGGCTGGAGTGCTCCTTGTTTAGTGAGACCCAAGGCTGAATCTCAAAATATTCCATAGAGGAAGCACTTTGGTCCCCCACAATTTCCTATATGCCCTTTGCCAAGTGGCAGTACCTTCTTTCAACATGTCATATTCATCTTGCTTCTCTCTGAGTCTCTCGAGACTTCTGAGACTCTGCCCTTCTTCCCAGCATCCTCTGTGTTTTGCTGTCCTACTTATACCTCCTGTCAGTCAGCTCTTCTATTAAACCAGTCAGAAGGTACCTTGGCAAAGACACATCTTTACCATGTACAAGAAGATTATTCCATAACATTTCCCCCTTTTTGTCTAATTAAAAAAAGAAGGTTTTAACATTAACATAGTAAAACTATATATAACAAAAACACTTATCAAGTAAGAATCACAGTTATAATATCCAGTCCATTTGCATTTGCAAAATTAGGGAAAATACTCTATTATCTATCTGCTCTTTGTGAATCTAAAGTTTTATACCTAATTTACTTTTTATCATAACTAAGGAAAACTTGTAAGTTCAATTATATAGTCTTTAACTCCATCAAAGACCCCAAAGGGATGAAATTACCTAACCACAGGGACATCTGGCTGCCTGGACAGTCACCCAAAGTTCTTAATGTTGGGGCATCCCTCTTTGACCTGCAGGTGTAGTATATCTGACAGACATTTTTATATAGTAGAGAATTTTGAAGGGCTGATCTACTTTGTCTTGGCAAAGTTTGGCAGTCACCTTTTTTTTCCATCCTGCTGGTCCAGTTTGGGCAGCATACTGTCAGGGATTGAGAAAGGGCAGTTTCTTGCCCAATGGCTAACTTTTGCCACAGAGAAAGCAAACTACATAT
Source organism: Cricetulus griseus (assembly GCF_003668045.3). NCBI lineage: Eukaryota > Metazoa > Chordata > Mammalia > Rodentia > Cricetidae > Cricetulus > Cricetulus griseus. Next base: position 84,135,864 of record NC_048595.1, on the reverse strand, counting down.
GGAGTTTCTTCGGTGCCCATCATCTTCTCTAAAGTAGGTTGGCACTGCTAGAAGCAGACGTGTCTCATTGTCATAAAAAGCCTTAGGTTCTTAAACATATTAAATGTCACATTCTGTAGTTCTTTGAAGTGTTTGAAGACCATCTCTACATATATCTGCACATATACCTTGAAAACATACCTAATATGACTGTAAGTTTGATTATTATAAATTACTATTAACATGTATTTGTAATTATACATTACATTTTTAAATGAGCTGTATAAACATAAAACCCAAATAAGAGTAGAAATGTACATACAGTGCAACAAAATTAACTTTAAATTTTGTAACAATAAGCCAAAATCCATACCAGCGTAGACTATTTTGAGGTTAATAGCTGTTTTTTTGGTTTAAAATAGATTCAATAATCTACCTTTTTTCCTATCATTCTTATATTATATTCCCCTTTTTTCTTTAGAAATAGATCTTTGAGTTTAACCATTTTGTTTAGTTTTTTTTTTTCTATGACCAATATTAACTTGTAACCAACTCCCCTGAACATTGACAAATATCCATAACCCACCTTTTGCGAATGTGGGTGTTATTTTTTCTATACAGTTTCCTGTTGCCTGGGGGCATTGGCATCTCTTGGGAAACCTTGAGAAAAATCAGGATAATTGTTAAGTCTTGGATGAAGTATTCTGTGAGGCTGGATCATCTCAGCCAGCAGCCTTGAAGCTCTTCTGGATGCTGAATCACTTGGGGCATCCTTTTTTTTTTTTTTTTTTTTGGCCCCCTTGCTCTGAAAATACATAAACTTCTAAAGGTAACATACTTATTTTATTAATACAGGTATAGACTGTGCATTTATTGTACATAAGATAGCCAAAGATGATTGTTTGTCATGTGTTTGAATGGGTAAAATATACATTGCATGTCTTGTAGTTTTTCCAGGTTTATTGTTTTTTATGTTGTAGCCAGGATTTTCAGGGGGTCTTTGCTGACCAAACCTGATCCATATTAACCTGGAATGAATCTACAGCCTTTCATTTCCTGAGGAAATAAAAGCATAACCTCTTTCCCAAAGTAACATATCTTTTGACTTCCATTTTGAAATCAAGACGTTTAAAAAATATAGAGGTCAGTTTAATCCAGCAGTTTTCATAATCCAATGTTTTAGCAGCTTTTGTTCCTTCATTAGCAATCAGAAAATCTAATGACAACACAATAATATACAGACTCCCGACTCTGTGTATTTCCCATCTTTACATGGCTTATCATATTTTCTTTAACTGTATTCCTTTTTTTAAAGAACTTTATTATTTTTTAAATATATATATTTATGACTTTTTCTTTCCCTTCCCAAGCTTTTGTACATTTTTAAACACACTGTAACCCATTTCGAGGTTTTTATCCTCTGAATCTGTCTTTACTGAGCATCTGTATGACCAAAACCCCAAACCCACCATACAGTGTTCTGGTGGAGCTCATGCTGGCAGCTCAAGCCTGCTGGTAGTGGTTGGGAAACCCGTCTCTGTATCCTGGCCTCTGAGAGAGACTGCTGGAACCTGCCATGAGGATTAGCTCATGGCATGCTGCAGCTTCCAGGAGATGTGTCTCTGTACTGTGGCCAGCATGAGAGACACAAGACTAGGAGGCCTTATTTAGTTCCATTTTTGTGTGCTTAGAATCTTTTTTAAAGCTTTCTCAGGTCTTATGTGGATGTATGTGTCCCATATAGGGTACCATTTGTAGGCAGAGTTTCTGTGCCTCAGCAGTCACTTCCAAATAACAATGCATAGACTTATTAATTATAAATGCTTGACTGATAGCTCAGGCTTGTTATTAGCTAACTGTTACATTTTAAATTAACCCATATTTCTTATATATCCTCTGCCATGTGGCAGTACCTTTCAACACAACACATTCATCTTGCTTCTCTCTGAGTCTCTCGAGACTACTGAGATTCTGACCTTCTTTCCTGCGTACTCTGTGTCTTGTCCCACCTATACCTCCTACCTAGCTACCTGCCAGTCAGCTCTTTTATTAAACCAGTCAGCGGGTGCTTTAGCAAAGACATGTCTTCACAGTGTACAAAAAGATTATTCCACGACAATACTATAAAAAGACATACTATTGACCTGAGAAATAAACATTTCCTTACATGTAATAAGCAACAATATGAAGTTTTAGATAATAGTTTTGAGAAAGGTTCACCAATAGGAAGATCAATTTCACTATGTAAGTACTTAAACTTTGCTATTGTACGAAAGCAACTTGCATGTGGGGGTTCGCTCAGTGGTGTGTAGAGCATCCCCTAAAAGGCTCTGACTTCATCCCTAGCACTGCAAATAAATAAATATACATACGTAAAAATTTAAAGACAGAAACAGTCAAGAAAATGTTGTAACAATATAATAGCTGATATCTTTAAACATTGTCCTGCTTATTTAATTTTTAATTTTATTTATTTATTTTGTACATGGAGAGGGAGAGAGGGAGGGAAGGAGGGAAGGAAGGAGAGAATGTGTACATTCCAGGTGAGTGTGTGGAGGCTGGAGGCCAATCTCCAGGACTCTTCTCACCTGCCACCTTGATGAGGCTGTCTTGTTTCTGCTACATTGCTACACACTCCAAGCAGTAGTTCTAGAGTGCCCTCCTGTCTCTGCCTCCCATCGTGACATACCAACGTTGGGATTTCTTACATCTGTAACCACAGCCTGTCATTTTACATGACTTCTGGAGATCAAATGGGTCATTAGGCTGGTGCTGGCTATCTGATCCCATCTCCTAGCACCTGTGTGATTTTGATTTGTAAAAATAAGTAATACTCTAGTGAATGGTAGGAAAATAAATTATAAAAAAGAAACAAACGACCCGGGCGTTGGTGGTGCACGCCTTTAATCCCAGCACTCAGGAGGCAGAGGCAGGCGGATGTCTGTGAGTTCGAGGCCAGCCTGGTCTCCAGAGCGAGTGCCAAAATAGGCTCCAAAGCTACACAGAGAGAAACCCTGTCTCGAAAACAAACAAACAAACAAACAAAAAACAACAACAACAAAAAACCCCAACCAACCAACCAATCAATCAGCCTCCCTGGTAATTTAACACAGAATACTGTAGCAGTTCAGAAATTTGTTGTTTGACACGGAGTCTTACTGTGTAGCTGAGGCTAGCCTGCAACTTGAGATCCTTCTGTTTCATCCTTCTGAGTGCTGTTTGTAATCATAAAATTGGTATAACATAAAGTAAAATAATACCCATTCCTTGGAAGGGCAAGAGAAGGGAAGCAGTTATACTTACATTGCTGATGGAAATGTAATTTTAGAAGTATAATTTGTATAAAATAAGCCTATGTACAGTTTTGGGGTTTTTTTTGTTTGTTTTGTTTTTTTTTTTTTTTTTTTTTTGGTTTTTCGAGACAGGGTTCCTCTGTGGCTTTGGAGGCTGTCCTGGAACTAGCTCTTGTAGGCCAAGCTGGCCTGAAACTCACAGAGATCTGCCTGCCTCTGCCTCCCGAGTGCTGGGATTAAAGGCGTGCACCACCAACGCCTGGGTCGTTTGTTAATTTTTACAGATTAAATATACAATGAGCATTTAGGTCAATAAGCAGGTCATTGGCACTCTGTGCTCTTTCAGTAACTAACACAGAAAGTAAAATCCTGACTGACTCTGTGTGTGTGTGTGTGTGTATGATGGCCAGACCATGTAAAAGATTGTGGCAAAAGGAAGAATTCCTGCTGTAAAGTTGTCAAGTAGAAAAAGAAAGGAACAGCCCTCTGTCTTCTGTATCCCCCTAGACATGACAATTATTTAAATATGCATAAGGAAATACATAGAAAAACTAACTGTATTAATATGCTGTATATGTGAGGGGCACAGTAAAGAAACCACTGAAATGGCTGCTCCTTTAGTGGGAAGGTTTTGATTGTAGATAAGAGAGAACAGCCAGAGGCATCTGGAAGAGTCCAGAGCAGAAAGAAAAATAAATAGACTGGACATGGCTAGGGCTGTCTGTGAGAGAAGGGAAAGAATAGTGGAGATACAGTGTGTGTGGGAACCTTGCCAGTTAGAGATGAGAAAGAAGGGCTAGGATGCTAGGAAGCTAGGCTGGGGCCTCTGAATGTATAAGGGATACTTGTGGATAGGGATTGTAGGAGCCTGGAAACTAAGATGGGCTTTGATATGCAACCACAGGCATGTGTCAACTCTCACGTCTCTTCTGCCAAAGGCAAGGGAAGGGACTCCTTTTGGCAAAGGAAAAGTTCCTGAAGAATGCTGGCTTTTATCTTACCACCAGAAATCCTTTTATACTCCAGCTTGAGGTGGTTGGTCTGGGCATGTGTACTGCATTTGGTGTTTGGGGAATTGGAGTTTCCTTTGGACCTGGCACTGTACGGTTATGAATTACATATTTTTTCCTTTTGTTGTACCTCTAGAATTTTGTTGTGTTTTATTATTGTTATGCATTCTTAAAAGTGTGTGTGTACTGCCAGAGATACTAGTAAACAAGGAAGACCCTAAAAGAGACAAACTTTGTCTCCTGGAGGAGGGAAAGGGTCACCATCCCCTGAGCAAATTGAGAACATGGGAAGAGCGGGGAGGAAAGAGTGAGAAGGGAAGAAAAGGAAGGATGCAGAGGTCATGAGAGAGCAGAAATTTTGATTCAGGTGTAGATTAGAAGAAAGGACATAGGACAGGTAGGATTTTAGTGGGGGCGGGTGGTAGAGGAGGAAGGGAGGGAGAAGGGAACTGGGATCATCATGTAATTCAATCTTGTTTTTAATTCAAATGTGTGTGTGTGTGTGTGTGTGTGTGTGTGTGTGTGTGTGTGTGTGTGTGTGTGTGTAGGTCAGAGAACAGTGGACAGCTTTTTAGGAATGTGTTTTTTGTTTTGTTTTGTTTTGTTTTTTGAGGCAAGGTTTCTCTGTGTAACAGCCCTGGCTATCCTGGAACTCACTCTGTAGACTAGGCTGGCCTCGAATTCACAGAGATCCACCTGAGTCCTGCCTTTGCTTCCCAAGCGCTTAGATCAAAGGTGTGAGCCCCCACTGCCTGGATCAATTTATTTTTTGAGGCAAGATCTTCTTTGTTGTTTCTGCCGCTGTGCTGCATACTCTAGGCTAGCCCACCATGGAGTGGCTCCTCACCTCCTTCCTGGAGTGCAGGGCTGGGGTTAGACACAGGAGCCGCTGCATACGGCCTTTCCACATGGGTTCTGGTTATCAGGGTTGCCTGGCAAACACAATTACTGCTGCGACATCTCACCAGCATTTTGTTGTTGTAGTGCTTTGCTTGCATGTATATCTGTGTGAATTGTTGGATATCCCAGAACTAGAGTCACAGACAGTTGTGAGCTGCCATATGGGTGCTCTGGCACTCTAGAAGAGCAGCCAGTGCCGTTAACTGCTGAGCCATCTCTCCAGTGGAGACATCTCACCAGCATTTGTAAAAGCATGAAAGATTTTGTATTTGTATCTTTGAAAATCTTTGAAATTGAGCTGGGTGTTGGCCCACACCTTTAATCCTAGTATTTGGGAGGCAAAGTCAGGTGGATCTCTGAGTTTGAGGCCAGTTTAGTCTACAGAGTGACTTCCAGGACAGCCAGGCCTACACAGAGAAACACTGTCTCAAAAAACACACAAACAAACACTCTTTGAAATCAAATATTTTTGATCTTCCCATGGTGGATATGATGTGATTTACCAAGGGCAGATAGCAGTGTCTTCAGCTATCTAAGGAGTTAGGTTTTTTAGTGTTACTCTTCATGTGTTTGAACCAAAAGGGACTATAGAGGGAAGTTTTATCCATGCTTTAGGATGTGAAGCGATCTGGAGAAGTGAAGCAAGCAGGCTTCTGGCTTCTTCTGGTGGTGTCTGAATCTTCTCCCATCATTTAATCTGTGACTTTTTAGCACCTGAGTGGCTTTTGTGACTAATAATTTAACTAATCTTTGTTGTAAAAATAAAGTCTTTGGGGGAAAAAAAACCTAAGTTTGTTTCTTGTCGTTCTTCCAAATGCATAGACCACACGGGTAATTTATTATGAACAGCAGCTCTGGTATGAGTAATGGGGTCTTTTGCCTAGTTAAGAGCAAACTTTGGACTCACTATTGGTGGCACTAAGGTTTACCTCTGGCCTTTATAAATGCTTACCATCCGTGCTTTTGTCCCTACATGTACAGTGATACTAAGTATGTACTTCACTGAGTTGTTAAGGATTAAATGAATTCATGTGGGTAGAGTGTCAGGCACATAAGATAATTAGTATTGAAGTTTTAAATACCTGGAAGAGCCATCACCTCCCTGCCTGCAACCTCCCACCCTCCCACCAGCCCCTACACCTGGATACTGAGAAAATTGAATTCAAGAAATCTTTAAGCGACTGGAGAGATGACTCAGTGGTTAAGAGCACTGGCTGTTCTTTTAGAGGTCCTGGCTTCGTTTCCCAGTAACCACATGGTGGCTAATATCTATCTCTAGTGCTAATATCTCAACTCTCTCTTCTGGTCTCCTTGGGTATGTGAGACACAGGAGTGGTAAATCTATGTGCAAACACTCGTACACATAAAATATATAGTCCTAAAAGAAATCTTCAATTATATGTGTTAAAGACATCTCTCCATTCCCCAACTATATGTCTTAAAGCATTTTTTTATTTGAAGCATTGTGTATTTGTGTTTTTCACAGGTCACACGGGTAATTTATTATGAACAGTTTTAAACTAGCCATCTTACTACAGTAGTACCACATCATGTGCATCTGTGGACTGAGAGGCAGCCTTCATGGTGAGTTTCTGAATTTTGAGAGAAGGATGCTAGCTTGATGTGAGTAAGACAGACGTTGTGCTGATCACCTAAGTGACAGTGTTGTGAAAAGTGGGGCAGGATAGATGTCAAGAGGCAGCTCCTAGAAAGGCTGCCTGCTGCTGGAGCAGAGTATCTAGGTCAGGGTGGTGATAAGCTTGATTCAAACAGACACAGTGGTAAGAAGGATCCAGAGAATAGTAGATGAAGATGCCACTGTCCTTTAAACACACCACCAGGATTCTGGTATTTGCATATTTTCTAACCTCAGATGCTAGCCACTGAACTCACATAATAAATTTAACTAAGACTAAATAATTTACAAGTTTAAAAAATACGACAATGATTTGGTGAAATTTAAAAGATGGAAAAATGAAGTTTAATCCAGTGTACTATGGAAGTTTATGGAAATAAATCTGAGGTTATATTTCTTTGTGGTTGTTAAAAACAGATAATTTTATATCTGTACACTATCTCTAATCTAGTTTGTGTTTGTGGCTACTTGGGGATTGTGCAAAATTTGACTAGTTTTAATTGAGAAAAATAGGAGTATTTTTGCAATGCTGATTTGTTTTCCAATAGTAAACCTTTAAGACTTATTTAACAATAGAACATTGTGGCTGAAGGGTGTGATGAGCAGAGCTGATGGCCTCAAGAGAGCTGTGAAGCAGATGATAGGGTAGGTCAAAGGCAAGCCCCAGGGTCTCACCTCCTCTTACTAGGCCTCAGCTCTTATGACTACTGTGTGCAATGGAGGAATAGCTCCACTAATGGGTTAATCTAGAGCCCTCAGGGTTCAGATGCTTCCAGAAAGTCATCATCTGGCTACCAAGCCTTCATTGCACGAGCATTTTCAGAGTCTACTTTATATGTAGCCCATTTCTTCCCAACTCTCCTGCTAAGCCAGGCTCAGACCCAGGTCCAGGCTTGTGACTTAGACTCCTCCACGACACCTTTGATACCACTCTATTCTGAGTTTAGGTTGATAATATGTGCATAAGAATTCTCTAGAGGATGTGTGGAAGTGGAAGCTGTATGAAATTAACTATGAATGAATGTTTTGGTTTGATTTTTTTTTTTTTTTTTTTTTTTTGGATGTGGAGTTTTTTGTTTGGTGTTACATTGGCACCAGGGGAACTGAATTTGTACCCACTAGGACACCAGCTTTCTGTCCCAGCAATGTCAAAGTATTACCCACAGACACTATCTTTTAGCTTTATTTGCCCTGTGGTTTTTTTTTTTTTTTTTTTTTTTTTTTTTTACCTCTTTGAGAACTGGATAACAAGTTTGACTCACACACATACACAACATGCATTTTTTTTTTTTTTTTTTGTATTGTTCTGTCAAGGCACACTCTAGCCCAGACTAACCTGGAAATTATTATAGCATAAGCTGGTCTGGAACTCACAACAGCCCTATTACCTTCAACTTCCCTAGTGCTGGGATTTTCAGGCATGAACCATCAAGTCCAACTGGAGCACAATTTGTTTTAGTGTGAGGAACAAGCCCAGGGTTTCTGCTTGCTAGGCAAACACTTGGCCACTGAGTGGACTCCTGTGATCTACTTTGCTAACAATCTCTATTTTGTGTACTTGCACACCAGTATATCCCCCCCTGCCCCCCAGGTTTCTCTATGTAGCCTTGGCTGTACTGGAACTCTATTTGTAGACCAGGCTGGCCTTGGAACTCACAGAAATCTGCCTGCGTTTGCGTCCGGAGTGCTGGTCAAAGGTGTGCACAACCATTGCCCAGGTGTTTATTTTTCTAAGAATAGGAACTTAAGGTATAAGATAATGATAAGGAGAATGAGCTGGACTTCTGGGAAAATTTACTTTTTTGAGAGAGGAAAGATCAACCTGGTATCTTTCATAACAAATCTATTCAGATAAGAGCATTAGTAGTGTTATGTGATTAAATAATTCTTCTGTACTATAGGTTATAAAGATACAGTGTGTCCCTGCTGGTGTGTTCACAAAGGCAGTCTAGCAAGGGAAAATTAAAAAGCTTACATTCTCATATTCATTTCTAAGGGAATAAAGAGGGAGAATTCATTATGTCAAGCATTACAAATAAGCACGTACTAAAGCAGCTACGTATGATGATGGCATATTGTTGAACACCCCAAGAAAGATAATTTGCATGGAAGATGATTATTCAGTAGGGCTTTAATTTACAAGAAACATTCTACCATTTAATTGAACCCTTTTATACACACTGCTTCGCTTCAGTGGATGGCATTTGCTGCCTGCATATGTACAGTGCCATAAGGGTGGTTAAAATTCAATTCAGTCTAGCTGGAAGGTAAAACAGCAGCTGAATGTCATGTCATAAAAGTATACATTATTAAACATCCCAAGATTGGTTTTGGAATCAGTTTTCTGTTGGCTGGTTTGTACTGTAAAGCTGATGGTCTGATCTTTTTTTTAAATAAGATTTTTATATAAGATTATTAGCTCTTTTGGCCACTAGTTAAATTATATGGTTCAATTTAAATTTTTTTCAGTTTTATAAGGCCATTTACCTATATTATGTGATTGTGAAATGATCAAACATAGCCTGCACTCATAGCTATGACAGAAAGAAAACCATTCAGTAATAAACACGCTGAAATAAACAACAATTAGCTGCTTGTGATTAAAATGACGGGAAAAATAATATATTGTAAAGTTTAAAAATATATTTTGATGTATTTATTTGGTGTGTGTGTGTGTGTGTGTGTGTGTGTGTGTGTGTGTGTGTGTGTAGATGCATACATGCTGTGTTACATGTGTAAAGGTCAGAGGGTAGCCTGTAGAGACAGTGCTCTCCTTCCATCATGTGATCACACTCAGGTCAATAGGCTGGGCAGCAAATACCTTAACATGATAAGCCATCTCTCCAGCCATGTGAAAACACTTTTTGAAAGGATAATGTAGACATGTTTAATGTCTTATAAAAAAAATAGTGTGTGGCACTATTTTTGTTTGGGTTTTTGTTTTGTTTTGGATAAAAAAAAGGTTTTGTATGAGCCTGAAACTGACTCCTTGTGGACATTTAAAATAAACATGATTGTAAGAAGCCGGTAGCCAGGCCCATCTTAATGTGGAAATGCTGAGGTACGTGCCAGGGAGGATACGCTGAAGACCTGCAGGCTAAGTCAGCAAAGGTAAGGATGTCATCACTATGATGTTTCACAAGTCCCGAGGTATATGAAAGGCAAAGACAGGGATAGAGAAATCTTGGAAAGGATACAATACATCGATTACCATTTGCATGAAAGGAGATGACAACAAAGAATATTTGTGAGAATAAGAAGAAAGCTTGAAGTACAGGACAAGGAGGCTAAACTTTTTTTTTTCTTTCCCCAAGACAGGATTTCTCAGTGTTGCTGCCCTGAAACTCACTCTGTAGACCAGGCTGGCCTGAAACTCACAGAAATCTGCCTGCCTCTGCCTCCTGAGTGCTGGAATTAAAGGCGTGTGCCATCGTCACCTGGCTCTGAGCACTTATTTTTTTAATATACTTTTTATTTTTATAATGGTAATTAGACCAATTTTAAGTTAGAACAAGCTTCTTTTACATGTCAATCCCAGTTCCCTGTTCCTCCCCTGCTCCTCCACATCCCAACCCCTATCTGCTCCCCCAGGAGGGTGAGGCATTCCATGGGGGAATCTTCAAAGTCTGTCATATCATTTGGAGCAGGGCCTAGACCCTGTCCCATGTGTCTAGGCTGAGAGAGTATCTCTCTATGTGGAGTGGGCTCCTAAAGTCCATTCATGTACTAGGGATAAATACTGATCTACTACCAGAGGCCCCATAAATTCTGAGCACTTATTTTTATTTACTACTGTTGCTGCAATTATGTGTGGTACTAGAGTTAAATCCAGGACCTTCCAGATGATGGGCAAGTGCTCAGTTTCTTAGGTCTACATTGGTTTTGCCTTGTCTTTAGTTCTGTCTCTTCATCTTGAGGATTCTGTACTTGAGCCTACAACATTATACTGGGGGAGATTTGAAGAGATGTTGTGGTCCCTGGACCCGATGCATAGGGGCCAGCCGAAGCCTGCTTACTGAGAACTGTTGAGGATGAAACTGTTTCTTAAGCCTACTGGGTTGTTTCGGTGCATGTAAGTTTTAAGAGGCACTCTCTGGACAAAGTGAGTAAGAACAATTAGCATGTAACACTAAGGACTCACTTGGATTTAGTGGTCTTCACTTCTGTGTGAAAACAGTTATTAGGCCATGTTGGAGCAAGAAGGGTAGAGGGACTGAGTGTGTACAGGGTTTGTTATGAATGATGTGCCATAAATTCTAAGCTGCATCAGAAAAATGAAGACAGGGTGTAGAGGACAGTGAAAAAATGGTAGGGTCAGTGGAGTCAAATGAAGGAAGTCTGACACAGATTGACTGATTCTGATCCCAGGTTCCCCTGCTGTGAACTGCAGCTGCCTAACAGCTGAACCTCATGGTTGTTATGATCATGAGATATGTATGGAAATATCATGTGAACTGTAAAGTGCTTTGTCCTAGTCTGTACCACTCACTGTTTTCCATGCTACTTTCCCCTTTATAGCTTGTATTTTATTCATGAGGTGTAAAGCACCTTGCCTCATAGCAGTGAAAAAAGTACAAATCTTGTGGAAGAATGTGGGAAAGATATTTGTGACTTTTGTAATCACTTGCTTAATAATGAAACACTGTCTTAGAAGTGCAGCAGACTCACACTTCAGGCAGTGGCAGTATTCTGACCAGGAGCACTGTGCCCAGACACAGCCAGTATCATTGTGTTGGCAGAGGTGGGAAATTTTGTTGTATGATGTGTGTGTGTGTGTGTGTGTGTGTGTGTGTGTGTGGTGTGTGTGTGTGTGTGTGTGTGTGTGTGTGATTGTGGTAAGGTTTATTATGATGAAGAATTGACTTAGGTGACTATAAGACTGGGAAATGATAGCAACTTGGAGCCCTAGGAAAGCTGACGGCATAAATTCCCCTTGGAACTTTAGATTTTAAAACTTCAGATTTTGGGGCCTGAGAAGGGTTGGTGTTCCAGTTCCACTCAGAGACAGGGAGGAGGTGTCTCACATGAAAAAACAGCAAGAGTTTACTCCTCCTGTGCCTTATTTCTTTGTTTGGATGAGTCTGACATTAGGGGGCAGTCTGCTTTTACCCAGTTATATTCATTCCATCAAGAATTACTCTCATACACATACACAGTAGTATTTGACCAGTAGTCAAGTGAACACCTAAATTTAACCATCACACCATCTGAATGATGAACAAGACTGGTAAAATATTTTGACAGTGATTTTCAAGATATTGGACATCAGGTAACAAGGATAGTGATCTCTGAGAGGTGACATACAAATAGGACAAACTCAGTGACTGCCTCACCACACTAGCTGGGGTGGAGGCCACACATCTGCCAGATTTAAGAATGTGGAACTGGGAATCTGAGGAGGCCATGCTGACATTCACAGAGTCAGTAAGGTTCATGGCAGATGAAGCTGTCATTGCTCACAGATAACATGGTCCTGGAGAGAACTCAAAGAGATTCAGAAGGCTATGAGGAGGGAAAAAGATCAGAACACTCAGATCAGCTGTGTTGCTGTATCACACAGAACCTAAAAAGGAGAAGGCAGTCCTATTTGCATTAACATCTCACAGAATAAAAGTCATTGAAATTAATTTAACTTAGGTAGTAAAAGACTTGTAAACTGAAAATTACAGAATATTGCCATAGTAGAGAATATCTAAATAAATGGAAATCCATTCTGTGTTCATTGATGGATATGTGATGGTGTTACCAAGTCAGGGTTCTCCAAATCGATCCCTATCAAAGTTGTATCGATGGTTTAAAATGGAAACTAGATCTCTGAATTAATTTGAAATTGCAAGAGTCCTTGAATGCCCGAAACAGCCTTGGAAAAGAACAATAAAGTTGGTGGACTAAAGGATCATGATTTTTATACTTACTACAGACCTTTAATGAAACTGTGTGGTGGTGTCATAAGGACCAGTGGAGTGAAATTGAAAGTCCATAAATACAGTAGTATCTGTGTCCAGTTGACTTTCAAGGTGAGTGCCAAGTCTAGTCAGTGGTGAAAGAATAGTTAATCATTGTTATGCTGGAGTGATTATATTTCTTCATGCAAAAAAAAAAAATGAAGTCATACCTGCCCTTCACTCCTTATATAAGCAGTAGCTCAAAATAGGTCACCCACCTACATGTGAGTTAAGACTGTAAAATGCTTAGGAAATAAAAAGGAGTAAATCTTCATGATCTCAGATTTGTCCAAAGACTCTAGATATGACATCAAAAGCATAAGGATAACAGGACAGTGTGTATGTGAGGAGATTAACTAACTGGAAGTCATCAAATTTTAAAACACAAAATATCAGAGATATCAATTATTAAATAATTGATAGAATAAGAAGTCAGAAAATCATCAAGAATGCAGAAGACTAAACAAAAAAATCATCAACTGACTTTGTGTAATTGGTAGTTGTAAGAACACTTCACTTAGTAATAGCAAACACATATTCTGTACAAGTTCACGTGGAACACTGACAAAAAATAATATATATCCTGGCCTTAAGAATGACTTAATAAACTAGAAATTCTTGAGTCATGTGAAGTTAAAAACAGTGGAAAATAATGAAATATGTCTGGGAAAGCCTCAGGTATTTAAAAAGGCAACAGCACTGTTGTGAATAACCCTTAGGTCAAATAGGAGAAAGAGAAAGTAAAGCCATTGTGGTGGTGTGTCCCCATAGTTCCAGCACCTGAGAGCCTGAGGTAGGGTCATGTGAGCCCAGGAGCTTTGAGTCTAGCTAGCATAGATAATATGATGAGATTGCCTCGGGGTGTGAGGTAACAGGAATTACTTTGAGGTAAATGAAAATGAAAGCATAGGCAGATGCAGTAGTCCACTGTAACTTCAGCATGGGGGAATAAAGTCAGGACGATCACTGCACATCCTGAAGCTTTATCTCAAAATCAAACACTGAACCAAATGCAAATCTAAATAGAACATAAAAACGCAGAATTTGTGAGAAGCAGCTAAAAGAGCATTTTAGGAGAAATCTATAGCAAATAAACACAATAGCCTCAGCATCCTGCCTATAAAAAAATGCTCAGGAAAGAAGCAGATGGCAGCTAGAACAAGTAGAATATCAATTAAAATCTGAAAGAAAATAGAAAAAGAAAAGAAAGGAAATCAAGAATTAGTTCTTTGCAGGCTGGAGAGATGACTTAGCAGTTAAGAGCTCTTGCAGATGTCTGGAACTTGGTTTCCAGCATACACATGGTTGTCCATAACTATCCATAATTCCATGTGCAAGGAATCTAATGCCCTCTCCTGACTTCCATGGGCACTGAGCACACATGTGGTGTACATTTATACATGCAGGCAAACAATCATATACATAAATCTGAGAAGCCTGTTGATAGTTTTAGAAAACTATAAAAATTTATTTCCCAATCTGACAGAAAAACAAGAAGAGATTCAGATCACCTGTATTGAGAGGGGGGAGAGAGGGAGGGAGGACATGAAGCCAATTTATAGATACTAAAGAGAACATAAGAGGTTAGTTAGTTAGGAGCAGCATAGTACTGAAAAACTGGTAACTCAGGACTCCAAACCTCCAGAGCACTTATCACTGTCATAGAAAACACATTTGTATTTGTAGTTAAAAACCTTACAGGAAAAAAAGTGTATGCTCAAATGGTATCATTAAGGAATTTCTCCAAATATTGAAGGAAGAGAAATGTCAGTTGTTATATAATTCCTCTAGGCTGTTAGAAAGGGGAGAGTACTTTCCAGTGGTTGTGTAGTATAGATATTACAAGTCAGAGCTTTAGATTGCTATCTGTCATAAATATAGCTAAACTCCTAGCAGAATCATTACTAATGAAATTCAGAAAATTACAAGAAGGGAAAATATATTATGACCAAATGAGGTTTACCCTCAGGAGTCCTAAGGTTGGCTGAACACTCGTGATTCCAGAAATGAAGTTTATTATATATAAACAGTATAAAAAAGAAAATCATGTTACCACCTGAGAAGAAAAGAATATTGACAGAATTGGACATCCATTCCCAATTAAAAACAACTACTATCTGCAGATGAGGGAGCAAGGGGTCCTCTCTTCCTGGAAAACACATGCATGTGAAAATTGTATAGCTAACCTCATTTTAAATAGTGAATGGTGAGAGTCTGATAAGGAGCATTCAGCTTTGTCCTAGAGTTTCTAGTCAGTGAGATTAAGGAAGAGAGGTCGAGATGGCAGAGAAAAGTAATGCAGTTAGGAAGGAAGAATTAATACTTCTGTGTTCACTGGGACATGAGTTTTCCACATCACGTGGTATATATGAAAAGCAGTACTAAAATTGCTCTGCCTCAGACGCTTGCAGAATATAAATTAAACATGTAAAACTGAATTGCCTATCTGTAGATTAGCAAAAAAGAAAAAAACAAAACCAAAAAACAAACCAGTTAGGCATTGAAATTTAATGTATGATTTGTAAAGCATCCAAAAAAGTAATTGTGTAGAGATAAAGGTAACAAAATACACAAGAGATTATACACTTTGTGTTATAATGCACAGCTGATAGAAATGTAAAAGCTTAAACAAATCAAGTGGTAAAACATGTTTATGCATTGAGCAGTTTGCAGTTAGGAGATTAGTTCTCACCAGGGGGATACTGTAGTTTCCATGCAAGCTCAGTCCATACCTCAGCAAATTATTTGGAAATGGACAAACTGGTATTCAAGCCTCTTCAGCAATGTAGAGGACCTAGCTGAGCAAAGTCATTTTGGAGAAAAAAATGTAGTTGTATTACATTCATTTCCTGGATTCATGAAGTCACAGTATATTATTGCTGTAAATAGGCAGTGAAACAAAATGGCGAACAGAAATAGTCCCCAGAAATAACCCATTAATTTTCAACAAAGGTGTAAAGGTAATTCAGTGGGAAAGGATAATTTTTAAGGACAGTTTTACTGCTACCCAGCCTTGGCTCTATCTTGGGTTATGGTCATTTCCTTATTTCAGCTGTATGAGAGGTCTGGGACTGCAAGCGTACACCCACCTCACCTAGCCAAGTATAATTTTTCAAATAATGCTCGAATAATTGGATATCCACATGCAGAATATAAAGAGTGTGTGTGTGTGTGTATGTATGCATGCATGTTCATGTGTTGGAGGTATGTGTGCATATGAGTGCAGGTACAAGTAGAAGCATACAATCAAACAAAAATCTTAAAATCATACACCTTCCATATGGCCCTGTGTACTTACTCAACAAAAGAAATATATGTGTACTTATGAAGACATGTCTGTGCATGAATGTTCACGATAATTCAGCTTATAATAGACAAAAACTGGAAATAAATGTTCATCCACAGGTGAATGGATAAAAGTAATTGTGATGAGCCAGGTGGTGGCGGCGGCACATGCCTTTAATCCCAGCACTTGGGGAAACAGGCAGATCTCTATAAGTTTGAGGCCATCCTGGTCTACAAAGGGAGTTCCAGGATGGCCAGGGCTACATAGCAAAACCCTGTCTAGAAAAAAACAAAGCAAAACTTTGTGACAGACAGGGTGTGTTGCTGCACATCTTTAATCCCAGTACTCAGGAGACAGAGGCAGATGTATCTTTATGTTAGAGGACGTCCAAGACAACATAACAGACCCTATCTTGATAGGGAGGTTTTTTTGTGTATATGTTTGTCTTATTGGTTGAGTTGAGGAGGATTCTGGGAAATGCAATAAAGAGAAGTCTCAGGCAGGCAGACTCAGAATATAAGCAGGGACAAACAGGAAATTATTCTTTTCCTCTTCCTCCTCCTCTCTCCTTGGTGGAGCCACCATGTGATCACAGAAAGAAGATGTATTCTGCCAGCGTCCTTGATAAGTCTTTATAAAGTATATAGATTAAGAAATCCTAGTCATTGGCCAGCAGCATTGTACCTAATCTAACTCTCTGTGTGTTATTTTGGTGGTGGAGCTCGGGCAGCTTGGCAGAAAGATTTATCATTACACTATCTGAAAAAAATTGTGATAGATTAAAAATACAGTACAAATTTTAGAGTAAATAAAAGAATGAGTGGAGTTTTGTTTTGCTTGTTTTTGTTTTGGGGGACAGGATCTAGGCTGGCCTCAGACTAACAGCAATTTCTCTGCCTTAACTTCCTGAATTCTGAGATTACATATTTACCATATTTAGCTAAAAAAGGAACTATTGCTGGGTGGTGATGATGCACACCTTTAATCCCAGCACTGGGGGGAGGGGAGGCAGGTGGATCTCGGAGGCCAGTCTGGTCTACAGAGTGAGTTCCAAGACACTCTAACTACACAGAGAAACCTTGTCTCATAAAACAATTCACACAAAAAGAAGGGATTATTGATATACCTAGCAATGTGGAGAAATTAATGCTTAATTAATGCTTAATGCTTGGGCTGAATGAAAAGAAAGAAGCCAAGCTAAAAGGTACATACTCTATGATTCTTACTTAAATTCTAGAAAATGAAAACTAATTTTATAGATGGGAAACAGAGACATAAGACTAGTAAAAGAGGGAGGGTAGGATTACAAAGGATCTTATGGAAGCTTGGGAATGTTCATCTTTGTGTATGTGGATGGTTTGTTTCATGGTGTGTCTGTGTGCATGCGTGTGTGCTTGTGTGTGTGTGTGTGTTTGTCTCAAGAAGATTGTAGATCAGTGTTGGGCTTTCCCTCAGTTACTCTCCACCTTACTTATTTTGTTATAATATTACATAATGGGAGCTGTATAGAGTAACAATGGCCTCCTGAATGTTGGAGATGTGGAGAACCTTGTAAACTGCTCGGTTTGTGAAGCTGATGCCTTAGCAGTCGCATTTGGGCGCTGAAGGCCTAGAAGATTCTTGCAGAGTTCTACATCTTTAGTCCACACCAGAAGGCCAAAGGAGCTGGGTTCCAATGGCAGGGGAAGCAGCGGCACTTGGGACAGTCACACTTTGTGCCTGCAAAGGCAGGCTAGTCCCACTCTGTTTTCCTAGAGCACTCTGCATGTGGGCTGCCAATGCAGTCAACCTTGTCTTTCAAGGCAGGGTGTTCATTGAATCTGGAACTTGCCTGTTAGGCTCGACTGACTGGCTATCCCCACCTCTCCAGTGCTCCCATATCTGACTCTCTACATGGATACTGGGAATCTGAACTCAGCAAGCACTTTACCAGCTGAGCCATCTCCTCTGTCCCTACCACATAGCCTAAAAACAAAAACAAAAACACAAAAACAACTAGCCAAACAAACAAAAATCCTATGTCAAAACTTACAGAATTTTTAGACTCTACAGTTAATTGTTTTTCAGTTATACCCCAACAAAACTTCTTTTGAAAGTTAAAATAGAGAAAGAAGTGTGAGAGAAAGTGGCTGAGTATAATAAAAACATAATTTGAAAACAACTCATTACTAAACAGTTAGCAGGAAATGCCAAAAACAAAGGTGAACTTTAAAGATGTTAACCCTGAGTGACTGACTACAAGCCCATTCTTGGCTGCTGTTGTCAGCCATGATTTCTGTATTGGTTGTTCTTTGAAGCATCTTTTGTTATTAATAAGTTCTGTCAACCAACACAGGATCTAACATACATGGGATGTTTCTTTCTAATGCTGAATTTGTCATATCATCTCCAGACTGTTTTTTGTTTGTTTTTGCTTGTTATTATCAGGATATCATGTTTTATTATTTAAATTTAATTTCACAGAAACCCCTTTTCAGAGGCTTTTAGGACTTTGTTCATCTGAACATTACTGCACCTGAGTTTGCTTTCCTTATGGTCTGGTTGTAGATGCTCAGTGTTTACAGGATAAAGAAATTTTTGTCTGGGGCAAATGAGATGTAGTGATGAGGGGTCCTTCCGTTTTCTGAGTCGTTTCCAGCAGGTACATATCTTTGCAAGTCATACAGTCACTAAACACTGGTGCTCCTTTTAAAGTACAGTTCTTTTGTACTGACTTGCTTCTGATAAAACAAACAGTATGTAGTAGTAATTTATGGCAGTGGATTGTGTTTAATAATTGTTATGTTATTACAACAGCCAGGTGTTGTTGGCACCTGCCTTTAACCCAGCACTGGGGAGGCAAAGGCAGGCAGATCTCTGAGTTCAAGGCCAGCCTGATCTACAGAGCTTGTTCCAATCAGCCAGGACTACACAAGGAAATCCTGTCTTGAACACCATCCCCAGAGAAGAAATGAAAAAAAGATTATTACAGTAATATTTCTATAACTGTTGCTAACATCTTTGTTCCTAATCATGTGATGTTGTGGAGAGTAGACCAAGTTAAAAAAGAAAAGAAGGGGCTCAGCCGCTAGTGATACCATCTTAACTAATTAGTTAATTAAGATCAAAGAGCACTGAAGTTCTGTTTGGGAAAATGGCCAAGTGAAACAGTTGTTGGTCATTGAATACTTTGGCTCCATTGACTGAATTGCTTAGTAGAAAATATGCAGTGAATTAAATGCTCTTGCATTTCCAAGCCCTAGCTGGAAATAGAAAAGACAAAGGAAGATAAGCATACCATGTGAATATTACTGCCAGGGGAGTGTATTCATTCTTCATCAGTTGCTTGGAGTAGAAGTACTGCCTTCATTTGGGGGCATCATATGAATGTACTAATATCAAGTAACCAGGGACAGGATGAAATTGATATCTCTCATAAGTTGTGCATTATTTATTGTGTCTGATAAAGCAGCAACATATACATAGTGCTTTTACCTCTACCTACGTAATACTCTAGTCAATTCTCTTATAGTAAGGGCTTTGGTATTCTATGTGAATTACCATCTGCAAACTTAAACTCCAGATGGAAGGAGAATAGAGAAGTGAAAGAACAGAGAAATAAACTCTGGTGCAACTGTGGGAAATAGAATTTTCTCCACTATATAACTATGTACTATAAATGATTCCGATAATATCAAATTCAAATTTTTAGTTTCTAGTAACAGAAATCAAAGCATAAAGAATAGAAATGGTGGCTAGGGATGTAGCTCCTTGCACAAGCGTGAGGTTGTGAGTTCCAGTTCTCAGCTGTACAGACTGCTGCCGTGTTGGCTGGCTAGATTGCTCTGTAAGTAAGTCTTTTTCCCTATTAAATACCCTTGTATTTCTACCTGACTCGGTATTGGTAATTTCCCACTATAAAATATTCCCCCAAATTTTGGAAATAGTATATATTCTGTATAGTCTACCAATTCCAGTTTAGTTAATTATTCAGAGTTTTTTATGTTTCTTGAGTTCTTATTGTAAGTTACTTTTCATATGACTAGAATACATTCTCTGTTTTCCCCTACATTGTGCTCTAAGTACCTCTTGCCTTTTATTTGAATTATATTTGCTATCTCTCTGGTCCCTGGGTTTCATTTTACTGAATATCCTGGTACTTGTAAAGGAGCCACAATTCCCTCCTTGGTTTTAAACCAAAGATACAATTGGTTTGATGAAGGCATTCATTCTTGTTGTTTGCTTTGACTATGGACCCTGATCCTCCCTGACCCATTTTATTTCTGTTTACTGTATTTACTTCCTCTATAAAGTTGAACATCCTTACCCAGACTGGAGAGTAAAAGCTGGGCAAAACGGTTGTGTTAATACCCTGAGAAGGACTTGGGGCAGTTTCAAGTACTAGTGCAGGAACTCATTCTTGTGTTAGCCCTAACACCCAGCACCTGCCTCTTCACAGCAGGTAGAATGCAAATTTGAAACGACTTGGTCTAGATTGCTTTCAGAGTGGATGTTGGAGGTGGGTATACTCAAGTTAATGTGTATAGGTGGCTTAACTTAGCAAGGTTCCGGGTGTTTGATGATAGCTGGGAAGTGTCTTTTCTGCCCACAGCACAGCTGCTTCCATCATCACCACCATCCTCACCACCTATTAGAAACAATTAATCTTCACTCCTCACACATAGCTCCTAATCTGAGAAGTGACTCAGGGTGAGATGCTTGGGGTAAGAGTGGTCTTGGTGGGACACTGAAGTTGTGCAGAAGACAACTGTCTTATTAATTGTCTTGTTCTTTGTTAGCCAAGTGTTTCCATCCATATTTCCACAAGTTAGAAAGGCAACAGAATTTCTTGAGGCACTGAAGTTAAAGTTTGAGTGCACATAGTTCTTAAAGAGAGAATTATGTGTGTGGGGAGGAGGTTTAAGGAGTTCTGGACATAACATTATTAAAATAAATGATGGATGGATGTAGAGGACATGAGGTCCTTGTGCTCACAGATCATCACTAGAGAAACCAGGAACGTCTCTTCAAAGGAACCATTTCTGCATTGTCCACTATCTCTAATTTTTAAGGGAAGGGAGGAGCAGGGATCATGTAACTCAGGGTGGACTTCAGTTTACTATACAGCCAAAGAGGCCTTAATTCCTGATCCTCCTGAGTACTAGGATTAATGGTATGAATCACCATATCCCGGGGCATAGGGCACTCTTAATTATATGTATTTTTTTATTTAAGTATTCACTGCAGAAGAGGACTAGCCAGTTAATTTTTTGTTGTTGTTATTTGTTGGGGGGGTTGTTGGGGATAGAATCTTGGGCCTTGCCGTGCTTCATCTTTAACCTCTAGCAAGTTTCTAAAGTCCATGAGACTCTGGAACTTATGGTTCTTGGTAGACTGTGCTTTCATGGCTTCAAATTTCAGGAGTCTGCTACTATAGTAAATGAGGATTGCATTTTCTCATAGAGATGATAATAAATTTTATTGACTCTATTATTTATCACTATTGGGCTGAGAATCAGCCTTTATTACTGGTAAAAATCCTCATTCATATTCCAAACTAGTTGATTGACCATCTTTCAATCTCAGACTCTCTAATTTTTTTACATTTATTTTATGTGTATGGATGTTTTGCGTTCATGAATTCCTGTGCATCACTTTCATGCCTGGTGATGGAGGGTATTAGGTGCCCTTGAAACTGGAGTTACAGATGTTTGAGAGCCACAATGTGCATGCTGGAAATTGAACCTATTTTCTCTGGGAGAGTAAGCCTGGGTCTTAATGGCTAAGCTATTCATCTCTCCAGTCCCTGGACCTCAGATTCTTTGAACAGACTCACCTTGTGTTTTATTTCCTCAGAATTTCCCACACAGGAGAATGCTACACATTGTGAATAGGAAGGGTACACACTGAGATGTTATTTTGTCATTGAAGGTTAGGTCGGTATTCTATACAGTGATGGATCAGATAGTGTTGCTGCTGTGCAGTTCCAGAGTTGAAACCTGGTGTTTTTTCCTCTCGTCTGCTCTGATTTCTGACTAGTTACCTGCTACCCATTCTCTCAGGAATGGAAACACTAAAATTTATTCTCTCCTGGCATCCATAGCAGTTGACCTCCCTGCAAGCATTACAAATCTTGAGGAAATGAGTATTTCCTGTGGTTTTCATTTATTCATAATAGTGTGTTTTCAGTACTGGTGAAGTAGTTTGATTCTGGAGACCACTGGTGGTCTGTTCATTGCCTGAATAATTATGCTGTTCCTAATGACACCATTACTCTTGCTTTATCGGTGTTTATTGGCTGCAGTTATTCATATGTAAAAGTAATTTTGTCTAGTACCTATTATATAAAGTAGAATTTATTACATGTTTCTCGTGTAGTTTTCTAGTTTTCACAGAGTTTTGCAATTTTATTTCCTCTGAATGACAAAACCCATGCCCTTGATTATTATCACTGCTTTGCTCACTTACTGTATCCTATACCCACAGTGCAAACAGATTTCAGTTAACCTAATGTGGGGGAGTACAGAGGAGAAGGAAAGACAGGGCTTAGGGCTGCTGTGTCCCTAGTTGTTGGAGGTGATTTGGAAAGTTTCTTCTATGTTCTTTATGTTCTCTCTAGTAAGGAATTTATCTGCAGTGTTGACTTTTCAGGGGCCCTGGCATGCATGTTAGTTCGTTTTGTACCACTATGTGAGACTCTGCAATTTGTAATGAATAGAAATTTGTCGGTCACAGTTGTGGAGTCTGGGAAGTCCTGAGGAGACAACAACTGGCAAAGGCCTCGCTTTGGTGTAATGTCGCAGAATATGAAAGTGAGGGGGACCAAGAGGAAACAAACTTTCCCTTTTACTAAGACACCAGTCCCACTCTGAAGACATAGCATTCATGTCCAGAATACCCCTTTAAGGTCCCACAGTTACATCAGTGGGTTTTGGCAGAGCCAACATTGAAGCTGTGGCGGTTTCCATTGGCTTGTAGGGCTTCAGAAAGGAGTTATTTGGACAGCTCTGGGAAGGTGTTAAGTGAGTACAAGTTACTCCTTCTGTACCTAAGAGGCGTTCTTAACCACCTTGTTCAGACATCAAGACATACTCCTACCCGAGAACGTTCATACTTACGTGTTGTCTGGAAGTTTCTATGCCCTCAGCTTCATGTAACTTGCCTTTTGCATTTCTTGGTTTTTAGCCTAGGAACTCCCATTGGAGAATGGCCTTCCCTACCCATTCTGATTATACTTCCTGTATAACTTTATCTGCACTTGGTTTAGAATTTGTTTCAGCAGTTAACCATATTACATTTTTAAGTTTCTCCCATGATTGACCATGAGGCTCATGTAGCCACCTACTACTTATCCATTCACACATTGATTTTCTCTCTTTAAATTTTTTGCTTTGTCTTTTATGTGTATGGGTATTTGGCCTACATGTATGTCTGTTCACCACATGTGCAATATCCTTGGAGGCCAGAAGAGGATGTCAGGACCCCTGGAACTGGAGTATAGATGACTGTGAGGGGCCTTGTGGGTGCTGGGAACTGGACTGTGTTCTTCTGGAATAGCAGCCAGTACTCTTAACTATGGAGCCATCTCTCCAGCCCCATATTTACCCTCAGATATTTTCCTTCCTCCCTCCCTCCCTCTCTCCCACCCTCCCTCCCTCCCTCTCTCCCTCCCTCCTTCCCTCCCTTCCTCCTTGTCGTCATTGTCTCCTCCTCCTCCTCCTCCTTCTTTCTTCTTTCTCCTTTCTCCTTTCTTCTTTCCTCTTTTTTTTCCCCTTAGACAGAATTTCTCTGTGTATATCCTTGGCTGTCCTAGGACTCACTCTGTAGACCAGGCTGGCTTCAAACTCACAGAGATCCTCCTGCCTCTGCCTGCTAAGCACGAGAATTAAAGACATGCACCACCACCTTGTGGGTTTATAATTTTTTTAAAAAAATGGTGTTAGTCAAATATAGTCAGTCCTCATTATTCCCAGCTTAGTTATAGCAAGAAAACATGCTACTTCTTGCTTTGGTTCTCACATTCTAGACAAGTATAATTTGTGTGGTCTGTGCACTCCCATTATATCAATATTTTTGAGCTGTGTGTGTGTGTTGTTGCTGTTCGCACTGGCTCCAAGTGTTGTGTTAAAGTGTTGTAGTGGTCCTGAGCAGAAGCAGGCTGTGATGTCCTACGTGTTTGATAAGCTTTGCTCTGGCATTGTTTATAGTTCTGTTGACCATGGGTTCGATGCTAATGAATCAACATATATTGACATGTTTGAAACAAAGGTTATGTACTGACTGGTTGGCAAAAATTAAATGAGCAGATGTTAGTGGGAACATAATTCAGTTCTTCCTCTAGGGAGCAATGGGAGATGCTTGCTAATTTGCTAATAAAGTGTTTCCTCTAGGAGCAGTGGTAAAGTGGGTGCAGTGACTTTACAGAGCATAACTATCACAAGAATAAATACAGTTTGCTTATTCTAAGTATAAAGAAAAATAAGAGATTATGATGAAGAGTAATTGTGTACTTTCCTTAGTTTGGTTCTCTTGGGAAGTAACAAATTTTAAGTTGAAATCATGGAACAAGTAATGGAGTGTTTTAGGCATGAGGAATGCCCCTCCCTCAATGCTGGGTGGGGATCAAAGCCAGAACCTCTCCTGTTCAAGGCAAGCCCTTCTGGTGAGCCACATTTCCAGTCCTTGCTTTGTAATTTTGCTGTTGTTTTGTTGGTTCTGTTGTTGTGAGACAGAGGGGGTCCTTGTGTAACTCTGGCTAGGCTTGACCTGTGTAGTCTATACTAGCCTCACACTGCCTCTTGGAGTGTGGAGGTCACTGGTAAGGTTAGTGTTTTTTGAAGGAATTGAAAGAAAAGTAATGTGGTTGGAAGATAGCACAGGATGAAATTGGAAGAGAAAGCAGAAACTTGATTTGGTTACCTTTTAGAGGCTATGCTGAGGAGTTTAATCTTGGAATATGTTAGGGCAGGGCATTGGAAAGTTTAAAACTGGGAGTAAGGGACCTCCTTTATGTTTTTTAAAGATTATTTTCTGTGAGGGGAGAGTTTAGAAGAAACAAGGGGAGAAATGGAATTAGAAGTTAATTATATAAGTCATTATAGTTTAGCAGTAGCTCAGTCTGCCTGTATTTGCTCCTAAATGGTTTCACTGATGTAGTTTGCCATCTTTTCTAGTCTACTTTTGTAATTTCATAAGGTTCATTCTGCCTTGTCCTTGTCCTGCTGTGACTTCAGAGAGTACCGTCTGTTGAAGTCACTGCCTTACTATTATATTGCCCTCCTAAACTCCCCACTCCATGACTGCCCAGACCTCTTGATGGCCTGGTGTCTGTCTGCATTTCAGTCGGTGTCCATCACTGTGCTTTGCTTAGTATTTCATTCCCCATGGGACAGAACCCTCCACCCCCATACACACACTTTGCTTGTTTGGGGCCTGTTTACCCTGCTTCACTCAAGAAGCCTTTGTACTTACCATCCTGGAGTATGTGGTGGGGTGTAAATGCTCCTACACTGCCCTATGGTACACAAAGCAAGAACTTTATACTCACTCATTTTGTATTGATTCTCATTTGTGTATCAGTGTCCCCTCACAATTAGACTTTTGTATGGTAGTTTTTGTTTTGTTTTTTAAGGACCCCAGTGCCATATCATTTTTGG
The DNA here is from genome assembly GCF_003668045.3 of Cricetulus griseus. Lineage (NCBI taxonomy): Eukaryota > Metazoa > Chordata > Mammalia > Rodentia > Cricetidae > Cricetulus > Cricetulus griseus. Next base: position 84,110,180 of record NC_048595.1, on the reverse strand, counting down.
ATTATGGGAAAGATATAGTGAATGTTTATTGGGTAGATCTGTTTATAGTTGTCAGTTAAATGTGTTATGGGGTGGGGTGGCATTGTCACAGCATGCTCATGGAGGTCAGAAGAAAACTTTTAAGTGGTTTTCTCCTTCCATCATTAGGATTTCAGGGATTGAACTCAGGTCATAGAGCTTTCATGGCAAGCCCTTTACCTACTGAGCCACCTTTGACCCCAGTCAGTGCTAATTTGTTGGTCAGAATTAATTAGTACTTGTCTTGATAGCATATTTTGGTGAGTGAAAATATAGAAATAAAGGACTAATGATGAGTAACAGAAATAAAAGTGTTATAAATAAAGCATATGATTATTTATTTATTTATTCCAAAGTTGCTTTTGAATGGGGCAGAGGGGATGGTTCAGAAGTTAAGAGTACTGGCTGCTCTTTTAGAGGACCTGAGAGGACCCTAGTTCAGTCTCCAGTACCCACATGGCAGCTCACAACCATCTGTAACTCCAGAGGATCTGATGCTCTCTTCTGGCCACTGTGTGCCCCAAGCATGCTTGTGGTTCACTGACATAAATACAGACAAACACTCATATTCAAGAATACCAATAAAAACTAAAAAAACAAAACAAAACTATTGGTGACAGGAGATGTTCTAACAGTGAACAAAACAGTTTCCTGCCCCGTTGGAATTAAGATGTGTGTGAACGAGAGTCATCTGAGACAAGCAACCTGCGTGCCAGACCCAGTTCAGCGTGGGCGGGTTCCGAACACTAAACATCCAGAGGCAGCCTGGCCTCCATCCGCCGGCCCAGGTAGGCCAGGAATTTTTTCCGGTTCTGGTTTGTCATCGCTGCTCAGAGTCATCTGAGGCAAGCGACCTGCATGCCATACGGAGTTCAGCAGCAGGATCCGACATCCCGAGGCCCAGTGACAGCTCTGCCTCCAACTGCTGGACCAGCGGGACCCGGCACGCCCGAACACTGCCGACACCCGGGTAACAGTGACACCTCCATCCACGAGAAGAGGACCAACATCAAAGTATTGGATCTGTTTGTATCTACCAGAAGGGAACCGTGGTCCCACACCCACCAGGAGAACAAGAAACACTTGCTACACCCACCAGAAGAAAGGAGAGAAGAGGACAAGGTAAAAGCACATCTAACAACAGAAAACCCAATATGACACCACCGGAGACTAGGAACCATACACCAGTAAGACCTCAACATCACAATGCAGTTGGATCAGAAGAGAATGCCTTAAAAACATCTTCAGGAAAATGATAGAGGACCTCAAAGAGGACATGAGAAAATCCCTTGAAGAAATTGAAGACAAAACAAACCAAAAAATACAAGAAACAGTTCAAGACCTAAAAACTGAAATAGAGACAATAAAGAAAGCACAATCTACGGGAATGCTGGAAATAGAAAAGCTGAGTAACCATCAGGAACTACAGATGTAAGCATTACCAACAGAATACAAGAGATGGAAGAGAGAATCTCAGGAGTGAAAGACACACTAGCAGAAATAGATTCATTCATCAACCAAAGAAAATCGTAAGTCCAACAAATCCCTAACACAAAATATCCAGGAAATATGGGATACCGTGAAAAGACTAAACCTAAGAATAATAGGTATAGAAGAAGGTGAAGAAATCCAACTCAAAGGCACAGAAAACATATTCAACAAAATCATAGAAGAAAACTTTCCCAACCTAAAGAAAGACATGCCAATGAAAATACAAGAAGCCTACAGAACACCAAATAGACTGAACCAAAAAAAAAGGTTACCTTGCCACATAGTAATCAAAACACCAAGCATACACAACAAAGAGAAAATATTAAGAGCAGCAAAGGAAAAAGGTCAAGTAACCTATAAAGGCAAACCTATCAGAATCACACCTGACTTTTCCTTGGAAACTCTGAAAGCCAGAAGGTCCTGGATAGATATTCTACCTACACTAAGAGACCATGGATGCCAGCCCAGACTACTATACCCAGCAAAGCTTTCAATCATTATAGATGGAGAAAACAAGACATTTCATGACAAAACCAGATTCAAACAATACATATCCACCAATCCAGCCCTACAGAAAGTTCTGGAAAGAAAACTGCAACCCAAGGAAGTTACCTACAACCAGAAAAATATAGGCAATAGATAATCCCAACTTACCAACAGTCAAAAGAAAAAAGGGATAGAATCCCACACCTAATCTTGCAACCATCACCAAATCAAAACCAAACAAGAATGAACAATAATCAATGTTCATTAATATCCATCAACATTAATGGTCTTAACTCCCCTATAGAAAGACACAGATTATCAGAATGGATAAGAAGACAGAATCCTTCCTTCTGCTGCATACAAGAAACTCACCTCAACCTCAAAGACAGAATTAAAGGTTGGGGAAAGATCTTCCAATCAAATGGACCCAAGAAACAAGCAGGAGTAGCAATCATAATATCCAATAAATCGGGCTTTAAGCTGAAATCAGTCAAAAGAGAGGAAGAAGGTCATTTCCTACTCATCACAAGAGAAATCCATCAGGATGAAGTCTCAATTCTAAACATTTATGCCCCAAATACAAAGGCATCCACGTTTGTAAAAGAAACTTTACTAAAACTCAAATCACACATGAAACCGCACACACTTATAGTGGGAGATTTATATTGGGAACACCCCACTCTCACCTCTGGACAGGAACACCAGACAGAAACTTAACAAAGAGACAAAAGAACTAATAGAAGTTATGGCGCAATTGGACTTAACAGATATCTATAGAACATTCCACCCAAATACAAAACAATTTACCTTCTTCTCAGCACCACATGGAACCGTCTCTAAAATCAACCACATACTTGGCAACATAGCAAACCTCAACAAGTACAAAAAAATTGAAATAACCCCCTGTGTCTTATCAGACCACCATGCTTTAAAATTAGAATTCAACAACAACAAGAACTACAGAAAACCTACAAACTCATGGAAATTAAGTAACACCCAATTGCACAATTTATGGGTCCAGGAAGAAATAAAAAATTAAATTAAAGATTTCCTAGAATTCAATGAGAATTCGGACACAACTTATCCAAACCTATGGGATACTCTGAAAGCAGTGCTAAGAGGAAAGTTCATAGCGCTAAATGCCCAAATGAAGAAACAGGAGAACACTCACACTAGAGAATTAACAGCACAACTGAAAGCTTTAGAAAACAAAGAAGCCAATACACCCCAGAGGAGCAGACGCCAGGAAATAATCAAATTGAGGGCTGAAATCAATAAAATAGAAACTAGGAGAACAATACAAAGAATCAATATAACAAAAAGTTAGTTCCTCGAGAAAATCAACAAGATAGACAAACCTTTATCCAAACTTACGAAACAACAAAGAGTGAACATGCAAATTAATAAAATCAGGAATGAAAAGGGGGACATAACAACAGACTCAGAGGAAATCCAGAGAATCATCAGGTCATATTTTGAAAACCTATATTCCTCAAAATTTGAAAATCAAAAGGAAATGGACAATTTTCTGGACATATTTCACTTACCAAAATTAAATCAAAAACAGATAAGCAATTTAAATAGATCTATAACCTCTAATGAAATTGAAGCAGTCATTAGAAGTCTCCCAACCAAAAAAAAGGCCAGGGCCAGATGGCTTCAGTGCAGAATTCTACCAGAAATTCAAAGTACAGCTAATACCAATTCTCCTCAAAGTATTCCACACAATAGAAGCAGAAGGGTCATTACCAAACTCTTTTTATGAGGCCACAATAACCTTGATACCCAAGCCACACAAAGACACAACTAAGAAAGAGAACTACAGACCAATATCCCTCATGAACATTGATGCAAAAATTCTCAATAAAATATTGGCAAATCGAATCCAAGAACACATCAGAGAAATCATCCATCCCAATCAAGTAGGCTTCATCCCAGGGATGCAAGGATGATTCAACATACAAAAATCCATCAATTAATCCACCATATAAACAGACTCAGGGAAAAAAAAATCCCATGAACATCTCACTAGATGCCGAAAAAGCCTTTGACAAAATCCAACACCCCTTCATGATAAAGGTCCTGGAGAAATCAGGGATAACAGGAACATACCTCAACATAATAAAAGCAATATACAACAAGCCAACAGCCAACATCAAATTAAATGGAGAGAAACTCAATGCAATTCCTCTAAAATCAGGTACAAGACAAGGCTGTGCACTCTCTCCATACCTCTTCAATATTGTCCTTGAAGTTCTAGCTAGAGCAATAAGACAACAAAAGGCGATCAAGGGAATACAAATCGGAAAGGAAGAAGTCAAACTCTCACTATTTGCAGATGTTATGACAGTCTACATAAGTGACCCGAAAAACTCTACCAGGGAACTCCTACAGCTGATAAACACCTTCAGCAAAGTGGCAGGATACAAGATTAACTCAAAAAAAAAAAAAATCTGTAGCCCTACTATACACGGATGACACATTGGTGGAGAAAGAAATCAGAGAAGCATCACCCTTTACAATTGCCACAAACAACATCAAATACCTTGGAATAACACTAACCAAAAAAGTGAAAGACCTGTACCGTAAGAATTTTGAGTCTCTTAAGAAAGAAATTAAAGAAGATACCCGAAAATGGAAAGATCTCCCATGCTCTTGGATAGGCAGGATCAACATAGTAAAAATGGCAATCTTGCCAAAAGCAATCTACAGATTCAATGCAATCCCCATCAAAATCCCAACACAATTCTTCACTGACCTTGAAAGAACAATTCTCAACTTTATATGGAGAAACAAAAGACCCAGGATAGCCAAAACAACCCTGTACAATAGAGGAACTTCTGGAGGCATCACCATCCCTAACTTTAAGCTCTATTACAGAGCTATAGTCCTGCAAACAGCTTGGTATTGGCACAAAAATATAGACAGGTAGACCAATGGAATAGAGTTGAAAACCCTGAAATTAACTCACACACCTACGAACACCTGATTTTTGACAAACAATCCAAATATATACGCTGGAACAAAGAGAACATCTTCAACAAATAGTGCTGGCATAACTGGATGCAAACATGTAGAAGACTACACATAGACCTTTCACCCTGCACAAAACTTAAGTGAAAATGGATCAAAGACCTCAACATAAACCCAGCCACACTGAGCCTACTAGAAGATAAAGTGGGAAATACCCTTGAATACTCGGTACAGGAGCCCGCTTCCTGAACAAAACAGACCCTGAGATCAACAATTAATCAATGGGACCTCCTGAAACTGAGAAGCTTCTGTAAGGCAAAGGACACAGTCAGCAAGAGAAAATGACAGCCCACAGACTGGGAAAAGATATTCACCAACTCCACATCTGACAGAGGGCTGATCTCCAAAATATACAAAGAACTCAAGAAGCTAGTCCCCCAAACACCAAACAACCCAATTAAAAAGTGGGGTACAGAACTAAATAGACAATTCTCAATAGAGGAATCTAAAATGGCTGAAAGACACATGAGAAAGTGTTCAACATCTTTGGTCATCAGGGAAATGCAAATCAAAACAACTCAGAGATACCATCTTACTCCTGTCAGAATGCCTAAAATCAAAAATACCAATGACAGTTTATGCTGGAGAGGATGCGGAGAAAGAGGAACACTTCTCCACTGTTGGTGGAAGTGCCAACTTGTACAGCCACTGTGGAAATCAGTATGGTGACTCGTCAAGAAAATGGGAATGAGTCTACCACAAGATCCAGCAATTCCACTCCTAGGCATATACCCAAAAGAAGCACATTCATATAACAAGGACATATGTTCAACCATGTTCATAGCAGCATTATTTGTAATAGCCAGAAACTGGAAGCAGCCTAGATGCCCCTCAACAGAAGAATGGATAGAGAAAATGTGGTACATTTACACAATGGAGTACTACTCAGCAGAAAAAAAACAATGGAATCTTGAAATTTGCAGGAAAATGGATGGAACTCGAAGAAACCATTCTGAGAGAGGTAACCCAATCACAAAAATACAAACATGATATGTACTCACTCATATGTGGACCTGCTTTGTGATACATAGTAGTGACTGTGCTTTTTCAGAGCTGTTTTTAATGATGTTGCTTAGAATTGTTTCCTTCCAGATGATGATTGAGAAGCTAATTTAAAAAAAAAAAATGGTGCCAGGTACCACAAGAGTAACAGAACTGTGCTGTTTTTCTGTGATTTGGGTTTTTACTTTTTTTTTTATGGAGAGTGCTGGATATTTCTACAATTTTGTTCAAATGACTGCAGAACCTGGAAAAGCTGTTGCTGCTATTGATGCGTAACATACTGCCATTATTGGTATATCTATCTATCTATCTATATCTATATCTATATAGATATAGATATATATAATTTATATTTTTGAAAACTTTAGCTGTGCTGTCAACTTTGGAAAAAAGTATCCCAGTTTACCGTGTTGAGTTGGCATTGTACAAAAATTAACAGCCATAGTGGTCTAGAAATGTTGAACTTAAGTATTTCCATTTATACAGGGGTAATGCACTGTATTAAATATGTAGGTGGAGAGATAGCAAAGTGGTTAAGAGCACTGACTGTTGTTCCAGAGGACCCATGTTCAGTTCCCAGCACCCACATGGCAGCTAACAACTGTCTGTAACTCCAAGATCTTGACACCCTCACACAGACATACATGCAGACAAAACACTAATGCAAATAAAATAAAAATAAATAATTTATTAAAAAAAGGGATTTTGAGAGCCCAGTGAAGGGATGCCCTCTTGACCTGGACACATGGAGAAGGGCCTAGGCCTGGCCCAGGATGATGTGGTAGACTTTGGGGAGCCCCTTTTGAGGGCCTTACTCTGCCTGGGGAGTGGAGGGGGGATGGCTAGGGGCAGGTGGGATGTTGGGGGCAGGGGAGGGAGAGGGAAAAGGAATTGACATCTGAAGCAAGTTTTTCCTAATTTGAACTAATAAGATAAAAAAAAAAAGATGTGTGTGAACAGTATCTACCAACAGTCAATATGCCATTTCCATCTAGTACATACATTATAATAATGTTACACACAGACCTCAAGGTTGCAGGAACTTTAGATAGTTGAGGGTTCCCATGTGCAAGATGGTTTGGTGTATTTTATGTTAGTGTGCTGTCTCTTAGTGTTAATGAACCAATAAATGGATGCCATCTCAAGTCTGCACTTCATTCATATGTTCCTAGTTTTTACCTCATGTCTCCTTTTTGGACAGTGCGCCATACCCGGATGACACCATATAACACTTATTCCTCTTGACTTCTCTGAACTGTAACAGTCTTTTAGAATGTTTTGATGGCCTCTAGAGAACACAAGACTTTCCTTAGTCTGGGATCACCTTATACTTTTCTCCCTTGCCAGAGTTTTTGAGAAAGGGAATAATGGTAAAAATGTCTTTTATGTATTTTATTTTGTGTGTAAACACATGCATGTGTGTACCTGAACATGTGTGCCACATACAGATGTGGAAGTAAGAAGATGGCTTGTGGGAGTTGATTAATAGGTTCTCACCTTCCGCATGTGGGTTCTCGGGATCAAGCAGAAGGCTCTTTGACTCACTCTCCTGCTACCCCTAAAATGTTGTCCTTATCATGTACCAATGGTGTATGATCTCAGGATTAGTTAGTGTTTGTTGCTTTATATGTTTGTCTTTCCCCCACCTACTTTGCTTTTTGGAAGAAGCAGCCCACACTTCATGGGTGAGGAGCTGCACTTCACCTTCTTGAGGTAGCAGCATCTATATAAATCATTTAAAAGTCTGTACAGTAGAGTTATCTTTTTCCTACTAATAAATCACATATTTAATTCCGTTAGTATGGACATGTAGTGATGTATAGCTGCCTCTAAATTGAAACATTCCTCGGGGACGGGGGGGATGGAGCTTAGTAGACTAGGTATATTAGTTACTTTCCTATTGCTGTGGTAAAATACCATGACCAAAAGCAACTACTGAAGAAGGAGGTGTTTGTTTGTTTGTTTGTTTGTTTTTGTTATTGCTGTTTACTGTTCCAGAGGGCTAGAAGTCTATAATGACTGGGAAGGCACTGCAGCAAGAAGTTGGAGCAGGAAGCTGAGCCACACATCTCAACCACACACATTTGGAAGCCGGGGGGGGGGGGGGGGGGGGGGGGGCAGAGAATTAGGAATTGGGTGAGTCTGTAAATTTTCAAAGCCCACTTCCAATGATGTAATAACTCCTTGTCCTAAATGTTTCATATCTTACCTTTCTGTTGCTATGATAAAACACTAGGGCCAAGTCAACTTTAAAAAGAAATTGTTTAGTTGGGCTTATTGTTTCAGAGGGTTAGAGTCCATGATGGGAGAGCAAAGAACTTACATCTCAAAAATTATTAAGCAGGCGGCAGAGAGAGAAGCAGGGATTGGGAGGATATGGGAGGAGAGGAGGCAGAGTTTCAGAAGAATTGATTCATTCCCTGTGGAAGCCTGAAAGCCTGCCCCCAGTGACATACTTCCTCCAATAAGACCACACCTCCTAATACTTTCCAAACAATTCCACTGAGGACCAAGTGTTCAAATAGCCAAACTTATGGGGGCTATTTCTTAGTCAAAGGACTACATGCAGGAAGTTCACAAAACTTACAAGACCTGGGAGCTCCCACCCTTGAAGGAGATAAAAGCAGTAAATACTTGTTAGGGCGAAAGGAGAGACTCTCCAGTGGGACTGACTGCAGGTTGCTCAAGAACTGTAAAAAAAACGCGGGATTGGGCTTTTTGGTAATTTTGTTGTTTTTGAGTAACTATATTCTTATCATTAGCCCCAGTAAACTCACTGCTTCAGTAATCTGTCCCTGAGTGGAATAATTTCTCTGGTCTGTGTGTTACTTGTTTGGCGGTGAATTGAGGTTTGCTCATTTTCATGTCTTTCTAGGAAAAGTCACATAACACATGGATACTCTGGGTTAGAATCTAATATTACTTGGTTTTCTTGCTTGCATTGTCCTAGCTTCATCAGCCCTTGAGAGCTCTTTGACTTGGCTTGTCAGTCCTTTTCTGTACTCAGTAGTATGCTTTTGCTTTTTTTTTTTTTTTTTCCTCCTGGTACCTATGAGGTATTTGGCTGTCAGTTTGGAAAATTTAAATATTCCCAGTGATTTTGTGTAGGATTTGGAATATGTGGATTTGCATATATGAACCAGAGTGTGAATAGATCGCAATATTTTTAATATTGCTGGGCATGGTGGTGCACTCCTTAATCCCAACATTCTGGAAGCAGAGGCAGTGTGATCTCTGAGTTTGTGGCCAACCTGGTTTATATAGAGAGTTCCAGGACAGGGCTGGAGAGATGGCTCAGCGTTAAAGGCTAGGCTCACAACCAAAACTATGAGAGTTCTAGGACAGCCAGGGTTGTCTTGAAAAACAACAAAATGAATTTTTTTCAATATTGAATTTTTGGTGATTATTTGTATGGTTGTTTCTCATAGGTGAAAATAAAGATAGTTATAAATTGCCTATAAATGCTGCATTTCTGGCCACAGGTTTTGTTTGTTGGTTTGGTGGGGGTTTTCATTGTTTTATGTAGCCCTGGCTGTCCTGGCACTCACTCTGTAGACCAGCCTATCCTCCAACTCACAGAGCTCCGCCTGCTTCTGCCTCCCTAGTGCTGTGGCCACTGTTTTACGCTTTCAGTTTGTTCCCATACAGGCCTCATTTTCCGAGTCACATTGGAGAAGCTTGATGTCTCCGGTTTTCGGGAGCTGAGCAGATATCATTACGCCAGAAGTGCTCCCTGATTGCGTGTGCTGAGTGCTAAGATTGCTTAGTCTAAAAATGGACTCCATAATATTTGGCTTTTGGCTGTAATTACCAGTCATGCTTGCCAGAAATTAAGTTTAGCTTTTAAAAGCTTAGAATTCTTAATATGTTTTTTCTCTAGCTAAATATTTCAGAGTCTGTTACGAAACTGTCAGTAATTCCATTATATGCTCATGCTCTGTTTCTCCTGAGATATGCAGTGTGATACAGGCTTCACTACAGCTTTGCCTAAAGGAAACTGATTCCCAGAACAAGTGAAAGACTAGAAGGAAAAAGGAAAGCATTGCTAGTGAGTCCTTTTATTAGTGTGATATTATCTTGTGTTTTCAAAGTAGAAGTAAATTGTCATGTATTATGTAAAGAGGAAGTAGGAGGCTGACTTTCTTTCTTCCTTTTTTCCCTCCCTCCCTCCCTCCCTCTCCTCTCCTCCCTCCCTCCCTCCCTCCCTCCCTCCCTCCCTCCCCCTCCCTCCCTTCCTCCTTCCTCTCTCAGTCTCCCTTTCTTCTTTCTTTCTTTCTTTCTTTCTTTCTTTCTTTCTTTCTTTCTTTCCTTTCTTAATTGCTCTTTACTCTAGATATTGAAAGTTAAAAGGCCTTTTGAAAATAGGCCATAATTCTAGTTGGTTTTCTGTATTAGTAATTGACTCATTTTCATAACACTTTAACCTTTGCAGTTAATCTCTGTATCTTGTTAGTAAAATTGGTATCGAATGGATCTCCCTTGAGTCATAAAAGAAATGATCAGGTAGAAGGGTTAGCACCCAGTGTTGATGTATTCCTTCTCATGGCTCTGGTATAGTGTTGGAGACCTTCTGGTTAGGATCAAAGCCTGTCATCACTCACTCACTGCTGTCGGGCACCCTTAAGAGATAATGCCACATTCCTCTCTTGGGAGCCTGGTAGCCTGAATAGACACCTCCAGGGGCCTTTAGGAGTAAAAATACCTAGCATTCATTATCTAACTGCCTCTAGTTTTTCTGCTTCTAGTGATGAGGGAAAGTGAATAAAGTCCATGACTCAATCTTGGACGCTGCAGAGTGGCCTTTTCAGTCTATTGACTCTGATTGTCCTTTCGATGGGCATATATATAGTTAAAAAGCTGTTCCAGGCTTCGTGTATGTTCAAATTAGTGCAAGTAAAGATGGATGTTTCCTAGTAAACTAAGCTACCTACTTTTTCTTTTCCACCCACCCTTGTTTCTTTTTCTCTTAATGAACCATACCTTTTAATTTAATGTTTAGAAACATATTCAAAGACACCCCTTCTTATAAAATGGCCCTTGTTCGCTTTCTATCTGGGAAATATGTGTAGGAGAATAGAGACTGGAGGATCATTTTCTTGGGTGAGTACTGGTGCACTCGCTGTTTTACCATGTGTGTGAAGCAGTGGGAGGCTTATCAGAGCATCTGGTGGTCTCCAGCTGGAGTTGGGGTTGTTACACTAAACACTGGATCAGCATTGCACAGTCTTTTTCCTTGTTGTTAGTCGGATTAGTTCCTGTGGTCTGCAGAGTGCCACAGTGCAGCACAAGGCAAATGCTCCTATCAGCAGAATGCCTGTGTAGTTTTCAGAACGGGACTTGTTAGTATATTAGCATGATCACCAACAACTATATAAAGCATCTTTTTTCTTCATAATAGTCATCAGTGTAGGCACAAAAAAACAAGTGTAACCACTTGTCTGTCAATCCACAAAATTGTTTCAGAGTTGAAAAATAGAACACTATATATATAATCTGAAGTCTAAGTAAATTCTTTTTTATCTCTGTGGGGTATGTATATGTGTGTGTGTCCTACAGAGTGTAAGCTAGAGGACAACCTTGCTGTGGGTCCTCACCTAACTTGTTTGTGCGAGGTCTGGTTGTTTGCCTGTGCCCTGTGTAAGCTAGGCTAGCCGGTCTGTGAGCTAGGAGCGGGCAGTGCCACCTTTCACTGTGCCTTAGGAGCACCAGGACTGGACATGTGCTGCCTCCCTTAGTTTCTGGGTGTTTGAACTTTGGTCGTCCTCACGCTACTTTACCCACTGAGCTGTTTCCCAGCCCTAAGTGAAAGTTTTCTAGTACTCATTTTCAGATAAGTAGATAGTAGAGAAAATTCAAATATGCAGATAATATGGCAAAAATGAAATCTCTCTAAATAATCTTACCTTGTTCCTCCAAAATTAAGCATATTCGTCTGGATTTACAAAATACCTATATATGTCTATTAAAGTGTATATATAACCTGCATTTCCACTAAATATGTGTTTGTAAAATAGTTTCCATTCTCTCATCTTTTTTGGTGTGTGGGAGGTGGAGAGGGGGCATGGTTGTCTCAGAGCATGTGTGGAGGAAAGCAAACAACTCTGTCCACTATGTGGGCTCTAGGGATCAAACTCAGGTTGTCAGGCTTGGTGGCAAGTGTTTTCCCCTGCACTTATCTTTGAAGACAGAATCTCATCGTGTCGCTCAGGCTGGATTTGAACTTGCTGTGTAGCCCAGACTGACACTAAACACTCATTCTTCCTTCCTCACACTCCCAAATGCTGGAATTACAGGCATGTACTAGCATATCTAGCTTCTCCTACTTTAGGTAATGGGTTGGTAAATGCATATAGTTATTTGCGGTTGTTTGTTTAGGGTAACTTGTTAAAAGAAGGAATTCTGGGTCATTGTAGCTGCCAGTTGCATTACTAAACTTTATCTCAAGATGATTTTTCATAAAGCTGCATGTCCGGGGTGTCTGCATCATGTGATCATAGTACCAAGAGAGGCATGTTAGGCAGCACAGAGGGACCAGCAGTAAACCACAGGGCCTCTGCTTTCACTTTTGTTCTCAGCACTGGTTTCTTTATCCTACTTAAAATTTGTTATTACATTTATTATTTGTGCATATGCATGCATGCATGTATGTGTACATACCATATGTGTGCATATGTGGAGGTCAGGGCACGATTTGCAGCAGTCAGATCTCTCTGGTCACTATGTGAGTCCCAGCATCAAATTCAGGTTGCCAGGCTTAATGGGAAGCACCTTTTCCTGTTAAGTCATCCTGTCAGCCCAAAATGTGTCCTTTTCTCCATTCCTCCCTCCCTGGTCCTGTTTTTTATCCATTGTGTGTGTAGGGAGGTGAGCATGTGGAGATGAGAGTAGTTGTTTGTCTTCCAGCATGTCAGCTCTGAGGATCTAACCCAGGTTGTCAGGCTCGGAGGCAAACACCTTTCTTTACTTACTGAGCTATATTGTCAGTCCCCACTGGATTAAAAAAAATTATATGTTTTCTGATTGTGATGTTACATGCCCTTTATCCTAGCACTCAACAGGCATAAATGCACCTCTGTGAGTTTGAGGCCAGCCTGGTCTACATAGTGAGTTCAAGACCAGCCAAGCTACATAGTGAGACCATGTCTGAAAAACACAAAAGCAAACAAACAAATAAATGAATAAAGTGTATGTGTGTGTAACTGTGTATGGGTGTCAGACCAGAGGTTGCAGATCCTTTGTAGCTGGAATTAAAGAGGGCTGTGAGCCGCCTGGTGTGGGTGTTGGGGACCAAACAGGAGCCGATTTGTGAACAGGCTGCACATAAAGGGATTTGGCTGCTTTCCTCCCCTCACATTTCCATTCTATCTGTAAGTCGACTGCTCCTTTTGGCAAGTAGCTGAATTTAACCGAAGCCTTTGGCTCCATTACAAGTGAACATAAGAGAAACTGGCTTTTCTCCCATGAACATTCTGGATCAGGAAATAGTGGGTCTTAGTATGTCCTTAGTTTCAGATGCAGGCACACATTCTCCTAGAGTCACCTGTACACCCAGTTATCTTAATCAGTTTCAGGAGATGTATATGTTCCAATATTGCATGCTGTTTCTGTGTACTCTTTCAGTGTGGGATCTAGAGGTACTTAAATGCAGTCAGGAATTAGGATAAGATACAGTAGCTGGACCATGTTTGGTGCCTGCTCTCTTCCTTTTGCTTTACATTGTTAAATAGTAGATCTTTCTCTCTAAAACTGATGAGATGAAGCAAAGTCATTTTCCTCAGAAAGGGTATACAAATGACCAGTCAGCTTGTAATCTTCAGCAGATTCATATGTCATGGAAGTGCAAGTCAGTGTGAGCTACTTCGTCACAGTCATAGCGGCTTTGTAAAGAACCATGCAGAAATCAAAACTTCCAAATATTCCTCAGGAATGTAATATAATACAACTGCTGTGGAAACAATCTGGTCCTTTCTTAGAAGGTTAAACTTGGGGTTGCCATATAGTGCAAGTTCCACTCTGAGATTATTAATTTCCGTGAGTATTGATATCAAGCATGGGGACGAGGTATCAGTAAAATGGCTCAGTTGGTATGGGTGCTTGCTGTAAAATCTTTTTTTTCCCTCCGAGACAGGTCCTGAAACTCACCCTGTAGACCAGGCTAGCTTTGAACTCAGAGATCCACCTGCCTCTTCCTCCTGAGAGGTAGAATTAAAGGCATGTGCACCACTACTGCCTAGCAATGCTAAGTCTTACAGTATGAGTTCAGTCCCCACACAGCACACACACACACACACACACACACACACACACACACACACACACACACACACGTACGTACGTACGTACGTACGTACGTGGCTGGGGTTGTAGTCATAGAGCACTTGCCTAGTCTGCATTTGATCCTTAGCATTACATAAAACAAACTTGTATGTGCACGATCATCATTGTGTTATTTATAAAGTAGAACAGTCAGGGCTGGAGAGATGGTTATGATTAAGAGCATTGGCTGCTCATCCAGAGGACCCACGTTCAGTTCCCAGAACCCACATGGCGGCTCACAACTCTGTAACTTGAGTTTCAGGGGGTCAGACACCCTCTGGCTTCTATGGGTACCAGGAACACATGGAATGTACATACATACAGGCAACCAAAACACTTGTACACATAAAATAAAAGTAAATAAATCTTGAAAAAGGTCAAAACTGTCTAAATGCCTGTCAACTGATAGGTAAATAAAATGTGGTATCTTTGTACAGTGGGATATTATTTGCTTGTAAAGGGAGGATGTGCACTGGAAAACGATGCATCTTGAAGATGTGCCAATAAAAGAATCAAGTCATGAAGGATTACGTGTTTCATTTATGTGAGCTAGGTAAATAAATCTGTAGGTGCTTCAGTGGTAAATGGTAGAATTAAAAGTAAACACTGCTGAGTATAGGAGGTTTCTTTTAAGGGAGATAAAATACTTACTAACTTATCTGTTTAGAGATGGTCAAGCTATGTAGCCCAGATTGTCCTGAAACCTAGGGTTCTCCTGCCTCAGCTTCGTGAGTGCTGCAATTATAAGTATGCATTTCATGTCTAGCTAAAAGTATTCCAAAATTGATTGTGGTTATCATTTTGCAAACACACAACAACAAATATTGAATTCTATCCTAAAATTGATGTATTTATAGTATGTGAAATATGATATATAAAATATATCTTCATACAGTTGCTCTTGACAAAATAAAATTAGTTATATTTGTTGACTGTGAGTTCACCACTGTATGCTTGAATAAAGACAGCAAGGGCTGTGTGGGATGGTGGAGTCTTGCTGCACGAGGAGGACCTAAGTTTGGAACCCAAGCAGCCACATAAAAATTAGTAGCACTGTGACCCCAATGCCAGTGGAGACAGGCAGATCCCCAGGCCTCACTGGCCAGCCAGTCTAGCTGAAACACTGAGCTCCAGTTTATTTGGACACCTTGTCTCAAAAATTAAGGTGGAAAAGCAATTGAGGAAGACATCCCAACATTAACCTCTGGCCTTCACACACTCCCATACAGGGAAACACAGCTATGCTTTTATGATTATGTGTGTATATAAGCATAGAATGTATACATAAATAAAAGATACAGAAAATATATGTTTATAAAATGATAGTGCTGCATATGAATAGGTCTGTGAGTGTGATTATATGAACGAACTTGTAGTGTGTGTGTGTGTGTATACATACATACACATACATACATACATACATACATACATACATACATACATACATACATACATAATTTGGATACATAAACTAGGCTGCCAATATGGGTCACCCAGATAAGGAAGTCTGTTTGGGTCTCTGGAGAGACAGTCACTGGAATATGTACATAGGAATATGAGGGGATGTTTTGGGGATTTGCTCACATGATTATAGAGGCTGGAAAGGCCCATGACCAACTATATTCAAGCTGGGGTCCCTGAGATGACAGTAGTGTGATTCCATCCCACCCAATGGCCTCAGAACAGGAAAAACTGATGCAATTCCCATTTCAAGACTCAAAACCCGACAACCCAGGGGCTGCCATTTAAGTCCTGGATTCAAAGGCAGGAAAGGAAGAGACCAGTTTGCCTTCTGTATTTGCTTTCTTTCTCCAGGTCTGGCTGACGAATGGTTGCAAAACTTCGTCTACACAGAAGTAAGTCAGTTCACCAGCTGTAAGCAAATATGTTCTTAGCCCTGCTTTTCAGAATGTTCATTTTGTCCATTAAATGATTAGTTGACTTGCAAGAATACTGGTCTTAAACATATTCAAGGGATATGAGTGCATTCTTATGGATATATTCCTAATGAATCTATTAATATTTATCAGATTTAAAACTGAGTTCTAAGCTTTTCCAGTATGGTCAAGAATACAGGCTATGAATATGAATATATGCTGATGAAAACATGAATATATTCTTAGTGAATATATTGATATTCATTAAATTTTAAACTAGATTTTAAAATGTCCCAGTATGGTCAAGAACATAGTTCATGAATATGAATATAAACTTATAAAAATGTTCATGAATATATTCATGTTCATTAATTTTAAACTGTATTAAAAAGTTTTTCCCAACAGGGCAAAGAAATGTATTCATGAATATATTCATAAGGAGGATATATTCATGAATATGATAATTATAAAGAGTATATTCACATTTATTGAATATATTCACAAAGAATATATTCATAGGAAAACTAGCTTATCCTGAAACCCTTTGCTTTTTTGCAAACTAAATAGCCTTAAAAGCTGCTGTGAAGCAAAGTAAAAATCAGTGTACTAAAATTTAACTGAAATCTTCAAAAAGGAATGAAGTTAAATTTGATACATTCTGCAAATTGGTCTGTTGATGAATTGGCTCCTAGCAAATGTTCTTGCAAATTAATTTAAAGACCCCTTTCTCAGCATAAAATGAATCATCATTTATTATCATGTCTGCTCTGGGAAAACAAAGACAGAAAGAAAGGGGATTTTGAAAATGGCTGGATTATGTGAGCACAGCGCCAGTGAAGTCCTGGGAGAAGGGAGGGCAGGGTCATTGCATGACCTTTAGGTGTGAGGTGCTCGGGTTGGTGAGACTGGAACGCCAGGCGATGCAGTGTCGGGTTCCTGTTCACCCTGGGACTAATGGCTGGCTCAGTGATGAAAAGTGGCTTCTGCGGTTATAGATGCCTGCATTTGAGAGTGAGCTCCATTTGTTGACCCTGTAGCTGATCCCCTCCCCAGTGAGGTATAATTTACATGTGGTAAAACACAGAACTCTCTAAGTTGCTACATCCTTACATATGTATGTAAGATCTACACCATGCACATCAAATCTGAACACTGCTTTCACCCCACAAAGGTTTCTTCACCCCTTCCTAGGTGCTACTCAGCCACTCAAGAGGACAGGACTGATTTCTATCACATACAAATCCATGTGCATGGATTATGCAATATGTATTCTGAAATGTATTGATAGTGTGTTCTGCTTGTGATACTAGTGTGCGAAGACACAATACATTTTTAGTTTGTTCTAATGTAGATTGTTTGCACAGTTTCTTGTTTTGTTTTGTTGAGACAGGATTTCTGTGTGTAACAACATCTCTGGTGGTCCTCAAAGTCGATGTGTAGACCAGGCTGGCCTTGAATCCACAGAGATCCACTTGCCTCCCAAGTGCTGGAATTAAAAGCGTGTGACACCATTGCCTGGCTACACAGTTTGTTAAGAATAAGACTACTGTTTACATTTTTGTTGGTTTTGGGATACATGCACTTATTGTTAGTGTCTGGTATTCAAACACACCCCAAAGCCGTAGATCTGCTTTGAGACAAATAATAGATAAAAGGGAGTATTTAAAAATAAATACATGCATGTGTATAAATGTATCCATTTTGCTTTTTCCTATAGTTTATTTTACATCTCTAGCTCTTGATCTTATGTAATTTACTGTTTGTTGCTGGTATTTGGTTATACTTAGAAGCTGAGGACTTCAGTGTAGTTACCATCTGCAAAATGGTATGAGTTAATTTTACTCAAAATAGGAACAAACTGGGAAATCACATGGTTTGCTTTGCATGTTTCTCACTTCATCTTAGTGTCTCAGAGATTCAAAAAAGAAACTGAGGCTTTAGACAGTTTGTTTCCCGGAAATCCAACGTGAAACATTTTGCACAGTTTGTTTCTGTCCTGGGTGACTTGAAGCTCCAAGCAGCTTGAACACTTGCTCATGCACACTTGTTGCCAGCAACATTCCAAATTTCTCAGCCCATTTAAAGACCTAAATATTATTAAATCTCTTGAAATTTTATGTGTTCCCAAAGTAGCCACTTATCTACCTCATATATATTTCTAGGTAAAAATATATTATTAAATATAAGTGGATATTGGGTTCATTAGACCTTATACCTTAGTTGTAGATTTTGTGTACAATATTAATTTTCTAATGTTTATACAAAAATATATGAATTGTTTATGTTCTTCATTGACTTTTACCATGAAACTATGATCTTAGGTCTGATTTTATAGTAATTGAAATTTCTGATTAAACATACTTTATTGTATGTAACAGATGAGAAATGTTTATATTTTAATGACTGAATATTAAATTCTTGGAATTAACCTCTTTATAAATGATTAATATTTATAAGAAATTTTAGCTGAAAGAATCATTTGAACATAGTCTTTTTTTTGGCAGAATAGTTTTTTTTCCCCTTAACTAACAAAGGATATGGATGCTAAGCCTTTTGTGATGCTGTTGTCCTGATAAAGATAACTTCTTGTCCTCTATGTACCTAATTATTTTAAAGTAAGTTTTTCTTTCCCAGAGTTCCATTTGCTTCTTAGCACCCACCCTCACTGCCTTTTTGGTACATTTTTATCTTTAATTAACTTTTCCAGTTAGTACACAAAATAATGGGTTTTCTTAATGAAATTTTCATCTCTATTATTGTTCTTTGCTCATATTTGTTCTTCCACTGGCCTTCCCAGTCCCTGCTCCCACCTTTCACTGTTCTGAGCTCTCCTTTCATAGATGTGTATGTCTGTACATGTTTACACATACACACACAGCATGTAGCTAAATTTAGATTCTGTATATAAGAGAAAGCATGCAATGTCTGTCTTTTTGAGTCTTGGTTTAATTTGGTTAATATGATTTCCTTCAAATACCATGATTCCATTATCTGTACAGCTGAATGTGGCCCACTGTGTGTATGTACTACATTCTCTCATCTGTTGATGGAGCTCTAGGCTGGCTCCATTTCTTGGCTTTTGTGAATTAATTCTGCTATAAACATGGAGATGTAAGTATGGATTGGGATGGCTACATTGTCTTGACTGTCAGAGCTTGGGAGGATCTTCTGCATTGCCTAGGTCATCTGACCAAAGTACTAGGGAGAAAGAGAAGTTTTCTTGCTTGTTGGTGGTAGTGTTTTTTTGGTTTTTTTTTTCCCCAAGACAGGGTTTCTCTGTGGCTTTGGAGGCTGCCCTGGAACTAGCTATTGTAGACCAGGCTGGTCTCAACTCACAGAGATCTGCCTGCCTCTGCCTCCCGAGTGCTGGGATTAAAGGCGTGGGCCACCACCACTACCGCCCAGCTAAGTTTTCTTGTTTTTGAAATGGTGAAAACAAATGCTACCTTGGAGGTTTGTTGGTGATCATTTGGTACAATACATTTGGACTTTAAGCATCATTCTTCACCAGGATGTGAGAGAAAAATCCACCACGTTTTTCTTTGTTTAGACCTCCTTAGATCTGCAACTCTCTGGGTTAGTTACTTCCAACAATGTAAGCTGTTTAGCTTTGGAAATGAGGATTATAAAGACTTAAAACCAAAGATCCTTAATCCTGAGGTGTCATGGGGCTTGTGTCCTGGTGGAGCAGCCGCCATCTGTTGAGGCTCAGGATTGGGAACACCAAGACTGGAGTGGACACCAGACAGGGTTCAGGAGCATCACTCGAGACATGTTACACTGTAGCAGTTAGCTTTGGAGTCAGTCTTTTTGTTTTGTTTTGTTTTGTTTTTCTAGACAGTTTCCTCTATGTCCTGGAACTTGCTCTGTAGACCAGGCTGGTCTCAAACTCAACAGAAATCCACCTGCTTCTGCGTTCCAGTTAAAGGCATGCACTGCCACTACTCAGTTAACTTTGAATGAAATCTTTTTTGGGGGCGGGGGAGAGGGGGTGAGACAGGATTTCTCTGTGTAGCCCTGGCTATCCTGGAACTTGCTCAGTAAAACAGGTTGGCCTCGAACTCAGATCCACCTGCTTCTGCCTCCCAAGTTCTAGGATTAAAGGCATGTGCCACCAACCACCCAGCCTGAATGAAATCTTAACTCCCTTATTTACTGGGTATGAGCATTCTGACTTTGTTCTCTTTAAAATGAAAATAATAACTCCCCACATCTCATGTGTTTAGAATAGAGCTTGGGAAGACAGTGAGCTCCATGTTAGTGTATGCTATAACTGTTATCTTCATTGTTATCATCAATTCTCCAGATCAAACACTGCCTAGAAAGATCAAGTAGCCCTATTACCACAGTGTTGACAGTAAGGACCTCCTGTCACTAGGATTGTTTGATTATTGGATCAATGATGCTTTCTCTATAAGAGAGAACAGCCTTGTTAACCTTTGCTCACATTATCCACAAGTCATGGCAGATATTCAAGAAATATTTATGAAATGAGGGTGTCTACATTTTAAAATGACCCGGCAGTCAGATGTCATTATACTTTGAAAACTAGCAAAATTTTTTTATAATAATGTAATTATAAGGAAACAAACACATCTGTAGATCTACTCTGAAGGTGGTTTGACTAAAAGAATTAAAGAACTCATTTTTATTCTTTATCTAGACAGTTATCACAAAAAGGAAGTATAGTGAAAAGATGATTCTAGGGCTAGAGAGATGGCTCAGTGACAGTCTTGCAGAGTACCTGAGTTCAGTTTCCAGCACCCACATGGTTCACAGCTGCCTCTGCCTCTAGCTCCAGGAGATCCAACACCCTCTTCTGACTTCCTGGGGCACGCGTGCGCGCGCGCACACACACACACACACACCATTTTTTCTTTAAAAAGTTAACATAAAAAGATGCTTATTGTTAAATAAATTAGTAAGTGAGATCAAGCTTACCAAGTCAAATAACCAGAATTCAAGACCTGGTTAATAATTATAGTTAACATGTCATTAAAAACCATTTAGAATTGGGGTGGAGAGATGGCTTAGCAGTTAAGAGCCATTGCTGTTCTTAGAGAGGACCAGGGTTCAGTCCCTGGTACCCATGAGGGAACTTACAAGCCACCTGCGTAACTTCAGCTTCAGAGGATTTGACACCACTTCTGGCCTCCGGGCATTTGTACACACATGTGCATATACAGACACAAGTCTTTTTTTAAAAATCATGTAGAATCATGGTGTTCAAATGCAAAACCTTAGTAGTACTGGCTACAAAGTTGACACAAACACATAAGCCCAAGCCCAACCTCCTGGTCAGTGTATTAATCTCTAGGGCTGACCTGATAAACAGATCATGTGTTTTCTAACAGGAACCCTAGGTGGTATCAGCTGGTCTCATCTGAGAACCACTGTTGCTTGCTCTCCGACTGTAGTCTACAGTCGGCCAAGCCTAAGGTTTTACTATCTCTTAAAACCAAATGGAGGGCCCACTAAGGAAAAAGAACCAAAATTTGTAGGAAACCTGGAAATCAAGAAAGGAAGGACCACCACCACACACACACACACACACACACACACACACACACACACACACACACACACACACGGCATCACATTTCCCTTAAGTAGACCTAAGCTGTCCTGATAGCTTCAAGGGAGCCCTGTCTGTCTTGTCTCTTCCTACTCAGCCTGTACCTAGGGCACAAATGTGTTGCCTTCAAAATGAGGTGGGTACTGGCATAGAAGTGTAATAGAAGTGTAAAAAGCTTGCTACTTACACACACACACACACACACACACACACACACACACACACACACACATAAGTAAACGCTTGCACCCTTGGCCCACTCCCCTTCTCTTATCCACTTTGCACTTCCTGAAGTGATCAGGGAGGAGTGACCTGTGTTCTCAGGTTGGGCAAGAGGTAGTAGTGGGTGGGAGACAATGCATGATAGGTCGAGCTGGCTGATGGACACAACAGTGGGTAAACATTTCAAACAAAGGAATTCCTGAGAAGACAGCTGAATTTGATCAGTATTTACTGAATGCTTTGTGTGTTCTAGACATTGTAGAAATGATAGGCAGCTGTGAGCAAGGTGTGTATCTTATACTCTGCTTTCAGAAGGGTCACAGCAACAAAACACCTAAGAGTGTTACAGCATTGTCCATTCTGAGGGGTATATTTGTATAAAGATTACCAAGTATGTTTTTTAAAAAAATCGTTTATTATGGGTGTGGGCATGCATATGCCACAGTGCCATGGAGGTCAGAGGACAGCTATCAGAAGTTGGTTTTTGCCTTCCACCATGCCAAGGCAGGTCTACTGTTTCTGTGGCTGTGCTGCGTACTCCAGACCAGCTGTCCAGGAGCTTCCAGGACATTGCCACTCTTGTCCATTTGGCTCAGGTTACAGATGCGTGCCACCATATCCTGCTTTTTTATGAGGATCCTGGGGTTTGAACTTAGGTCTTGAAGTTTGCATCTTTAACCTCTGAGCCATTCTCTCTGTCCCCAACTCCTAAATCTTAATAAACAAATTTAAAACGTTCACTTAGGGTTCAATATTAGCAGCCAACAAGATAGTGATGCCATTTATGACGTGTCTGGGAGACGTTAAGGCAGAGCACATATCTGTTGATCAGATACGTAGAGGAACTACTGAGTCAAAAATGCCAAGACCATTGTGAATAAGGGAAATTGGGGGAAATTAACAGTGGCAATGTAACATCTTTAAATGAAATTGTTAGGTCTCAAACACAGGACAAAAAAAAAAGCTAATTATTAATATATCAAAGCAGACTCTGGCCTCTGGATTCTCCCAGCAACCCTCAGTCCCTACTTGCTAAAAGGTCCTCCTGGCTGGCATACTCCATCCCCTACCCTAAACTGCAGCCCAGGGACTAGGCTGATGTTTCCCTTCCCCAGCTTCTCTGATTCCTATATAACCCAGCCATTTTAGTTACATGCCTTTTTGGCGCTTTTACTTTTTGACCTCTTGGTTCCTGGCTCTCTCCTCTCCCTTTCCCCCTTCTCCTCACATGGCCCTGTTCATTCTGCTGGTCATGTCTGCTATGAACTCTCCCAGATGTCTCTTCCTCTCCCTTATATCTATAGTAAAAACCTAAATCTCTTAGGAACAGTCATATCTTCCTTTTATTTCTTTTTTTTTTCGTTCAGTAATATATTGTTTACTATTTGACAAAAATTATTATCCCTTCACATTAAGAAACTGCAAGTACTATTAACAGGTGAGAAAATTTATTAAGAATAAGTATGGAATATAATCCTTTTTGTTTTGTTTTTGTTTTTTTCAAGACAGGTTTTCTCTATGTAACAGCCCTGGCTGTTCTAGAACTCACTTTGTAGACCAGCTAGCCAGGAACTCTCAGAGATTCACCTGCCTCTGCCTCCCAAGTGCTGGGATTTCATGTGACACCACTACCTGGCTTGGAATATCATTCTTAATATAGAAGTTTTACCATGAACTGCAGTGGTTTCAGGCAGTGGTGTGTGTGTGTATGTGCGTGCGTGCGTGCGTGCGTGCGTGCGTGCGTGCGCGTGCGTGCGTGCGTGCGTGCGTGTGTGTGTGCGCGCGCGCGCGTGCGTGTGCGTGCGTGTTATCATTGTTTGCATGAGATGTACATGGGAGTGCAGGTGTGGAGGCCAGAAGTTGTCTTTGAGCGTCTTCTTGCATTGCTCTCCACTGCTGTTTTGAGAAAGGGCCTCTCACTAATCCTGGAGCTCTTTCTTCACTTGGCTGACAGATCCAGTGAGTTCAGGCCTCTGAATGTCTCCTTTGTCCCCAGTGCTGTAGTTTCAAGTGTGTGACACTGCGTCTGACATGTTTGTGGTGCTGGGGTTCAGAGTTCAGGTCTTCCTGCTCAAGCAACAGGTGCTTTACTGACTGAGCCATCTCACTGGCCCAAGTGACATACAATAGATAACTAGATCAGAATATAAAATCTAGAAATTAATGAGAAAGTGTGAAAATATTTGTGCTTTTGTGAAAGGACCATAATACTCACCCAAATGAACACTTTAAAAAATTTTCTTTGCATTAGGAAAATGGTCTTCCTTTAGAATAAATACTATAGTTCCTGTTGGAGGGTTTTCTCTCCTTAACAGTATCCTGAGATTCAAACCATCTTGATATATATTAATCCTATTTCACAGTTTCTAAGTATCTTATGAGTAAAGATAGGTTACTCACACCTCGGTGTCACCATTGTCTACCCATCTCTTCAGGAACAATTAACCTCACATTCAGCACTTGTCATCTTGTTCTAAAATGAGTCAGAAGACAAGAGCTATTAGGATAGGATAAATATTTCACAGTAATAAAACAGATACATCCTCCCTTCCTGAGAGTCAGTGACGATCAGGAGATAATTTATGTAAGACTTTGTAGGCAAAGTGTTACCACATTTTAAAAGGCCACACTGTGTGTAAGAGAGAAAACACACCTCTGACTGCTTCATCATTTTCTAAAACTTTCAGAAGGCTGCAGTGCTGCAAACCACAACCTTTATAAAAACAATAACTCTGAAACCAGTGGCTGGAACGAGTTCTCAGAATTGAACCAGTCCTATTGGATCCTTTGGACGGAATAAAACTGAAGTTGGAGTCAAGGAGGGGTGGCTTCTAGAGTGTGAACTTCAGCAGCTGAGACAATAATGTAATTTATTAAGATCAGGCTTTGTATTTTAACTCTATTTGATAACCCAGAGCACCATCTAGTGAGTCTGTAATAGGGAAAGAAAACACTGCTAACTAAATAGAAAAGAAATGAGGAGCCCCAGCAAACCAAACAAGAGTGGTAAAGCAGTACCCTGGGAATCAAAGGAAACAAGGGACAGAGAACAGAGAGCACCTGAGGGCTGAAGACACCAATAGAAGAGAACCAGGCTCTGACAGTGACCTCTCTTCACATGGAGGATGTTGGTGAAGTTGACCACAGCCTTTGGAGTAGAGGTGGTACATGTTATTTTCATGCCTTTCTCAGGAATCTAGGACCAGCCTGCCTTTAGTTTACTTACTAGGTAGGGCTGTGTCTTCAGCAATAGGACAGAGTCTTTGTTAGAAAGACATCGTTATTCTCTAAGTCTTGAACATCTCAAAAATGGAGTTGTGTAAATTTAAAGGCGGGTTAAGAATGCATGCATCATTTACTGTGAAAAAGAAGTTTCAGATTTTCTATTTACTGTACTACTTTGCATGGGCTGTAAAAGTATGAAGCATCATGTCAAATCATGCCCATTGATGGAAACAACATTTTTTCTTTTTAAAATTTCATATATATTCCCCCCTTCCACTCTCCATCCTCTCCTAAGTTCTCCCCTCTCAAATTCATGGCTTCCTTTTCTTTGACTTTTATCGTTATATATGTATAAACATATAAATACAACTTGCTGAGTCTTTTTATTGCTTGTATGTATGTTTTTAGGGCCAACCACTTGATAGTGGATAACCAGTTGGGGGTTCAACCCTGGGGAAGACTAATTCTCCCTCTCCCAGAAGTTTTTAATAGACTTCTAGTTCTTCATCTAGGAGTGGTGCCTTGTGAGTTCTATCCATGTTGGCATGTCAACTGGTAGTGTCATTCATTGTTCAGGTCCTGTTTAAGTAGCTGTATTGTTGAGACATGAGTGTAGTTTCCCTGTCATATATTCTTGCAGCAGAAGCCTAGTCATCTGGCTCTTAGAACCTTTTCTTCAGTTTTCCCAGGGCTTTAGGTGTAGGGGATGTGTTGGTTGTCAGTTGAGACTAAATACCCCACAGTCAGTTGTTCTCAGTATTTTTGACCAATTGTGGCTTTCCGTCCACTGCAAAAAGAAGCTTCATGGATGAGGGGTAAGAGCTATTCCTTCCTATGGGTATAAGGATGAGTATTAAGAATGCTTTGGGAAGGTAGCAGTACTTCTCTAGGTTCCATGGCCATTGTGACTTACGAGCTACACAGCTGGGGAAGACTGTTGATTACTTTTCTCCCTTGGCAACTTGGACTGCCAAGGAGGAGACTTGATTCCTCCACGTCCTGTGTCAGAGAGTGTAGGAATAAACGCAGTCAGTGCCTCTGTAACTGCCTTTATCCCTTTTTGATGCTTTAGAATGAAGACCTCTATTCAGTGCAGACTGTAAAAATTAAGACAATAATTAGACTCACTGAGAATTTTGCAGTATCGGGAAGTTTTGTTTTGTTTTTAAGGTCTGATTTATTTTTATGTGTGTGAGTGTTTTCCCGGCGTGTATGTAAGTGCATGGCATGCATACCTGTGGAGGCCAGAAGGAGGGCACTGGATCCTCTGGAACTAAGGATTGTTGTAGGCCACTATTTAGGTGTTGGGAACTGAACCCTGATCCTTTAGAGCTGTGGCTCCAGCCTTGGTCGGTTTTCTTGCCAAAGTCATAAACTAGTTAGTGTGGCGCCTCAGTGGGAGGGTGAGCAACACCAGAGCTGTCTCCTCTCTTCCTCCCCCAGTTCCCTGTCCTCTTCCTGCTTAGTGCTCAGATCTCAGATCAGTGTTTTTCCCCATTCATCTGCCACTCTTTGAGGCTGGTTATTGTTACATCTCACTTGAATTCTTGCTTCTAGTCTTATCTTTTCCTCCTATAATCAGAATGACTAAAGTCACTCTCTTGCCTACACTCACTTAGAGCTTTGCTGTTATCTCTACAATAAAGCCCCAAAAATATTTTCTGTGACCTGGAAGGCCTTTGTGGTTGGAAATACATTGGGCATACAGATGGACTAAGAGACAGTCTGTCAGCTTTTGAAATACACTAATATGGTTTACCTACTTATTTATGACTCTTAATTTTTCCTACTTCTCTGTTTGTTTGTTTGTTTATGCCTTTCAAGACATGGTTTCTCTGGGTAGCCCTGGCTGTCCTGAAACTCGTTCTGTAGACTACACTAGCCATGAACTCAGAGAACTGCCTGGTTCTGCCTCCCAAGTGCTGGGATTAAAAGGTAGGTGTGTGCCTTCATGCCCAGCTTGCTTTGTACTTTTGAGTATAGAAATCTTCAACATCTTTTATTATATTCATTCCTATTATTTTTCAAAGATCAGTAATGTTTTCCAGCATGTGCTCTGTGAGTTCTCTTGGGCTTTAAACCTAAGCCTCACCCTTTACATTGAAGAACGGTTTGATTTCTTTTCCTCTTACCTTCTCTGTCACTTCTTCCCTTTCCTTGTCCCTTTCTACTTCTCTTCCATGGTTAGGTCTCCCAGTGCAGTGTGAGTAGAAGTGGTAACTGGTCACTCAGAGGAAATGAGTCATTCTTCTGCATTAAATGTAAACATTAGCCATAGATGTTCATAGATGCCCTTTGTCCATTTGGGGAATTTGCCAAATATTATCAGTTTGTTAGGAGGATTTCTTTTTCCCCCTGCATCTGTTGAATCTTTTAGATTTTCTCTTATCAACTCTTAATACCTTGAATTTATGTCTGTCTGCCTGTCTATCATCTGTTTGTTCTGTCTTGCACTCCTAGGGTATGTTTTGCTTGGTAACAATGTGTTATCTGTATTTGTTATTGGATTATCTTTGATAATTCTTTGTGAATGATTTTTGCACCAGCATTTAGAATTTGTATTGATTTATAATTTTATTACAGTAACTTCATCAGATTTTGGTATAAGAGTTAGGCTATCCTTTTAAAATATGTTAAGGAGTACTCCCTCCTTTTTCTTATTTATTCATTCATTCATTCACTTATTAGTTTATTTATTTGTAAATAGGATTTTGCTATGAAACCCAGGCTGGCCTCAAATTCACAACCTCCATGCTTCAGTCTCCCCTCCTCAGTGCTGTTATTACAAGCATGTACCTTGGTGTTTAGCCTCCTGGGGTTGTTGTTGTTTTGCAAATATTTGTTTTCTTTCTTTTTTTGTTTATTTTTTCAAGACAGGGTCTCTCTGGCTGTCCTAGAACTCACTCTGTAGACCAAGATGGCCTAAACTCGAAGATCTACCTGCCTCTGCCTCTGCCTCCTGAGTGCAGGGATTAAAGGTGTTCACCACCACATCTGGCACATAACTTCTTAGAACTTTATTTTTTCCTAGGTTGATAGAATTTACAACTGAAGCAATCTGAGCTTATATTGAAAACCGTTTTTAAAAAATCAGTTTGTTAAAGAAATCTTGTATATGAGCAACTGAGACCTGGTAGTTTTAAAACAAGCCATTTTAAAAAAGTGTTGAAGAGTTAGAACTTACAAAGATTGTCCAGCAAGTTGAGGTGTCTGATGCCAACCAGGTTTTCACTGCTGGCTGACTACTAGCTAGCTATTTCTGGTTTTTGAAAAGTAAAATAATGCTTTTAGACCTGAATATTATTTTCTGTAAAATATTTCTTTCAAACTATTGAAAAAGGTTATTCCTGTGGTCCATCTTTACTCTTTAGTTCACAGTTGGTAAGTATAGTTATATTGCTATTTAAAGACATGTAACTGGAGCCGTGGAGATGGCTCAATTGGTGAAATGCCTGCTGAGCAAGCATAAGGTCCTCAGTTTGTGTCCTTAGTACCCACCTATGATGTCGCACACTGTAATCCCAGTGCTGGGGAGACAGGATAGGGGTACAGAGACAGGAGTGTGCCTGGAGTTCATTGGCTAGGCAGCCTAACCAAATCAGTGAGCTGGTTTGGTGAGAATCTTTGTCTCAAAAATGTGGCAGGGTGTGGAGAGATGGCTCAGTAGTTAACTGGCTATTCTTTCAGTGGACTTAGGTTCCTTTGTGGTACACAGATAGACATGCAAACAAGATGAAAACACACATAAAATAAATAAGGTAGAGAACTGACTGAGGAAGAAGCTCAGTGTCAACTTTTGTCACCCATACTCATGCACTATACCCACATGTACATGTCCACATGAACACATACACCATACACATACATGCACATACAAAAATGAAGATGAGGTCATTCTGTATATATCTGCTACCATGAAGGCAGAAGAGTGGAGGGCGAACCTCAGGAAGAGGCAGAGCTGAATGCAGAGGCCGAGGGGAAGCAGGAAGAGCCGGAGAATGCAGCTCCTGCCAATAAGCAGGTAGTACAGGACATTGTGTACCTGGGCCATATCTCTCAGCGATTCCACAGTGCCTGTGGCCCAGACTGCTTCCTCCCTCCCTCCCTCCCTCCCTCCCTCCCTCCCTCCTCCCTCCCTCTCTGTCTCTCTCTTGCACACGCACGGCGTGCGCGCGCGCGCGCACACACACACACACACACACACACACACACACACACACACACACACACAAGCAGCAGTGGCTTCGGGTAGAAAGAAGGGATCCAAATACAGCAAGGACTATACAGAAGGTTGGCTTGTGTTTCACAACAAGTTCACATAGCCAAGCAAGTGGCAGCCAGTCTCCATAACCCATCTGTGCCAGGTGTGTGTTGTCCTGCCTCTCACGAGAGTAGCAATGGCAAGCCCATTTGGTCTATGGTATTTATTCGCTACAGCGAGGGCATAACTAGATATTGGGCTAGTGGCCCAGACTAGGTTGGGAGCTTCAAAATATGTTTATTGAAAAGAAATATAAATGTACCTGTAAGAGCTTATAGTTCTGATGCAGGCATAAACCTAGACAAATTTAAAATTCAACTTAAGTAAACATGTAATGTCAGCATAAATTGAAATAAATATTAACGTGACAGTGACCAGACATGAGATGAAATCTCTGTGCTGTTGTTCCATTGGTAGGTTGTGCTAGTACACACTAGTAGGGTATGCTGAAGAGGTGGAGGTTAGAGGATCCTAAGTTTGAAGCCAGTCAGGCTATATATACCTTTGAGGCTGGAGAGATGGCTTAGGGATTAAGAGTCTGTTTTACTATTGTAGAGAACCCAAATTTGGAACCCAGCACCCATATCAGGTGACTCATCCAACTATAACTCCTGCTTTGGAAGGATCTGATGTCTTTGGCCTTCAGGGCACCATCACTCAACATGCACATATCTGTACACACATGCACACGTGGACATGTGCACACACCGATTTTTAAAAATTAATCTTAAAAAAATGCCAGGGACAGAATAATGTTAAGAAGAACATAGACTCTGTAGTATAACATAAGGTCAAATATTAGGTCTGCTACAGTTAATGTGTTTCTGATTTTGAGCTTACTAGTGCATGGAATGTCTCTTATTTAACTGAACATACAGGGCAGTGTTAAAAACTGTGGAGGCTTGTTTTCTAGTCATATCTCGCATACAAACTCTTCCAACCAGGACTCTTCAGTTTTAACTTTTAATGACATATCACTTGGTAATGCTATAATGCTGAGTATCCCATCATCCATATCAGGTATTGAAAAACAACATGTGAAGTCATTTTCAGGTTTTGAAAATGACCAGAGCAGATAAAGCACACATGAAGATCTTTGTGTCTCTCTGTCTAGCCTTTCCCTCACCTGCCCCTTTCCAATTCCCTCTCCGTCCTTTTGCCCCTACTTACAACCCAGCTAAGGACTTGAAGCCTGATTCTGACTCCTGCCTCTTAAGGAATGATTCAATCCTGTTTCAGTTGTTTATCCTTGGTGCCCTCAGGAGGTGGACTATGCCTCTAACCTTTTACTTCTGTCTGGAATGAATTGTGTGATTTCAGGAATTTGGACACCTCTGATGTGGCAAGAACCCCAGGCTGCCTGTCCTTGCTGCTTTGTCCACTGGCTGTTCCCACAGCAAATTTCCTTCTAGCCCATTCTTCCTTTCCTTCGAAGACTTTCTTCCTTGGCTTGCTAAGTTTAGTGCCTCATTCTCTCCTTAGTTCTCACGTGTCTTGTTTTCTCCTGTCCAGAAGATTGACTTTCTCATTCTGACATTCGTCCTACAATGGATCCAAACTTTGTTTTCAGCTCTGCCTCCAGTAATGAAGTTTACTAGATGGTGACATTAGAAGAACAATCCTCTTGGTTAATGAAGATAGTGCACATGTTTTCTGAAGGACTGAGCAAGTGAAGCTTCTGTCACTACAGAAGGAAAATACACAGTGAAGAAATGTTTCTTTTCTTCTCTGCAGGAATTGTTATAGCAATAAAGGAAACTAACACATTTTTCTTCAAATTCCATTCTGTGTGAACAATCAGCTGTTTTCACCTTTCACATTCCTGTCCTATGCAGTGGTGGTATCTACGTGCATCTTAGAAGTATATTTCTTTTTACTCCAAGTGATTATGGTTGGAAAAAATTAGTTAATGTGGGAATATCTTGGGTAATAACAGCTTCTCATTTTGATTATTTCCCTTTAGGAAAGACACTGCTGATCCTGTAACATGGAGGATTGTCTTCATACCTCATCTGAGAATCTGTCCAAATTGGTCAGCTGGGCCCACAGCCATGGGACCATTTGCAGCCTCATTCCAAACCTGAAACATTTGCTTTCTGAAGGTTCCCATGGGAACCTGACTGCAATGTGGGGCTGTAGTGCTGGCCATGCTTACCACTGGCCACTAACAGCTACTTGCAGAGCTGGGTCCCAAGAGAGGGTTTGTTTCCAGGACAACCGAAGTTTTAATTCTGATAGTCCCAGTATAATTGGGGTGCCTTCTGAGACACAGACTAGCCCCGTGGAAAGATACCCTGGGAGACCTGTGAAGGCAAAGCTGGACTGTAACCGTACCAGAGACTCTTGTGACTTCTCTTACTGCAGTGAGCCCTCTGAACTGGATGAAGCTGTTGAGGAGTATGAAGACGAAAACACACTGTTTGACATGGTTTGCGAGTCTTCTGTTACAGATGAGGACAGTGACTTTGAACCCCAAACTCAGAGACCTCAAAGCATTGCTCGAAAAAGGCCAGGAATTGTCCCATCTTCCATCCATTCAGGTTCCCAGGGACAGATGGTTGATGAGTGCAGTAATGATGTCATCATCAAGAAAATCAAGCAAGAGATTCCAGAAGATTATTACATTGTGGCAAATGCAGAGCTTACTGGAGGAGTGGATGGACCAGCCCTTTCATTGACACAGATGGCAAAGCCCAAGCTTCAAACTCATGCTGGTCCCTCCTGTGTAGGGTCTGCTAAACTGATTCCCCATGTAACATCTGCCATCAGTGCGGAGCTAGACCCACACATTATGTCAGCATCCCCCTCTGTGATCTCCAGACCAATCATCCCAAAGACTGCTAGGGTATCTCTGGCTTCACCAAACAGAGGACCCCCTGGTGCTCATGGCACTGCCCACCAGGTGACCATGCAGATGCCTGTGAGCACATCACATCCTAACAAACAGATCAGTATCCCTTTGTCTGCCCTTCAGCTGCCTGGACAGGATGAGCAGGTTGTTTCTGAGGAGTTCCTGCCCCATTTGCCTAGCCAAGTCTCATCTTGTGAGGTAGCCCTTTCTCCCTCGGTTAACACAGAGCCTGAAGTGAGCTCCAGTCAACAGCAGCCCCCCATTGCTCCAACCATAACCACTGAAGCCACCGCACAGTGCATTCCAGGTATGGAACTCGAGGTGACCTTAAGTCCCTCATCCACATACTTTAGAGAATTCTGCGCCGTCAGCACTTTAAGACTATTGGTGTAATTTGCTAGGGTGTAGTCATTTTTCATTCTCAGGAAGACAGAAATAATGAAATATGTTTCATGTAATGAATACTATGGAGGAACTCCATCTGAAGATGACCTTTCGGCAGATGCACCTGTGGGCTGAGATGGTGACTGGAAGATTGTACTGTTGATGGCCATATTTAAGGTTCATATCCAACCTTAGCTGAGCTTTTTATAGTACATTTATTTTTTAAAACATTTCTTTCTTCTATTGGTATCAAGGTAGTTAAATCAACTTGATGTTGGATAAGGTATATGATAATAGATTTTCTTTCTTTATTTATTTGAACCAGTTTCTTATTGCTACTCATTCTAGTGTGATAATTTAAACTGATTTTTCAAAAAGCAACAGGTAACTTCTTCAACAAGTATTTGATCCCATCTTTCAAAACTTAAAAAAAAAAAAAAAATCAGATACATTTCTGGAGTAGGCCAGCTTATCTCAGTACATTCACATTGAGAGGCTTGAATTATTCACAGCTGCTACCTCTACAATTCTAACATTCTAAAGCTCTTTAATTCAAATATGTGTTGTTTATTTGAGCTAAGATATTGCTATATAAAGGGGGTTTGATGCCCATACTTTGTGGGGGTCTATAATTCAAATCTAAAAGGACACAAGTAGATATATGGACAAAGGTGAATAGACCCACAGAGAATATAGAAAGTGGCACGCTGTGGCACATTTAGTCCTCAAAAGGGCCATGTGTTTGGGAGAAACATCCTCTGTATAATATTTATTTATTTATTCATGTATATGAGTGCTCTATCTGCATGTAATGGTAGAAGAGGGCATCAGATCATGCTGTAGATGGTTGTGAGCTACCATGTGGCTTCTGGGAATTGAACTCAGGACCTTTGGAAGAATAGCCAGTGCTCTTAACTGCTGAGCCATCTCTCCAGCCCCCAGGGAAATATCCTTAAAAGACTGAGCTACCTGTGTCTTTGGCCTGAAATTTTCTAGAATTAAGTTGCTTTTACAAATATGCATTTACAGTTACAGTTTCAGCCTCAAGGTCTCCAAAGGGAACTCACCACTGAAGACATTTCTTCCAAGGCCCTGCTGACAGTAATGACACATGCTGAAAATGGTCATTTCATCCAGTTGCTTTAAAAATCATGCTGGTTGAAAAATTGTAGCATTTTATATGGTTGTTTTTCTTAACTTTTTATTGAAATATGATTCATATCATAAAAAACATTGTTAAAAA
This sequence comes from Cricetulus griseus, assembly GCF_003668045.3. NCBI lineage: Eukaryota > Metazoa > Chordata > Mammalia > Rodentia > Cricetidae > Cricetulus > Cricetulus griseus. The sequence continues at coordinate 84,076,196 of NC_048595.1, read as the reverse complement.
TTTTATGAATGTTTGTGTCTGAGTACATATGTATATCACATGCTTGCCTAGTGCTCAAGGATGTCAGAAATGAACATCAGATTGTGAATCTTCTTGTGGGTACTGGAACTGAACCCAAGCTGTTTGCAAGAGCAACGATTGCTCTAACTGCTGAGCCATCGCTAGGTGCTAAAAGCATCCCTTGAAGTGCTGCTCAGCCCCAGAAGAAGCCCTCTACTCAGCAGTTTCTCTTCTCTTCTCTTCTCTTCTCTTCTCTTCTCTTCTCTTCTCTTCTCTTCTCTTCTCTTCTCCCACTTCTTGGCAACAACTTACCTGCTTTTTATGAATTCACTTATTCTATATATTTTACTATAACCTCTTGTGACTACTTTGATTTAGTGTGGTATTTTCAGGATCAATCCATATTAAAGCATTTTTTATTGCCACATAACATTTTACTATAAATACATCATACTTCATTTTTCTTCAGTCGATGCCCAGACATTTAGCCTGTTTGCTCCATGAACATTTATATACAATTATTATGTGAGCATTTCCTTTGATTTTTGTGTGGGCAGCTACCTCAGGATGAGAAGCCACAGGTCTGTTTTCTAAAGCCACTTGGTTTTAACTCTTAGCACTAATGGAAAAAGGGTTCCTGTTTCTCTGTATGTCACCAATACATTATTTTCCATGTTTGAAAAATGCCTCCTTTACTTTTCAACACCAAGGAGGCAGAGGCAGACAAATCTCTGTGAGTTTGAGACCTTCCTGGTCTACATAGCAAGTTCTAAGTCACCTGGGGCTACATAAGGAGACCCTGACTTAAAACAGAAAATTGCTATGCTATAGCATGTATAACGTAGTCTTATGATCTAGCCTTAGTATTCCAATAACTAATGGTATTGATTTTTTTCATGTTCTTATTAGTCATATATGTATATTATTTTGAAAAATTTCAGATTCTTCACTTTAAAAATAGATTCTCTTGTCTACTTTAAGTTCTAAGAGTTCTATGTATTCTGAATGTAAATTTCTTACATGATTTGCAAGTATATTCTCCTATTCTGTAGGCTCACACTCTCTCATTCATCCATCCATCCATCCATCCATCCATCCATCCATCCATCCATCCATATATTCTCCCTCCCTCACCTCCCTCTATTTTCCCACGCCCCCTCTCAGAGGAAGGCTCTGAACTTGTAATCTTTTTTCCTCTACCTCCCAAGTGCTAGAATTACAGGTATTACCATATCCAATTATGCTCTTTCTTAAAGAACTTTATACTTTAATTATTGTGAATCCTGTGGGCTAATCTTCACATTGCTGGACACATGTCTCTCAGGAAGAAAACATCTTTGTATTAGGAAATCTAATTTTTAATATATGGAGGGTATAAGCAATACTTTTCACTTAAGTAGTTGGTTTATTCCCCTCTTTTTTTTTTTTTTTAAATCGGAGACAACCAGGCAGAGTTTTCTATATTCTCAATTTATATTTAATACAACAATTCAGAAATGTATTTTGCAGGGTCATCCAATGTGTTCACCAGCTTACTAAGACCCACACTGACCCTGTGAAACAACTTGTGGGACTTGACTGAACACCACATTTGCATGTTACGGTATGATTTGGAAAAGAAATTCAACCTTTTTGAAAAAAGCGTTATTCATTCTTTGACTAGATGTATTACATTAGGGTTTTTTTTTTCTTCCTTTATTGAAATTGTACTTCTTATATCAGCTATAATAATCAGGCATGACCAAGATAGCTTGTACTGCATCCAGCCATGAACTGATCTGACCTTACGCTCACAAGGAGAATTAGTTTGACCCAATGTAGAATGCTCAAGAAAAGCACTCTGAAGAGCCAGTAATGTCAGGCTTCTGAGATGGTTGTTTTTGCTATTTATTCTTTAGGCTTTTTGATTCTTTTGGGGGACTCACCACAGCTCCCAAGTAAATCACACATGGAGGCTTATTCTTAATTATGAATGCCTGGCCTTAGCTTGACTTGTTTTTTGCCAGCTTTTCTTAACTTAAAATATTTCAGCTACCTTTTGCCTCTGGGTTTTTTCCTTTTCTTACTTCTGTACATCTGGCTGGGTGACTGGCCCCTGGTGTCCTCCTCCCCTTGTTTTCTCCCCTTGTTCTCTTGTTGCTTGCTCCTTTTCCTTGTTTTCTCCTTCTGTTTATTCTCTCTGCTTGCCAGTCCCCGCTGTCCTTGCTATTGGCTGTTCAGCTCTTCATTAGACCATCGGGTATTTTAGGCAGGTACAGTAACACAGCTTCACAGAGTTAAACAAATGCAACATAAACAAAAGTAGCACACCTTAAAATAATATTCTCCATCAAGATGTTCTTCTCATGTTGTGGAAATTTCCAACATGCTACTGGCTTCAGAGAAACTCTGTTTGGACTGGAAACAGCATCGAGATTAATAAACCGCAATCAACACTTCCCTTTTGTTCAAGTTACATAAACTTAACATAATTCACCTTTACTTCCTGAAGCCCAAACTAGGTTCAAAATATATTCTAAATTTTAAAGTTTAACTTATTTACTTGTGTTTGTATGTTTTTTTTTTACAGTTGATCTCGCACACACACACACACACATAATCCAGTATATACAAATGTGTGATTACAGTATAAGTGGACCCTACACAGTTTATGTATAAAGAGTGATTAGGACTAAAGAGAAAAGCTGTGGGAAGATAGCTGAATCATTGATTCAGCCTGAAACAAAGAGGAGTTGTTCCAGTTTTAGTGGTACCATGCAATCATTGGAGCACATTAATAGTAAACCCAGAGTCATCTCAGATGCGTTGGTGTCATATTAAGGAATGAAATCAAAGCACTTCCTATTAGTATCATTTCACCAAGAGTGAGCCCAGACTTGAATTCTCTCCTTCACTCTCCATGTTCCTATCTATTGTGTGAGACTGAACCTGTAACTGCCTGAAGGTGGTCTTGTGAATTTGTCCATGTGTCTCTCCTTAACAAAGGACTTTGCTCTTGTATTGAACAACACAGGAAACAGCACAGGAATGAGGGATACTTTACAGAAATCTTTAACAGAGTTTTACATGGGGTTATGTCACTGACCAGCTGATCCAGATAACAAATAGTATTACAAACATCATTGTTTACCAGGCAATATCTGCATGTTGCAAGCAATGTTTATACTAGATATCCATTTTATAATGAATATCAACCTCTGCTTTTTCTTTTTACAGCAAATGATCATTAGAATACATAGACATTACTATAGGAGCCAGGTACAGCACACACCTTTAATCCCAGCACTCCAGAGGAAGGAAGATCTCTGTATATTTGAGGCTAGCCTAGTCTATATAGTGACTTCTGGGAGAGCTAGAGTTATGTAGAGAGACCCTGTCTTAAAAAAGAAAGAAAGAAAAGAAAAGAAAAGAAAGAAAGAAAGAAAGAAAGAAAGAAAGAAAGAAAGAAAGAAAGAAAGAAAGAAGATTGCAGCTATACATTTGCTTAGGTTATAAAGGTTGATTACATGAGAGGTCTAAGGCAAGTAAAGTTGGTTGTTAAATTGTTCTCTTAAAGGGGTGTATGTGTTAAACAAACAGGCTGAGTACACAGTAGGCTAGCAGTGGTAAGTCATCTAGAGGTGTATTATTAACCTTGTCTTCGAGGTCCAGCAAAAGTTCTATTTTTTTTTTTTAGAATGTAGAAGATATTTCCATAATGCATTGCCACAATTAATGCTGATATTATTTAAATTTTGTTCCCTTATTTTGGTTCAGAATGGAATTTATAAAGTTGTGAAATATTAAGGTGTGAATCAGAGCATTGATTTTCATATCATTCCTGTCATTCTGCTCAATATAGATTTTAGCAGTAAGCAAAGTGAACAAATATTAGAATTACTAGCAGTAGCTTAGATTCCATTAAGTTTTGAGGTTTCTATGTAGCTCATTTGTCATGATGAGAGTTAAAGCCACATTGTGCCATGAATTACATTTTTATGTCTGTTTGTTAAATATTTTCTTGTATCTGTAACTTTGTTGTACTGGGTAGTTTTATGTCAACTTGATACAACTAAAGTAATCCTAATTAAAAATAATAAGTGTACTATAAAAGTATAGTAGATAAAAAATAAGTGGGATGTCTGTTTTGATCATACATCATGTGTGGAGTTTGTAGAACCCAAAGTTTCTTTGGGTGAGTGAGTAGGTGCCAAGCATTACCGTAGCCTTTCTTTGGAGAGGGGTACATCTCTGATGCCATATTGTAAATGGCACTTAGATAAGTGTACAGCGATGGTTCATGTTCCCATCTAACACAGCTTGCTTAAGTTTAGCTGACACGATTCACCTTGAGTGGACTCAGGCAGCAGTTAATGATGGCCATGGGCAGGTGCGTGATAGGCTAATATGGGTGTTTATTTCTTGGTTTTTAACTAAACTGACTTAGTTTACTAGAGGTTTACTTCTTTTATCAGCACTCCTGATTTTATAAAGGATGAAGGACATTACCCCATTCCCACCCAAATTTCCTGGTAGACCTGGGTCTAGTAGGGTTTCATAGGGACCCCGACATTCCTAATAAGACTGAAGCAGCACAGCAGGACAAAGGCCACAGCCGCACCAGATCACCATGCTCTTCTGTAGACTACAAACTACACTCAGGCTCCATTCAACTCACTTTAAAAATGTCTTTCTTCACTGAAAAATTAACCCATCTTTAGTGTATGTGATTTTTTTCTATTTTTAAAAGCATTTAAAGCTAGTTTAGTTAAAAACCAAGAAATAAGCACATACATTAGTTAAGGCCTTCACTGTTAGGCATCCGTAATATCACTGTCTTCCTCCTCCATATCTTGTCTCTTTGGAAGATCTTCAGGGGCCATAAAAGGCAGAGCTGCCATCTCCTGTGACAACAGTACTGCTTTGTCTTTAATACCTGTTAAAGAACCTACCTAAGACTGTTCTTACCATCTTATTTTGTGTATGTGTAGGCATACCTTGATCTGGTTAGAAAGTAGTATGATTTAGTAAGCATATGAATTAGCTCACTTATCATAAAGTGTTATGCTGTGTATAATGGTGAGTGCTGCACTCTTATGCTTTGTTAACATTGACATCACTACATACAGGAAGCCAGTGTAATGAATGCCCTATGCAACTGTGATAGGTATGACTGCCAAGCAAGAACTTGTTTCCCGTTTTTGTGTAGTTGTTACTGTTATGTGTAGCCTGTCTTTGGTTGAAATATTGGCATGTGAAACCCGAATGTGATAGAAATAGTAACTCAGTCTGTCATGTCTCTTGAAAATATATTGAATCCTAATTTTGTTGGTACTGTTTGGGAAGTACAGATTTTCTTAAACCTTTCATTGTCTGTTTAATCTACCATCTTTTCTGCATTTGGTATTTTATTCAGGAAGTCCTTTCCCTGCCTTAAGATCAGGTAAATAGCTATTTAGGGGGTGTGGAATGTCTCAGTGGTACAACTGGGTTAGATTCCAGGCATTTGCAATGAAAAAAGGCATTTTAAAGATAGTTATCTAGGGCTGGAGAGATGGCTCAGCAGTTAAAAGCATTTGTTGCTCATGCCGAGGGATGGGGTGCAATTCTCATCACACACATGGTGGCCCACAGTCATTCATAACTCCAGTTCCAAGGGATTCAGTGCCCTCTTCTCCATACATGGCAGGCAAAGAACTTACTTAAAAATTAAAATTAATTAATTAAAAATAGTTATTGTTTGTTCCTCTGATTCTTCTATGATCTTTTCTTTTCTCTTTTTGACATTTAAAACTCTAAAGTAGAATATATTGGGGGTGAAATTTGATGTCATTATATTTTTCAAGGTTCTAGAATAATTTACTGAACACTTCCCATTTCAAGTGAATTAATGTATCACATTTTTGTTTGCAATCTAGTCTGTTTCTAGTTTTTACTATTTTATTGATCTCTTTGTCTGTTTTCTTAGAATTTTTACCCCATGGTTATATTTTATATGAAACAAAATACAGTTAGAAAGAAGTGGTATAGTCTAAATTGTTTACTGTCCTTCTTGAAAAATTACTTATTAAAATTGAGCTTAATAAGTTTCTAAAAATTAATAAAGGTGTATATTGCTTTCTGTGATTTGTTTCATGATGACACAATAAATAATGACTTCTTTTGTCAGAAACAGAAACTGAGTTAAATCAAAGAAGAAAATTAATTGCCTTTCAGGCTAGATATAGATCTTCAAGTAAGCATTCCTTCAGGGTTCAGATACCATCTACGTCTTGCTATCTTCAACCTTGGCTTTCTCAGTACATTATTTGCTTCGTCTCCGATTCTTGATTTACGTGTGGAGTGAAGTTGATTGTGCTAGCTGGTGATGTGTCTGGCAGTTGCTCCTGATCCAGTCTTAGGAATATCAGGTCCCTACCCCAGAAATAATATTGAGTTCAGTCCTAGGTTAGCCACATAGCTAGAGATAGGAGTCAGGATGAAGTTTACAGGATAAGAATATTCTTAGAAGTTCCAAACTTGAGACAGATAGCAGACAGAGCTACCTACTACTGTTATGTGCAGTGAGTCTAAGATGTTTTGTATGAGCGGAGAGAAAAGGTTATACCATTTAGAGTTATACTGGCATATACTCGATCAATGTTCTAAAAGATAGGAATATGTAAAATGTGTATACGTACGTGTATACACACATGCATGTACTCTTTCTACATTGCTGTATTCTTCAAAGATGTGTGTGCCTCTTACAAAAAGGAGCAAGACTGAACTTGGCCTGCTTTACCTTTTCCCATACCTCTTACAGGAAAGCATGAGGCGGAAGCTTTGAAAGGTGTGAGAGACAGTAAACAGCTTCAGGTTCTTTTTGCTGTCATTCTTCTCTTTACAGAATGCTTGTCCGAGGATCGTATGGTAGGCAGCCTGGCTGTGCAGAACTTAAAATAAGATATTTTTGAATTGATGCCTCCTGCTGGCTTGTAACCACTCTTGCAAATTAACAATTTGTTTTGTAAAAACCAATTGCAAGATTGTAAGGTAAAGTACTAAGGAGGGGGCCTGACCTATGATAAACATTTAGTAACCGAGTAATCCCCACCAGTATTAGTGCTTTCATTGTCCTTGTTAGAGTACACAAGTACTCTTAGGAAGTGATGTAGGTTCTGATCCTATGCCTGAACCATTGCTTCCTCTCTCCCTCTTATTTTCAGGTAATGCCTAGTACTTGTCCAAATCCCCAAAAGATTTAAAGTAATCATTTAGTTTTCTGAGAATCGTTTTTACAAAGACCTAGATTTTAATGTAAAGATTGTCAGGAGCAAGAAAGCAATATGTGTCTTAGTTTTGTTTTTATCCTTCCCCCTAAGCATCTGAACAAGTTACTTGCACTTAACAAAACCTCTTTTCAAGATCAGCTGGCTATGTGATATGGCAGACACTTGTGCTGGGATGGCGAAGAATCAAAGATGAAGGTCAAATTCCCTGTCAGTGGGAATACCATTATTTAAAGGGGGCAGACTGACCAACTACTTCCCGTGTGTAAGGTGTAGTGAAATACATGTGTGGAACAGTTGACCAGGCTTTCAAGAATACATGGAAGACTATTTCAGATAGAGCAACATGAACAAAGGCAGGAGGGCTGTGGACACGGGAAGAATGTTGAAGAGTGTAAGGGGTTGAGCGTGGCTTGAGAACAGATTCAGGGGAGATGGGAGGCTGGGTGCTGAAAGACAAGCTGGAGTCACCTGTGAAAGTTTTGCATATGATGTCACAGTACCCTGCAATTCCTTACCTTAGAAGATCCTGCTCTTATGGTATTAGTGCCCCAGGCAAGAGTGGCTGCTCACATATAGCAACACATTGGAGAAGAGGCAGAACAGTGTTCAAGGGTGTAGAGACCTGTGGGGATCTTTGCTAGTTACACATTCCCTGTTAAAAGCACAGCACTGTTATAGACAGCGCCAAAAAGTCTTAAGGACACAGAACTCTACAGTGAAGTCATGTGTACAGTTCTCTATGTGGACAAGAGTTCTGAGGTGTGCTTTGACCATCCATTCACCTACTAATTCAGCAAATACCCACTGTAAGCCTACCAAGGGCCAGGTTCAGGTTGGATGACACTAACACAGCAATGGACTGATGCTTACAGTGTTGGGTGAAAGACCCCCTCCCAGGTCTTGCCCTCTCAAAACAACCTAGGTTGATCAGCAGCTGGTTTGGTGATTTAGGCTTGTAATCCCAGCACTTGGAAGGCTGAACTCAGGCAGGATGGCTAACTCAAGCACAGTTTGGTCTACATACCAGACCCTGGTCTCAAAATATATATATACATATATATATATATATATATATATATATATATATATATATATATATACATTTTTTAAAGAACAAAAGTCAGTTTCAAATGTGTGATATTGTTAATCAAATTGAATGACTTTGTGTAAATTGTTTGCCTTTGGAGAACACATTTATTAGGACTGTTTTAGGATGATATATGACTCAGAAGTAGTGGCTAGATGAGCAGTTAAGCTGCTATGATAGATGAAAGCCAAGTCTTTCTTAGCCAGAAATTAAAAGTGGAGAAGCTACAGGCAAGCCAGTCCTCATAATTTATTCAAAAATGCTTTCTACTCAGCTATAAATAAGCCTAGTTATATTAAAATTGTAATTTTATTTTTGCAGACAACTGACAACCTATCTCTAAAATTTAAAAATACTATTATTACTTTGTAGCTCAGGATGGCCAGGATCCCCAAGATCCTCCTGCCTTTGCCTCTAAGTGCTGGGTTAAAGGTGAGCAGCAACATGCCTCACGGGGCCTGTAGTTTTCAAGGAGAAGCAGGATGGGCTGAAATAACTGTATCTGCTTGGCATTTGTAACTGCATACTTAATGCAGTAGAAAGCAACTTCACAATTTTTTATTTTATGTCACATATGATTATTATGCCTGTGTAGATGTCTGTGGACTACAAGTGTGCTTGGTACCCAGGGAGGCCAGAATAGGGTGTCAGTTCCCATGGAACTGGAGTTACAGGTGGTTGTGAATCACCATGTGGGTGCTAGGAATCCATCCTGGATCTTCTGGAAGAGCAGCCACTGCTTATAACCACTTAACCATCTCTTTAACTCCCTAGAAAGCAACTTTTAATATTGAAATTCACAGACTATGTCTAACATTTTATAGCTTTATGTTCCCCCTCACCCCTTTTTTTTCCTTTAAAGACAGGGTCTTGCTATGTAGCTCTGGCTATCCTGGAATTTACTATATAGACCAGGATGGATGCAAACTCATAGAGATCTGCCTGCCTCTGCCTCTGCCTCCCGAGTGCTGAGATTAAAGGGCATTCACCACCTCACCCAGCTTTGACTGGTTTATTTATATTGGTACCTCTGAAAAATAAGAATTAAGGATAGACTTTTGAGATAGGATCTGGCAGAAACATCTTTGTACTTTAATTCTTTACAGTGAATGTGTTTCTTTTTTAAAAAATAAAAAGGTGTTTTTAAATAACAAAAAAACAAAACATGAGAAAGTGACACTCATTCTGTCACTGTTTCTGTTAGGCTTTTCCCAGCTCCTCTGCTGTATCATAAGACCTTCTTAACTCCACTGACTGGAGCTCAGGCAGCTTAGCCAGCACGTAACTAGCTCACAGACACAAATTCAAAGACTGAGGGGAAAACACAAGTTGCAAATGATTTCTATACAGAATGCTGTTCCAGTGGGAGCCAGCGGGGGCTCATCCTTTTTTCATTTAAGTCATTAGTTTCAGAGCTGACAATTGAAAGGAACAGAAAAGAACTTGTCTGACTGGCTACTGTGAGTCTGAGCTGATCAGATGGGATGTGGTTCTGGAGGTAGCAGGTTAAAGGAATTGTCACAGACCAGAGCCAAGGGGAAAGGGATCTAGATGACACCAAGTGCCACCTGTAAGGTAGACTTACAGATGTGTAACTGGGAAGTTCTGTGAATGAGGGCCTTGGATTTTAGTGAATACCCTGCAGTTTTTGCAGAAGTTTACTCATTTATTGAAACAATTCGTATGGCATAGACCCCTCCCATCTAAGTGCAGCTTGGTGATTCCTGTCCCCACTGGATAGTGTTTGTGAGCCTCATTCCTCATTGCTTCCTCCCCTTCCACCTTTACCTTCAGTCCCTAATTTTAATTTAGGCTCTTCTGATTTTTCAAATATTATATTTATTCTTTAAGAATTTCATTCTGTTTGTGATGTGTGTGTTTTTTTTTAATTTTATGCATATGGGTGTTTTGCACATGAGTTTTTGTACCCAGAAGAGGGTGTCAGATTCCCTGGAATTGGATTTATGGATGGTTGTAAGCCACCATGGGGGTGCTGGGCATTGAACCTGGATGGGTGTTCTGAAGATCAGCCAGTGCTTTTAACCATTGAGCCGTCTTTCCAGCCCTACAATGTGTGTTTCATACACCTCACTTTCCTCTCTGGTTCCCCCCAGACTCTCCTAACTTCTTTTCTTGTTTCCTCCTGTAACTGATTGGTAAAGTTAGTGCTACCCATACGCACATGGGTTTAACCCACACACATGGGTTGGGGCCATTCACTGGAGCAGGAGCAACTTGTCAGTGGCCACACCCAAGAAGAAAAATGACTCTCCTTCCCTTAGTAGCTGCCAACTGCTAGTAGTTCCTCAGCTAGAGGTGGGGTTCTCACAACCTCCTCCCTGTGGCGCTGGAAAGACAGCGTTTCACAGCATCCTCCGTCTTCCTCTGGCTCTTGTGTTTCTGTCCACTCTTTGCTCACGTTTCCTGAATGTCTGAGTTGTAAGGCAGTTTGATGTAGATGTCCCATTAGGGCTGAGCACTCAACAATTACTTATTTTTAGCACTTTGACCAGTGGAGTCTCTGTATCAACTGCTACCTACTGCAAAAAGAAGCCTGTCCAAGATGGAGAGCAGCTGAAATGTATGGGCACGAACATAAATATTCAGCAGGCAGTTTGACAATATGATGATTGAGCAAAACAACAATAGCAGGTTCCCCACTGGCATTATGACCTCCCAAACTGTGGGCTTTTGACCCCATTTACAGTACCAGGCTGTCTTAGTTAGGATTTTATTGTTGTGATGAGACACTATGACCACGGAAACTCTTATAAAGGAAAGCATTTAATTGCAGCTGGCTTACATATAGCTCAGAGGTTTAATCTAGTGTCACCATGATGGGAAGCATGGAGGCATTCAGGCAGGCACGGTGCTGCTGGAGAAGGAGCTGAGAGTTCTAGATCCTTATCCATCAAAGCCAGAGCTACTCCATCAAGGCCATACCTCCTAATAGTGTCACTCACTATGAACCTATTGGGCTCATTTTCATTCAAACCACCACACTGGTATAAATTCCTTCCTATGGAGCCAATCTCAAAACCAAGCATAATGTGGTTGGCTACTTTGTATCTCTAATGCCATTGTTGTACCAGTAGGTACATCTTACCCAACTGGTCAGTATTTGAGCATCCTGGGTAAGTCCATAGATAACCACCAGCCCAGTGGCCTGCATAGACCCTCTGGCACAGCTCCTGACCTTGTATCTCTGGGTTTACCTATTTTAGACAATTCATATACCATTCAGTATTGAATAATTCAGGAAGGTTTTGTTTTATTTTTGTCTCAAGAAGTGTTTTAAGTCCTCGGTTTCTATCTGGCTTTGGTTCTTGAGGACGTATTTAATTTCCTAACTCTTGTTCCTCATTTCCTGTTCAGACATATGCTATTTGTCAAATTGTAAACTGGTTTCATAGTCTATGTTTTCTTGGACTTCATTTTTCCTCTTTGTATGTTTAGACACGCCCATGTTATATATGAGTACTTCATTCCTGTTTAAGGCTAGATAGTATCCATTGTGTAGATGTGACACATTTTGTCAGTTTGTGAACACTATGTTTTCCATTTTTGTCTCTTAATGGAAAAAAATCTCAGTTGTGAACACTCTGGTTCTGGTTTTTGTAATTTTTGAGACAGGGTTTCTTGGTGTAACAGCCCAGGCAGTTCTGGAACTCAATCTGTAGACCAGGCTGGCCTCAAACTCACAGAGATCCACCTGCCTCTGCCTCTGCTCCTGAGTGCTGGGATTGAAGGTGTGTGCCACCACCACCAGGCTTCAGATTCAGGTTTTAATGTGGACAGATGTTTCCAGTTCTCTTGCGAATGTACCTTAGCAGTAAGCTTGGCAAATAATATGGTAGCTCTGTGTTAGTCATCTCCAGGAACTGCTGTACCATTTTGTTTTCCATCAACATATGTGGGTCTAACTTGTAGATTCTTGCCAACATATGTTGCACTCAGCCTTTAATTATGACCAAATCAACACTGGATTAAAGCGCTGTATCTCATTGTGCTTTCAATTTACATTTCTCTAATGAATGATAATCTTGAGCATCTTTTTATTGTTTGGGCCATATTTAATATGATAATTTTAAAACATTAGAAGCAGCCATATGTTTTTCACTCAAGTCAACGATGTCTAGTAAATCTTGCTACTCTGGGTATAATTATGTATGTATACTTATACCATTATTCACTTTTTTATCTCTAAGTGATTTATAGGAACCAAGTTGTTGGTTTTCCTATAAGGTCCATGTGGCTCATAATAATTGGGGAATAATAAAATGCAAGCACAAAATGATACCAAAGTGGCAAAGCAATACCATAGGACAACATAGCACACAATAATCTGTTGAAGTATCCAAAGAAATTACTAGATTTCCTGTTTTTTATTTAGACTAAGAATTTCTGAATGACAACAGGGAGAGAGAATAGGTGGGGCATCACTTTTGGAAGAGTTCACTCAAAATATTTTTCACCAATGATGTATATGTATAGGGAGACACTGTAACCATGCCTCCTAAGGGCTGGGTATAGGTGTGCCTGACCATGCCTGTCAGGGCGTGGTCAAGGTGAGGTCAGGATGACTTGGGATAGGTTTTTAAGGGGCTGCAAGCACATGGGAGCCCCTCTCTGTCCTAGCTGCCTCGCTGCCCCTGGCACGCTCTGGCTTGCGTTTGGCAGGTGTTTATCTGAATAAAGATATCTTAACCTTACAGACTACGGATCATCTTTGCTCTCATTATATATGTGTATGAAAATGTCATAATGAAATCCATTATTTATATGATAGATAGAAAAATTAATTTTAAAAAATCAGTTTTTACATATAGATATGTACAATCAAGAAGGTTTGAGGGCCTCAAACATAGTTAGAAGAGTAGCTAAGTCTAGTTGAGAGTTAAACTACTTGCGTTAGTGCTTAAAGTTCATTCGCCAGGAAGAAATGACTCCATATAAAATTGTAATATCTATTGTTTCTATAAATCTATGATTTGATTCAAAGCACACAATTAAATATTTTTGAAAATGTTTGAATTCTTACTTTGCAGATAACTTTAGTCTTGAGTATGCTAAAATTTATGTAATGGTTACCAGCATTTTAATACTTTGAATACTGTTGTAATTAGTGCTTCTAAACTGTTCTCTATTGTAGAAAGCAGGCATCTCATTGTTAAAGGCCTTATTTATTTTCTTTTGCTTTTATTTATAACTGGGTGATAGGATGCTAACCTACATGGAAAAATACTTTATTTTTTATTTTACAATGAAATTTTCTAAAATGTGCTTTATTGTCATCACTGACCGACTTAGAGAAATTAGCATCTTTGTTCTATTAGGTTATTGCTTCTTGGGTGAAATTTAATGAATATTAATAACTCAGTTCAAAAGGAGATAATTTATTAGTGTTTTATACATTTCCATTTTTATGTTATTTGTTTTCCTTGGGCATTATGCACCATACATCTTTTACTTCAGGTTGATTAATAACTGCTTTTTGTTTTTTACATTATTATGCATTTTCTATATAAGATGTCTTCATATTTTTATTTGTACTGACTAAAATATGCAGTCATATAAATGAGGTGTAAATGGGAAGGAAGAAGCAGTTTCTAATCATTAGTTTCTGATAATTTGTGTAATGGATATAGTGTTTTATTTCATACCCATCATATGTTACCTCGTGTTATCTTTGTTCTCACTTGTTGAAGCCAGAGAAATTTGATAAGCTCATGATGAGGACTTTTACCTTTTACTTCTTCAATTCTGTTGTGCCAGAGGGTAGCACTTGTTTTTTTGGTTGTTTTGTTTTTGTTTTTGTTTTTTTGGGTTTTTTTTGTTTGTTTGTTTGTTTTGAGGTGAGTCTTACTATAGAGCTGGTGACTGTCCTGTAACTTACTATACAGATCAAGCCAACATTGAACTTACAGAAGTCCTCCTGCCTCTCTCTCCCAAGTGTCATGTGCCTGGCTGACATAGAGTGACTCTTAACTTCCTAACCCCTTTGCAAGGTATGGAGTCATCGTTGATTAGCTCTCTGGTTAATTTGTGTAAAATAGCAGCAGTAACATCCGATGCTGCTGACTTGCTAGTGACTTGTGATACTTCAGCCCTCCCAATGCTGTGACAACAGAATCATACAAACTCCACTTTACAGGGGAAGAAGTTAGTCACAGGAAGGCAGTGGTAGGTGTCCAATTCAGACCCTGGAGTCTGAATTGTGCTCAAACTTGCGCACTCCTGACCAAGATGTTGGTTCTCTTGGCTTCCTCCAAAAGCATCACTGCCAAAACTTCTCCTCTTTCTTTCCTACTTCTAGTCTCTAGCTACTTTGGTTGGCCTCACAGAAGGGATGCAAATGAGGGTTTATAAATTGCAGTGTAGGCGGGCAGTGGGGGTGCACACCTTTGATCCCTTGAACTCTGTGAGTTCAAGGCCAGCCTGGTTTGCAGTGTGAGTTCCGGGAGAGCCACAGCTACACACAGAGATCCTATCTCACAAATATTAAGACAAAGCAAAAAAGCTGCAGCACTGGAAAAGAGGGCCCTGCACCTTGCCTCACCAGGGCAGACAGGGGTTTGGCAAACCTGTCCAGAGGACATGAGCTTGAGAATCTGGCCCCACCCCTCATCTGCCATATGGTGGCAGGGGCAAGGGAGAGAACCCCCCATCCCCGCCCTTTGCTTCCTGTGGCAGTAAGAGAGCTGGCTCTGCCCCTCACCAGCTGCAGCACCCCCCCAGTAGAGCAGGCCCTGGTGGTATAGATGGGGGTAAGCTGACCCTGAGGGCATGAAAGCAGGAAAACTGGCCTTACCCCTTGCTCAGTGCTGCATAGGATGAACTAGCCAGGGCAATGCTAAAGAGCTTACCCTGTAGGTGATGACAAGGGAGAACTGGTGGGTTGACCAACCCTGCAACTATGAAGGCCCTGACATCCACCTGATCTGTTATCTGCTGGAGCATGTGAAGGAACAGGTCCTGCAGACCCAAAGCTGCAGGATATCCAAGAGGAGTCTCAGTGAGGGCCCAGTATCGATGGTATAGCAGAAACCAGAGGTCTCCAACTGAACCAGTGACTGTTTGCAATGAACACTTACAAGTACAGATATATGGATAAAAGGGTTTACTGTGTGACTTACTGTGTCACACTACAGCTTCCATGATGAGATTTTTCTTTCTTTTTTGAAAATTTTCTCTTAAATTTTATTTTATTTGGTGGGGGAGGGTACAAAGGCAGAGGGCAGATACAAAGGGACAGGGAGATGAATGGGATTAAGATGCAAGATGTGAACAACACAAAGAATAAATAAAAGAAAGTTTAAAAAACAAAAGCAGTTGCAGTGTCCGCCGTACTCAGAGACACTTAAAGCAGTGCCTCCTTCCTGTGTTGAGGCACTGAATGTATTTTGTTGACTCTTTGAGCAGATATACAAATAACAAGACTTCCAGAAAGGAAAAGGACATATGGCTTGCAAGGTGCCTTAGCAGGTAAAAGCACTGTGTCACCAGGCCTGACAGCCTGAGGCAGTCTCCAAGACTCACCTGGTATAGAAAGAACTGACTCCCAAATATTGTTCTCTTGACTCCATGCAAACACTATAACACACATTCACCAAATGTAATAATAAATCATTTTTAAAAGAATGGGATATAATTTTCTGCTTTCTTTTAGCTTTATAGTTTTTTTACACAATTTTAATGTTCTGATACTTAAATTAATTAATTAAATTAATTCACTTATTTATCTGTAACTGCTGTTCACTTCTTCAATCATGGATGAATCTATGGTGAAAATAAAAGTCCCCAACTTCATGAAGCTCATACTGTAAGGTGGTATCACAGATGTTAGTCAGATAGTCACACACGCAGATTGCTAGAGATGATGTGGTAGAAAAGAGTGAGTATGTGCTGGGATTGGGAGGATTTGGGAAGATTCCCTCTGGAGAGTGGCATTTGCCTGAGAATTAAGGATGAGACCATAAGAAATGGGCAGGAGAATATTCCCAAAGGAGGACTCATGTGCAAACTCTGAATTGAGACACTCCTGGGTTAGTAAAAGAAGAGGGTGTTTGAAAACTTGTATGGATGCCACTGGAGCTGGAATGAAGAACGGGACTGGTGAGGTGGACCAGGGCTTTGTGGTAGGAATTCATGGAGGTCAAGCAGGGGAACAACACGACAGGCTGGAATGTAGAAGACGTATTCTCCTGCAGTGTGGAGAGCAGTTGGACTAGCGTGGTTGTGTGCATAACGAATGCCCTAGAATCAACTAGGGATTTCTGAGCCAACTGCAGATAGTAAATTCAATTCCAAATACTTACGCAGTTCTGCATGAACAAAAAGGATGTATCAGAAATGATAACTTAGCCAGGCTGTGTTAACAGTGTTTTTGTTTTTCTGTTTTTTTGGGGTTTTTTTTGTTTTTTTTTTTTTGTCTTGAGTATTTGACAAAGCAAATATAATATTTTCAGAAAAAAGTAAAATTCGACACAAAAGGAGAACAAAGATAGTTATGTGCAACACTTTGGGTTTGTCCTCAGCACTAAAGGGAGGAAAATGTAATTGGAAGACCAGACAGGCACCAGAGTGTATCAGATAATAGTCTCTCAGTGGTGGATTTATAGGAGAGAGAGAGAGAGAGAGAGAGAGAGAGAGAGAGAGAGTTTTGTTTTGTTGTTGTTACTATGTTTTTTTATTTCCTGAGGGGGGGAGGATTATATTACCATAGAATCTCTTTTTCATATATGAGTAGTTACTCTTTTAAACCATCAATTTCTTTAAAGTTTGGCTACTTAGAAATTAGAATTAGATATGCATAGCAAATTCAAGGGTGTGTCAGCTCACTGAGGTGCCATGCTGTCAGGCTAAATTCCTTAACTATGCAGGGACTTATTTTTCCTTTGGGAAATGATTTACTATTAAAATTTTTAAATGTGTTTCTTTTAGAAATCATGTTAAAAGCACTGGGAAAACATGCATGGGTTAATTGAAAATACTTGTATAAGCTTTCTGTGCTGTGTACTTAGAGTCAGTAAAGAATGAGCTAGTGGTAAGCTGAGGCTTCATTACTCATCTGTGGGAAATTAAGTGTTGAATCTGTAATGAATCTATGTTCTTCAGCCACTGCCTCAATTCAAGGAAAGTGAGGGTGAAAGAGCAGGATTGTTTTGGGGAATTGTGTATGCTGTGCTATATCTCAAAGTCTGCCGGCAGCAGCTCACTGTATATTTTATGTATTACACCAGTGGCAGATATTTCAGACACATCAGAAGGTACTCTTGATTCAGTGTCTCTGGCAGTGTAATAAAAGGTGGGGGAGAAGTTTCTGTGGTCTCTAATAAGCAATATATCAATGAGCCTTGTCAGAGTCTATGAAAAGGTCCACAAGATGATTTATTGCATTAATTACCGTCGTGTGGTTTTCATGCTGTTATGCCTACAAATGCAGCCACATTCTAAAGTTGATTTAAGAATATATTTCAGGCAGGATGAAAGTGTTCTTTATTGTGATTAATATCATACAATATTTATTCTCTTGTTCTCATCTTTTGCCTTTGCTTTGGAATGCTTAATTTCTTTCCGTGAGTAGAAATTAACCTTGAGATTTAAGCTTTTTCTAATTTACTTTTATACTTATTGGATAATCTCCTTTTTGCCTTTTAGTGTCGTACTTTGTTAATTTAAGAAGCCAGCATTTTCAGAAGAGAGAATTCCATGATTGTTCCATTGTTTAATTCTATACTGAACTCAGTCACTGTACCTCGTCTCATAGTTAACACCATAAACTTGGGGGAAGGAAGTCTCCAAAAGGCTGTTTGAGATATAAACTCCAGTTCACAACTGTTCATAGCAAAGTATGTACTTATGCATGAATGGCTTAGAAAGGCTTAGAAAAGTTAGCAAATGTTTTGCTACAAAAAAAAAAAAGCATAAATAGTGGAACTCAGTTGAGACTAAAAGACTGGTGGGTTTTGTTTGTGATACTGGTGATCAAACCCAGGACTCATTCTTGGCAGGTGCTTGTCATTGAGCTACATCTCCAGCTAAGATAGGGAGATGTGGGCTTAGTGCACTGGAACACATTTTCTAAGTAGTGATTTGTCTAAAGGGTTGAGCTTGATAAATTATGTGCCCAGTACTGTATTCTTCTCTGTTTGCCTTATTAACCTTTCATACAACTCTTAAGAGATACAATTATAACCACTTGAAGAAACTAAGGCTTAGGTTTAAGAAGACATTATTTTATGTAAGAACACATAAAATAATGTAGCTCAGCTCAAGCAATGCATCTAAGATTTGAAAAGGATGTTATACTGGCAAAGATCTGTTAACCATTGACCACACTACCTATGTCAGGTGCTTGGGGCCAAGTAGATACAATGTAAAATGGTTTTGCAGTTAGGTAAACAGTGTTTATGAGTCCAGGGGCTGGAGAGATACCTCAGTGGTTAAGAGTGTGTACTGTTCTTACAGAGTTCAATTCCCAGCACTCGTATGATGGCTCACAACTGCCTGTAACTCCAACACCCCCTTCTGACCTCCACAAGCACTACAATGACATGCATAAACCCAGTAATACACACATACTAAGAATCAAAATGAAATACATATCAAGGATTCCAGAGACAGATTCCTCTTCCTGAAGCAAGGAGATTTTCCATGAGCTTGAAGCCAATCACAGTACAGCAACCCTGTCTCCAAAACAACAAACAAAACCTCCCTAGTGTTTAGCAACTGTCTTGCCTGGGAAATGAAAATATCAGACTATAAACCCTGTTCTGCAGGCAGCATGGCCAGTAGTGTATCTGAGACAGAACTTGGGCATTGGCTTCCTGGGAGGAAGAAGAGACCTTTGCAGGCACTCAGACTGTGCACTCATGGACCACACTTGTGTTAGAACCATCCGGTAACTTGTTACAGATGCAAACTCCTGCACCCTGATAGCCATAAGTTAATTTTGTACTGTGGTGTTTCACCCCCACCTCTTAACATACATCTTCATGGTCTGATTTAAGTCATATATAGATAACTACTGGCCTTTGCTGGCATGTCAGACTCCTTGTGTTGATTTAATATACACTACAAAATTTTGTGCTGTCTTTATTTTTCCTAAATTTCTGTTGAGGAAATCCTCCAGAGGCTTTGGAGTCATGTGGTATACCCATCCAGGATAATAAGCAGGTGATGGATGTCTTTGAGTTGCTTCTGCTTCAGTAAAAGACACTATCAAAAATATACTGAACTAAGTGCACTGTTGTTTCTAGCATATGTTAGCCAGCTGGTGGTGGTGCACGTTTTTAATCCCTGCACTCGGGAGGCAGAGACAGACAGATGTTTGTGAGTTTGAAGCCAGCCTGGTTTCCAGAGTGAGTTCTAGGACAGGCTCCAAAGCTACAGAGAAACACTGTCTTGAAAAACAAAAACTGTGTGTGTGTGTGTGTGTGTGTGTGTGTGTGTGTGTGTGTGTATGTGTGATGTTTTACTACAATTGGAAAAGATTAACCAAGCATAGAAACAATTTGCTGGTCAGATAGCTACAGTAGAGGAGACACCTGGCTTTACTTAGTGACATTAACAATCCTAGAAAGTAGCCTGGGTTTGAAGTTCTAGCAAAAGGCAGAAAGTGGGAAAGGAAAAGATTTAAAAGAGAAGGAAGCCAATGACTTTTTAATGTATTTTATGGCAATTAAAAAATTGCCACACTTTATTTTCTATGTTTAAGGCAAACATAACTTACTGCTATGGATATTAAGCTATTGCTAGTTCCAAAAAAATGAAGCATAAATGTTGCCAAGTAAGTTTTTATAGCCACTAACAAATAAAATTGAGATTTCTTATTTCCTACGATTGTCAAACAGGGATCTTATTTCTCCAACATAGGAAGTCATAAGAAATGTGTTTCTCCCAAACAAGATGTATCTATGAAGAAGTAAGTACATCATAGACATTATAATATTTTTAAAGTGAAGATCAGGAAAGGGGAGGGGGCTGTCATTCCTTTTATGGTTACATTTATTCCAATAGAGACTTTGTTAAAACATTATTTGTTATCTTAATAAGATAAAGATGTCATCTTGCAGCAGTTTTTGTTGTTGTTTTAAGTTGGGTTTGTTTGAGATTGGTTTTCTGTGTAGCCTAGTCTGGCCTTAACTGACAGTCCTGGCCTCAGCTTTTAATTGGCTTACAGGCTTGTACTGCCATGCCCAGCAAGCAGTTTGTATGATGGCTGGTAATTCTAATTTTCTAGTGAAATATACCTGAGGAAATGATGGGGGGATTCCTTCTGTGTATATGTTTCTCTTATTGGTTGATGAATAAAACATTGTTGGCCAATAAGGCAGGAAGATAGGTGGGCCTGGGAAATAAGGAAATTTCTGGAAAAGGTAGGGAGAGAAAGCCCACCAGAAACAGTTGACATGTAGTCTGCCAAAGGAGTAACAATTTCGGGCAGTCTCTGGTAAGCCAAGACCACGTTGGATTAATAAAAATGGGTTAATAATTAAGACAGAGCTAGCCAATAAGAAGCCCTAGTCATCAGCCAACAGTTTCATAATTAATACAACGTCTGTGTGTTTATTTGGTGCTGAAACAGCCGTGGGACCTTGTAACAATAAGACTTTCCGCCAAGCCAAGCCCTGCTGCCATGTGTGTGCTTTCCCCCAGGCCGTCCAAGTTCTGCCCACTGCCACGTTCATGTCCCAAGTAATATACAGAGACTTATATTAAGTACAAATGCTGCTTGGCCATGACTAGGATTTCTCATCTGCTAGCTCAATCTTTTTTTTTTTTTAGCTCAGTCTTAATTATCATAAATCTGTATATTTTATAAGACTTATCGGATGCCAGTGGCAAGCATCCTGTCTTCCCACATGGTGACTCTGCGCTTTCTCCTTCCTTTTCCAGAATCCTTCTTGACTCCTAGTCCCACCTATCTTGTTTTCCTATTGGCCGACAGTACTTTATCAATCAATATGATAATCATATACACAGAAGGACTCCCCCATCAGGACCTGGCTGGACAAGAGAAAGTTTCAGCAGCAGGGAAAACTACCAGGGCCTATTATGTCATTTCATACCATTATTGTGGAAGTCAGCACCACCAGCCTCGGCCACAGCTGACTGTTGACAGTCCTAAAAAAGGATCACATTTAAATATGTGACCCTTGTTTCATTCTTCATGCTTTCTAAACACAGTCAGCACAGTTGGTCTGAAATGAACTAAGTAATTACACAGTCAAATCAGTGACTTTCCTTTGACTCTCAGTGCCAACTCAGCCCACCAATGTGTGTTGAGCAGTTACTTCTCAGATGCTTTTCCAGACTGAACAAGTCATTGCCATCTAAAGACTCATCTGTGCAGAGGGAGACGGATAAAATGAGCACATGCCTGGTGGTGATAGGACTAGAAGGCAGTGTGACAGGAACAGCAGGGGGTGGGGAGGCTGCAGATTTATTTATTTATTTATTTATTTATTTATTTATTTATTTATTTATCTGTCAGATTTGACATTTGAGAGTTCTTTGCACTTAGCATATTCTCCATGGTCATTCCACTGGTCCACTGTGTCCTACCCTAAACAAAGTTCAGTGCTTCGGATTCATGAACATAAGCTGCTTCCTTCTCATCTTTGCCTTGTGCTCAAGCAGTTTCCTCAGGGATGCCCCACCCTCCTCTGTTGGTTAATCAAATGGTGTCTGACCTTCCAGAACACTGTCCACTCCCTCCATAGATTAGATAAAGCTTCCTTAAACGTAAGCTTGAAGATCTCAACTCCTGCAGAATACACAGCAGTTCACAGTGCCATGCCTAGCCTGTTAAACTAGTTTTCTATGCATTGCTGACCTCTCTAGCTGTGTTGTCATCTTCACAAGTCTTTTTACCCACAGCACTTCTTCACATGCTCAGGGCTTAATGATACTCCTGAGTGTATACTCATCATTGATTCCAATCTCAGGTTCCTACATGTAAATCTGCTCACCCGATACTTTATTTTTCAAATTTAAAATACATTCTTATGTAATAAGCTCATGGGCTTATTGTTCACTAGTTTTTAGAGAATTAGAACATCACTAAGTGAAAAATGAGACAAAATACTCTTTGTTTTACATGAAAATAATAAAAGAAGTTAAACATCAGGGATTGTTCACTATCATTGCAGATGTATTGCTTTAATAACAACTCACAGGGATGGCATAGCTATATTTGTGCTTTTTTTAAATTGGATGCAGCAGCAACAGAGCAAATGTATCTGGATTTCAATTTAACATAGATCTCCTCAAATTAAATGAGGATATAAGATACTGCACTAATTATATGTGTTTCCATGCCATCTACTAACAAGGGAGGAAATAATTGGATTAATGGAGCATGGAGAGGGTGTGAACACCCTACTCTGGCAGTGGGGAACTGGGAACTGGCAGCAGTTCTCAACCCTTTGCATAGCAGCTATCCTGAATATCAGATATTTATATTGTGATTCATAACAGTAGCAAAATTACAGGTATGGAGTAGCAATGGAATAATTTTGTGGTTGGGGTCACCACAACATAAGGAACTGTATTAAAGGGGCACAGCATTAGGAAGGTAGGGAACCACTGGTTTAGGGGCTGGGGATATGACTCAGTTGGCAAAGTACTTTCCATGCAAACATGAGGACCTGAGTTCAAATTCCCAGCACCAGTGTAAAAAGTAGTGTGTAGCATTGTGTGTTCATAGTCCCACTACTGGGAAGGCAGAGACAGGAGGGTCCCTGGGACTAGGGTAGCCAGGCTAAGTTCAGTGAGGGACCCTGTCTCCAGAAATTAAGTGGAAGAGCTGGAGAGATGGCTGAATGGGATAAAGGGTTGACCATGCAAGAATGAAAACCCAAATTTGAATCCCTGGAACTAGATACAGATGTGGTGATGATGTTCATGTAAAATCCCAGTCCTTTTACAGTGAAACAGGAGAAGAGTTCCCAGCTGCTTGCAGGCCAGCTCCATGCAGTGGTGAATTATCGCAGCGTGGAAGAATCAAAACTCGGGGTTGTCCTCTGACCTCTGCATGAGCACCCACAGTCATGCAGATGAGTGTGTGCACACAGTATAATGTATAATGTGGGGACCAGTTGAAGAAGCTACCCAGGCTTTACCTCTGGCCTATACCAAGTACTGTGCACTCACACCTGCACATACTGTACATGTGAACAGATACATACAAATACAAAACCAAATACTTGCTCTCATTGGAAGAAAATCATTTGTGCCTGTGTGTTCTTGGCTGCCATGCTCTGTTAACTCTTCTGGGCCTTTGGGGTTTATGTTTACTTAGATGCTGGATTTATATATAGCGGAGCATCACACTGCCTCGAAGATGAAGGACCTGCAAATACACAACAGTGGGTGAAGCCAAGAAAAGAAACCAGATCCCAAGATTCCATTCATAGGCATTATAGTAATAGGCCAGCCAAACTATGATATTTCAAGTCAGGAGAGCAGTTTTCTTGGTGCCGGGAAACAATGGAAGAAGGAATTCTTCTGATATGGTTACTAGAATCACAGGTGAATACTCTTGTCAAAATCATGTACACATAATGACTATATTCTGTGTATGTTATTCCTAATAAACACATTTTAAAAGGAATGGAGCAGAAACTTTTCTGGAGACAAATGTGTGATACTTGTAGTTGTTTCATATTTCCTATTGATTTTCTCTGGTCTAACTTGATTTTGTTATTAGTTGAGAACTTATTACTTGTACCGCATTTCAAAACTATTTCTTTGCCCTTATTACTCAAAGTGAATGAGGGCGTCTTCCAGCTGCCTCTTGGGGTGCCTTCCAAGCTGCTAGACAAGACAGCGGCCATGCTGCAGTGCACTTGGGAGGCCTCCCAGCAGATGCAACTTCTGTTTCTTAACTAAGCTTAAGACCCAGCAAAAAGAGTTGGTATCTCAAGATGGAATCTGATGGTGGTTATTGAGTACCTTGTGAATACAAGCGCACTGAAATGACAGAAAATTTAAATCTCTAGTTTATTCCAAGTGTTTTGTTAGCTCAGTAGAATATTCCATCTTAAAGAGTCAACTGCCCTTGTCCAACAGCCCTTTGGGAAGTCCTAGTTTGTAGCACCTTGGTTCAGACTCCCAACACAGTTTCTAATGGCCGATCTTAGCTGTTAGCATTTTTAACAGGCTGTGCTAGGATTTGATTACTGATTGATAAATTACACCTCTGATCAGGTACTGTAATGGATTGCAGGTGACAGGGTACGTAGATGCAGTTTAAGAGCCCATGTGGACATAGAGGGACTGGAAATCTTTTTCCTGAAGTTATCTGTGAATCTTTATTTCCTGGAAAGCTTTGAAGTTTGAAGACTGCTTTTAGATATTGTCATAAGTAGCCACAGTAAACCTGTGCTGGCCTTTGGCCTCACATGTAAATAGTCAAGGGAACTACCTGGTGAGAGGTCACACTCAACCCTGCTTCTTTGTTTTAATGGAAAGAGAAGGTGGTCTTCATTGTTAACATATAAACAGTTTCAACTACAAAAAAAGAGGCACTGAAAGTTAAGCTGTTGAAACATAAAGTCTGTTTGTGTACTTGAATTTTGGAGATGTCATCTCTTCAGTGTGCCTGTGCACATGATGAAATTTGGAAATCTGTCTTCGAATCGTCATTTAAAAATAGCATGGTTATTCATAGATATATAGTAATATGTGGTAATGCTTTATTTAAAAAAGTAGTTTGTTCTATGAATAAACTACTTTCCATTATTAGGTATAGTAATTATGAAGACTTCCACTTAGCAGTCTTACAAATTAATCTGAAAATTTTCCTATATAGATATTTTCAATAAACAGAATGCTACTGTCTTATACCCAAGAGTCTTATGTTGTATTTTTGTTGTTTTAAATTAACTTTGTGTTTCCCTCTTAAAAGTCAGTAGGAAAACTAACTTCATTGCACAGCAGTAGGTTGGCTGGTTTTCTGTTGTGTAATTCTAGTTTGGATTCCAGGTTTTGTCCAGACCACATCTGACATACAGAGCAGGTGTTTTTTAAACCAAGTATTTTTATTAGTAATGTCAAGGTCTCAAATTTAAATTAAATGTTACTAAAATAAAGTGATTTAAATAGTGTTTCTTAACCTTTTTTTTTTTTTTTTTTTTAATGGGCAAAATGGAGTTTCCTACACAGGACACAGGCATAGAAATTGGCTTTTCTGAGTCAAGGTAGGCTTTGAACTTGAGACCCCCCTGCCTCCTGAGATACATCCTAAGGAGCAGGAATTAAAAGCCTAGTTTCTAGAATGTTGTTCCTGGGTATGCTTTTGAGTCTCCTCCTGAGCATAGAAGTACTGGTTAAAATGCATAGTCACAGGCTTGTGGGCTGCTAGCCTACCTACATTTGGCCAATCATCTTAGTCTGAAGCTAGTAAAGTGTGAGGTCTACCTTTTGGAGCAGTACATCGTAATGGATGATCCAGAGCTTGTACTGCAAGTCCCTCAGGCAGAAGGTAAATAATAAATCAAGAAGACTGACTGAACCAAGATAGGTCCTTCTTTCACCTCAGTTGTAAAATTCATGTTTAATTATCCCCTTGTCATGGTGAAGTTTAGTGCTCCTGGTTTTCCTTTAACATGCCAGATTGATTCTGATAACTTAACTACAGATAAACTTTTGCTCTCCATAAAGAGTACTTAAAAATTGCGTTGATCTGAATTCCTATAGAAGAGAAAGTATGAAATGACCTGCCATCAAATGCATTTAGTCCTTTCTAAATAGACTTCCATTATTGTGTTAGTGACAAATGCAGCTAGTGGAACCAGTGCCACCTCCAGTTTCACAAATGAAGTGATTTTACCAGCTGTGGAGGGCATTCCTTACATACTGCATAGGGCAGGTAGCACATTTTTCTGCCCCAAATTTTTCCTCAAACAGACTGCCTTCAGTCTCACCCTTTCTACAAACCTGCACTCAGTAAGCTATGTGCCAATGACTAACTAAGCTAACAAGGTGGCTCCCGAGGATAAAAATGCTTGCCATGGAAGCCCGAGGACCTGAGTTCAATTCCTGGAGTCGTGTGAAGGTGCAATATTTGCACCTACACCCACTCACACACATCATACACACATGCCATACAATAATAACAAAATTAAACGTCTTAAAAAAGAAGTTCTTTCTCATTGTAATGGGCCATATCTTGTCCAGTACATTTGTGAAACTGAATTTGGCTTCAATAGTTCGACAACCCTCTCAATAAATACTAGTTATCACTGTTCTCTCAAAATTGATCCATCTTTCCCGTTTCATTATAAAAGGAAACTTTATTTCAGCGTAGCAAGTGCATTGTCTGAACTCATCAACACCCTCTCTGTCCCTCCCCTCCCCCATTTGTTGCAGACCAGGATGAAAGAGCAGCTGAGCTCAGCAGGGAGCAGAATGAGAAAACCATCCGGAGCACTCAGACTGCGCTCCGCAATTTCCGGGAGTTCCTCATCTCCAAGTACCCTTCTGAAACCAGAGAGATCTATGTCATCCCTTGCAAGGAGCTAGATGCCTACCTTGCCTCCTTCTTCGTGGATGCCAGGCAGAAGGATGGGTCTGAGTACGAACCCAATAGCTTGGCGAATTACCAGTGTGGGCTGGAACGGTACCTGAAAGAGCACAGGTATGGCTACAGCATCACCAGGGATAAGGAGTTCAAGCGTTCCCAGGAGGCCCTGAAACAGAAGCAGATTGAGCTCCGCTGCAAAGGAAAAGGAAACAAGCCACACAAGTCCATGAAGCTCACCTTTGCCGATGAGCTCATACTGCGGAAGAGGGGACTGCTGAGCAGGTATAACCCCGAGGGTCTGCTCAACCTTGTCTGGCTCAACAATACAAAAGCTTTTGGGCACTGCACAGGCTTCCATGGATCCACCTTGAAATGGGGCGATATCCGGCTCCGGGTCACAGAAACTGGGCTCGAGTATTTGGAATGGATGGGTCAGGACACTGGTGATCTGAATGCCAAAACCAAGAGAGGAGGGACAGACTCACGAGTTTATGCCACCCAGCATGCCCCACAGACCTGCCCGGTGCAGGACTATAAAGAATATGCCCAGCGAAGGCCTCCTGCGATGCGTTATGAGGATGCCCCCTTCTACTTGTCCATCAAGCCAGTTGTGAACTTGGCAGCTCTGCATTGGTACAATTGCCAGGCCCTTGGCAAGAACAAGCTAGCCAAGATGGTGAAGACCATGTGCGAGAAGGGCAACATCCCTGGCAGAAAAACCAACTTCAGTGTCTACCAGAGTTGTAGCACCTTGTCTGAGGCCCAGAGCAACCAGCTGGTGCTCATCTGCAACAACTTGAGCCAGCAGGCTGCCCAGTCGGTGGCTGGCCATTCCAACAGCAGCAATTTTATTGTCTCCTCTTACGACTCTTCCTCAGACACAGCTTGACCAGGTGGCTTGCTCGAGTCCTCACTTTGGTTTCTGTGTCCCAAGAAACTATCATTGTATACTGCAGTTTCGTCGCCCTTTCACCTGCCCTCAGTGTTAACTTTATAAAATGCAAATCTCTATTTTTCTTTTTACAGATAAGCCAATGGCAATAGTTTAGTATCACTAACACAGTATTTACAGGCTTGAGACAAACAAGTGTGCTTGTGGGTGATTACATATAATTGCTGTTACAGACTTGGCAAAACCATAGTGGTTCTCAGGCAATGGTAGAGAAAGAATTCCGTTTTTAAAAACCTGTCAGAAAGGAAACCCAGAGTCATTCGAGCCGCTGTGTCCTCACTCCTCTTTGCCGCCTGTCTCCCACTTTTAATCTCCTTCATAGATGGATTTATTTTTTTAATTTTTAAAAATTCTATATGACTCTGGAGGAGACAACACCTCTATTCTCATGCAGAATGTTGAAAGGGTGTCAAGCTCAGCGTCGAGTTATTTGCATATATTTTTTAGTGTAGGTTTAGCTCTGGGCCTCAGTTTCCACCATATGTAGAGATTCCAATGCTTAAAGATCTTTTTTTTGGTGTGGGGGGGGTAGAAGGAAGAATAAAGGTGCCAATCTTTTTTGGAAGATGTCTCGTTTTTAAATAATATGCAAAATCTGAATACTGGGCGGGGTGGGGGTGGGGAGACTGTTACGTAGCTCATTTTTAGCGGTGTGCTTAGACCTGCATAGAATGTTCTTTTTCCCCTAAGTCAGTGTAAATGAGTTTGATCATCAGATTTACAAGAAATTTTAAACTTTGAAAATATTTCCAAGTGTTAGATTGTATATCAAGCATAAAAGAGAAGGTAGAAAATGGAGGCCCCACTAAAAATCTGGAAGCACTGGTGGAGACAATAAGCTGCAGTATTCTGTTACTTTTCTAAGCGTTAAATCTGGCCCTTTCCCCTAAGGCTTCACTTGACTCTGCACTTAAGATCAAAGGAGCATTGACACCCATCTTGAACCACAATATTTTGTTACCAGGCTTAGAGGAACTCAAAGCATTCTTGAGTTTCCTCTCAGTAAATAGAAATGCATTTGTCTGTGGTACTCTGTAGTTGGAATAATTTTGGTTAAACATTTGTGGTGGTTTTTCCAGTCTTTGTTTTCAAGTCTTGAAGACTGTAGTAAATTATTATTTAAAACACTTGAAAAATCAATTGAACCTAGACATTTAAGTCACAGTTCCTTCCCACCCTGTGCCGTCAGTCACATATAAGGGCTCTAAAAACCATCATTGGTTAGTCACAGCTGAGCACCCTGCTGGGGACATGTTTATTCTTCAGGCCAACCTTGTAGCTTACATTAGCTTGGAAGGTAGGTGGTATTTTATTACCTTCTGATACGAAGAGAGGAATATTTTTATTTGCTTTACTAAATCGTCACAGAGTCGAGCTTTTCCCTGCCTAGGTGGCTCTTCACATCAATGTGCAGTAAGTGCACAAGGACCTTTCTATGGTCTGTCTGGGGCATTTATGGGTAGAAGTAACTTTAACCTCATGTTATGGTGAAATCAGAAGTCAGATGAAGAAGGCGTCTGCCTTCTCACCCCAGCCTTCAGTATGGGCTAGTTGTTGGTTTGGACGGTTTGATCCAGAAATGGGAGCAGTGTCTTTCCGTTGCTGAAGGCTGTCTAGTTTAAAGGAATGCTGGGTGATTTTTCAAGGTTGCACACTATCCTTGAACCCACCTTCCCATTGCCTCCACTTAAACACACAAACTGCTTTCTCTCTGCTCCTCTGCAAACCCTCCCCACCCCTCTGCAAACCCTCCCCCACTCTCTCCCTGCCTCTCTGCAAACTCTCCCCACCCCTGCAAACCTTCCCCACTGTCTCCCCATCCCTGCAAGCCCTCCTTAGTCTCTCCCCATCCGTCCAAACCCTCCCCACTTTTTTTTAAAGATTTATTTATTATGTGTACAGTGTTCGGCACCAAATCTCATTACGGATGATTGTGAGCCACCATGTGGTTTCTGGGAATTGAACTCAGGACCTTTGGAAGAGCAGGCAGTGTTCTTAACCACTGAGCCATCTCTCCAGCCCCCTAAAGGCTGTTTTTATGTAGCATACCTGTCATTTTTTATCGTCATAGTTTTTAAATCCTCAGTTGTGTTGGTAGCAGAGTTGGTTTTGAGAGAGGGAGCCTGTCACTGTGCACTGACTGACCAGAGAGGGTGGAACGAGGCAGTTCTGAGTTCCTGCTGGTGTTGTGGAGTACTGACAGAACATGTGTCCTGCCTCATCTTAAGTACTACATTTTCATCAAGACAGTTATGTCAATAATGTGAATGACTTATTTATTTATGTTTTGCTGTGATAACTAACCAAATAGGAACACTGTGATATTTATATTAAAACAACTTTTTGAAAAAAACAGCTTACTAGAATATAGTCAATTTAGAACGTCTTTAATTAAATTATAAAAAGTCTTGACTACCTCTAAATTTTGTATTTTTATCTAAACAATACTGAGGACATACCACTGCCAGATACTGTTTTTATTACTTGGAATTTTAACTTAGAAAAATAATTTCACTCCATGGCAGAGGTGCATGCCACATTTACATGGTTATTAGGGCTAATGTGAAATGTTTCATACATAATTTATGTCAACTATTAAATATTTATGTCATAATTTTAACTATCTTAAAATTCCTCTGTTAATTCATTTTCTCTTAAGTTATTGTGTTGTATTCTATTTGATACAGGGTTTTGTCACATAGTCCAAGCTAGCCCTTGTCCCTCCACATCCCAAGTGCTGGGGTTACAGGAAAGCAACACCATACACAGCTCATTTCCTTAAATTAAATTATTACCTGGTCTACAGTATATTGCCTGCATCTTTTCTGGTGTAAGTTAAGTCTCTGATTTTTCAGCTAGGTTTTTTTTTTTTTTTTTTTTTAAGATTTATTTATTTATTTAGTATACGATGTTCTGTCTGCACGCCAGAAGAGGGCACCACCATTATGGATGATGGTGAGCCACCATGTGGTTGCTGGGAATTGAACTCAGGATCTCTGGAAGAGCAGCCAGTGCTCTTAATCTCTGAGCCATCTCTCCAGCCCTTCAGCTAGGTTCTTATTGGAAACTCTGGTGTTAACTAACATCTAGAGCCATAATACCAATGAACTTACTGAGATGAAAGTTTATGGCTACATAGGCAAATATTTATTGAATGTCCAGTTGATGGGAAGTCTGTGAAGATGTGTAAATTCTTCCTGTTTTCAAAGAAAAGAAAATTTAAAAGCTTCATAACGAAAGTTTTATTTTGAGAGGGACCCCCCCCCCCCGTCGTCTCTGTGCTGATCCTACTCTGCTCTGTCTTTCACACTTGGTGCTTCTGCAGTTACTTAAGTCATCAGATATTCCAATTTGCTGCAGAATGTATCCCACTTCTTTAAGTATTTTTAAAAATGTTTTATTTTGTGTACATTGGTGTTTTTGCCTGCATGTATATCTGTGTGAGGGTGTCAGGCTCCCAAGAACTGAACTTAGAGATAGGTGTGAGTGCTGGGAATTGAACCCCGGGTCCTCTGGAAGAGCAACCAGTGCCCTTAACCACTGGGCCATCTCTCTAGCCCCCTCGTTGAATATTTTGTGAAGACTTTTCCGTAGAGCCACTCTACGGAAGGGTTTTTCTCTCTATAGTCCTAGCTGGCCTGGAACTTACTCTGTAGACCAGGCTGGCCTCGAACTCATAGAGATCTGCCTGCCTCTGCTTCCTGAGTGCTGGGATAGAGCTTTTCTTAAAATCAGTAATAAGGTGAAGCCATTTATGTGCTATCCCTGTATTCACACTGCGCGTGCACACACACACACACACAAACAGGAATGTCAGGCTCTGTTGTGACAGTCATTTGTTAGAATACACAGTATGCCCCTGTACCAGGTGCTTCTGTAAAATTGTCTTTATTAGTTACCATTTTAAGTGAGCATTGCTGCTTTTTTGTAAGGGTGAATGTCAGGTGAGTGGCCCACGTCACAGAGTGAATCGGTGGGGGCAGCAGTTCCTGAAGTGCATCCTGATCCCACAAGCCCCGGCCTTCACTGTGGCTGCTGTGCTGGTGCCACTCACTCATGCTATGCTAATGCTGCAGTAGGCTGTCTGAAGTGATGAGCTGCAGCCTGGGCCCTGCAGTTAGGCAAGGCTGGCCTTTCATAAGGAGAGTGATAGAGTCAGTATGAAAACATTAGCCATCCTTAGCATCAGACAGGTCTGGGAACCCAGAAGTACACAGTAGATACCAGTCACTGCTGTATTTCTACTGATAACAAAGGGGAATTGTATCAATAAACTGCCAACAACTCTGATTTGACCTTTCTAAGCAGAGAAAAGGAAGTCTGATCTCTCAAGTCCCAGCTTACTTGAAAATTGACCGGTGGGATTTGCCTGAACTGAGTGAAAGGCCTGATTTGGTATTCAAGATTGTGGCTTCTTAAAAATATGACATTTTAGTGTACTAAGTTGAGTTTTAGTGCAAACCATGATGAAGTAGAACAAAACACTATTAGTTAGGTCAGAGTATTGCTAAAAAGCCATTGTCTTTGTTGAATTGTGATCTTGGATGCTATCCCTGGAAAGGACCTAAGAAGTTGTCTCACCCAGTGATAGCCAGGATTTAGGAAAGCGTATCTTTTGCAGGGGGATGATGATGAAGGATATCTCAGAAAGAACATAGGCATGTGCACACTCACACACAATCTCTGGAGAGTCGGCTCCTTAGGGCGAGACTGGCTGGGTTGAATGGACTGCTGTACCCCTGTTCTACATCCTTCACATGCTCTTTTCACAGCAGGAAACATATGAGGACCTGGGTCTTACATCTTGTTAGGATTAGAGCCAGGAGAACCCAGACACCCAGACTCCTGTCCTTATAGAAAAACTTGATAGAATTTAGAGAAGAAATTCCACCTATGTGGAAGTAAACCCTGAGTTAAAGTGTGTTTTTCTTTTCCAAACTGCATCTTAAGCTCTTTTTGTTTTTGGTTTGTTTGGGTTTGATTTGATTTTAAAGACTGGGTCTCACAGTGTAGCTTTGGCTAGCTACAACTATGTAGACCAGGTTGGCTTTGAACTCATAGAGATCTGCCTGCTTCTGCCTCTGCCTCTGCCTCTGCATCTGGAGTGCTAGAATTAAAGGTGTGTACCACCATGCCCAGAATTAACCCTCATGTTTGCTATAGGCTGTTTGAATGTGAAAACTAATTTTTCATTGTATAGGGTTATATCTTGATTTTAGCCATGTTTCATTGTAAAATTTTTAAGAATCACTTCTAGTGTAATTGTTTCCTAACAAAAGTCACTCAGCTTGAGCTTGTCCCACTTATATTTATTTTTAAATATAAATGGGGGGGCAAGCTACCCACATCTCTTAAGTAAAGGATTCCAGTTCAGATCATGGACCAAAGGGAATTCCTGTGTCTTTGAGCATTCTTCTGGAAATTCAACTCTATAATACCCATGTTATTAGTTTGAGATACAATTTGTACTATTTTACAGTTTGAGACATACCTTAGGTCAAAAGGATTAAAATTTTATCAGCATAATTAAGATTTTCTTAAGTGAATTTATTTAGTGGTAAAAAGGGGGAAGGTCTGCAGCAGGGAGAATAGAAATGCAAAGGGTATTTCTTGTGCTATCTTGACTTTTCTTCTGAAAAGGAATTCAAGCATGAAGATTTTCACAGACATATTTACAAATTGTATTTATCAGAATCAGTGGAGACTATCAAATTTTAGGATTTTTTAAAAAATGCAGTGTAATTACTTGTCTTTTTATGGAATGTCTGTCTTGGTGTGGCACTGGAATTAGCATTTTCACTGTTTTGCATTTAATTCAATGGGAGCTTTGAAAACACTTTGACCTGGTTTTCTCATTTGTAGAATTAGGTAGAATTAGGAAGGCATCAGTGATGTAGAATCCTAACAGTTATCGTGCATATAGTGTTTTAGTAGCTGTTGATTTTATGTGTTGTTACCTTTTATAAGTCATGTACCTTAGAATACTTTACTATTAATTTATAATTGATTATTTATACTGGATTCCATATTTAGTATTAATCCAACCAGATAAACTTTATCTAATTAAACTTTTATACCAATAATCCATTATGTTACAACTTTTAAAATAGCATTTATAACTAAAAAAGCATTTGTTATCAAAAAAAACTTGCCAAAAACAAATTACAATTTCTATGCATTGTGAGATAATTGAGTGACTTTTGAGGCTTTGCATGTTGTTCTAGATTGCTCGTTCGCGGTGTTTATAACGTTACTGTGGAATCATTAACCATCACTGCTATCACTGTAGTTAGGCTATCACTTTAGTTAGGCTGTGTTTGTTGCCCACATGTGTGTGTAACGTGAGAAAGTAAGTACTTGGTCTGGTCTTTTGAGCCATTGCTTCGTGGCCTCTACAGAAGGAAACGTAGTCGTCGTGCAGTGCCAAACTATGGTTTCATGTGTGTCATTCCAGTCTTAGAGAGCTTTCCTTCTACACACCTGCAAAAAAAGGAAGCAAGATTTCTGCTTTGTTTGGTTTTTAAGTACTCCGTCACTGAGAATTTTCTGTTTCTCTTAGACTTGAGTATTTTTACAGAAGAAAAAAGTCCAATAGAGTGACAGTGGGACACTGAGCAGTCTCCCTGGCTCAGATATTTCAGGTTGAACAGTGTAGCAGCAGGATCCTGTGAGGCACACACACTATCTAGCTGGTAAGCGTGGCTTACTATTAGAATTGCATTTATAAGAATAATTAGTAATTTAGAGGCTGGAGAGATGGCTCAGTGGCTAACAGCATATACTGCTTCAAAGGACCCTAGTTCGATCCCCAGCTACTACATCAGGTATTTGTAATTCTAGCTCCAGGCCAAAACTTCTGCACATACTTATACATAACTAAAAATAGTAAAAAAAAAAAAAAAAAAAAAAAAAAAAGAATCTAAAAAAATTAATGATTTAATTTATACCTTATAGTTCCTAAGGTCACCTTTTATATCCAGTATTTTCTTAGGTCTGTGGAGTGTATTTTGTATGCCCATCAAGTCTTTCATGTCTGTCTGTCCAGTTTAGTTCCTAGTGTTTCCCACCTGCCTCAGCAGTTCCACACATGCTCTGAAGACAGGAGGAACTGTGCTTCAGCAGATTAACTCTGCCTCCTGTACTTGGTCAAAATTCAGTATGGGGAAAATGTCATTACACTCTTATTTATTTTCTTATATTGGAAGTTAGACTATCATAAAATATTAAGCAAAGAAAGCTGCTTCCTAAAGAGCCTTTTCATGCCAGCATACCAAAATTCCCCCGTTAGTACAGGATTTCTTCCTGCCAGTTCAATAGACAATAATTATAGGATTCCTGTAATGACGGGATAATCTCCTGAGGTAGATGGAGGCTTTTTGTGTGACCGTCAGAGGCATAGTGACACATTGGTGCTGAAATTACTGATTTAATTCTAACTTTATTAAAACTAATTCTTCAAGGCCCCTGTCACTTCTTTGCTTAGAGCAGTGGCTCTCAACCTGTGGGTTGAGATCCTGGCGGGGGCAGGGGGTGGGGTGGTGGTGGTTGTGTGGCCCTATTACAGGGGTTGCAAATTGGATATTCTGCATATCAGATATTTACATTGCGATTCATAACAGCAGCAAAATTACAGTTATGAAGTAGCAATGAAAATTTTATTGTGGGGGAACGGGGTCACCATAGCATGAGGAACTGCATTAGAGGGTCACAGCATTAGGAAGGTTGAGAACCACCGCTTACAAGCAAAGAAAAGCAGATTTAACTGTGAGCATTCCTGTCATTGTATGCTTTAAATGTCTGCCTCTGCGTGAGGTGATGAAGCAATAAAAAGAAACAGTTCTGTGTGGTGTGGAGCAACACTGTTGTTGTGATCCAGCCCCAGAGTCATACTGGAACATTCCTTGATTCCTGTGTTGGGAGATTTCAGACACCAAAGATTATGGCATGGTAGGTCCTAATGATGAAGTCTGTCTGAGTTAGAAGTGGGCATGTGTTTGAACCCTGCACTCAGATTTATTTTCCACCCTTGGATCTTCTGTTTTTAATCTCTTTGTCCAATGCCTTTATGTCTAGAGTAATTATTTAAACAAATAGTATATATACTTGGTAGGTTTTTAATTTGTAATTTTCATTTTCCCCATAACAGTAAACATTCATTGCTAAAGTTGGACATATAGTTGCCAGATCAGCCTTGTGGCGAGTGATCGTTTCCCTCTTCTGTACAATAATATAAACATTTAACTGAAATCTCACCGGCCCAAAGGCTGTTGAAGAAAATGACTGGCCATACTTGAATTTACCAGAATCCGTATGTGACTCAGTTGTCTACTACAAAGAAGAATCGGTGTGGTTTAGTGGGATGGAGCTATGTTCAGCTTTAGTGAGGTCCTTTGTTTTATTATAAATTGTAGAAGTGTGTTTACAGTTCCTTTTCTTCCATCACTGAAGACTTAAGGTATAAAAAGACAGATTTATCATTTTAGTTCCTGTTTAAGACTGGGTAGCTGTTTGGAAATGCTATAACCATAATTAATGCTTAGGGAAAGAAAAATCATGAAACCACAGAGGGGCTGTGCTGTCCTTTGGGATGCATTTACTTGCCCAGGTTGGCAGAGTGTCATCTTTCTGTATGTTTTCTAGCCACTTGGCTTCTATATGATTGATGTGGAAGAAAGCACACATGTGTGTGCCTCACTCAAATCATACTTTAAAACGTTTATTAAAGCTGCTACAATCCTACCTTGGGAAAGGAAGAAGGGAGGATTAAAATGGAAGGAACTGTGTTAATGTGTCAGATGTTCTCTGGTCAGGTGACCCTGCCTGTCGATGTTTGTAATATAGAACTTTTTGTGACTAAGTATATGGTATTGGTTTCATTTTTATTTCACTGCTCACCAACCTTTTCCACTAAGATGTTTCATTTTTATCAGCTCACTGTTTCTGCTTCGTAACTGTTTGTGCACTTGTGCTTTAAATAAAACTCTAGTTTTGTGTCCCAGTGGTCGATTCCATCATGTGTATAACGTTTGCCTCTAATGGAGTGAGATTTTCTGTTTCTTAGATTTGTTGATACAGCCCAATATTTATGGAAATAAGCAATCCAATAAACTCAGCCCATGTGTGTTGGTAGTGTCTCTGGTAAGAGCCTGTTCAGTCACACTGTTTTTTTCTGTATTTGGGCATGACGACCAATTTTCAGATAATAAATTATTTTCTGCAAAGATAGCTGTTTTTGTAAATCCTCCAACTTAAAAAACAGGACACAGTTTGGGGTGGAGGGAATCCAGTTGCTGGCCTGGTAGACTGCAGTGGCCCTGGGGATGTTGTCAGGATGTACAAAGCCAGGTACTCTGTATCTAACCATGAAGGGACATGTTACCCTGGAAGAGGAAGCATTCATGTACACAGCTATTTACACAACCTTGTGAGGTAATAAAATCCTTTAGTAATGGGTCTATAGCAGGTTCACCTGCTTATGAGGTAGAACACTCCACAGCTGATAATTAGCTGTCTGGTGTGTTTGTTTATTGCTGATTGTGGAGGGGGTGCAGACCTGTATGTGTGTGGAGGCCAGTGGTCAAAGTCGAGTGCTTGTCAGTATACCTTTTATAACAGCATCTCATTTTAGGTCAATTACCTGGCCACTGAGCCCTCGGTCCCTTTGCGTCTCCCCCAGCGCTGCAGTTATATGTGAGTCACTGAACCAGGTTTCACATGGCCTCTTGCTTAAGCAACCCTTTTTTTTTGTTTGTTTGTTTCCCATTTTTGAGATGATATGTAGCCTAGGCTGGTCTCAAATTTGTTATGTGGGAGAAGACGGACTTGAACAACTGATCCTCTAGTATCCACTTCTCATGCATTGGGATCAAGTGTGTGTGCAACACTGGATCTGTTTGCTTTTTGTATAGAAAGCTCTGTTAGCCCTTTCTCTTCTCTCCACAAAGGGACTGGTTACGTTTAAAATAAACACAAAGTTGCACTGATCTAAACACGTAGAGGCAGGCTGGAGAGATGGTTCAGAAGTTAACATCTCATGCTGCCTAAGGACCTGAATTTGTTTCCCAGCACCCACATAGCTCATAACTGCCTTTAACTCTAGTCCCAGGGGATCCGACATGCAGGCACCAGGCACATACATGGTACACAGTCATACATGCAGGTAAGACACCCACGCACATTAAAAAATATAGACTTTAAAGCTAGGCATGGTGGCACATGCCTTTAATTCCAGCATTCAGGAGGCAGAGGCAGGCTAACCTGGCCTACAAAGCAAGTTCTAGGATAGCCAGGGCTGTCATACAGGGAAACCCTATCTTAAAAAACAAAACAAATTATATGTATTTTTTCTTAAATATACATCAGGCCCTAGGTTTTCCTATGTTCAGAAAAATGCTTTTATTTAGATAGGATTCTCCATGTGCTGCTTATTACATTTAACATGTTTGACATTGTTCTTTGAACCAAATAGGAATGATCCCTTGGTCTGTCTTTGTTGGGTTAAAGCATCAGGAGCTAGAGAGACAGCTCAGTAGTTAGGAGTATGTGATGCTCTTCTAAAGGACCTAAGGTCAGTTCCAAGCATCCCCATCAAGGGGCTCATAACTCAGTTCCAGGGGATCTGACACCTCTAGCCTCTGAGGATGACTGTACACATACCCAACCCCACACATGTGTGATTAGGAATAAAGTAAAGCTTTAAAAAGACCTAACCCCTGAAAGTAGGATGAATATTCACAACCATTTTGCTGAAATGTCAACCTACTTCATGTATGAACAATACACCAGTCTTCTCAGCTGAATATTCCAATTGGAGATGACTCTGTCATTGTAAAGCAATTCGGATGGTCTAACTATGAAGGCTATGCCTCTGTTTTCATAGTACTTCAAGAAACAAGGAACCCATCTTTAAATATGTTTGCAAGTGGTATATTTATATTGAACCTTATTTTGCTTATGGGGAAAGAGGATTCTAGTTGACTCAGGTACAAATCATAAAATTGTTTCTATTTTAAAATGTATTCATATCTTTTGTTTGTTTTTTTGAAGCAGGGTCTCTCTGTGAGATGGTCCTGGCCATCCTGGAACTCACATTGTCGACCAGACTGGCTTTGAACTCACAGAGATCCACCTGTCTCTGTCCCCCAAGTGCTTAAAGGCATGCCCCACCACCGCTTGGTTTCATAA
Source organism: Cricetulus griseus (assembly GCF_003668045.3). NCBI lineage: Eukaryota > Metazoa > Chordata > Mammalia > Rodentia > Cricetidae > Cricetulus > Cricetulus griseus. Next base: position 84,037,191 of record NC_048595.1, on the reverse strand, counting down.
TCACTTTTAAAATGATTTTATTTAGCTAAATGGTTAATATGTATAAAATAATGTTAAAAGTTTTTAAAGCAAACATTGAAAATGGCAAGCATTGGGAGCAAACTTGTTTTTATGTGGACGTGAAGCCAGAATTTGCTTTAACATTCCAGTGCTTTTCGACTGGTACAGTAATGAACAGCCATTGCAAGTAAGGAGCAGGGGGAATAGACAGGACACTGGAAAGATGCCTCTTAGAGACTGCCACACAGTAAGACTTTCTTTATAGTCTTTTTGGGGGGGATGTGGACGTTTCACCCATGAATCTTCAGGGCTGGGGATTGTAGATCAGTGAGAAAGTACCTTTTTTATTTAATGTGCTGAGCCTACTGTTGGATCCCAGAATACGGGTGGCACACAGAGGGAGATAAATTGAGATTTGGGTCTCACTTTGCAGCCATGACTGACCTGGAACTTGCTATGTAGATCAGGTTGGCCTTGAACTCAGAGCTTTGCCTTCCTCTGTTCCCAAGTGCTGAGATTGAAGGTGTGCACCACCTTAATATTTTAAAGTAAGTTGTTACTGCTTTGCACAAATGTGCCGAAGTCTGTTTTAAAAGACCTTAATTGTATTTTCTTTTTACTTTTATAAATCCTCATAATTCCTTAATCATAAATTTTTGTATCTCTAATAAAATCCCGTAGAAGACATTTTGAAGAGAAAGTCTTAGATCAGATGAAAAAGTTTACTTTTTCCTACATAGTTCCAAAGTCCTAGTGAATTTTACAATGTACAAAAATAATATATTCATACTTAACTACAGGATCAAAGTACTTTGGAACTAATAACATGATATGCATCCTTTAGGACTTTTTAAATGGAGTTTAAATAGACAATTTAAGTTTTATTTTCTTGTTAAAATGGCATCAGACTACACATTATCTTAAACTAAAATTTCCTGTTTTTATTTTATATATTATGAACCTGTTTTCATCCTAGCATGTAAAAGGGTAGCACAGCTTTTAACGATAGCCTATAAATATGCATTGTTTAATCTTTTCTCCACTGATGAGTGGACATCTTTATTATTGCTTATTTCTACATTTAGCTAAAATGGCTCAACAAAAATAGAGTGCAGACCATGGACACTGCCAACAATACAGCTTTTCCCCCATACTCTACCAGAGTTTACATGCAGGCTTTTTTTTTTTTTTTTTTTTTTTTGCCAATTTGTTAGGTGAAATCCATCTTGTTTTCATTTTAGTGTCTGACTGTTATTAATGAGTTTCAGTATTTGTGTTTCTTCTGCAAATAATTGTCATTTGGAGACCATTTTCTAGTGAGTTATCTTTTCCTCATTGTTTTCTAGAAGCTTTTCCTAAGTCCCCAATACACATTTTATAAGTTTTTTTCTCCTGTTTGACTTACTGCCTTAAAAGGAATCTTAAAAGAGTCCTTCCATCACGATGTCTGATTTGCTCACCTGTTCTTATACCTTGTGGGTTGTCATGCTGACAAAGGCTGTACTTCCCAAAGTATGTAAGTCATCTCCTTTGAGAAAACAGGGGTTTTTTTGTTTTGTTTTGTTTTAGGTTTTTTTTTTTAAGAACCATTTGGGGGGGTGGGCGGGGGTAAAATATGAGTCAATTTATTTCTCTTTCTCTGACTTGACAGCTGGTTAGAGTGAACTGTGTCCTGAAGAGCCCATTCTTCGTCCTGCAGTAAGAGTTTGAGTCTTTATTGTGTACCCAGTGGGTGTTTTCACACCAAAGACTTTTCTTTGCTAGTAAGTGACAGTTTATCACACTCGATTTATTTAGTTATTTATTTTTTCATTTATCTATTATGTATACAGTGCTCTGCCTACATGTACCTGCAGGCCAGAGAGGGCATCAGATCTCATTATTGATGGTTGTGAGCCACCATGTGGTTGCTGGGAATTGAAATCAGGACCTCGGGAAGAGCAGGCTGTGCTCTTATCCTCTGAGCCATCTCTCCAGCCCCAACAAACTCTGTTTTTGTAATATTTGTTGGTTGTTTGTTTTTCAAAATAGGGCCTCTGTGTGCCCCTGGCTGTCCTAGAACTCACTCTAGACCAGGCTGGCCTCGAACTCACAGAGTTTTACCTGCCTCTGCCGCCCCAGTGCTGGGATTAAAGGTGTTCGTTATTACACAGCTTAGTTTATCACATTCTTGTACCACATTTATATCTTAGGGCCAAGCCTCACAATTGTTATTTTTATAACTGCCTTTTAAAATTCATTTACCAAAAAGAAATCATTCACTCTCTCTACTGAGCTTTAAAATTAGGCTATCCAGTACCCAAAAAAGAGGACTTGGGTTAGAATTACATTGAATTAAAAATTATTTGAATAAATTAAATACCTAATTGACCCCTCCCATCCACATTTATAGCTTATAACACTTTATCCATAACGTATTTTTAGTTTTAAGGCGTTTTGGGTAGTTTTCTCATTGAACTACACAGAAAAATGCACAAATCAATAGTGGATAGCTTAGTTGATTTTTCTGAAGCAAACATCACAGTTCCCATCCAGAAGAATAAAAACATTGCCTGAACCCAGAAGTTTCTCTTTTGCTCTCCCGGCTGTTACCTCCTGGGCTACTGCTATATGACCACGGAGTCTTTTTATGTTTTTGAATTACAGGAGTGGCCTTCTCAGTATACTCTGCCATCTGCCTTCTTTTTCTTAATGTTATGTTTGTGGGATTCATTCATGCTTGCACACAAGTCATTCCTCACTACTGTTATATGGTAACTTATTGTTAGGTATTTTGCAGTTTCACATGCAGTTGGTATTTTGTGGACAAAGGGCAGCCTCCAGTTTTGGGCTATTTATTATACAGTTAGACTTTTATAAACATTTGTCTTTGTCTTATGATACATATGCATACACTTTAGTGTAGTGTGTATATCCCTCCTGGGGCTGTAGAATCTTGGATGATGTAATAGATGTGTGCTCAACATTAGCAGATACTATGAATTAGTTTCAAACATGACCATGGCTGTATTCTTGCACTGGCTAAGTGTTCCTTATTAACAGCTGCTATTTCTTCCTTGAGATGTTTGCTTCAGTGAATGTTAATTTAGGATTCCTGGATTATATACTAATTTTATGTGAAGCTCATTAAAGTTTTTTCCTTTTTTATGTGTGTGGTACCAGAATATATGTATGTGCATGTAGAGCCCCCAGAGGTCAGAAGTGAGCATTGGATCCCCTGGACCTGGAGGTACAGGTGGTTTTGAACTGCCTGATGAATGCTGGGAACAGAACCCGGGTCCTCTGTAGGCATAGTCAGTTCTTTGCCCTGAAGAGTCATCTCTCCAGCGCCACCCCCAACCCATGTTGCCCAATTTTATTTACTTTTTTTTCAAGATAGGGTTTCTCTATAGCTTTGGAGCCTGCCCTGGAACTTGCTCTGTAAACCAGGCTGACCTTGAACTCAGAGATAGCCTGCCTCTGCCTCCAGAGTGCTGGGATTAAAAGCATGGGCCACCACTGCCTGGCATTTTTAATGTCTGCTTTCTTGTTGATATGTCAGATAAATTAATGGTAAATATCTTGCCTTGTTTACCTCTTAATGGCGTGTGTGTGTGTGTGTGTGTGTGTGTGTGTTTGATGTTAATTTTTATGGAATCCAATTTCTCAGTGTTTTACTTATGTATTGATTTTGATGCACTGTTTAAAATATCTGGCTACTCCAACATCATAGAGCTGATATGGTTTTGTTGTGTTTGACTTTTGAGACAAGGCCTCATGTACCAGGCTGGCCTTGAACTCACTATAAGGTTACAGCTTGGTTCTTTTGGGATTGTGTTATTATTGTTGTTTATGGTATGAGGTAAGAACCCAGTTCCCTTGTTTGTTTTGTTGTTGTTTGTTTTTAATATTGATTTCTTAATAAATCTATTTTTTTACTTTTAAATTTTTTTTAGACTTTTTAATTTTTGGTTATGAGTGCCTGTGTATATGTGTGTCTATCAAGAGCATGCTTAGCTGGGCGTTGGTGGCGCACGCCTTTAATACCAGCACTTGGGAGGCAGAGGCAGGCGGATCTCTGTGAGTTCGAGGCCAGCCTGGTCTCCAGAGCGAGTGCCAGGATAGGCTCCAAAGCTACACAGAGAAACCCTGTCTCGGGGGGGGGGGGGGAAGAGCATGCTTAGTTCCCCGGGAGGTCAGAAGAGTATGTCAAATGTCTTGGGACTAGAGTCCCATATGGTTGTGAGCCACATGTGGGTACTAGGAATTGAACCCTTGGTCCTCTGCAAGAGTAAGTGCTCTTAACTGCTGAGCCATTTCTCCAGTCCTCGTTATTTTAAAGATTTTTGTGTCTGTTTAGTAGCTGAGTTGGTCTGTCGGTTTCTTTATTTTGTTCTGTTTCATGAGAATATTATACTGTCTTACAAAGAGTTGTAGGTGGGGTGCAGAGCTGCCTCAGTGGCTAAGAACTTTGTGCTCTTGCCAAGGGCCTGAATTTGGTTTCTAGCCACTCCGGGTGACTCACAACCTCCTGATACTCCAGTTCTGGAAGATCTGATGCCCTCCACTGGTGTCTGCTGACTCTGCACACACCCACACACATATACATGATTAAAATAAAAATAAATCTTACAAAAATTGTCCTGGTATGGTGGTGCACACCTCAGACACAGCACTTGGGAGGTAGAGGCAGGCAAATGTGTGAGTTTCAGGTCAGCTAGAGCTTTACAGTGAGAAAAAAAAAAAAAAAAGAGTCATTACTTGTTCCCTAAAGTTAGAATAATTTGCTAGTAAAATCCATGTGTGATCCTGAAGATTTCTTTCAGGGTACTTTACTGTAGGTCCAGTTTCTGTAAACTATGGAAGACTGTTTTAACTTTATATTTTTTTAGTATGTTTTGGTAAGCTGTGACTTTGTGGCGTTTGTGGGTTTAAAGTTTCAGGTCTACTGGCCTCAGGTTGGTTATGATATTTTTTTTTGTCACTCTGTACTGGCTGGTTCTATGTGTCAACTTGACACAAGCTAGAGTCATTAGAGAGGAAGGAGCCTCAGTTGAGGAAATGCCTCCATGAGATCCAGCTGTAAGGCATCTTCTCAATTAGTGATCAATGGGAAGAGCCCATGGTGAGTGGTGCTTCCCTGGGCTGGTGGTCCCAGGTTCTATAAGAATGCAGGCTGAACAGACCATGAGAAGCAACCCAGTAAGCAGCACCCTCCGTGGCCTCTGCATCAGCTCCTGTCTTCAGAATCCTGCCCTGTTTGAGTTTCTGTCCTGACTTCTTCAGAGATGAACAGCAATGCTAAAGTGTACACCTAATAAACCCTTTCCTCCCCAACTTGCTTTTTAGTTGTGGTTTCTTCACAACAATAGAGAAACCCTAACTAAGACACTCTTTGTAAGCTCTAGTAATCATTTTCATCCCTGGTGTGATAATCTGCCCCCCTTTCCCTTACTAGTATTTAAAAATTTGTCTTTTCAAGTTCATCATAGTATTTCCTTTTAATTGTAGATTTGCTATTTCACTAATTTCTGTTTTGTTCCTTCTTCCAACCTTTCTTAGAATATTCCATGTTTCTTTTTTACAGTTTCCTGGTATAATTGATAGTGTTTCTTTTCAGATCTATGTAGTTGATACTGTCATTTGCTGTGGCACAGAGTAACTTCGTCCTAGATCTGGGGCATGCTGTACTGTCATTGTCCAGCAGTTTAAAACACCTTTTCATCCCATGAATTCTGTCTGTCTGTACTCAGAAAGAAGTTAGTACTTATTATATGCACCGATAGGTGCTTACGTGTCTGTGTATAGTATTGAATATGTTTCCATTTCTTCTTTCATGGTGAAGGCTCATCGTAGTTTAAGGATGCCCTGTGTTCTCAGTTACCCGCTGCTACATTTGTGGTGTTTTAAATATCTTGTTTTGTGTTTTCTGTTTTGTAAATTCACTGTCCTTGGGGAATTAGTAGGAATGTGGGATTGTTGCTGAGTGCCTGTAACTTGGCAAACCTCAGTTATATTTGTGTGCTCACACTTTAAAACTTAAGTCTAGGTTATTAGTTGCTGGCAGGAATTCAGTGTTGTTGAGGGTTCCCACTTGATACATTTGGACAGAACTCACTTCTGCAGGCAATATTGAACACAGGGCTATGTGTACTACTGGAGTTGAACCAGCAGTATCGAGGCTGGAGTTCTCAAAAATAGGTTTTCCCTCACAGGGCTTGAGAGAAGGAAGGCTCAGTGTTTTCAGACTACACGCTGTTCTTTCAGAGGACCCAGGTTCGGTACCTAGCACCCAGCTGTGGCTGTAGTTCGAACTGAAGGTTAATCCAAGGAAATTTGGAGAACCGGGGTATTTTTAATATGCATAAGGAGTTATCCAAACTGTTTTCACTGAGATTGTGTCCCTACAATACTTGGTACCTTTGCTGTTGTGGCTAGGGCATGTCATTAAACTCATGTCTGGAGCCTGGATCTACTAGTTGCTAGCTCATGGCTTCAGCAGTACATTTCTTGTATAGTGAAGGTTCCTTGGTAAATATCTAATGAGTGTATGGAGCTACTGAGATGTTTGGTGCTATTTCCTTGTCTGTAAAACAGGTGCAATCATGTACTTGTTTACTGATTACACACAGGTTTTAAATTTGGAACATAGTAGGTGTCCATTGATGTTAGGTATGTGTGGCAAGCTTTTTCTTTTAGGCCACCAACCAGCTCCCAAATTATGACATGGAGACTTTTATTAGTTATGAATGCTTGACCTAACTTAGGTTCCTTTCTAGCTAGCTCTTTTAACTTAAATTAACCTGTTTCTCTTTATGTGCCTTTTGCCTCAGGGCTTTTTACTTTTCTTCCTTCTGTATATCTTTTTTTTTTAAGATTTATTTATTTCATATCCACCATTCTACCTACATGCCAGAAGAGGGCACCAGATTGAATTGTAGATGGTTGTGAGCCACCATGCGGTTGCTGGGAATTGAACTCAGGACCTCTGGAAGAGCAGTCAGTGCTTTTAACCTCTGAGCCATCTCTCCAGCCCCCCTTCTGTATATCTTACTTTCACTGCTTCTCGGGTCTGCTGGCTGGCAGCTGCCTGGCTTCTGGCCCCAGGCATCTCCTTCATTCTCTCCTCCTCTCTTTCTTCCTTCTCTCTAGATTTCTCCTCCTATTTATTCTTTTTGCCTGCAAGTCCCACCTATCCTGTCTCCTGCCTAGCTACTGGCTGTTCAGTTCTTTATTAGACCAATCAGATGTCTTAGGCAAGCAAGGTGAAACAGCAACACATCTTTACATAATTAAACAAATGCATCAAAAACAAATGTAACATGTCTTTACATTGTTAACAAAGGCAGCACAAATAAATGTAGCATACCTTTACACAGTTAAAGTAATATTCCACAGCATAAACAAATGTAACACTCTGTGCCTAGTTAAAATAATATTCCACAACAGGTATGATAATAAATTTTACACAAATCTTATTAATGTTGAGGATATCCTGCAAATACTGGTTAGGTAGGTTTGTGGAAGAGGTGAGAGAACTAAGATGCTTCAGACAGCGTGTGTGCTCCTTCTCATCCCTCTCAGGACCTGTGCTTGGTAAAGCAGTTTGTGCCTTCCATAATCAAGTTGTTAAAAGTGATGTCACTTTTTTTTTTTTAAGGAGCATAGAAACCAACACCAGCAGAGGACACACCTAAGCAATGAAGGCAGATCTGAAATATGGAAAAGGGAGGCTCTAATATGTACAAAGCGTCTCTAGAAGTAAGATTGAAATTGACAAGAGTGTATTGAGGAACTAGAGAGATGGTTCAGTGGTCAAGAGCACTGGCTACTGAGGACCCAGGTTCGATTCCTAGCACCCATATGGCAGGTCACAACCATCTGTAACTCCAGTCTTGGGGAATCCAGTGCCCTCTTCTGGCCTCCATGGGCACCAGGTACACACATAGTACAAAGACATACATGCAGACGAAAACACCCATGCACATAAATAATTTTTAAGTATGCCGATTAACTCAAAGGCATTTCTCAGCTCTGTTCTGGGTGCTGGAGGATTCTGGGTCTCCAGGACCCAGGAACAGAGGAGACCTCGGTGAGCACCATGAAGACCAGGATGGGTCAGGTGATGTGAAACAAACTTACAGACTACACTAGCTTATCATTTTGCTGTCTGAGACCTGGCCAGTGTGTTTGAATATACATTCCTCAGAGGATGCTTGGTTTTTATCAGACTCCAGAGTGTAAGGAAAGGCCAGCTAATGGCTTTGGGTTTGGTTTTCTTTTTGGCAATTTAAACTGTTTTCCCTCTCTTGTGAAGGTGTGTCTGCCCTGAGTATCCCTCCTTTTCCCTAATATTGCTTTTGTTTGAACTTCCATTCTGATTTGAAACTAGTTGATGGTTTGTGTAATCAAGGTTTAAATCAATCCAACCCTTTCACATGTGCCCATGAACATGGGTGTGGGGTATGAGTGTGTGCACACCATTACTTCCAGGAAGGGGTTAAGAGGAATAAAACACCATATAAGGCTGCTCCTGATGGTACACATAATTTGAAACTATATTAACAGAGATGATGAGTCTTTGTGTACTGAAGATGAGTAACCTTCCTCCCTTTCTTATAACCTTCCTCCCTGTCCTGGAACCTTCCTTCCTCCCTGTCCTGGAACCTTCCTCCCTCCCTGTCCTGGAACCTTCCTTCCTCCCTGTCCTGGAACCTTCCTTCCTCCCTGTCCTGGAACCTTCCTTCCTTCCTGTCCTGGAACCTTCCTCCCTCCCATCTTTTTAAAAAATATTCCTAACTACTTCCTTCCTTCTCATTTTTTGCTATTGGTAGTAAAAATGCTATATTTTCTAGTGAAAATTTTACAATTTTCTAGTATTAATGCCACCCTATTTTTGAAATGTTTGTTATCCAGTGCACATGGCAAAATGATCAGGGTTAGATACAAGGCATGGGTTCTGGTACATTAAACAGTTTTTAGACAGGGTCTCACTGTGTAGCTCTGGTTGTCTTGAAACTCACTGTGTAGACCAGGCTGGCCTTGAGCGCATAGAGAATGCTGGGATTAGAGGTGTGCCCCACCACGTCTGGCTAGAAATTTCACATCTTAGGTGTCCTTTCGGAGTTTTTATTTAATATCATCCCAGAATGAAGCTCACTAAGAAGGGAATGGCAAATTATTGTAATGTTTCTGTTGTTTTTGTTTCTAGCTTATTCTACTAAACTGAACAAATTTCCTGTATTTAATATTAATGATGACTTGAATGATCTGTGTACCAGTGCAGTGAGCCCAAACACCACCAAAGCCACGAGGTATGCCCTAAATGTGTGGCGCTACTGGTGCATGACCAACGGGCTCAAAGACCACACGGACATCACCAAGGTAAGGGACGCGTGAGTTTGCTAATTCTTTTGGCTGACTTCACTGAGCTTCCAGGTGCCAGGCACCCTGCTAAGTGCTGTGGTGAACACTCATGAAAGAATAAGAAATGCAAAGAATATGATCTACAGGACCAAGTAGAATTTAGAAAGTTTAGTGAATGTACATTTGTTAAAGTATAAGGAAGAATAAATTACTCCATATTTCCAGGAAGCGGTAGGAGTTGGTAGAACTGGAAGACAGGAGACCAGAAGAGCAAGTGAGGTGAGGAAGAGCAAAATGTAGAGGGCAGAGCCATTTGCTACAGTGTGGCTGGGTCCAAAACCAGACATTGATGGCTTAAGTGACAAGCTCAGGGTTTGTAAACACTGGGAAGTCACTCAAGTTTCTTGGTTTTCCATGCTGCATGATCTGATAGTAAGAGCTCTAACTATCAGGGTTCAAGCAAAGAAGAATCCATTAGAGTTTTGTTTGTTTGTTTTGTTTTTTGTTTGTTTGTTGTTTTGCAGAAAGGAACTAATTGGAAGTCATGAAGAAAATACTTTTGTAGTATCCTTGTTCCCCAGTCTCCCCTTTATAAAATGAACTCTTAAGAACTCTCACAACTTCAAGTGTTTGAGATCTGTGAGTAGTATGGGACATGGGTACAGTGACTCTAAGCCAGGGCCAGGGTCCAGATGGTTATATCCATTAGGCAGCTGGGATTGTAAGGTTTCAAATGGTGGAAATTGTGAGCTGGAAGCTTAAATTTAAAGGTCTCACAGATGGAGACCATTAGTTGACGCCTAAAGGCATGTAAGATTTCAGTTTGGGTGGTGGACTTAGGGACTCAATAAAAGCTGAAATAGAAAACCTGGCTTTCTCTTTCTGGCAGCATGGTAGGTAAAGTAGTGAGAGGCTTTTCTGTTACACGTGAAGGCAGGGAAACATCCTGGGGGTGAGGGCAGAACATAAAAGAGTGATGAAACCTACCAGCTAGCACATTTCCTTCTGAGGGCAAAACTGGTAAAGTTAAGGAGGGAAGAGGCAGGTGGTCAACTGATGATCTTCAGCTACAGGAGGAACCTTCAGGATCCTAAAAACGTTCTAGGTCAGGGGGCTGGGGGGATGGCTCATTGGGTAAGTGCTTGCCATGAAAGCAAGAGGAACTGAGTTGAGATCCCCAGGATCCACAAGGAAAAAGCTGGGTGGTAGGTGCCCAGAATGACTTGATGGCCAGCTATTCAAGCTGGAATTAGTGAGAGACCATGCCTCAAAAAGTGAGATGGAGAGGTAGCTAAGGAAGATACCTGATGTCTACCTATGGCCTTCACATATATGCACAACCTCATATATGTGTACACACACACACACACACACACACACACACACACACACACACACACACACACACACCAGAGACAGAGCAATTGGTTGTTTGAGTGGATGTTCTCGGTAAATAGCAGACTCTGGCTGCTAAACAGAGTCAATATTAATGATCTTTTCAGGGAAACATCCAAAATGTAGGCACTAAGTGCTTTGGGCAAATTAAGATCAACTAAGTAGGTTCTTGTTAAAGAGTCTTTGCCAGGGCTGGAGGATGGCTTGCCAGTTAAGAGTATCTGCTATTCTTGCCAGGGACCTGGGTTCTGTTCCCCGCACCTACTCGACAACAGCCATCTATAACTCCAGATCTAATACCCTCTTCTGGCTTCCACAGGCACTGCATGCATTTGGTGCACAGACATATATGCAGACAAAACACCTATATACATAAAAAAAATAATGTATTTAAAAATCTAGAACATAGCAAAATTTAGTGTCTGGCATTTAATGAAAAATTATCAAAATGCAAAAAACTAGCAAATATATCCCTTAAAAGAATGAATCAAGCCTATGCTGGCTGCACTCACTTCTAATCCTAATTCTAGCACCTCGGAAGCAAGGATGAGCTACATTACAAGACTGTTTCAAAAACAAAGCAAGAGGGGGCTGGAGAGATTGCTCAGTGGTTAAGAGCAGGTACTACACTTGCAGAGGACCTGAGTTCAGTTCCGGGCACACATATTCCTTAACTCACTTGTTATGGATGGAAGTTTCTGTCCTGCCAAGTCCTGCAGATGTTTAGTCCCAAATAAACACACAGAGGCTTATATTAATTATAAACTGTTTGACCTATGGCTCAGGCTTTTTATCGGGTAGCCCTCTCTTAATTATTAGTCCGTGTATCACCACGTGGTCTTGGCTTACCGGTGATGCTCAGGCCTCTTTCTTCCTCGGCAGCTACATGGTGTCTCCTTGAGACTCACTCTCTCCATTCCTCTACCCAGCTTTCTCCTAGTCTCATAGCCCTGCCTATACATCCTGCCTGGCTACATGCTGCTTGTCCATTGGCCAAAACAGTTTATCCATCAACCAATAAGAGAAACGTATATTCACAGCATATAGAAGGACATCCTCCATCTACTTCTAACTTGTAATTCCAGCTCTAGAGATTCAATGCTCTCTACTGGATTTTGCAACCATCTGTACTCATATGCCTATGTCTACACAGAGACACATAATTGAAAATAAAATAATGTTTAAAATCTTTTTTAAAAAAATAGGAAGAAGCTATGCAAATATATCATAGTCATGTTCTCTTTTTTTTCAATTTGAAACGAGCTTCTTTTACATGTCAACCCCAGTTCCCTCTCCCTCCTCTCCTCCCCTGTCCCCCACCAACCCCCTATCCTATCCCCTTTACGCTCCCCAGAGATGGTGAGGCCTTTCATGGGGGATCTTCAGAAATCTGTCATATCATTTGGAGCAGGGCCTAGACCCTTACCCTGTGTGTCTAGGCTGGGCGATTATCCCTCAATGTGGATTGGGCTCCCAAAGTCCATTCCTGTACTAGGGATAAATACTGATCCATTACCAGAGGCCCCATAAATTAACCAGAACTCCAAACTGACATCCTCATTCATGGGGTGTGGAACAGTCCTGTGCTAGTTTCCCAGATATCAGTCTGGGGTCCATGAGTAACCCCTTGTTCAGGTCAGCTGTTTCTGTGGGTTTCTCTAGCCTGTTCTTGACCCCTTTGCTCATCACTCCTCCCTGTCAGCAGCTGGATTCCAGAATTCAGCTAAGTGTTTAGCTGTGGGTGTCTGCTTCTTCTTCCAGCTACTGGATGAAAGCTCTAGGATGGCATATAAGGTAGTCATCACTCTCATTATTGGAGAAGGACATTTAAGGTAGCCTCTCTGCTATTGCTTTGATTGGCAGTTGGGATCAACCTTATCTGGACATTTCCCTAGTGCCAGAATTCTCTTTAAACCTATAATGGCTCCCTCTATTATGGTATCTATTTCTTGCTCTCCTCTATTCTTTCCCTGACTCAATCTTCCTGTTCTCTCCAGTCCTCTTCTCTCCTTCTCTTTCTTCTAACTCCCTCTCCCCTCCCCCCATGCTCCCTATTAGCTCAGGACATCTTGTCCCTTTCCCCTTCTTCGGGGGACTATGTATGTCTCTCTTAGGGGCCTCCTTGTTTCTTAGCTTCTCTGGCAGTTTAGATTTAGGCTGCTACTCCTTTGCTGTAGGTCTAAAATCCATATATGAGTGAGTACATGCCATTTTTGTCTTTTTGTGACTGGGTTACCTCACTCCATAATCATGTTCTTAATCTTTAATGTCTGAAGAGAAAACAAGAACAGCTAGAACAAAAGGTCAGATTATTACAGAGAATCAAAGGTAAAGTTGACAGAAGATTTGCTGCCAGAAACCAGGCAGATGAAGATACTGGTATAAATGTCTCCTTTAAATTATTGAAAGAAAAGTAATTTCAGTATCTTCAGTGAAGATGTCTTTCAAGTAAGATGAGATAATGACTTTTGAAACATTCAAAGGTGAGGAAATTCAGCAGCAGCAGCAGATCCACACTTTGAGAAACATTAAAGGAAGTTTAATGTTCTCCCTCCAGCCAAAAGGGAGATGATAGCATCTGGAACTGGGATCCATCACAAAGAGAAGGAAAGTACAGGGAGGACAGCTACTGTGTAAATATGTGGTGCTTTAAATCATTCTATGGAACATCATGGACTTTTAAAACAAAAACAGAACAAGATAATATGGAACAATAAGTAGCAAATTGATCCAGAAAAGAGGAAAATGGGCAAAACTAGTTCCACATTAGCAAGTCCAGCAAGCCGTAAACAAGGGGGTAGGTAACATTTGTAACTAGCTGAAAGGAAACCTGTCCACCTAGAATTTTATACTGCCTCTCCTCCCTGCTCTCCCCGTCTCTTCCTCCCCATTCTCTCTCTCCATCTCTCTTCCTCCCTACTCTCCTTCGCTCCCTCCCCACTCTCCCTCTTTCTTCCTCCCTGCCCTCCTCTTTCTCTCTGAAAGGAAACAGAACACCCATCAGCCAACAAGGAAGTTCACAGTGACAGTCTTGATTCAGGATATTGAAATTGTAGTGTGTTGCTGTCCGTAGTAGAATTAAACTACATTAGTTACAGATCACTAACTAAAAAGACCCTGATTCTGGGAAGTTATTAAATGACCCACAGATGAAGAAGAAACCACAAAGGAAATTATAAACCAATGAACCAAATGAAAATTAAATCAGATCTTAGTTTGTGGAATGTGACTTCTGCTAGGGAAGCAGGCAGGTTGACTGCACAGCTTCACTCTCCCCCATTTCTTGGGGTTGGCCTCCCATCTCTTCACAGGCTCTGTAGCAGACCTTCAGCTATGCCTCTCCTCATTCTCTACCCCATTCCCAGCGGTAGATCCTGGTGGAACACCCTGCTTCCTCCCTCCTGTGGACCAACTCAGCCCCTTTCTAGCCCATCCCCATTACCGAGTACCATCTCTCAATACCCAGAATACATTTTACCTGGAACCCCAGTGGCCACACCTGTCAGGACCCCAGAAGAATTCCCTATCAGGCATACACAGCTGCCACACTCACCTAAGAACCAAAGAGGGCATCAGAAACCCAGGAACAAAACACCCGCCCCACATAGACAAGATCAGATATCAGCACCAAGAATTACAATCTTCCCAAACGCAGATGCCCAGACACAAGAATAAACACAATCCATAACATCCAGGATAATATGTCTCCACTGGAGCCCAGCAACCCTAACCACAGCAGGCCCTGAGTATTCCAACATAGCTGAAGCACAAGAAAAAAACTGTAAAATAGTCTTTATGAATGTGATAGAGGTCCTTAAAGAGGAAGTGAATAAATCATTTAAAGAAATCAATGAAAACACAAACAGTGGAAGGAAATGAATAAAATAGTTCAAGATGTGGAAATAGAATCAATAAAGAAAACTCAAGCTGAGGGAAATCTGGAAATGAAAAATTTAGACACTAGAACAGGAGCCTCAGAAGCAGGCCTCACCCACAGAATACAAGAGATGGAAGAGAGAATCTGAGCCATTGAAGACATGGTAGAAATTGTGGATACCTTGGGCAAAGAAAATATTAAATCTAAAAAATTGGCACAAAAATATCCAGGAAATCTAGGACACTATGAAAAGACCAAATCTAAGAATAATAGAAATATAGAAAGGAGAAGAAACACAGGCCATTGTCACAGAAAATACTTTCAACAAAATCGTAAAAGAAAATTTACTTACCTAAAGAAGGAGATGCCTATAAAGGTACAAGAAACATACAAAATACCCAATAGAATCCACCAGAAAAGAAAATCCCCATGGCACATAATAGTCAAAATGCTGAAGTTACAGACAGAACTAAGAAAGAATATTAAAGGCTGCAAGGGAAAAACACAAAGTAAAATATAAAGGCTGACCTATTAGAACATCTGACTTCTCAATAGAGATCCTAAAAGCCACAGGGGCCTGGAAAGATGTTTTACAGACTCTAAGAGACTACAAATGCCAGCCCAGACAATTATACCCAAAAATTTTCAATCACAGTAGATGGAGAAAACTAGATAATGTTTTTTGGGTTTTTGTTGATATATTTATTTATTATGTATGTGTTCTGCCTGCATGCCAGAAAAGGCACCAGATCTGATTATAGATGGTTGTGAGCCTCCATGTGTTTGCTGGGAATTGAACTCTGGACCTCTGGAAGAGCAGCCAGCACTCTTAACCTCTGAGCCATCTCTCCAGCCCCCTGAAAACAAGATAATCTTAAAATCTAACTTAATATCTGTCTACAGATCTTACCCTACAGACGGTGCTGGAAGGAAAACCCTAACCTAAAGTAGTTAGAGGGAATAAATAATCCCAGATCAGCAAATCAAAAAAGGGGGAGCACACGAGTGTGTGTATACACACACACACAACAACAACAACAAAACAGGAATCAATAATCATTGGTCTTTAATATCTCTCAGCATCAATGGCCTTAATCCCCCCCCCTCCACAAAAAAGACACAGAGTAACAGAATTGATGCAAAACCAGGATTCATCTATTGTAATCAAGAAAAACAACTTAACATGAAGAATCAGGCATTTTAATATCTGACAGAATAGACTTCAAACCAAAACTAACCAGCAGAGATAGAGAAGAACACTACATACTCATCAAAGGAAAAATCTACCGTGAGGACATTACAGTTTTTAATATCTATGCCCCAAACACAAGGGCACACAAGTTTGTAAAAGAAATATCACTACAGCTTAAATCACATATTGACCCTCACACACTTGTAGTGGGAGATTTCAGTACTCCACTCTTGCCAATAGACAGGCCATCCAGACAAAAACAGAAAAATGCTAACTGATGTTATAAAATAAATGGACCTAAGGGATATTTACAGAACATTTCACCCAAGCACAAAAGAATGTCCCTTCTTTTCAGTACCTTATGGAACTTTCTCCAAAACTGACCACATACTCAGACACGAAGCAAGTCTCAACAGACACAAAAAATGGAAATATCTCCCTGTAGCCTATCAGATCACCATGGATTCAAGCTGAATATAAATCACACCAAAGACAACAGAAAGCTTACAAACTCATGGAAACTGAACAGCTCACTAGTGAATGGAAAATGGGTCAACACAGACATTAAGAAAGAATTTAAAGACTTTCTGGAATTGAATGAAAAATGAATACACAACATACCCAAACCTATGGGACACTATGAAGGGGCTTCTAAGGCAAGTTCATAGCACTAAGTGCCTTCATTATAAAAAAGAAAAGAAGAAAATTAAAAAAAAAAAAAAAGAACTGGAAAGACCTCATACCTAGTAATTTAACAGCACAACTGAAATCTCTAGAACAAAAAAGAAGACAAAAGGAATAGATGGCAAGAAATAATCAAACTCAGGGCCGAAATCAATAAAATAGAAACAAAACAAGATAATTAATGAAGCAAATACTTGGTTATTTGAGAAAATAAGATTGACAAACTCTTATCCAAATTAAAAGATAGAGAATATCCAAATTTACAAAGTTGGAAATGAAAAGGGGATTGTTACCATAAATCTTTCTGCCAAAAGCTGCCCAAGCCCCACCGCCCCATGTGCGCTTTACGCCAGCCACCCGCCCGAGTTAGGGCCCAAATTAATGCACAGAGAGACTTGTATTAGGTTCACTGCTGCTTGGCCAATGACTAGGATTCCTCATCTGTTAGCTAAATCTTAATTATCATAAATCTATATATTTTATAAGACTTATCTTATAGAGGATGCCTTTCGCTGGCACCCTCTCTTGCTGGTGGCTCACATCCTGCCGCTGGAGGAGGCAAAGGGGAAAAAGGGACACTTCCTGTTTCTTCTTGCTAAATTTGAGTCTCCTTGCTATGTTACTTCCAGCCTGGATCACCACTTTTCTACTACATTTCCCAGAATCCTCTTTGACTCCTAGTCCTGTCTAACTTGCTGTCTCATTGGCCAAACAGTATTTTATTCAACAATCAATAAGATAAACATACACAGTACTTTCCCCATCAGGGGATGTAACAACAGACACTGAGGAAATCTAGAGAATTATAAGAACATATTTTAAAAATCTGTACTCCACCAAACTGGAAAATCTAAAAGAAATGGATGAGGGAGGGAATGCTGAGAGACACAGCTAAAATTGAGTGGTAGTATGGAAATCTAATACTGTAGAAGCTTCCTAATATATATACATAGATAAATGTAATCTAAATGAAATCACCAAATAATGGGGGAGACTGGGCCTCAACTGGACATCTTTTGTCACCAAATGAAGCTTCCAGTACTGGATTTGGGTTACATCTAATTGAGTTGTCCCCAAACAACCCAGGCTGTTGCCAAGACTATAGGTTACTCTTCACAAACTGACAGCAAGTCCCATTGCTGAAGACAATACCTACACAACTCACTGAACATGGAGAAGTCAAGCTAGTGCCTACATTCTAATATCTTTGGTATGGGAAGTTACTCTGTACACAGCCAAAAGAAACTGTAAACACCAAGCCAGCCACAAAACCTTTAATCTACCATGGTGTCCTGCCTGCAAGATAGGCTAGTACAAAGGTGGCACAACACTTGTGGGAGTAACCAACCAATATCTGATTTGACTTGAGGCCCATTCCACAATTTGGAACCCAGACCAACATTGCTTGGTTGACCAAGAACCAGCAAATAGATAATGCAGGGACCTAGGGTAAAACCAAATACTACTGTTCTGAAAGCAAAAGATAAAGCAACAAACAGCATTAAAATGACTCCTAATGGTACTCTGCTATACTCATAGATCAGTGCCTTGCTCAGTCATCTTCAAAGAAGCTTCTTCCTGCAGCAGCTGGGAACAAATACAGAGACCCACAACTAGACATTATGCAGAGAGTGAGAGACCTTTCAACACTCAGTCTTAAATAGGATGTCTCCATCAAATCCCTTCTCTTGGGGCTCAGGGAACTGTATGGAAGAGGAGGCAGAAAGCGTGTAACAGCCAGAGGAGATGGAGGACACCAAGAGTACAAGGCCCCTAAATTAGCATGAACAAAGCTCATACAAACTTACACAGACTGAGGCAGCCTGCACATGTCTACCAGGTCTGTACGCATGTGTTATGGCATCCAGTTCAGTGTCTTTATGGGATTCCTGAGTGTGTGAATGAGTGGGTCTGGGTTTCTCATTTCTATCGGGCTCTTTTCCTTGTTTGTCTTGCCCAACTCTGATGTGCTGTTTTTTGTTCTATCCTGCTTTATTTTATGTTATTCTATTATTATCCCTCAGAAGCCTGTTTGTTTTCTGATGAGAGACAGAAAGGGAGTAGATCCGGAGAGGAGTGGGGGGAAGGGAAACCATAATGAAGATATATCATGTCAGAAAAAAAATCTATTTTCAATAAAAAAAAAGAGAATCAATTCAAAGTGTGTCAATAGTTTAATTGCATCTCTAAAGTATATGGCTTGTGTTCAGGGTGAGCCTGTGCCTTCTGCTAAGGCTGAGTGTGGTCTCTTGGGTCTCACAGTGTTTTCTGAGTCCATCACCCCACAGCTTCATTGAGAAAGAAGGTAAATCAGTTAAGCATCTGCTTTAGTTGTCAGCCAGCTCTGAACAGTCAGGGTTATTTCTCTGGTCTATGTATGAAAAAGAATTCAAATCTTAAGAGGACTTAATTCTTTTGCCTACTCACCAAATTTCTTTTTAAAAATAATAATTTGTGCCAGGTGTTGGTGGCGCACGCCTTTAATCCCAGCACTCGGGAGGCAGAGACAGGCGGATCTTTTGTGAGTTTGAAGCCAGCCTAGCCTCCAGAGCAAGTGCCAGGATAGGCTCCAAAGCTACACAGAGAAACCCTGTCTCGAAAAAATAATAATAATAATAATAATAATAATAATAATAATAATAATAATAATTTTATTCATAAGACCATTGATGTCTTTTCTCCCATGGTGGGCTGTATAGACCTTTGGCACTATGTAAGCTAGCAACAGGGAAGGGTTTTCCCAGTCAGTCTTAAACTTATTTCTCTATATCTGGCAACTAAAGTATGTGGTGTCTTCAGCTATATAGTCTTTCCACATTATAATGGGTACTCAAGAACGATGGCAATAGCCTGTGTTGCTTCTGAAACATCTAGGACTTTGCTGACCAGTAACTCCTAGTGCTCATTCTTGGCACTTAAATTTTCATTTCTGGGGCTGCTCCCAAAATTTCTGATGATAAGTTAAATAATGAGCCAGGTGGTGGTGGTGCATGCCTTTGATCCCAGCACTGGGGAGGCAGAGGCAGGCAGATCCCCTGAGGTTGAGGACAGCCTATTCTACAGAGTGAATTCCAGGACAGGCAGGAGGACACACAAAAACCATGGTGTCTCAACCACCATCCCCAAATTTTTTTTTTTTTTTTGGTTTTTCGAGACAGGGTTTCTCTGTGGCTGTGGAGTCTGTCCTGGAATTAGCTCTTGTAGACCAGGCAGGTCTCGAACTCACAGAGATCCACCTGCCTCTGCCTCCCAAGTGCTGGGATTAAAGGCATGCGCCACCAACGTCTGGCTCACCACCCCCAAATTTAAATAATAAAAGGTGTATACATTAAAAATAAAATATGGAAGAGTAAAAAGATGTAGCAAAAGCAGTATTTGTAGAGAAAATATAAGTTAACTCTAAAAACTTATGTTATGAAATTAAATATGAATATAAAAGCTGTGAGTCAATAAATGTAATGTTGAAATAAGTTAAAAAGCATATCTGGTCGAGCCTGTGGCATAGATGCAGTTTCAGTACTTGGGAGACAGAGACAGAGGATCATGGCAAGCTCAAGGCCAGCCTCGGCTACATAGTGAGTTGCAGTTTACCCCATTCTACTTCAAAAAATGCTGTCCCCAAAACAAAACAAACACATTTTTAAAAAGTTTTAAGACTCATGTGACAAAGTAATAAATTATAAGCAAGAAGAAAAAACATTTTTGATTGTCCAGATAGCAAGGTTATGGCAACAGGACAAAGAGGGTCAGCGGGATGTGGTTGTCGGTGCCTCCAGGCCCAGGCAGGATGGCTGATAGTTCAAGGGCAGCCTGGAGTATATAGCGAGACACTCTCTTGATTTTTATTTTTTTAAGGAAGAAAGGAAAAGAGATGAAGGTCAGAGAATATAAAAGAATCTAAAATGGTGAAAGCAGTAAAAAAGAAAATAATACCACCAACCATACAAAACCAAAAAAGGATTCTGTGGACTGTGTCCCAAAATGGGACCACAGATAAGATTCACAAATTCCTAAAAGGATTCAAAGAAACAGCATCAAGAAAAACTACCTTCAGAAGCTTCCTTTGCCCATGAGATCAGTTCCAGCCTGTTGATTTTGCATGAGGGTTGACCCCCTCATGCTGCCCTGCATGGGGACACAATGTCACTCCTTTCCTGTGCACACCTCCTACAGTGTCACTCCTTTCCTCTGCATACCTCCTACAGTGTCACTCCTTTCCTCTGCACACCTCCTACAGTGTCACTCCTCTCCTGTGTGCACACCTCCTACAGTGTCACTCCTCTCCTGTGCACACCTCCTACAGTGTCACTCCTTTCCCATGTGCATACCTCCTACAGTGTCACTCCTCTCCTGTGCACACCTCCTATAGTGTCACTCCTCTCCTGTGCACACCTCCTACAGTGTCACTCCTCTCCTGTGTGCACACCTCCTACAGTGTCACTCCTTTCCTCTGCACACCTCCTACAGTCTCACTCCTTTCCTGTGTGCACAACTCCTACCCCTGTCCTGGCTGCTCTTCTGCCCAGGAGGTGGAATCAGCTTTCCCAGTGTTTTCTTTGAGCTACCCATGTGATGTATTTTGACCAATGTAAATTCCAGAGGCAGTTGGCTGTGAGGTGCTGCCATGTGAGGAAGCCCAGCTAAACCTATAGATATGTGCAGGCTGAGTCCCTAATATCCAAATCCCTGCATCCTCATGAGTAACCCCAGGAGAAACACTTGAGTGAATCCTCACCTGAGCTTTTCCAGATGTTGACCCATAAAACTGTGGACAACAAAGGACTGGATATACAGCTCAGCAGTTAAGATAAGTTAAGATTGTTCTCTTGGAGGACCCAGGTTCAATTGCCAATACCCACATGGCAGCTCACAGCTGCCTGTAACTCTAAGATCTGACACCCTCACATAGACATACATGCAGGAAAACACCAATGCACATAAAAAATAAATTTAAAAAAACAAATTGTGAACAGCATGAAACAAGTTAGCTGTGCCCACTGAGCTTTAGGGTGGTTTCTTATACAGCAGAAGATAACTGGCACACACCCATTTGTCTGGCCTCATCTTTATCTGTTTGCCAGCAGCATTGGTCACCATTCCCAGAAACCACAAGACCCCTCCATGCTTCAAGGCCTTTTCTGCTTGTTTCTGTGTCTACCTTTGCTGAACTCAGTCATCCCATCACCTGGATCCCATGGCCCTTGCATTTGTATTGCAGTTCTGTTAGTTGTTTATGGTTGCCCTCACAAGAAGCCACTTGATGGAAGAAACAGTTTCCTGTGGCTGACAGTTTGGGCTGAAGCCCTGTCATGGTGGCGAAGAAATGGCAGCAGGGGTGAGGCTTCTTGTTTACATCTGATGGAGGAAGAGAGCAGAGAAGGAGCCCCCCCACCCCTTTTTTCTATATTTTTTAATGGCTGAGGTTTTTTTTTTAAGATTTATTTATTTATTATGCATTCTATGTTCTGCCTGCATGTATGCCTGCACAACAGAAGAGGGCACCAGATCTCATTACAGATGGTGGTGAGCCACCGTGGGGTTGCAGGGAATTGAACTCAGGACCTCTGGAAGAACAGGCAGTGCTCTTAATCGCTGAGCCATCTCACCAGCCCCCCCCCTTTTTTTTTTCCTAATTTTGAGCCTCCTGCTTTCACCTCCTGACTGCTGGCATCACAGGCATGTGCTTCCACTTCTGGTTTATGTGGTGTGGGGGATAGAACCTGGGGTATCTGCATGCTAGGCAAGCAGTGAACCCATGGGCTATATCCCCTTCCCTTTGTATTCAGTTCAGGACCCAAGCCCATAATTGGCTCTGCCTACAAAGTCCTCTCTAGAAACTAATCTAGTGCCCTGGAATCTCTCTCTTTTTTTGGGGGGGCGGTTCAAGGCAGGGTTTCTCTGTGGCTTTGGAGGCTATCCTGGAACTAGCTCTTTTATACCAGGCTGGTCTTGAACTCACAGAGATCCTCCTGCCTCTGCCTCCTGAGTGCTGGGATTAAAGGTGTGTGCCACTGCCTGGCTACCCTGAAGTCTCTGAATCCAACTGAGGGTGGAGGGTAGACACCACTGTCCAATTGAGGGTGGAGGTTAGCCATTGCTGTCCTACTGAAGGTAGAAGTTAGCCATTGCTGTCCAATTGAGAGTGGAGGTTAGCCATTGCTGTCCAATTGAGGGTGGAGGTTAGCCATTGCTGGTGCTTGCCAGTGCAGTACTCTTTGTGGATTACATGCCTAAGAGCTCCTTGAAGACAAGAGTGGCACTTGTTCAGGACTAGGTCTCCAGCACCAACAAGGTTCTGCCTGATTGGATAATGGAAGCCTCTGTGCTGATAAATGTGTCAAGTCAGTGGCTTAACCAAGTATCAGGAGCACCCCATAGGCATAGCACATTTTTCTTGGCTTCCATAAAATACCACACATTTCAAAATAAAACCACAGTAAGCACAAGTATCTACCCACACGGAGTGTATTGTGTGCACACAAGAAACAGTTCATTCTGGCCGGTGTTCACTACCTCCTTCTTTCCTCAGCCTTATTTGATTGTCACATTATTTCCCATTACCAAGGTCTTTGATCTCTTAAAAAGACAATACAAGAAGCAATGTTACCTCAACAGATGAGAGCCAGTTTATCATGTCATGCGGGGAAGGGCTGGCAGCAGCTTATAAATGTGACTTTGCTCATGTAACGATGACCATGACCAACAGCTGTTACGTAGAAAGGCATTGTGACACACACATGTAAGTCTAGCATTCTGAATCACAGAACCACTTGGATAAGCTATTTGCAAATTTTATTTCTTATTTTTCCCCCTTTGGACAGGTCTTACTGTGTAGCCTTGGCTAGCCTGTGCACCAGCTGGCCTTGAACTCAGAGGGAGCTGCCTACCTCTGCCTCCATAGTGTTGAGATTAAAGGCATGTGCCATCATATCCAGTAATTTATTTGAATTTTTAAAATTGTGACAAATATGTATAATATAAAATTGAACTTTTAAGCTATTTTTAATGTAAAAATTTGCTACTTTTTTGAGATTTCACACATAAGTACTATATTTATATAATTTCCACCTCTCCCTCTTATGCTGAAACTCCTCTCATCTCCTTGTAACTCCTGTCATGTCCCAACTTCATCTCAAATTCATGACTCGTGTGTGTGTGTGTGTGTGTGTGTGTGTGTGTGTGTGTGTGTGTGTGTGTGTGTTCTGTTTGTCTTTGGAAACTCTGTGGTCTCCAGGATGAACTTCAACTCTGTACCTTTCTTTACAATAAACATATATACATATACATATACATACATACATACATACATACATACATACATACATACATACATACACTCTTCCACATACATAGAACCTGCTGAGTCCATCTAGTGTTTCTTCTATGTGCATGGGTTTAGGGCTGACCACTTGGGATTGGATAGCCTGTCTTAGGGGCTCATTCCTGGGGAAGACTCTCTCAGCAGCCATTAATTGCCTATAGCTCCACATCTAGTGGTGGGACCCTGTAGGATTCCCCATCTACATTGGCTTGTCAATTGGTGTCACTGTGCAGGTCTTCTTTATTTGAGACCATCTATTTGAGATTTCACATGTACAGCTTCCCTGTCATATATAGAAGACGCTGCCTCACAACAGACATCCTGGCCCTCTACAAGAATCTTTCCTCCCCCTCTTCCATGATGTTTCCTGAGCCTAAGGGTTAGAAGTTGTGTTATAGATATGTCAATTAAGGTTGGGGACCCCAAAGTCACTTCTCGAGTTTTGACTATTTGTAAATTTCTATGATCCTCATTTGCTTCAAGGAGAAGCTTTGTGGCTGTAAGGATGAGTATTGAGAATGCAGTTGGAAATTATCCTGGTTCAGGAAAGTGGCAGTAGTAGGCTCTCCTCTAGGGTCCATGACCTCACCTGTTATGCATAGTTGGCTAGGTTTATTTCTCTCCTGTTTAGCTATCTAATTGATACATACATACCTTAGATAGCTGTTGAATACTCACCAGATAGAAATACTACTACTGCATCCTTGGAGATATTTTGCCATGATGGTCATGTAAGTGTACAACTTAGTAGCATTTATTGTATTCACAGTGTTCTACAAACCATCACCATTATTCATTCCCAGAATTCTTCATCCTTCCAAATAGAAACTCTGTACTCACTAAATAATATAGTCCCGCATTTTCTCTGGCCCTGGACCTGGTACTACCCTGCCATCTGCCTTTGTGAATTTACTTCCTCTGGGTTCTGCACATTTGTAGCCATTGCTGTGCTTGCCAGTGCAGTGCTGTCCTTTAGCTGTCCTTCAGCTCTAGCTTACTTGGCCTTTCATGTCTGTGGAAGTGGAAAAAGTGAGCTTTGTTTAGCATAGCATTTTAAGATTCATTCCTTTTTATTCCTGTTGGATATATGACTTAGATTTGGGGGGACTGACAGTCTGTTTCCAAAGCAGCTGCATCCTTTTACATTTCTATCAAGGTGTATGAGCATTTTGATTTCCTGACATCCCAACTAGCATTTGTTACCATCTTTCTTCTGTTTCTTAATTCTAGTCATCCTAGTGAGGGTGGAGTAGAAGTTCATGTGGTTTTAATTTCCCATGCCAGAGAGAAAGAGATTGGGACTGGGGAGAGAATATCTAATGGCCTTGAAATCTCTTAATTCTTAATGCCTGTTTAAGATCTAGGCTTGCTCAGGTTCTGTTTAGTCCAAAGCATGTAGATTTAGCTTGACTCAAGGCTGCTTGCTCTTTACATCTTCATCTTGACTGCAAAGGTTTTTTATGAGCCAAACTCCTAAGACTGACATTGAAAACTAGTGATTAAATGAAAAGTCACAGAGCATTCACTTCCTATGCAGGTCAGATGTGTCTGTTCTCTTCCTCTGGGGCTGGTGCTCATCAATAAGTACCTAACAGTATGAGTAGGTATCGAGGACATTAATGCTGGAATAATTCCAAGGTTAAGTTATGGAACCCCTTAGAGAGGATGACTGAACTTTACTGAAGGAGAAGGAAACAAGTGGTTTGCAACAAAAAGAAGAAAGGACCATCCAGAGAGGAATAGTCAACATTACAAAAGCCAGTCATAATAGTAATCTGTATGTATTTGTAGACACACATTTATTTTATAAAGGGATGTGCATCCATTGCTACTTACGAACCCTTGGAAACTCGTGGTTCATATCTCCTGTAAGCATTACTTATGCATTTTGAGAAGATGGCCACTAATGTGCCCTATTTTATAGATTGAAATGTTGAGTTTTAAAGAAATCAGAGGATGCCAACTATGAAACATAGTTCGTCCATTTTGAAATTCACTGCTCTTCTCCTATGCTGTGTGAAAGGTTCAATCCTCTAGAAGCAGGAAACGGTCCTCTCCCTAGTAGAGCCCCTAGTGAGGATTGGGTAAAGAGGGACAGCTGACTGGGTGTCCTCAAATTTATAACCTCGGTGTTTGTCTCATTTGAGATCCCTGCAGTGAAGTTGAATGAGCTGCTTGAGAACTTTTATGTCACTGTCAAGAAGAGTGATGGCTCAGACTTCCTGGCTACCTCACTTCATGCCATTCGCCGTGGCCTGGACCGCATCCTGAAGAATGCAGGTGTGGGCTTTTCCATCACCAGCAGCACTTTCAGCTCTTCCACCAAGAAACTCAAGGAGAAGCTGTGGGTTCTGAGTAAGGCAGGGATGTCGGGGGCCCGTTCTCGCAATATTGTCTACTTCTCCCTTTCTGATGAGGAGGAGATGTGGCAGGCGGGGTGTCTAGGGGACGACAGCCCTATTACTCTCCTGTCCACAGTGGTCAAGTACAACAGCCAATATCTGAATATGAGGACGCTGCAGGAGCATGCAGATCTGATGTATGGTGACATCGAGTTGCTCAAAGACCCACAGAACCAGCCCTACTTTGCCCGGACAGACAGTGTCAAGCGAGAGAGCCGCAGTGGTTCTACTAGAGTGTGTCATGGGAAAATCTACCATGAGCATTCCAGGGGACACAAACAGTGCCCTTACTGCCTCCTCTACAAGTACATGTACATCCACCGGCCACCTACCCAAATGGATGCCAAGTCTCCCTTCTACCTTACAGCCAGGAAGGAGGCCACAGACATGGGCAATGTGTGGTATGAAGAGCAGAGGATGGGGCTGCGGTCCCTCCGGGGAATTGTCCCCAATTTAGCCAGAAAGGTCAAGCTGGACAACTGTGAGAACTTCACTTTCGTCTCATTCACTCAGGTCTCCAGGCGGCTTAGCTCCCATAGCTGCTGCCAGTGAACCCTCCAAGGCCAGGCCACTGTCCCACCTACTCACGTAGGAGACTTCCCTCATGTGGCCATGGCCAGAGTCATCAGCAAGCAGGTTCTGAGGCAACAGAGAATGACATCTTCACTCCGAGATCCAGCTGGCCTCCATTACTGCAGCAGGCCATTCCTTAGACTTGAAATTCACTTTTACATAAAAGTAGATGACTGAATAATTTGGATGTTCTATCTAAATGTGTGACACCTTGTTAAATCTTAGAATCTAACACAATATATAATTACTATATACAAGAGTAAAGAAATTCATTTTATCTATCTAGTGCCTTTTTAGCACAGGTTTTCTTGGGGAAAAAATGTTTTAAGTAATTACTTTAAAAATATCCAGTAGCCCAGTAGCTTTAGAATGGTATAGAATTATATACATTTTGTTGGGTTTCTTTTACATAGGGACCTAGAGCAAGAGAGGCAGACATTAGAGAAAAATTGCACTCAACATCCTTTATGTTTTGTTGGTGGGTACTCTGCCAGGGTGGCAGGGCTGCTCACCGAGATAAAAGAAACATTTCCACTGTGCTGATGATAGAGACAGTTTGGTGAAACAAAGATTAATATTCTGAAAGGGTGTTTCTGAGACGCCATCTGCAATGGACTCAATGGTCTGCACCGTGAGGGTTTCTAGTAGTGACAGGGGGACTTGGAAAGCCACCTGTGACCCAAATGTGAAAACCTGAAGCAGAAGTGCCTGCATCTGTCTGAGTTCTCCACACTGTGAGAGCACTTGCTGTTTGGACTTTGTTTTGTTTTGTTTTAATCTGTTTTTCACATCATGCAATTGTCATGTTGGCAAGAGTCCCTGGACATGTAAGACTAGCAGTAATGCTCATGCTTAACTAGGAAAATCAACAAAGTAAGCCACAAAGAAAACAAATTCCCAATTTATTAAGGATCCTGGAAATCTTCTGTGGGTTGGCACTAGTGCTCGGGACACCGATTTAGGCCACCTACCAGGTAAGCAAAACAGCATTGAGGACATGGTGACCAAGTGAGAGGATCACCATAGGTTAGTCATGCATTGTCAAATCATTTCACATGAATAAAACTCAATCTGACCTTGTGTTATTTAAACAGCAGAATTTCCTAGTAACTACTCTGAATACAAGTGTTTAAAAAAGGAGCCCAAAGAGTGCTAATTAGTAGTAGTAGTTTCTACTCTACTTTCTATTCAAGGGAAGACTGCTTTCATTTGTACCATTATGTTCTCATGTGTGCTTTCTGATCCCAAATTAAAACCCCAGTGCAGGTTCACACTGCACGAGTCCTTAAAATAGTCATTTTTTCCAAAGCACTGTTTAATTTTTATTTAAAGTTGCCGTTTTAAAGTCACTCATTAATCACTGAGGTATGTGACACTTTACCAGAGAAGACTCAACCAATGCTGCCTTAAGGACTCATGTTGTTTCTTTTCTAGTGAGTACATGGTTATAGTTCTGTTCACTAGGCAACCTTCCCTGGGTGGTGATGAGTTTTAGTAGCTCCTTCGATGTGTAAATAACACGAAACTAATAATGTGTTTGACTTGACTTGACCCTGTGTATTGGTCTGTAGTGGCTTCCAATCGTGATTTTAGGGTTTTGGTTTAGAAGAGATGGACAAGCTAGGTGTGGTGG
This sequence comes from Cricetulus griseus, assembly GCF_003668045.3. Classification (NCBI taxonomy): domain Eukaryota; kingdom Metazoa; phylum Chordata; class Mammalia; order Rodentia; family Cricetidae; genus Cricetulus; species Cricetulus griseus. The sequence goes on along the minus strand of NC_048595.1, from coordinate 84,008,769 downwards.
CCCCACGCCTTTAATCCTAGCACTTGGGAGGCAGAGGCAGGCGGATATCTGTAAGGCCAGCCTTGTCTACAAAGCTGGTGCCAGGACTACACAGAGAAACCCTTTCTCAGGGGGAAAGGAAGAAGAAGAGATAGTCACAAAATGTTAGGTCAGTCTGCTTTAGTTTGCTAAACACCCAAAGGTCATTTATTTGTGGGAAGCAAACAGTCATCTTGTCACTTCTGCATGTATCATGGAGACATGACTTGTATGACCAAGTTGCAGAGCTTGCAGCTTCATTTCTAATACCTTCATTTTTGTTTTAAATAGATTCAAAATGTTGTCTTTAGCTATACTGGGATCTTTCCAATTTTAACATTTCCAACAGTAGCAATAACTGACCATGTGTTGTCAATATTCCTGTTAACTGGGACTGTGCAATATTCCTGTTAACTGGGACTGTGCAGCCTTTGAATAAGCATCCCTGCCTCAGTTCACAGCCTGTCACCGGTTTGATGCATTGTAAGTTCTTAGAATTCTGAAGTGAACAGTTATACTAAAACCTCAGGGGTCAGACCTTCAGTTACACCTAATGGCATGAGAATTTTTCTAAGTTATGTTGCTTTGGGTCATGGGAATGAGAAAGAACACACTTGCATCAAGGGCTACCGTGCGCCATGTACAACTTTACTGTGTACTTGTGCAGATATGTCTATGTGAAACACACTTTAAATCAACATGTGGTAAAGCTGGGTGAGGCCACTGGCATGCCAAAGTAGTTGTGTGCCCTGATGGCCATGCTCTGGAAGAGGACCAAGAGCTGAGGTTCAAATGAAGGAGTTGTTCTCTTCCAAGCAGTTATTTGCCATCTCCACAGGAAATGTAATCTGCCTTTGGTTTAAGCAGGAGAAAGGAGAATTCCAGAAGGGATAGGGCAAGTTACAGGCACTTTCCCACCTCACCATTGGGTCTCTGTGCACCAGAGTTGGGTGGTTACCCAGAACTTTCAGTCTGAGCTGGGGCAGTAGCTCAGCAGCAGAATGCTTGCCTGGCATGTGTAAGGCTTGGGTTCTGTTCCCAACACTAAAGAAATCAATTCTTTCACCAGTTCACTAGTTCACCCCAATGCAAGTTGTCTCTGGGCCCTGCATGAGGAAAGTTGCCACAGCACCTTTTGTATTGCTGTAAGGGAAGCTGAGGTAAGCATGGTGGCTTACACCTGCAGTGTGAGCCTCAGGAGACTGAGGCAAGAAGATTGCTGTGAGTTCTGGGCCAACCTAGGCTATCATAGCCATCTTGGGTGAGACCCTGTTCTGAAAAACTTAAAATTAGAGGACTAGAGATGGTTCAGCTATTGAGATCATTGTCTGCTCTTCAGAGGACTTGGGCTTGATTCCTGACACCCACATGTTGGTTCACAACATCTGTAAACTCTAGTCCCTGGGGATGTGACACCCTCTTTGGCCCTCATGAGCACCAGGCATGAACACAGTGCACAGGCATCCATGCAGCTAAAACACCCACACATGGAAACAATAAATAAAAGGAGTTGTACTGTTACCTCCCCAGAGCCTATGGACCTCTCTCCGGGGAATGGTTTGCCGGGTAACAGGTTGTTATCCTGATTTTGGAGACCCAGTTGGACAAGAAGAGTTTAACATACAGCTGTATCTTAGGCAAGCAATGGACTGTTGTTGTTGTTGTTAAAACTTTTAGTAACATGGTATCACTCATCTTCTCCATTGTGGAGATTCTCTTCTGTACTTTTTAAACTTGAAGAGGAAACCAAACCTGATCATCTGGTCAGATGAACACACTCAAGCCTATGAAGTCTACCTCCAGCACAACCAAGCCTGATACCTCACACACAAGCAAAAATGAGAGAAAGAAGACCAGGAGTCTCCAGAGGCTTTACAGAAAGTACTTGCATTGTTTTCTATATTTTCAAACAAATACTGTATCCAACCAAAGCTGTGAAAGAAATGGTCTCTTTGGTCATGTGGCCCAGTCCCTTTTCCTTGGATTTTATTCTGATTAGTCAGCTCAGACCCATATATGAAGTTTGAAAAAATGTGAAATTCTGTTACTTTTTTACATTAGTTCAGTCTTATTAAAAGCACTAAGCATTTCAGCATATTCATAGACACAGTCATTAAGAGACACAGTCATTAAGATCTGAACAAGAAAGTATTTATGTGGACATGAAATGCCCCGACAGATCCTGGGGCATTCCTTCACCACTCACTCGGGCAGCTTCTGCTGGCACCCCTACAGCTCTGCAGTGATCTCAGTGGGCTGACTCATCGCCAGCTAACAGGCTATACTGCTAATCTAGCATTTCTCAGTACACTAGCATGTCTTCTTGGGAATTACGCTTTTTCTTAAACTTTCAAGTTTCAAACCTTCTAAAATTATTTTACCTCTAGACAACAGAATGCTATTTTTGTCAGTTTAAGCTAACAGTGGCCATATTGTAACCATTTAAATGAACAAAATGGCTAAAAGATCATCCTTATAGGTATTTATCACTTTATTGCTTTTGTGAGACATTGACTGAAAAAAAAAAAGTTGAACTTGTTGAACTTGGAGCGCGTGACTTCAGGCATGGATGAATCCACACAGTAAGACCTCACAGAAGCTGGCTCATCCTAGACGAACTCCACTCTAGTCTGAGTTGCCACTGTACTTGTTTTGGAACTAAGAGACAGCTGTGAACAGAACATAGTCAAAATTTCAAATGTGTGGACCCTTTATATTTCACTTCTAAACAAAAATTCAATTCCCTCTGTCAAAAGAAAAATATTCCATTGTTTAAGCATTGGTCCTAAGTAAAGATCTTTGTTGAATTCCTTCCAGGTAGATGAATCAATGTAAGTGAAACATGGTTTTACACACCTGTAACCTCAGCGTTGGGGATCTGAGCTAAGAGGATTGCAAGTTCAAGGCTAGCCTGGGCTACATAGCAACAGCTTGTCCTAGGTAAAGAAAACATGAAGTGAGGTAGAATGGTGGTGACTGTAGCCACACCCTCCTCTCTGAGAGAACAGGGACAGGAGTGTGATAATGAAATGAATATCCTTGGGAATTCCTACATCTGACATCACAGGATTTCTTAAAGTCCTTTCAAGGAAGCTGCCCAGCCTTCAAGCCAAGTTTTACTGTTATGCATAGGAGTTTTAGCACTTCTGGCTTTTGTGGTCCAAGAGACTTTCCTGGTGTTGTTGATCAGAATCACATTGTTGCATCCAACCAAAGTTCTTCATTGTTTATCTATTGTAATCTATGTAGAAGTTAACCATTTCAGGGAATACTTAAACATTATTAATTCCATATTATGTTAAGCTTAAGACTCCCCCTTAAAAGAATGGCTAATGTGTTGGTAAGTGCATAGTACTTCCAGCACCACACATACTGACTACAGAGATGCTCCCTCCTCCATTGAAAGGGGAAAGTGCTCATAAGCTTCGTTGTCAGTCCAGCTGCTTCATGTGCAGCTACTTACTACTGAGTCCACCCAGTTTGCAAATGAAGATTCCAATCTGACCACCACTGTGGTAGAGGCCCCCCAGGATCACCTCATTCTTTGTTAACATTCACAGCAGTTTTGTAAAGTACATCTAGTTATTCCCATTTTTTGTTAAGAAACCAAGACTCAGATAAATTAACTTCCCAAATTCTTGTAGAGCTAGTAAGTTTAAGAAGTAAACCAATATCAAGTCTTCTGAAACAAATCCTCAGTTCATTACGGCCCACTGAAGTCCATTTGACTTTGAAATTTTAGCCAGGCACAGTGGCATGTACTTGTGTTCCAGCAGTTGGGAGCTAGTGGTAGAAGGATGAGCGGTTTGCCATCCTTGGCTACATAAGCTAGACTGGGCTATTGAGAGCCTGTCTGAAGAAAACAAAAAAGTTATTAAAGAACTAACCATCTGGAGCCAGCCAGGGGCAGGTTGCAGAATTGGGCCTGGGAATATAGTGAACTTGGTCCATCAGAGCACATCTGGGAAGACTGGGATTTGAAAATTAATAGCACAATATCTGGCAGAATACCTGGCTAGCAGAAAAGATCCGTTGGGGCTGGAGCGCTGGCTCTGTGGCTAAGAGCACTGGCTGCTCTTCTAGAGGACCTGGGTTTGAGTCCTAGCACCCTCACTGCAGCTCACAACTGTCATTCACTGCCCTTTTCTGGCCTGAACAGGTGCCGGGCTTGAACATGGTGCACAAACATACATACATGTAAACACTCATACAGATAGTTTTTTTCTTTTTCTTTTTTAAAGACTCCTGAAGACCAGATCTCAATTATAGAGTCTAGATGGAGTTAACCCTGCTTATGAGATGTGTCAGGCAGACTGGAGCTCAGTTCCTGGCCTCACTAAGCAGTCCCACCTCCATGCTCAGGAGAAGGCGGCTCCCAAGCCAGAGATGCTGAGCAGTCCTCATAACCTGATGTGCACAATGAAGGGTGGGAGCTAGATCTCACCCTCTTCCCAATACACACCCCCATCTAGTCCAAGACCCCAGATTGTAGGGCTATGAAGACTAGAAAGCAGAAGGGACAACTAGACAGCTCCTAGAATAAACCCTTCAGGTGAAAGCAGAAACAGGCAAAGGCTGGATAGTAGGAAATGCAAATTTTGTGACTTCTTGTATGGTGTTGGTTCCCAGACCCAGAAAGCAGGGTAATAGGACACTGAACCAAGGAAGCATTGAAGACTCGTGTACACATCTGAATTTTACATTTTAATATCTGAAATATTTCAGTTATGATAAAGTCCAAGAAAATACCACTTTCCCCACAGTCTACAATGCATCATTTACATTGAATGGGTCTCTAGTTTAATTGTCTCTGGAATAATAAACATCGGGTCATTATCCACGAGAGGAAAGGTGTCTGCTTTGAAGTAGACAGTAAAGGTAGAAGCCATGCATCTACAAATGCCCAGAGTCCTCTCTCAAATGTGCTAAGTTAATGTAAGATGTATCCAAGAGTAAATGTAGTGCCACCATACTGGTTCTTTCAATTTTATTACTGAAATAATCCATGGTGATTATAAATAGAAAACTCAGATACAACTCTTACAATTAAATCTAAATTATTTTAGACTTTCCCAACAATTCAACCCTCTTGCAAGAAAGCCTATTGCTTTTAAGTGGCCACTTGTTCTGTTCTGGGGGTCACAGAGCCGGGACTGCGCCTGCACGGCCTCACGTGTACTGCTTCACGCTCCCCAAAGTCAGTAACAACAGGCACAAAATTAGACAGTTACAGAGTGGACATATGTCTCTGTTAAAATTAGATGTGGGGAGGGAAGCTGGGGAGATGGCTCAGAGGTTAAGAGCACTAACTGCTCTTGCAGAGGACCCAGGTTCAATTCCCAATACCTATGTAACAGCTCGCAACTGTCTGTGACTCCAGTTGCAGGGGAATCCAGTGCCCTCTTTAGACTTCCGCAGGTACTAGCCATGCACACAAAACAACCATAAAATAAATTTAAAAAGCTGGAGAGGCCGGGCGGTGATGGGCACGCCTTTAATTCAAGCGCTAGGGAGGCAGAGGCAGGCAGATGGTCTACAAGAGCGAGTTCCAGGACAGCCTCCAAAGCCACAGAGAAACCCGCCTCGAAAAATATCCCCCCTCCTGCCCCATCCCACTCCAAAAAAAGCTGGAGAGATGGGTCCCACATGCCAGAGTTCAATTCCCAGCAACCGCATGGTGGTTCACAATCATCTGTAATGGGATCTGATTCCCTCTTCTGGCCTCCAAGGGATACATGGCAGACAGAGCACTCATACCTTCAAAACAAAACAAAACAAAGCCGGATCAGGAAAAATGGTGTATTCTAGAGTGCAAAGATAAGAAATGTTTGATTTTTAGCTGCAGGAAGCTGGCCAAGGCAGTGGTGCTTGCGAAACAATACTTGAAATTGCAGGCGTCTGTCAAAGTTCAAGTTTTGTGAACTTGTGGATGTAGCTTAGTGGTAGAGCACTTTGCCCTAGGGTTTTGTTGTTTGTGTTGTTTGATGTTTGATACAGGGTCTCACTATGTAGTCTTGGGTGGCCTGCAACTTATTATGCAGACCAGACTGGCCTCAAACTCATAAAAATTCACCCATCCCTGCCTCCCTCAGTGCTGGGGTTAAATGAATGTGCCACCATTCCCAGCCAGGCCCTAGTTTTGATACCCAGTTTGGTGGAGGGGAAAGCACAGTAAGAGAATAAAAACAGTAAAAACAAATTACTTCTAGAACCTATAATATCAGTGTTGGCACTAAAACTGGGTTCTGTTGTTCTGTGTGCTTGCCCTGGGCACACTTGAAAACAGGAATGGAGGGTGTCATCAGCCTCCTGGCTCAGCTCCCGAAGCTGTGTGTGCTCCTAGCTGTCTGGCCAGTGAACCCCAGATGTTTATTTTAAATTAGCAATACAGGAGTTCACGAATTGCTTTGTGCTTGCGTGGATTTTCATTCTGATATAGTGCAAATCCTATCCCCAGGGGTGGGGACTGACAGAACCTCTTCTGGGTGGAAACCCGGTATAAGCTTCCCAGGGTTCTCTTGCTTAGCTGTGATTGACAAGTCTGACTTGACCACTTAGATAAGTAATTTGTCTTTACTTAATATGTTAATGTTTTCTATGTAACAGGTGTTTTTGTCTTGTGACAAAAATGTATTTGTAATTTTTTTATTCTCCTGCGTGTTTTAAACACACTAGATAGATCTTTCTGGCAGGTGTTCACTTACTAATGACTGATTTTATTGTACCTTTTCCAACTTTTTCTCCCCTGGTGGCCACACTTGGGAACATACATGTGCACACAGGAGCCCGTAAGCAGGAAGGCTTTGCATCCATTTTCTGTCAGTGGAAGGAGTTTTCTTACTCGTGTAGTCCAACCCCCTAGTTGATGGTCTAGTAGAGTTTGTTAACAATTTGCAATGAATGTTTGGGGCTTGTTCGTTTAAGGTGTTGGTTGGTTTTATTCATGTATGTGCAGCTTTACTGTTTAACCCAGATTTTTAAAAAAATAAAAAAATTAATGTATAATTTATGTCTGTTTTCTTATAGGAACCTAGTTATTTGAGCATTATATGCAGCTTGAGTATTTTTATGTTCCTGTCACATTTCTGTAAGTAATATAGGCACATTAGGAGTGGTTCCTTGCTCACATCTGATGCTCCTGAGCTCGAGTTGTGGAAGTAGTTGTTACAGCTGCCTCCTTCTCTGGTCCTCTTAAAAATTTGCAGACTTGAGTCCCCTGGAAAGGTCTCACAATCATATACTGGCCACTGTGTTCATGCCTTTAGTTAATGTTTAATTGATGTTTTTAGCTCTTCCAGTTTTGTTACTTTGGAGACATTTAGTTCTCAGACCTGCCAAGTGGAAATCAATTGCTCTCTATATTATACAGCTAAACTCATTTCTAAGAAACAAAATTTTACAAAGTATTTCCAGCAGAATAGATTTTGGTATCTTAGTTAGGTTTCTGTTGCTGTAGTAAAAAGCAGTTGGGGGAAGAAAGAGTATTTTTATCTGAGAGTTATATTACAGTTCATCATGAAGGGAGATTAGGGCAGTGTGTTAGTCAAGGTTCTCTGGAGTCACAGAATTTATGGAGTGAATCTCTATATATAAAAGGGAATTTATTGGAATGACTTCCAGGCTGCAGTCCAGCTAATCCAGTAATGATTGACTGTGAATAGAAAGTTCAAGAATCTAGTAGCTGCTCAGTCTGTAAGGCTGAATGTCTCAGCTGGTCTTCTATATATGTTGGAATCCTGAAAAAGTAGGCTCCCATGCCAGTGAAGGAATGGATTGTTGGCAAGACAAGGGCAGGCAGGTGAATAACTGAATGAAAAACCTTCCCTCTTCCCTTAGCCTTATATAGGCTGCCAGCAGGTGTGGCCCAGAGTCAAGGTGTCCTCAAGATCTGGATTAAAGGCATGTGTCTTCTCGCCACACAGGTCTGGACTAGAAATGGATTCGCTCACTTCAAACCAAGCAACAAGCTCTCTCACGTGTGCCCTCCATTTCTAGATATATAGTCAAGTTGACAACCAAGAATAGCCATCACAGGCAACCTGGAAGCAGGGGCCATGGAAGAACTGCTTGCTGGCTTGCATGGCTTGCTCAGCCTGCTTTCTATAGTACCCCAGGACCAGCAGCAGCCCAGAGGTAGCACCATCCAGTGAGCATGGTCGCTCCAACATCAATCATCAGTCAAGAAGATGCAGCACAGGCTTGTCCACAGGTTAGTCTAGTGGGAGCATTTTCTCAATTGAGGGTCTTGTCCACAGGTTAGTCTAGTGGGAGCATTTTCTCAATTGAGGGTCCCTTTTCCCAAATGACTCAAACTTGTGTCAAGTTGACACAAAACTAACCAGCAGTCTCCCATGAGAGTGTGAGTGGAAACCTATAGATACTTGAAACCTGTTCCATGGCTACGGCTTTGGATCCTGTCTCATTTCCTGGGCTGAGTTCTCTCCCTGGCTTCTCTCAGGGATGCAGTGTGACATGGGAGTTGTAAGATGAAATAAACAGAACAGGGGTAAGCAAAGGCTGTCGTAGAGATGGTACAGCCTCAGAGGTGAGTATTCTCAGCCAAAAGAAGGAGGAGCCTGCAGAGACCTGGAGACAGCGCTGTTAACGACATGGATGAGAACTGAAGCAGAGTTATGGGTGAGCATGATGGGCTATATTGTTGTAAACATCCAGTGAAGAAAGCTGTTCCTGTGGACAACCCTGTTTGTACCCTGGCTCCTTTAATGTAGATCTGTAGGTTATGGAATAGCCTAAGACAAATGTGCTTATGATATACAGATGTGTGCCACATTACTCATGACAGTGTCACCTGCAGATTGACAAGATAAGGCAAGAGGGCAAAAGAGTGCACATGGCTGAGGAGATGCTGCTGTAGAGGAGTGCCCTCTTGAGAGCACCAGTCAGCTATAGGAACCGAGGTTCCTGCATTCCGGTCCTGGCTGCCTGATGCCCACCCATGCTCATCTAGAGTCCTTCCTCCTAGTGCCTAGAGCCTCTCCTGACCAGAATGTTTGGGCTTCTTTCAGGCATGTGGCCCCATTTTCCTTCTCCAGTACAGTTCCCATTTGTCTCCTTCTTGGCCTTTGGAGTCTGATTCTTTCCTCTTCTTAGGGGCATTTTCACTACCATTTTTGCTGGTGTGACACCAGGGACAGTTGTGAAAGACATTAAACAAGATGCATTTCAACAATAAACAAGATCCTTATATTTCTCATGGGATCCCAAAGAAATAAAGATGAGAAACAAAATTTCCTGCTGGAGTATTTACAGTGCACTCAGCTGCTAAAATGCTCGGCATGCAATCAAGGAAGCAATTTAGCACGTCTCTAACATGCTTAGCTGTGGTAATCATCTTGAAGAGTTGGGCCAGATTTAAAGAAGCCAGTCAGTTTTTTTGTGGCAGCATTGGAGAAGCTAATGTACTAGTAACAAATGCACTTTGACAGTTACTAGAAATTCTGTGTGTGTGCTTTGTTATGGCTGTCTGTCCCTTGGATAATAGCCCAGAATTGAAAGGATGCAGTTTGACCCCTCAGGCAGGGTAAAGTGTGATCTTGACTTTCCTTTGTACTGTATCCTCAGTGTATGGACAGACCCTGCAAAGACCACTCCCCATCACTTTCTTGCTCTCTCATCTTTTTCAGTGCAGCTAGCAGTCCCCAAGTGTCAGACATTACATGCCACTCTCACAAGTTCACTTATTCTACTATTTATTTGATGTTTTATACTTACATTAATTCCTTGTTTTAAAACTTGAATTTAGTGCTGGGCCTGGTGGCACCTGCCTTTAATCTCAGCACTTGGGAAGTCGAAGTAGGCAGATCTCTGTGAGTTCAAGGCCACAGGTTCCAGGCCAGCTAGAGCTACAGAGACCCTGTCTCAAGTAAATAGATAAATCTTGAGTTACTATTAAAGTAAAAAGTAAATGCCTTAAACAAATAAAAGCATCCTCTGACTAACTTCTCTTTGCTACTCAGGTTCAAATTCCAATTCTACTTTCTCCTAGCTCTGTAATCCTGAACAAGGTGTCTGGTCTTTCTGTACCTTCATTTCTTTCTCTTCCTTCCTCCCTCCCTCCCTCCCTCCCTCCCTCTCTCCCTCCTCCCTCCCTCCCTCCTTTCCTTCCTCTTTTGATTTATTTAAAATTTTTAAAGATTTATTTGCACGTATGACTGCTTTGCCTGTATGCCTATATGTATATGTACTACATGAGTTCCTAGTGCTGTTGGCAACCAGAAGAGGATTTTGGATCCCTTAGAACTGGAGTTACAGGCAGTTGTGATCTGCCTTGTGGGTACTGGGAATTGAACTTAGGTCCCCTATAGGAACAGCAAGTGTTTTAACCACTGAGCCACCTCTCCAGCTCCAGTTTCTTCATCTTTAAATGAGGGAAACATCACACACATCTTATACAGGATTGTGAGGATTAAGATATATGTATATATATTTTATATAGGTTATCTAGCTATATATAAGCCATAGGACAATGCCTGGTATGCAGTAACTATCTAGATAAAATACTATGTTAGCTGTGGTTAGGATCTGACCTTTTGCTACACAGATGCAGTATTCTATATTAAATATATGTATATAAGGTTTCAACCTTTGCCCATATAAATGCTCTCTAGTGGCACGGTGGTACACTTTGAGCAATAGATTGGCACACTTTCCCTCTTTTCCCTCCCCAAATGCTTGTTGTGGTTTGAATGAGAACGGTGGGTCCCATAAGCTCATAGATGTGAATACTTGGCCATCAGGGAGCAGCACTATTTGAAAGGAGGTGTGGCCTTGTTGGAGGAAGTGTGTCTCTGGGGGAGGGCTTTGAGGTTTCAGATGGTCAATCTAGGTCCCATGTCACTGTCTTTCCTGCTGCCTGCAGATCCAGATGTAGAACTCTCAGCTACCCTCTAGTACCACATCTGCCTGTGTGCCAACCTGCTTCCCACCATGACGATAATAGACTAAACCTCTGAAGCTATAAGCCAGCCCCAATTAAATACTCTCTTTTGGGGCTGGAGAAATGGCATCGTGCTTAGGAGCATGGGCTCCTCTAGAGGACCCAGATTCCATTCCCAGCGCCCCTATGGCAGCTCACAACTGTAACTCCAGTTCCAGGGGACCCATGGCGCCAGGCACCCATGTGGTACACGCATATATGCATGTAGGCAAAATGTTCATACATATAAAATAAAATCAATGTTTAAAAAGTATTTTGCCTGCCGGGCGTTGGTGGCGCATGCCTTTAATCCCAGCACTCGGGAGGCAGAGGCAGGCAGATCTCTGTGAGTTCGAGGCCAGCCTGGTCTCCAGAGCGAGTGCCAGGATAGGCTCCAAAGCTACACAGAGAAACCCTGTCTGGATAAACCAAAAAAAAAAAAAAAAAAGTATTTTGCCTTATAAGAGTTGCTGTAGCCATGGTGTCTCTTCACAGCAACGGCAAACTAAGATAATGCTCTTCTGGTTTTCCTGCTGCATCTCATCTGAAATTCATTACAGAGTCAACCTTATACACGCAGTTAGGACAGTGTTACCCACCCCCACAGCTTAGCATACAGACCTGGATTATCTAAACACTTGTGGACTGTGGCTTTTCTGTGAAGCCCAGGAAATTACTTGGGCCTGTCTTCTCAGCCCCTCAGGTTTGGCTGAGGTGCATAATGCTAATACAGAGATAACACATCCAGACAGAAAGGCCTTGCGGCTGTAGGGCTTGCTTCTTCAGCAGAATGCATAATGCTTTCAATTTTTCCACATCCTCTCCATCCTTGCCTTGTTATTTTCTCTATTTTACTTTTTAGTTGCAGTCATCCTACCAAGGTGGAACTTCTTTTTTTATTTGCAAATCATATATCTAATAAAGAACTTGCGCACAGAGTATATTTCAAAACTCTCAAAATTCACAAAACAAAACACTCAATTTTAAGAAAGGAAAATATACTTACAAAGATATTTCACCAAAGAGGGACAGAGATACAAATGGACCCAATAAAACGCACTCAGCATCATCAATCAATAAGACAATTGCAAATTAAACCAGAGCCAGACAAACACTACTGAGAACTTGCTAGAATGGAGGGGACAGGGACTGAGCAGGATGCAGCCAACTGCTTTTACCCCTCCATAGATGGCACAATGTGCTGCCAAAAAATGGTGGCAGTGCCTTAACAAGTTAAACATATGCTTGCCGCCGAATCTCATAGTCTCACACATAAGCATCTGCCCAAGAGAAGTGAAAACCTTTTTACTCAAAACCCAGTCTGCAAATGTTTTCAGCATGTCTATTCCAAACTGGAAACAACCCAACCAGCATCAGTGGTGGACATTACAGTTCAGCTGCAGAATAAGAGAAGTCATCAACAAGAAAAAAGCGTAAATGAAGCAAAGCTGAGAGGGTAAAGAACCAGGCTCAAAGGCACTAACAGGGAAGAGCAATTGCAGATTTGAGACCTGTTGTTTCATCATACTCTGTGCCTCTCTTGCTGGTCACCCTATGGTCCTGGCATCTCTAATATCCTGGGGTCTCGAGGGGCTGTACCTTCACCAGGTCCTTTCCTGGTCTCTTCAGAGACTCCAACTCTTGTCACTACATGGTGCCAAGCCTCGACTTCTCTCCATGACTCCTTCAACTTTACTGCTTCCACGATGCGAAAACCAGCACCACGGAGGAGATGCTTACACATCATGAGTTTTGGCCACTAGCATACAATGCTGCCCTTTGGACCTTAGCTGCTATCTGCTGACCCTGAGGAAACACTTTCTAGAATATTTCAATTCAGTGATGCTGGTTTCTTCTTAATCCCAGCTGACCAGCATTAAACCCAGGAAAGCAAAGGTTTCACTCCAGTGGTTCTGGTTTTTGTTAATCACAACTGATTCTTTAACTTCTCACTAAAAATCATGAGTTCTTACTTCAACTATATCATGCAAACAGTCTTATAGAATCTTTAAAGGACTCTAAAATTCCCCTGTGAAGCTTCACTAGCCAGGCCTCCATCATCAGCACTGTTGGCTTATCTTATCTTCCAAGTTCCCACAACAGCTTGGTAAGCTCTCAACATTCAACCTTTGGCCTTTCTACCTCAAATTTCCAAACTCTACTACACTCCTTCCCAAAACAATGTGATCAGGTCTGTCAACACACTGCCCCCAGAATCCTGGTACCTCTTTCTGTCCCAGTTTGCCTTCTATTGCTGTGATAAACACCATGACCAAAAGCAGCTTGGGGCCCTTACAACTTACAGTCTATCACCACAGGGAGTCAGGCAGGAACTCGGGCAGAAACTAAAGCAGAGGCCATGGAGGAACACTGCTTAGTGGCTTGCTCTTCGTGGCCTGCTTGACCTGTCTTATACAACCCAGGACCATTCACTAGGAGGTGGCACTACCCTTATTAGCTGGACCTTCCCCTATCAATCATTCATCAAGAAAACTCCCACAGACGTGCCCAGGGGGCAATCTGATAGAGGCAACATCTCTATTGAGATTCCCTCTTTGTAGGCAGAGTATTCCTGGCCCACAGCTGCTCTCAAATACTCTTTTATTTTTTAATATTAACTACAAATGCTCGGCAAGTAGCTCAGACACAGTACTAATTTGCTCTTACATTTTAAATTAACCCATATTCCTTGCAAGATGGTACTTTATAGTAATCAGCAGTATCAAACAACATTAAAGTGTTTTACTTACTTTTATTTAGTTTTAATATTTACTTTTGGATTTTTGAGACAGGGTCTCTCTATTATGTAGCTCTGACTATCCTGGAACTCATTCTATAGACCAGACTGCCTCAAACTCAAAGATCCACCTGCCTGGACCTCTAAAGTCCTTGGGCTAAAGGCTTGTGCCATCATACCCTACTTGTTTTCTTATTTATTTGAGACAGGGTCTCACTGTGTAGCTCTGGAGGTCCAAAGATCCACCTGCCTCTTCCTCCCCAGTGCTGGGATTAAAGGCATGTGCCACTGTGCCCAGCTGTGCTTTAGGTACATTTAATGGCTTCACATTCTCTACTGGGAGGAGGATGGAATACAGGGTGGAAACATGAAAGGAGGAAAGAGCAGGCATAAGGCTGCTGCAGTAGACTAGGTAAATGATGATGGTGGCTTGGAATCAGATGATAGCATTGAAGGGGTAAGAATTCATGAGATTCCAGATATACCTGGAGGCTAGACATGATCAGATTAAAAGAGGAAATGTAAGAAAAAGTTCTGCAGTGACTATTCCCTGAAGTGGAGAGCCTGGGGCAGGCGTGCTGGGGAAGGAGAAGTCTGCAGTTGTCGTGACCCTGAAAGACCCACTGCCTCTCTGTCTTCCCTGCCTGTGCCGGTGCTGGGTGTTCTCTCTGGAGCAGGCAGGATGGGCTGGGAAGGATGGGGGATGGGGATCGGGTGGGGGCGGGAGGAGAGTTGGCCGAGGAGGAAACGGGCACTCCCGCCGCCCTGCTTCCCTTCATCCCGCTGTCCCTGCTGCAGCTGCGATTGCAGATGTTGGGGGGCACCCCTTGAAAGACCCCCGCCGGCCTCCACTTCCGCCGCCGCACGCTCGGCCACCGGCTCCCTCCCAAGCCTTCACCCTGGCGGGGCTCGCGCTCCCGCCCGATGGGAACGCTCCGACCCAAGGTCAGCCATCCGGACGCGGAAGAAGATAAGTAAAGCCAAGGCCGTTTCGCCTGACTACTAGACCTTGAGAAAGTGCTGATTTGAAATAACTTTGCACCTCATTAAATTGTACAATAGAATCCCTGTAACTATGCTTTTCACTTCTGCACTGTGCTTTTTGCTATATAAGGACCTCTCTCCCTTGGCTCGGGGCACTTAGCCACACAGAAGCTAAGTCGCCCCGGGTACCCGCGTCTCTAATAAAACCTCTTGCGGTTTTGCATCCAAGTCCGTGGTCTCGCTGATTCCTGGGTGCGGGTCTCCTTCTACGAAAGTACCTCTTCTGAGGTCTTTCTACCCAGCATGTCTCAGCCCTAGTCCATGAGGTTTTACCTGAGTGGGGGTGTGTGGACCTGGAAGCTCCCAGCAACCCAACGGCGATAAAGATCAAACACAGGCATCTTGTCATCTTTAGAGAGCTCTCAGTTCCATGTTGTGGAACTAGAGTCATTTCTTTATTAGCCATCTTTTCTGGTGTTTCTTAACCACCCTGCCAGCACCACGAGGCAACCATTTCTCTCTTGTTTCCTTGCTGCTCTCGCAGCTCGCCTCTTAGCTTCTAACTTTCTGTGCTCCCAAGTTACTCATACCTCCAGCTCCTCTGCCCAGGTGAGGGCCTATTTAGATGCTTAGGCACATACAGATGCAAATAAGAGGCATATTACCCTGAGGCTATGGTAAACAGTAACAGCCTAGTGTTAATTAACAATACAATGGTGACCCGAAGCTTCTTGGGGCCAATGGCAGCCAGAGACTGGGACCTAAAATATTCCATAACAGAGATATTTGGTCCCCCACAGCAGTCACATTTGGACATGTTGAGTCTGGATGCCCATTAGGCTTCCACGTGGAAACAATGGTGAGAAAAGGTTTGCAGAAAAAGGTGTGTCAGCTATCTTTGCTGCAAATTGAACTACTCCCTAACTTAGTGGGCCAGTGAGATGGCATGTGCTGTAAGACTGGAGAGCTATTCCCCACACCTACAGGGAAGGAGAAACAAGACCACAAAGCTGGCCTCTGGCCTCCACACATGCTTTGTGGTATGTACATAAATTAAAAACGAAACCTTAAAACTTATATACGTGATGAGAATTTAGTTCTCTTACAATTCTGTAGGTTAACCGGGCTCATCCAGGTAGTGCTGGTCCCTTTGACATACGTCAGCAGGGGTTACTCACTTAACTTCATACATTGGTGGCTGGGCCAGTCAGGAAAGTGCTTGAAGGCTTCACTCATTATCACTCACTATCTGGCAGCTTGGTGCTTGTGCTGTCTCATTTGTCAACACAAGCAAGAGTTATCTGAAAGGAGGGAACTTCAATTGAGAAAATGCCTCCATAAGATCCAGCTGTAGGGATCTGATGGGGGAGAGCATAGCCCACTGTGGGTGATGCCATCCCTGGGACAGTGGTCCTGGGTTCTATAAGCAAGCCGGTTAGCAACCCATGGAAAGCAAGCCAGTAAGCAGCACCCTCCATAACCTCTGCATCAGCTCCTGCCTCCAGGTTCCTGTCCTATGTGAGTTCCTACCCTGACTTCCTTCAGTGATGGACTAAGATAGGGAAGTGTAAGCCAAATAAGCCCTTTCCTCCCCTAGTTGCTTTAGTCATGGCATATGTCATAGCAGTAGTAACCCTAAATAGGCCAGGGCTCCATGTGGACTCTTCATGGAGTTGGTGTAGGCTTCCTCCTCCTGCATATGGGGAGTCAGACTCCCCATGTTGGCTGGCTTCTCAATAGACAACAGCAGAAACTACCTGCCCTCTTTAAGCCGTATCAGATATCCTGCCTTCTGCCATACTGTTTGTCAGAAGTCAGAAGGCCAGCTACTTGGGTGAGGGACAGCAAAGAGAGCCCACCTGTTCATAAGAACAGTGGCATATACATTGTTAGATCTCAGGGTGTTCACATATCTAGAATGAGTTCAAACTGGACTATAGGATTTCTGGCAGTCCCATGAAAACCAGCACTCCTCAGGAGCTTGTGACATGGTTTTCCATCCCCAGGAGTCCTTCCTCTGTTACTTATGAGCCACATGATTTGTCCACCCTATGCTCTCTTGCACTGTCATCTCTTGCAGATAGCACTGGCCATGACCAGTATACTTCTCTTTCTCTCTGCTTTGGACTCTGTCAGATGCCTCTGGATATTTTCTCTCTCTTATTCACAAAAACCTTTCCCTCAATAATAGAGACGTCGTGTTGGCAGTTTCTTTCCTGTGTCCCCTTGCATGCATTCATACAGATTGAGATTTACTTCAGAGACTAACCATGAGGGGAGATGTCAGTAATAGTTGAAAAACTGGCTGAGTTGGCTTCCATAGCAGGGAATATGACCAATAACCATGTGATGTTAGGAAGAACAGGCACTGAGTAAATTCTAAGACTATTCACCTATCTTATGAGCTGTGTGAAGACTGATTTAATACCTGTGACAGTACCTGGCTTTTTCCTTAAAAGTTCTTGGAGACAGATCTAAAGAAACCTCAAAAAAATACAGGTAAATAGAGGAGAGCCGAATTTGGGGAAAGGTACATAATGAGATGGGAAAGACAGCAGAAATTAATGAGGTGAGCTGAATTGGTCATGTTCTTTTGGTATCTCCCAAGTTCACCTTTTCTACGTGCCAGTGAGGGCTAAGTTTATTCATCTCTATACCTGACTCAGCCCCTAAATGTTCAGAGGCTCCCAGCTTTACTTTACCAAGCAAAGTAACACTCCAGAATTCAAGACGCCGAAACATGAAACCATCCTAGACTCAGGCTCATTTTATAAATATCAGTGCTGAGGATTGAACTGAGACCCTCATGTATACCAAGCTCTACCAATGAACTGTATTCCCAGTCCACTTAGTCATTTCTAAAATATTATACAAATCTGTACTCCAGCTAAATTGCACTTTGGTTGCTCCATGATGACCCCTACATACCTAACATCCTTCTCCTGCCTCCATGCATACATTGCCTTTACTTTGAATGTCTTTTCTGTTTCAAAATATTTCATCTTGTAAATGAAGTCCAAATAGCTTTCATGCATCCTTTCATGCTCATGTCCACAGTTGTCTCCTCGACAGATTCACTAGTATTAAGGTATTTGTCTTTGCATGCTTGACATGGCTAGACTCATTAGTACAGTGACTCTTCTCCCCTCCTCATGGTTCATGTTCATTCTTTGTTTGCTCTTACAAAAAGCAATTACTACGCACAGATATGAATAGGGAAGGCACTGCAGAACTACTGGTTGACTACCATTGTTGCAATAGGACTTGTGCTCAGTGATGAGAATCTATTGGTGGGGCTGAATCAAGCTATCAATTCCCATTGTGTTCATCTTCTGTTCTCAGAATCTTGTCAAAGCCCTTGCCTAAGTGGGCTTTAATATAACTATTTCCTGCAAATAATTGAGATGATTTAATAAAATAATTCACAGATTCAGGGTGGCAGAAAACAACAAAACAAAAACCAACCACACAAACAAAAATCCCCACCCTTCCCTGCCTTTAAAAATCACTGAGCCATTTTGGTTTTATTCTGTCATCATAAAAAGCAGTCATCTCAATTATTTGGTGGCTTTCAAAATTTATTTTTCATGTCTTAGAAAGAAACACACACACACACACACAAAAAAAAACACACACACACAAAAAAAAAAAAAAAAAAAAACACCTTTTCAGAAACTAGGGAGATGGCTCACACTGTAAACTCCAAGCATGTGGACCTAAATTCAACCCCCAGCACCCACATAAAAGCCTGGCATGAGCAGTAATCCCAGCACTGAAGAGGAGGATCTCTGGAGCCTGCTAGCCAGCCAGTCTAGCAAAATCAGTGAGCTCCAGGTTCACTGGGAGACCCTATTTCAAAAATAAGACTGGAAATTTTTTTAAAAATTTAATTTAGAAACAATCTTATTTTACATATCAATCCCAATTCCTTCTCCCTCCCATCCTCCCATGCCCCTCACCGACCCCTCCCTAGGGAGGGTGAGGCCTTCCATGGAGGATCACCAAAGTCTGTCAAGTCATTTGGGGCAAGGCCTAGGCCCTCCTCTGTGTATCTAGGCTGAGAGTATCCCTCCATGGGGAATGGGCTCCCAAAGTCCATTTGTGCACTAGGGATAAATACTGGTCCCACTGTCAGAGGTCCCATAGACTGCCCAGGCCTCCTGACACCCACATTCAGAGGGCTTGGTTTGGTCCAATGCTGGTTCCCCAGCTTTATGACTGGGGTTCATGGGCTCTCACTTGGTCAGGTCAGCTGTTTCCATGGGTTTCTCCAGCATGGTCTTGACCCCTTTGCTCATCCCTCCCCTCTATAACTGGATTTCAGGAGTATGGCTCAGTGTTTAGCTGTGGGTGCTGCTTCTGCTCCCATCAGCTACTGGATGAAGGCTCTAGGATGGCATTTAAGGTAGTCATCAATCTAATTATAAGGGCATTTAAGGTAGCCTCTCCACTTTGCTTAGATTCTTAGTTGGAGTCATCCTTGTGGATCTTTGGACATTTCCCTAGTGTTGGGTTTAAGCCTATAATGGCTCCCTCTATTATCTCTTTTCTTGCTTTCCTCTTATTTCTCCCCCCAACTCAAGCTTCCTGTTCCCTCATGTCTTCCTCCCCACTCCTTCTCTTTTTCCTACCCCACCCCCACGCTCCCAATTTGCTCAGGAGCTCTTGTCCCTTTTCCCTTCTCCCGGAGTCCATGTATGTCTCTTTTAGGGTCCTCCTTGTTTCCTAGCTTCTCTGGAGGTGTGGACTGTAATCTGGTAACCCTTTGCTTCATATCTAATATCCATATATGAGTGAGTACATACCATGTTTGTCTTTTTATGACTGGGTTACCTCACTCACAATGGTTTCTTCCAGTACCATCCATTTGTCTGCAAATTTCAAGATTTTATTGTTTCTTTCCCTGCCAATACTCCATTGTGTATATGTGCCACATTTTCTCTATCCATTCTTCAGTTGAGGGGCATCTAGGATGCTTCCAGGTTCTGGCTATTACAAATAATGCTGCTATGAACATAGTTGAACAGCTGTCCTTGTTGTATGAATGTGCATCCTTTGGGTATATGCCCAAGAGTGGAATTGCTGGATCTTGAGGTAGACTGATTCCCATTTTCCTGAGAAACCACCATCCTTGTTTCCAGAGTGGCTGTACGAGTTTGCACTCCCACCAGCAATGGAGGAGTAATCCACTTTCTCCACATCCTCTCCAGAACAAACTGTCCTTGGTGTTTTTGATGTAAGCCATTCTGGCAGGTGTAAGGTGGTTATCTCTGTCGGAGCAGAGGACAATTCCATTAGAGGATTTCTGAGGGTCCAAACCTGAATTGGGAACATTGCATTGCTCTGGTCTGCATTGCAGATGCTAGCTGATTTGCTGTTGAGTGGCATAGCCTCAGTGGAGAATGTCCCCTAGTTCTGCATCTCTACAGAACTAAGCATTTTGAATAGGCCTGCACCAGGGTGGAAGGGGAGGTCTACAGGAGTACTGTTGAGAGAGATCTGCTGATAGCACCAAGGGAGATGGGAGAGAAATGGTCTCAGGGTCAGGGAAGAAGGGTTAGAAAGCAGCCAGGAAGATGCTGAAATAAAGGAGACTCCAGTTTTTGAGGAGGGAACTGAGAGCTCTCTGAAGATGACAAGATGCCTGTGTCTGGTCTTTATCACCTTTGGGTTGCTAGGAATTTCCCAGTCCACGCTTCCCCACTTAGGCTGGACCTTGTGGCTTCTGTGGTTTGGGACTGAGACATGCATTTCCCTGATGGCTAAGGATGTTGAGCAATTTCTTATGTGTCCTTCAGCCATTTTAGATTTCTCTATTGAGAATTCTCTATTTAGTTCTGTACCCCAATTTTAATTGGATTATTTGGTGTTTTGTTGTCTAGCCTCTTGAGTTCTTTGTATATTTTGGAAACCAGCCCTCTGTCAGATGTGAGGTTGGTGAAGATCTTTTCCGGTTCTGTGGGCTGCTCTTTTGTCTTGTTGACTGTGTCCTTTGGCTTGTTGAAACCAAAGTTCGGTGTATGCATTCCTGCATTCACTCCTTCAACAAGTAGATATAAACATCCCCAATATAGCAGGTATAGATGTAGTACATTAATGAAGTGAAGGACCAGAAGGAAAAAAACCAAACTCTTAGGGAATGGAGAACTGGATCAGTGGTTAAGACTGGCTAGTCTTGCAAAGGACCTGGGTTCAATTCCCAGCACCTACATGGTGGCTCACAACCATCTATAGCCCCAGTTCCAGGGGATCTGATGCTACCTTAACACTTCCATGAACACCAGGAATACATATAGTGCTCAGACTTATATGCAGTCAAAACCTATACAAATAATGAAAAACCAAACTCTTTACACTTGAAGACTAATATACTAGAACAGAATGTAAACTAAATACACATATACATATATACACACAGTCACAGAACATTAATAAAACTAAAGCACCTATTAACACATGTAGGACACTGTTTTCTTTTTCTATTTTTTATTTAAAGTGTATACAATGCATTAAACCATTAAGCTGCCTTCTCAACCCAGAAACAATCTGAGACCTGTATTTTAAAAAATACTGGCCTAACAAGTAAGACAATAGTCAGTTGTGTGCTGTTCCCATTTTACACATGGTATGGCATGCACAAAGGTTAAGATTTACCTTAAATTCACCCATGATCCCAGAGAAATAGCACTGAAAGAATTTTCACCCCAGGGCTTCAACTGATTCCAATCCTATCTTTAACACTTCAGTCTTCATCCCTGACCTAACTCATTCTCTTTCACCATACTTTTGGGGGGTGAGGGTGGGGTTAAGGAATGGGGTCTTATTCTGTAGCCCAGGCTGGCCTTACCTGAGTGCTAGGATTAGACATGAACCACCACACTGGGCTCAAATGCAATTTTGATCTTTGTCTGAGGCACTCTTCACTCCCTTGCCAGTTACATCACCTATGTTCTTCTAACCATATCCAGACCACAGTGTACTACAAGATGCCTCTCTTGTGCCACAACTGCATGCTTCCTTTTTTTTTTTTTTCAAGATTTTATTTATTATGTATACAACATTCTGCTTCCATGTATATCTGCACACCAGAAGAGGGCACCAGATCTCATAACGGATGGTTGTGAGCCACCATGTGGTTGCTGGGAATTGAACTCGGGAACTCTGGAAGAGCAGTCGGTGCTCTTAACCTCCAGCCCCACAACTGCATGCTTTATGACTACTTGTATACAAGAGTAGGATCCTCCACAATGTTGCCTCCTCATACAAGTCTCAGTGATCTTTTTGTCCATCACACACAGCACATGCCATTCACATTGCTGTATCTATGTCACACAAAGCAGAAGACCCATGTAAAGTCCTAGTTAGTGGGATGGCATCATCATCGTGACATAATCTAGAGTGATCTAAGAGATGGGCCTGTGGGCCTGCCTTGGGGAAATTACCTTGATAATATTAACTGAGGTAGAAGATACACCCACTGTTGAGAGTGGCACCATTCCCTGATGGTAACGGAGAAAGCAGTCACATCCATTCTTTGTTCTCTACTTGATTGTAGATGTGACCAACTGCGGCCTTGGCTTCCCCCCTGTGATGGACTATCTCTCGAACTGGGGGTCAAAATGAGCCCTTTCTCCCTTAAGGGTTTCTCATTAGGGTATTTATCTCAGAAACAGGGAAGGAAAACAGGCACCTAAAATTACAAAGTCACACAGTAGGCAAAGGCTTCAATGGTGGGAAAACTATATATACACTTTATCTTCCTAACATCAGTCGGTAAATTTAGAACCATGTTAGTATATCAGGGGTCACAGAGAACATAAACAGTGTTCCACACTTGAATTTTACAGTGAAATTCAAAAAAATGAAGGCCACTAGAAGGAGCCCAAGGAGAAGCTGGATGGAGAGGAGACACAGCCAACATGAGGGCACCATCCTGCAATGGGGAGTATTATTATATTGGAAGAATCCCACCTTACTCAGATGTAGGAATCAGTTCAGGGTCTTCAGAGGCACAGCTTTTTCTAGGACTGCTCACTACAGCATCACTCTTTGACCAGGGTGGTGCTATGTGGTTGGTGAAGACACAGGGAACTATTAGGAGTATAACTGGCTAAATATTGAACCAACTGAAAATGTTAAGTTTAAACTCCCCCAACACCAGAGAGGATGGGGATATGAGACAGTCAGTAACTGCTCAGGTTGTGTAGGGACTGGGGCTTTGGCTCAGTGAAACAACACTACACATCTTTTACAAATTCTTAGGTTCCATACTTGGGAACAGAAAATTCGAGGAGCCTTACAAAATAACCTCCTTATAAAATATCATTTGATCATGACATTTGTGTGCAAGATGTGTTACAGAACTCTCTAACCTATGCTTTTCACACTATTTTTAATCACATTCTAATTCTATAGGACAAAGGGAAGGGATCGGCAACTGCATATTTAATTAAGCACCTCAGTTTCTTATTAACGTTTGGCCTTGTTGAGCAATTTGTTTAACCTAAGTCTTTTATTTAAAAGGATTTAAATAGATTTATTAAATCCTTTTATTTAAAAGGACTTAAAAGGCCCTAAATTTGCCTAATTTTAGGTTTTTAACTAGATGAAAAATAGAAAATAAAACCATTCAAGCAAACCATTTATGTAGCAACATGAAGTGAGAATAGGAATACATTTAAAACCAATGTATTGCTTGATTGTTTTTCCTAACAGTATTTAGTCACATCATTTATAATAGCATTTATTTGAAAACGATTTAGGATTGGTTGGTAATTTAGTCTTTTGTTTGTTTGTTTGTTTTTCAAGACAGGGTTTCCCAGTAGCTTTAGAGCCAATATCCTGGAACTTGCTCTGTAGAGCAAGTTGGCCTTGAACTCAGGTCTGCCACCGCCCAGCAGTAATTTAGTCTTATTTGGAGTTATTAGGAGAATTAGTTATGAGCTCAGAGTATGTCTAGATATGTTGCTTCTGAACACAAGAAACCACAAATATGCTTGTAATGCAAGCCTACTGTTCACATTTTTAAAAAGCATCTATGATGGGATTAGAAATAGTTCTTTTGTTTTTTTGAGGCAAGATCTCATATACCTCAGACTGGTCTCAAAATCACTACCTTGGCAAGGATGGCTTTGAACTTCTTCCTGTCTGTTTCTCTAGTGCCAAGATTACAGGCATACGCATCAGAGCTTGTTTATGCAGCACTGGCGTCAAACCCAGGGCTTCATGTATGAGCCAGTCAGTCCAACTTGTTGAAGGTGGTGCAGATTTTATGAAACTAAGCAATTCTGAGTCTGAGAGTGAAGAGTCATGTGGTAATACAAAAAAGTTAGTCACGACCAGCACAACCAACCCCACCAACGATACCGCTTCCAAAGTTCTCAGGACCCCAGCCCTTCTTTCTTCACTCACTTCCTTATTCCTTTCTTTAAAAAACAAAAGCTAAGTTCTCCAAAATTCTCAAAGTCAGAGTTTGTACAGAGCTGAGTGAGAGCTTTGACATTTGATAGTATGAGGTCCCTTTTATCACAGATACTTTCTTCATTCTGGGTCAAGGCGAGGTAAAACAGGAAGGATAAGATTCCCGAATGCCGAGTCTTGAGTTATGAAGTATCCAGATGAATGTGCGTGGGCATGCTAAGATAAAAAAAAAAAAAAATCTATTAAGAGACACATTTTTTCAACTAAGGCATTAAAATTCCTTATCCTTTCTGAATTCCTAAGATCTAATTTCTGTATAAAACAGGTCTAATGCTGCTAATTTTGTTTACACAGACAGACAATGACACAATTCAGATTAACACAATGTATCAGACACTTATTTGGCAGCCTCTTTATCTCTGTGGGACTCTCTCTTCCATCAGCAGACTCGACTGCTTTGTTCTTTGGAGTGAGGAAAAGTAGCAGCAAAGGTCAGGAGACAAAAGCCTGGAAAAAGGGCAGCATCCAAAGGGGCAAAGGATAGTGACCACTGATGACTAAAATCCAACAAAGATAATTTTGGAATGCAACTATTTTAAAACTATCAGTAACACCTCTGTCCTTCTCCCTCTCTCTCTCTTTGAGGACTGCTTTTAGTCATTTAAAGTGAGATGATCTTTATAATGTCCATTCCAATTCTGGGATTATGCTTAAAGGCAAAGGCAATTACAATATACCTTTCAAATTTTTATTTTTTAAGTTTATGAGATAGGGTTTTGCTATGTAGTCTAGGCTGGCCTGGAACTCAAGATCCTCCCTCCCATTCCACCCTTGAAGTGATGACGTTACAGGGATTTTGTATGAATAACCTATGCACCCCCCCAAAAAAGACGTTTCATCCAAGGTCTCTGGGAATTTTAAGTTATCCAAGAGGAATGTAATACTAAAACTATTACCTTGAAGAGTGTTTCCAAACTGGAATATCACATTCATAAGCACAATAATAAGAGTCTTTAAATACTGTCCATGCAAGCAGTGCAGACTATTAAAAAATATCCAAATAGTAAAGCAGGAAAACAATCAGACAAAGTAACAGTGTGACAAATTTGAAGATATATATGGTACTATTAAACTAGCCAGTTCAATTTTCTTTATCATTTTGTCCAAATATTTTTGTGAACAAGCAGTACTATGGCAAAGCACAGCAGAGAATCAATCGTGACTGCATTAATACATAAAAGATATTTTCATTACTACAGCGCTGGTCCTTGAATCCCTCTGGGCATGAGTGAACATCGGCAAACCACCACAATTATGTGTGGAACATGTTTATTGATATTGTTCCACTGAGATATGAAATAAGTACTGTGCTGGCTTCTAGAACCTGGGACTCTCCAATGAGACCAGAATGTAGTTTCATTTTGCTCACCTGAAGAGCTGCCTTCTGCTGGGCTGCAATGTGCTGCTGCTCAGCATGGTCCCGGAAGTCCTTATTAAGAGAAGGTCTGGAGAGGGAGATGCTGAAATGGAAATCTCGGTTATTTGGCTACCAAACACAGAGATATCCTTATCTCAGATTTTACACACACACACACACACACACACACACACACACACACACACACACACACACACTAGATTGGCACATTTTTATTATAGTAAATTACATTTTAAAACTGAGGTGTAGCTGACACATAAAAAATGTACATATTTATGGTTATAGTGTTTTGCTATAAGTCAAACCAAATAAGCGATCCATCATGTCATATGCTGTATTATTATTATACAAGATCTGTCAGTAATTTTCAGATACACATCATTAGCAACTAATTACCATGCTGTACAAATCTGAAGAGAATCATCCGGTGTTTTGTTTTCTGTGTGTAGTGCTAGAAATAATACCCAGGACCTCAGGCACACTGAGCACATTAAACCACAGAGTTAATCCCTAAGCCTTTATGGACTTATATTGAATCACACAGTTTTCATTATTTATTCCTTTACAAAGTTTGTTTTGTGTCAGACATATGGAGATCACTTCCCTATACCATGTAAGTCCTACGGATAGAACTCAGGTTGTCACGCTTGGGGGCAAGAGCCTCCTATCCCTACTGAGCCGTCTGTCAGGCCTTATGTATTCTCTGTATGGACAAAAAGAATTTCTAAGCTGAATATGGTGGTGAACTCCGGTAATATCATCACTTGGGGGTGGGGAGGGGCAGAGGAGGATCTTGAGTTCCAAGCCAGTCTAGGCCACACAGCAAAATGTTCAAAAACTTAAAAAATAAGCTTCTAGAATAAAAGCATCCCTCCTCCTCTTTCTATTATCTGCATTTATTATCTGCTTTTACGAAGAAAGCCCATGTTACTTGTATGAGATTTCAAGGAATCTTTTATGTAAATTCATAGTTTACACCCCCCATGCTTTCAACTATATTTGAAGTATCCCAGTCTGTCACCATACTTATTAACATTATTATTATTATTTGGTTTTTTGAACTCCCAGAGATTCACCTGCCTCTGCTTCCCAAGTGCTAGGATTAATCTAAGGTGTCCACCACCACACAGAACATCAACATTTTTTAAAAAACTGTTAACAAATAGCATGATGCTTATCAACAGTAAAACCATACTTCACTATATGTATGGTTTTATTTGCTGAATTAAACTTGTAATAACCATGTTCTATACAGATTGAACAACTGTAAATTTAAAAAAATACAAAAAACAAACTTACAGTGGCTTATTCATGAGATTCTAAAGCAACTACTAGATAGCTGGCTCTGTGCTAAACAACACTAGGGATAGACAGATATGCAGAACAAATCTCACAGACAACAGCAGTTATGACAAAATGGGATGCACATAACGTAATAGAACGAGCAGACTACAAACACAATTGAGATTTGGGGTAAGGAGATGCTTCAAGTGTAGACCTAATTCTAAGAGTAATGAGACCTCCAAAGAGTACTAGGCAGTGCTTTTCTCTTTCAAAGCATGATTAATAATAACACCTCCAAAGAATAGTCAATACCTAGCTCCAGGGTGACTTGCTGAAGATTGGTTCTGCATAAGTAATTTTCTTTTCTCTTTGTCCAGTTCAGCCAAAATTGCAACTCTATTTTTATTTTGAAAACCTGAAGAAAAAAGAAGGGAGGGAGGATAAGAAGCATTTTAGACCAAGGCCATGCAGAAGTGAGAAAGTAAAATTCCTATTCTCTAGCATGGTCATGAACTCACTAGTAAGTTCTTTCCCAGGACCTTTAAGAACTTTAAGTACCAGATGTGGTAGCAAACACATATGATCCCAGCACTTGAGAGGTGGAGTTCAAGGCCAGCCTGGCCTGTATGAGACCCTATCTCTAAAACAAAACAAACCAATTGGGGTGGCGGATTTAGCTCACTTGGTAGAGTATTTGCTGAATATGTAAATCTCTGGACTCAACCTCCAATATAGATAGTATAAACTAGACATGGTGGTGCATACCTACACCTGTGAGGTAGAGGCAGAAAGATCAAAAGTTCAAGGTCATCTTTGGTTATGCAACACGTTCAAGGGCAGCCTGGGCTACATGACACCAAACAAAACAAAACAAAACCACAAAACTCACCCCAGACCCAGCAATGATAGCATACACCTTTAATTCCAAAGCTCTCAGGAGGAAGAGGCAGGTGGATTTCTGTTGAGTTCCAGGTCAACTAGGGCTACCTAGTTCAACCCTAAAAAAAGGGAGTATGTGTAGTGAGATGGCTCAGCAGTTAAGAGCACTGGTTGCTCTTCCAGAGGACCTGGGTTCAATATTCCCAGCACCATATGGCAGCTCACAATGGTTACTCCAGTTCCAGGTATCTGATGCCATCTTTGGAACTCTGTAAATACCAGGTTCGAACGTGTTACCCTGACATACATGTAAGCAACACACACACACACACACACACACACACACACACACACACACACACACAGGCAAAACAACAACAACAAAAACCACCACCACCAACAACAACAACAAAAAACTAAACAAAAACCCCAATGAACATTGGAGATGGATACAAAATAAAAGTAAGGACTTTTAAGGCTTTGGAGGCTGTCCTGGAACTAGTTCTTGTAGACCAGGCTGGTCTCGAACTCACAGAGATCCACCTGCCTCTGCCTCAGGAGCGCTGGGATTAAAGGCGTTCACAGCCACCAGCCAGCAACTACATGGTAGCTCACAGCCATCTATAGTAGGATCTGATGTCCTTGTCTGGCATGTAGACAGAACATTTTATACAAAGATTTTAAATAAATCTTTAAAAAAAAAAACCAAATACTGTGCATACTATATCAAATTCATTAAAAAAAAAAAGATACATTTTTGAAGGAACAGCCAAAGAATTACAACTGACCAGACCAGAAAACAAGTCTAATAGAGCGCAACTTGTGGGGTATAGAGATCTCATTTTATCGAATACTTATTTAATATTTGACTTGACTCTAAGCTTCAAACTTAGATAAGATCTCAGCATGTGTTACTAAGTCCTACAGCAAGCATCAGGCAGCTAAGCTTCAAATATCCAAATTAAAGTCAGGTGGTGGTGGCACACACCTTTGAACCCTTGGAAGGCAGAAGCAGGTGGTTTGAGGCCAGCCTGATCTACAAAGTGAGTTCCAGAACAGCTAGGACTAAATAGTAAAACCCTGTCTCAAAAACAAACAAATCCAAATTAAAATACCAACATGTGAACACTGAAGGATTCCACATCCTCAGTTTTCTAGCCTCTGCACACCTATCTCAAGATCATGGGATGTGTGCCAGCACACCTATTTGCCTGAACATGTCAAGATCTAGTATATGTGCCTTCACAGCAGCAACAAACCAGAACCAAAAAGAGTATTCTTCCCCTTGTTGGCCACTCTCAAGCTCTTTATAATCCTGAGCAGGCAGACTTGTTTGCATCTGCATTTCTGATTGCTAGCTAGGGGGAGGGAGAAGAGGGGAAGAAGAGAGAGGGAGAGAGGGAAACAGGGAGACAGAGAGGGAGGAGAGTATAAAAGAACTGGAAAACACAAAAGGATACAGAGGAGGAGGAAGAAACAATTACAGTTCTAGAGACTAGAAGGATAACTATGAGATGAGGGAGGGCACTTTCAAGTAGGGTAGACCTAAGCATGCCTAAATACCCATCTAGGGGATTGTGAGAATTTTACATTGATGTACAGAGAAGTGATAGGTGAATGTCCCTGAGAGGGAGAGACTGGTTGGGATGGCACAGCATGTATAAGGTATTCATAGACACTGGTCTAACCAGACATAACTAAAACTTGCAGTTCTCAATTTAACCAGGCACCAGCAACCTGACTATGGCCAGAAGTTTGGAGAAATGTCTATGCCATATCCATTTTAACAATTTATCCTCTTCCACTTTCCATCTCTGCCCCTATTACACCACTAAATTCTATAGCTGCAGACTCCTTTTTAAATAACTGACAGTGACAGTACATTCTGGCATTTCTAAAAAGATGGTTTTATGAGCTTTCCAGGCAATTCTTCATGCTAACTCTAAAGCCCCCTTCCTGCTGACATGCTCCCTGAGGAAAACAGGGCATCAACATATACTATAAAGTCAATGAAATGCCCCTTTCTCTTTCCCAGGTAGTGAAAGTGGTTAGGCAGGCCAAGAATGCAATGTCTAGGTAAGGTGAACTTATCCCCCAATACAGTGGAAACAGAATGGACTAGTTTTGTATGTAGCAGGTACCTGCACTGTTCTGCAATATCATTCACTACTTGGTCATACAAGAGCAAAGCAAGCTAATGATGTCACTGATTATGGTCTAACTTAAAGCCTCTTTCTCACAGCAAAGATGCACTACATAGTTGGGCATGATGACTCACACTTGGGGAGTACTTGCACTTCAGAGATAGAAGCAGAAGGATCACGCATTCAGGCTATCTTCAGTTGTACAACAAGGTTTTGAGGCTAGCCTGGGCTACATCAGACCCTATTATGAAAATAAATAAATAAACGGCACGACAGACCTGGGATGTCTTACTGTAAGAAGGCAAGAACTCTTAAAAAAAAAAAAAAAAAAGTCCAAAGTTTACCTTGGACAAAGAAGCCAGTTGAGGCTAACCAGACTGTCAATTTAAATATTAAAAACAGACTAGTTAGCCAGGTGTAATAGCTCACACTGGTAATCTTTGCCCCAGAGCTCTCAAACAGAAAGACTGCTACGAATTCCAGAACAACCTGGGCTACAGGTAATTGATGAATTCTAAGCCTGTTTAAGCTAAAAATAAATGGAGGCAGGGGAGGGGGATAGACAGGGAGAGGGAGAGATACAGAGGGAGCAATAGCCAGAGTTACAGCTGGAGTAATTGGTTGGTGACTGCAGGGCAACTATTGGGCTTTTGAAATTCCCAGGTACTTTTATTGTGAAGAGGCTACACTATATGGCAACTAACATTTTAAAATGAGCACACAGCCAGCACAGAAATATTTCTTCTTAGAAAAATTTTCAAAGGATTTTCGATTTGCCTTTGAAATCCTATTATTAAGTAACT
Source organism: Cricetulus griseus (assembly GCF_003668045.3). NCBI lineage: Eukaryota > Metazoa > Chordata > Mammalia > Rodentia > Cricetidae > Cricetulus > Cricetulus griseus. The sequence continues at coordinate 83,978,126 of NC_048595.1, read as the reverse complement.
TAATTTATAATTGGATATACTTGCTTTATAATCATACATAATATTCCAGAATCCATACAAATGAAAAACACTATCAAATTTACACATAATGTTCCAATTCATTGAAAACGTAAAGACTACTATAGTTGAGACCTTAAGTGAGACATAGTGACAATACTGTAACCCAGTACTTGAAAAGCAGAATACCTTCAGAAGGAAAGGCTTGTTTTACCCTTCTGAAATGTACTTCCTTTTTAAAGCTTTAGATCTAAACTGGGTGTGCTGGCAACACCTTTAATCCCAGAACTCAAGGAGTTTGGCAGATCTGAGTTCTGAGGCAAGCCTGGTTTACATATGCATAGTGAGTTTCAGGCCAGCCAAGTCTACACAGTGAGACACTCTCTCAAAATCCAAAACAACAACAACAAAAAAACATGACCTAATGGAGTATGAGTTTTGAACAAAGTATTTACACTATGAAAATATATAAAAGCCAACAAATACTATTTAAGTACTAATAATTTCTTACTTCAAACGGAAATTTAAGGCAAACTAGTCTGTATGGTTATATGAGATAAGGTAAATTTTTTCTCATTTTGTCTCACCATCAGAATTCTTAAAAACTCAAAAGTTAAATTGCTTAAACAAAGGGTTATATTCACTAATGAAATTTTTCTTGAATACCTGTGTTCTGCCATAACTTCTGTGCCTGTGCTCATTCACGCTCAGCATAATAAGGTTTGCTGTATTACCTCACATACAGTAGGTACTATAATATCCTCATGCCTGTCAGATAAAATTCTCTTAGAATGAAACAGTACACTAAAATACTTTCACTTTTCAAATGATAAATCTTATTTTTCTTTTTCTCCTTCCTTCCTTCCTTCCTTCCTTCCTTCCTTCCTTCCTTCCTTCCTTTTCTTTCGTTTTTTCGAGACAGGGTTTCTCTGTGTAGCTTTGGAGCCTATCCTGGCACTTGCTCTGGAGACCAGGCTGACCTCAAACTCACAGAGATCCGCCTCTGCCTCCTGAGTGCTGGGAGTAAAGGCGTGCACCACCAACACCCGGCGATAAATCTTATTTCATTGTGGCAGTGTGAATGTAATTGGCCCCCAAAGGCCACCGGGAGTGGCACTATTAGGAGGTGTGACTTTGTTGGAGTAGATATGGCCTTGGTGGAGAAAGTGTCACTGTGGAGGTTGGCTCTTAGGTCTCATACATGTTCAAGCCATGCCCAATATCCCAGTTCACTTCCTGTTGCCTGCAAGATGTAGAACTCTCAGCTCTTTCTCTAGCACCATGTCTGCTTGCATGTTGTCATGTTTCTCACCATGATGATAATGGACTAAACCTCAAAAAACTGTAAGCCACCCAATTAAATGTTTTACAAGAACTGCTGTGGTCATGGTGTCTCTTCACAGAAACAAAAACCCTGAGACAGAAGTTGGTGCCAGAAATGGGGTATTGATGTATAGGTTGGGCATGATTTTGTTTGAAGGGATATGGACCTTGGGACTGTATATCAGAAAAGCAGTCGAATGCTTAAAGGGCCATCCTAGGTAAGAATATGGAAGACAGTAGTCCTGTGTGATTTGAACTGGGGGGGGGGGCATGCAACAGAGACAGGCTCAAGAGATTTCAGAGAAGAATGTTAGTATGTGGCCTAGAGATCTTTCTTGTGATATTTTGGTAAAGAATGTGGCTGCATTTTGCCCTTGTCTGAAAAGTATGCCTGAGGCTACAGTGAAGAGATGTGAATTAATTCTGTTGGCAGAAAAATCTCAAAACAGCCTGGTATAGGTTATGTCGTGTGGTTACTAGTGTTCATGCTTATACAGATAATGAAAAGGAGCAAGCTGAGAAAGGAAAAATACAAAATGTGTAATTTGAGGAGAAAAAGAGCACCAGGAAGCAGAATGGAACAAAGTCCTGTGTTCAAGGAGATAAACAGATCAAGAAATGGAATAGAAGGAGTGGTGACCTCAGGGCAAGATCCCACCCAGCTAAATGCCAACTTGTGAAAAGAAATTAAAAGCTTAGAGGCAGGTGTGGTGATGCAGGCCTTTAATCTCAGCAGAGGCTTACCTGGTCTACAGAACAAGTTCCAGGACAGCCAAGCTTAGGCAGTGAAGAAAACCATGGAAAATAGGAAGCTGGTGAAGATGTAATTAAATAAGGGGGCCATGTTTCAGCCCCAGCAAGCAGCAAAACTTGGCAGCTTTGGCCATGTAGTTCTGGCTTTAGAGTCAAGGAGCAATTAAGGAAAGCCTCTGAGTCTTGACTCCTGGGTCCAGAATGAATAGAGGCCTAAAAAGACCATTCTGCAAAGCTGTGAAGGTAAAGCATGGATTGCCTTGGAGATTCCAAGATTTTGGAGATGCTAGAGCCATGGGATACCTGCTGAGGAAAGCTGCCAACAGGAAGTGAAACAAGCCCAAGAAAGAGAAGTGTGTTATAGTCAACAAAGCCGAAAGAAGTTGGAGATCTGAAGTGCATTTTGACATCAGACATGGAGATGCAGAGTTGGAATTTGTCCAGCTGGTTTTTGGTCTTGCTTTTGTCCAGTATTTCCTCACTATGTTCCTTTCTCTATATTTTGGAATGGTAATGTATATCCTGTGCCATTATATGTTAGAAATATATGATTTTTTTATTTGATTTTATAGGTGATATAGTTAAGAGATTGCATGAATCTCAGAAGAGACTTTGAACTCTGAAACATTGTTGAGACTGTGAAAGGGTGAACGGTTCAGGCATTAATCCTGGCCTGCTTATATCTCTTAAAGAGACAGACCCAGCACGGTAGGGGGGCATGCAAAGTGACATACCACATCATCCTCATCACCGTGGTCACTCATTACCTGCCTGAGGACTCTGAGCATGCATGAAGCCTCAGTGCGCATGCTCGGCTTTCCCTTTAAAACTTGTACCTCTCTCCCTCGTCTGCCTCTCTCCTCTGTTTCCAGTGGTCGACCACTCACTCCCCCTTTCCTCTCTGCTCTGTTCTTGTCTCTTCCCATCTGTAATAAACTATAGTTAATGTATCTCTCATTGTCACTTCTCATCTTGTGCCCTTTTTTATATTTTTAAACTTAAAATAACAACACTGGGGACTTTTGAAGTTGAACTAAATGCATTTTTGCATTATATTATTACAAGCTTATGGGGACCAGGGAGTGGAATAGTAGTTTGAATGTAACTGCCCTCCATAAGTCATAGGGTGTGGCACTATTATGAGGAATGGCTTTGCTGGAATATGTACGGCCTTGTAGGAAGAAATGTGATGCTTTGAGGATGGGCTTTAAAGTCTCATATATGCCCAGTGTCCCCCATTCTCTTCCTACTGCCTACAAGATGTAGAAAAAACTCTTGGCTGCTTCTCTAGCACCATGTCTGTGTGCACTACCATGCTTCTCATCATAATAATGGACTAAACAGCTGAAAACTGTAAGCCAACCAACTAAATGTTTTACTTTACAAGAGTTGCCATGGTCATGGTGTCCCTAACACAACAATAGAAACCCTAAGACACTCATTCACAATTACATATTCTCATTTTAGCACTCATAGAAACATTCTACTCCCATATTTTCCTTTGTCACTACAAAATCTCAAGTAACCAATTCACAAAGCACATTTAGAACCCACAAGGTGGTAGTCACTTTCTTTTACCAGCTCTATCATACTTACAGACTAACTGGAATTCTTTTTATTTCTAAAACAAAAGAATGGGGCTGGAGAGATGGCTCAGAGGTTAAGAGCACTGGCTGATCTTCCAGAGGTCCTGAGTTCAATTCCCAGCAACCACATAGTGGCTCACAACCATCTGTTATGAGATCTGGTGCCCTCTTCTGGTGTGCAGATGTACATGGAAACAGAATGTTGTATACATAATAAATAAAATCTTCAAAAATCAAACAAAAAAGAATGAAAACTATTCTGTATAATAGCAAAGCTATAGATAACTTAGTTCTCTCTTACAAAACTTTTCCCCCTCTCAACCTTTGTAACCCTGAGATCTTTTAATACAATTATATATAGTAAACCCCAACCATAAAATTATTTTCACTACTACCTCATAACTGTAATTATGCTGTTATGAATCATAATGTAAATATCTGATATGAATCCTGTGAAAGGGTCATTAGGTCCCCAAAGGGGTTAGGAGCCACAGATTGAGAACTACTGCCTTAAAGAAACGTGTGTGTGTGTGTGTGTGTGTGTGTGTGTGTGTGTGTGTGTGTGTGTGTACATGCATGTAGGTGCACATGGAGGCCAGAAGAGGCAATGGATCCCCTGGAACTGAAATTATAGGCAGTTCCCATACCCAATGTAAGTGCTGGGAAATGAGTTCTGGTCCTTGTAAAGAGCATAAGTGCTCTTAACTGCTGGATCATCTCTGCAGCCCCAATAATATACCTATCAATTACAGTTATGCTGCTTTAAAAACAGGACTTTTAAAAGATACCTTAAAATAATGTTGAACTTTTCAAGTGGTTAGCCTGCAAGCTGCATACTCTTCACAACTCTACAGACTAACTCGCTTTAAATTAAATTAAAGTATAATACTTATGACATGTAAACTTAGTATTAAGGGAAAGTTTCTGGCAATATCAGTTTAACATTTTTTTGTGTATGTGCATCCATTACATATATTCACCACAGTCTAAGGATACAGTAAGCCCTCTTTTCTCTCTCTCTCTCTGTGTGTGTGTGTGCGCGCGCGCATGCACACTTGTGAGCATGTGTGTGTTTTCTTTTAGTTCTGTTCCTCTAGAAAACCTTAGCTAATACAAGCAGTATGGGAACTAAATGAATACAAAACTGAGACATGGTATCTAATCGGGTTCACATACCAGTAGACTACGTATCATTTACTATCGAGAAAATTGCCTCACCATGCCTTAGGACCAATAAGGGTAACAGTTAACAACTTTAAAGAGTAGTTATGGGAAACACAGATATATGGAAAACACCTAGCAAACTGCCTGTCATATAGTAGTTACTATGACTCATCATCATCCAGCATTCTTTTTTCCCTACTTGTTAACATCAACAGACTCCTGTTAGTACCATTCTGACAATTCCTTCAGTAAACAGTGCTACATTATTCAGGGTACAGTGACTAACATCAGGTTTCTAAGTTATATTCATATTAAAGACCTTCCAGGCCAGTCTCAATGGGACTAAGGGACCCAAGCTCTCTCTTAACTGTACAGATGTTCGTGTTACTTTACAACATATTTTGCTTTGACCCAGTTACATTCCCAATTTTAACCTGGGTCTACAGTTACTTTAGCAATTAAAAATGAAATTAAAAAAAAAAAGGAATCTAGGTTTTAAAAACCTACTCTAAAATGTGTATTTGTTTCTTGTCTCTGTATTCCACCCCACCCCACCCCACCCCACCCCAGCCTTTGGTTTTTCAAGACAGGGTTTCTCTGTATAGCCCTGGCTGTCCTGAATTCACTCTGTAGACCCAGGCTGTAGACTCAAACTCAAGAGGTACACCTGCCTCTGTCTCCCAAGTGCTAAGGCTGGGATTAAAGGCCTGTGCCACCACTTCTCAGCTGCATCTACTGTGCTGCATCTTTAAATGATACAAATACAATAATCTTCATGAATCTTTCAAACACAACAGTGATGCTTGAGAGGCAGCACACCTTAAAATACAAGCCTGAAGCCAGGCGCTGGTGGCTCACACCTTTAATCCCAGCACTCGGGAGGCAGAGGCAGGCAGATCTCTGTGAGTTTGAAGCCAGCCTGGTCTACAAAGCGAGTTCCAGGACAGCCTTCAAAGCCACAGAGAAACCCTGTCTCGAAAAACCAAAAAAAAAACAAAAACAAATCAAACAGCAACAACAACAAAAAACAAGCCTGAAAGATGTGCTTGCTAAACTCAGAATTAAGTAAGAGTCAAACAGGACCCTTCCCAGGAGCTATGCCAGTCCATTCCTACATAGGCCCCTAAGTGCAGGAAGAGCACTGAGAGAGACTCCAAGTCAACAGTACTCACTGTCTGATCTCCAGGTTTTTCAGTTACCACTCTATGAAACTATGAAATCAGAGTTTAAATTCCAGCCTTTTTTTGACTGCCACATTTATCAATATGGAAGAACTGAGATACCATTCAATGTACAAAAATAGGGAGGCAAGGGCTGGAGAGATGGCTCAGAGGTTAAGAGCACTGCTTGCTCTTCCAAAGGTCCTGAGTTTGATTCCCAGTAACCACATGGTGGCTCACAACCATCTATAATGAGATCTGTTGCCCTCTTCTGGCATCCAAGCATACATATAAGCAGAATACTGTGTACATGATATTTAAAAAAAAAAAAATTGGGAGGCAGTCTACACGATTCAATAGGGAAAGGTGCTTGCCACACATACAGGCCTGGCAACCTGTGTTTAATACTGGGGCCCACATAAAGGTGGAAGGAGAGAACAGATTCTATGAAGTTGCCTTCTAACCTCTACATGTACACTAGAGCACACTCCTACACACACACACACACACACACACACACACACACACACACACACAGAGAGAGAGAGAGAGAGAGAGAGAGAGAGAGAGAGAGAGAGAGAGAACACATGCACATATACTGAAGGGACCAGCGACCAGCTCCCCATTTCGGCAGCCGTGACAGTAACACGTGCTTGCCATTACCTTGTCCTAGTCACTAGAGGTCAGATGCCTGCCTCGTGGCAAGGAACCAATCAGAAGTTAGCTGGCGGCCCTATGCTTTATGGCTCTGGGTGTGCTTTACAGACAAGTGCACAGCAATGACTCGCAGAGCATAGCAACTACCCTGGGAGGGCCTATGGGCCATAACAACCAATTGGCCAATCAACACAGGGCAAGCCCTCCAAACCTGGAGGCACACCAATCCTGAGTCTGTGCGTACCCCTAGACACTCCCCTTACGCTGCCCTACAAGATCTCTTGGCAGCCTGTTCAAGCTGTCTTTGCTAGCCATCCGCCATGGCGGGTGGGTGAAAGACCCGAGCTAACATGGGGTTAGCTCATTAAACAACAATAAAGCCTGATGCAGTCACGGAGGTCCTGGGCTGGGACCCCGGAAGCCTGAGTTTTCCGGGGGTCTAACAATACAATCTAAAAAACAAAACAAAGATACAGAAATGGTACCTTAGCCAAATTTTAGTTTGATGGTCTGCCCCTACATATCAAATTTCTCCCCCCCAAAAGGCAAAATTCATTAGATGTTACAACTTATCAACTTATGAATCAAGTAATTATTGAAAACCTACCAAATGTTCCACATGACACTGGATAATGAAAAGACTTCAGTGATTGCCAAAAGCTTGACAAATTTAGAAATTCTGATTACTACTCTACTGCAGGAAACTGCTAGATAGATTTTAAAAAGCATTAGGTTCCCCACCCCCACCCCCTTTTTTTGGATATCTTAAAACACTAAAAAGAGCTAGCTGGTTTAAGGTGCTCACTGACAAGCCTGATAACATACAGTGGAAGGAGAGAGCCAATTTTTACAAGTTGTATGCCTAACACAAGTAGGCATACACAAATACTATATACTATATATATAGTATATAGGTATTTTGCCTGCATGCATATCTATGTCCTACACATGTGTCTATTACCTAAGAGGGCCATATGAGGGCATCAAATCCCCTGAAATTAGAATTACAGATGATTATGAGCTGCTACATTGCTGCTGGGAATTGAACCCAGGTCTTTTGAAAGAGCAGCCACTACTCTTAACCACTGAGCCATCTCTCCAATCCCTAAATTTTAAACTTTTTTTTTTTAAAGAAGGAAAATACTTAAATCTGAAAAAAAAAATGACTTATTTTGGTTCATTTTTCACAAGTTTTTGTGAATGGCTAGCTGGATTCATTGCTTTGGGCTTGAGGTGAGACATAATTCATGATGGCAAGAGTATATGGCAGAGGCTGTTTACCTCTGGCAGCTAGAAAGCAGATGCAACAAGGTCAAGGCATTCAAAGTTCCCCTCTCCCTCCATAGCCTATTTCCTCCAACTGCATTCCATCCTTTCAGTACTACCACCTCCACCTCCTAGCAGCCTTTTAAAAACCTGAATCCATCAAGAGATTAAACCATTGATTAGGCTGGCTCCTTTATGATTTAAGTGTTTCTTAAATACCCTCACTAATCCACCCAGTTCACTTAACTCTTCTTTTGGGCTCTCAACACAAACCTGCCAATGGTCAAGAACACAATGCATGTTTGACCCCTGCACTAGAGACACTAATGAATTACAATGCATATATTGAGATTTCACTTTTTGTAAATCATGTTTCTTTCAGTTACCATTTTAGAGTAACCGAGGCACTTGGCAATCAGCCTCCATCTAATCTCTAAACACATAAACAGTGCAGCAGTATTTTATTGTAGACAGTAAAATACAATAAAAGACTTAAACTTTTTACTAAGGAGCTGCAGAAATGGCTCAGCAAAGAAGAGCACTGGCTGCTCTCTCAGAAGACATGGATTTCCTTTCCAGCACCCACATGCTCACAATCTGTAACTTCAGTCTCAGGGGAGCTGACATCCTCTTCTTGCCTCCAAGGACACAGCATGCATGTGGTGCACAGACATACATGTAGGCAAAACATTCAAACACATAAAATAAGAGTTCCATCGGGCGTTGGTGGCACACGCCTTTAATCCCAGCACTCGGGAGGTAGAGGCAGGTGGATCTCTGTGAGTTCGAGGCCAGCCTGGTCTCCAGAGCAAGTGCCAGGATAGGCTCCAAAGCTACACAGAGAAACCCTGTCTCGAAAAACAACAACAACAACAAAAAAATCCAGGCCAGCCAGGTCTACATAGTGACATCCCATCTCAAAATAAATAATAAACATCAATAAATATTAATGTTTTAAAAATGTTTTACCGAGAATCTTTCAGTTTATAAAATATGATATGAACTCCCTCTGCTGGTATCCAACAGCAGCAGCTCCACGACACTGAAAGAATTCTTTATGGAATAATGAAAGTCAAAGGGTTGATTTAACTAATTGATTACTCTTTAGATTTTGGATGCTTCATAGTAGATCTGGTTATGGGCCAACCAAAACCAACACTTGTTTCTACTGCAATTAAAAAGAAAAGCTACAGCAAAATTTGTTTTTAGAACAGGATAATTTAAAATATGTTTTCATTATGACTATACTGTGTGGTTTTTTAGCATTTTTTCCCTTTCCTAAATGGACTGCTCTTAGTTTTCATTTTGGCTCAGTTTTGGCAGGGGATGAGAACTAAGGATTAAATACAAACTACTTTAATCTGAACCTTTCTAACTTAATTTTGAGAGGTTAAATACAATGGTTTACTTGTGATGATGGGCCAAACATACCTAAAACTCAATCAGTTCAGACTTGATATGGAGAGAGACCCATTTCAAGTTTTATGCATAAAAATACTTAAAAAATAATTCCAGCACTCAGGAGGCATAGGCAGGTAGTCCCTCAGAGTTTGAAGCCAGCCTGGTCTACAAAGCAAGTTCCAGAACAGCTAGGGCTGTTCCACAGAGAAACCCTGTCTCAAAAACAAAACAAACAAAAAAACAGAAAAAAAAAACCCTCAAAAAATACTTAGAAGCGATAGTTAATACTTTCTAAAAACTAAATTTGATGAGCCAGATGTGTTGGCACATGCTTTTAATCCCAGCACTCAGGAAGCAAGTAGATCTCTATGTTCAAGGCCAGCCTGGTCTAACATAGTAAGTTCCAGGCCACCAAGACTACATAGCAAGACCTTATTTCCTTTCTTTTTTTTTTTTTCTTCAGTTTTTCGTGACAGGGTTTCTCTGTGTAGCTTTGGAGCCTATCCTATGCCTGGCTAGTAGGACCTTATTTCAAAAAAATAAATAAAATAAAAATTAAACTTTAAGCTGGGTGTTGGTGGCACATGCCTTCAATCCCAGCACTCGGGAGGCAGAGGCAGGCAGATCTCTGTGAGTTCGAGGCCAGCCTGGTCTCTAGAGCGAGTGTCAGGATAGGCTCCAAAGCTACACAGAGAAACCCTGTCTCAAAAAAAACAACAACAAAAAAATTCACTTTTAAGCTGAATCTGGCACATACTTGTAAAAAAAATTGAATAAAATAATTTTTTACTTCAACAAAACATTTAAGAATAAAAATTCCTTAACAGCATATATGCTTAACTTGATTTAATTTAAGAGTAACAGGTGAAATGACTGAAGCTTTTTACAACAATGAAGATAAAGGCATGGTTATTATCTGAGGACAGTTTTAAAACAATGCTTATTTCAAATAAAAGAGCAAGAAAACAGATGCCAGAGGATAAAGTATATGATGTGGGTGAGAGATGATTCAGTGGTTAAGCACTTGTTCCCAAAACCGTGAGGACCAGGGTTCAGATCCATAGAACCCACATAAATGTTGAGTGGGCATAACAGCCCATCTGTAGGTCCAGCCTCGAACGGTGGAGAGAGGAGATCCCTAGAGCAAGCTGGCTCCAAGAGAAAGCCATATCAGCAAGCTCTGGATTTGACTGAGAGACCCTGCCTCAACGAATTAGGTGAAGAGTGATGAACCATGATTCTTGATGTCAACCTCCTGTCTCCACATGCACGCTTGCCCACCCCCACATACATGCACCCATACATGCAAACATGCATATATACTGATGCACATCATACAAAAATAAATGAAAAAAAGGTTTACAATGTGAATCACTAATCTTAACAGGTTAAGATACAGAATTAGTAATATTAAAAAATGTGTAGCTGATATGGTGTTAAACTGATTTTAAACTAGGGGTTCCTACTCAATTCTTTAATTCTGGATGCAGTAACTGTTTTATTCTAAATTTTCTCTACTTCAAATACATTTATGGTATGAGGGGAAAGTTCCTATTAATAACAGAAATCCCAGCATGCATTACCTTGTCCTGAAGGATTTGCTGCCATCTTCCTATTCTGTTTCAATTATATTCAGTGGCCACTGATCAGCACTTTACAATCATCTGTAAAAAAATTTATGTGCACACATAAAATGCACTGGCCTTAAATTACAGTCTAAAAAACAGCTGGGCTGAGCTCGGTTTCTTAAGTCTCTTCAGAAAGATACCCGCAAAAAGCACTTAAATCAGAAATTTAACTCTGCAAATTCCTCATGCACTTTATTTAATGAGCACTTTTTAGTCTTGAAGCTGTTAATATCAACATTTAGCATTACTTTAATGTTCATCATTAAGATGTATTTACCAAATAATCAACCTTTTGAAAGCATCCATATGATCAGTGCTAGGAAGAAAAATAAAATTCTATAAAAATCCCTCTCTGTTCATTTAAAAACACATCCCAGCATTTGCAGTGCTGGTAAAAGAAAAAAAGAACCTAACAAGTACCTACTCTGCTTCATACACGGAATAAATGTATCCAAAAAAAAAAAAAGTTTTCAATGAGCATCTTTATATACGTGGAGGTCAACTGTCACAAAACTAGTAAGCAATCTTAATCTCGTGTGTGTGTGTGTGTGTGTGTGTGTGTGTGTGTGTGTGTGTGTGTGTGGTGTATGCCCAGTGGCGAGCATGTGTGAGCAGGCCAGGAGAAGGCACTGGATGCCTTGCTCTGTCACTCTCCACCTTGTTCCCTTCAAACAGGGTCTCTCAGTGAGCCTGGAGCTAGGCTGGCGGCCAGCAATCCTCACCGATCCTCCAGTCTCTCTGCCTTCTCTCAGCTCTGGGGTCCAGGTGCTACAGCCGCACAGGCTTCGGAGATGGATGCTGGGGATCCAACACTGCTCCTAATGCTTAGGCAGCGAGTACTCTTAGCATCTGGGCCACCTCCCCAGCCTCAAGCCCGCAGATTTCTAAGTTGAGAAATTAAGTTTTGCCTTGGGCCGAACCACCACAAGATAAGGTCAGCCCTTGTGTTTCATTCAAGTAATCACACTGGGGTTAGGGGTGGGGGCTGGGGTGGGGGGGTAACCAATTTAACAAATGCACTCTTTAAAAACGTGAGCACAATCCAGGTTACACGGCTAGACCCTGTCTCAAAAACAAGGCGCGAACAGGGTTGCGGAAGTAGAGAACTAATTGTTGAGCAAAGCACAAGGGCTCGAAGCAGATGCCGGGTGTGAATGATGCCGAGTCTCCTACGGCTAGAACACGATGTGAGCGAGGCCGGGCTAATCGTGAAGGCTAATCTCAGGGCTACCCTGAGAAGGGGGCAAGGAGTCCCAGGAGTCCATGCCCGCGGGCCGGCGGGCGAGCGAGGTGGGCGAAACCAAAAGGGAAGTGAGAACCCTTCGTCCGCTAGTCCGCACGAGGCCGCTGTCCCGTGGCCGGCGCTCGGGCCACACTTCTCCTGGCGTCACCAGTCCGTTGTACTCACCCGGCTGCGAGGAGCCCGGAGAAACCTCGTCGTCGGGTCGCCGCTGTGCAAGGGGGCGCGCCCACGCAGAGCCCAGCAAAAGCGCAATGACGCGCCGCACTACAACCTTCCCGCCGGCACCAGCTTCCGCCTCCTGACTGACGGAGCCCGAGGAAGCGGAAGTCCCGCCTATGGTCTGGACGCAACGGACGCTACTCCAGACGATTCGTCGTTTAACGGCTTCTTCGGCGGGAAAAGGTTTCCCTTCTGAAGAGTGACAGCCGAGGAGGCTCACGGGAGATGCAGGCCGTACTGCGGGGGGCGGAGCCCCACGCTGATTGGCAAGGATGGAACCGAGTCCCCTAGCACCTGGTTTGGCTTTTTAGTTCTCTAGGTTTGTAGGAGATTACAAGATTTAAACCCGGTGCTAATTCACTTCAGAGCCTCAGAAAGGGAGTTGAGCTCACTTTCAGGTTTTCACAACCATCCCAGAAATATTTTTGTTGTTTACGGTCTCAATAATTATACACAAGGAAAGCACTAAGCTGGTACTAGTGTTTACTACTCTACAAAATCTACATTCTAAAAGAGAGTGAGTGTCTTGGGGGTGTTGTGGCGCCCCGACTTTAATCCCAGCACTCTAGAAGGCAGAGACAGATGGAGCCGGCCTTATCTACACTGCGAGCTCCAGGACAGTCAGTACTACACAGAGAGACTGTCCCAAAGCAAATAAATAGAAGTCACACCAAGACATTACTGGAGAATTACCTGATGCTGCGTTGCAGCGCACTGAATCTAGATGTTTATATTAAGATGTAAACGTTCTTTAATGTGTGTCATTTGTTTTGTGGCCATTAATCACTTTCCATAAGTTAAATTTGTGCTCTTTATAATTAATGTTTGCGATGTTGGAGATGTACTTGCCCTGAATTTGATACCTAGCACCTAATACAACTGGACATGGTAGTGCATACCCCAGCGCAGGGGAATTCAGTGGACAAGGATCTTCTGTTCAAGGTCATCCTTAGCTCCATAGCAAGTTTGGGGCCAGTCTTAACTATATAAAAACTTATTTCTAAAATAATAATTGATGTTTGCTAATGTTTATGATGCACAATTTTGTTGTACAGAGTCCATGACTGAAACAGTAAGTTCAATACCAAGGATTTATTTAGTTCTCAGCAAGAAATTGTTGAGTGTTTTCACATGCTAGGTGCTGGCTATCCTCATCTTATATCTGTGTGTGATACGGATATGGGTCTCAGATGTTACTACAAGGTATCCAACAAAGAACTGAGCTAAAACCCAAAAGCTGCCAGGTGCTAAGGCTCAGATTCTTAACTTTGGCATACTGTCTGTGCTCCAGAGAAAGGAATTCCTCTGGGACCAGCTCTTGGTGATTGTTTTCCCCTTTGAGACAGCGTTTTGGTATGTACAGTCTGGCCTTAAACGCAAATGTATCCCAGGCTGCAGATTGGAATCCTCCTGTCTCAACTTCTTGAGTGCTGGCATTTACAGGCCTGTGCCACCACACCCAACTTTATTGACTGCTTTAATTAATATATAAAGCATGTTGTAGGATAAAGTTTTAGTCTTCTATAATCTTCTAGGTAAATAGTCTTATTCAAGTTTAAAACCCTTAGCAAATTCAGTTAAAAGGCCATTGTGTTTTCAGCTCACTGAAGAGATAAATGAGATCTTCATTTAGGGGAACTTTTCTTTTTGGTCCTGTTTGCCTGGCTAGTTAATACAGGAACTAGGGCACAGGAAGATCTTTAATACCCAAATAGAAGGAAAAAAAAAAAGGTTTAAGTAGATGAAAACATTTACTGCCCTGGTCATGACAGGTGAATGCATACATCTTATTATTTATTACACCATACTGCCTACATATGTACAATTAAAATAATGGACATTCTGAAAGAACTTTGTGTAAGGAGTGGGAGAAAGTTCTTCCAGAATATTTGTGATTTCCTGACAAGCTCAGTATCTCAGGGTTTCAGAGAGCAAGATCAGCAGAAAGATAAATTTAACTCATTGTTTTGCCTTTTATTTTGTGAGAGTAATCCTTGAAGCTGTCTTCTCCTGGTGAGTCTTTGGAACTTCTATAGGTCCTATCTAGAAACAAGGGGAGGGAAGTATTGTGAAAATTTTGTACAACCAAAAGGAGCTGTCTGCAAGATTGTTCTCAGGATCTCCCTTAACCTACTAAATAAGAGTGATATGTATGACTAATAGTATATTGTGCAAATGTGAGTGTGTTACATTGTGGTTTCCACTTTCGGTCACTTGCTCTGAGGGAAGCTAGCCAGACACCATGCCAGGAGGTCACCAGAGCAGTCCTTGTGAAAAAGCCCATATAACAGGAAATGAGGCAATCCTTTCACCCACAACCAGCACCGAGCTGCCAATTCTTAGGTAGGTAATGCTCCTTTAGCCATAGTTAGGCCTTAAGCTAACTGTAGCCTCATTCACAACCCTGAGCCTGAGCCACAGAACCACCTAGGACACTATTTGCAAGTTTTCTTTCTTTTTTCTTTTTTTCTTATTATGTTGCTCAGCTATTCTCAAACTTGTGGACTCAAGTTCTTCTACTGCCTTAGCCTCCAGTAGCTGGGCCTAGCATGTACAGACTATTGATTACAACTTTCAAAAAGAATATATGTATGTATGTATGTATGTGCCTGGTGCCTGTGGAGGCCAGAAAAGAGTATTGGATTCCATGGAGCTGGACATACAGGTGGTTGTGGATATTGTGAATGGAATCTGGGAACTCTGAAAGAGCAGCAAGTGCCTTAAACTAACCACTTAATCATTACTATGGCTCCCATTATCTTAATTGTATCTTTCTGTTAAAAAATTTCTAATCCACAAAAACTATATAAAATAATAAATATCTGTCAGTTTAGGCTACTAAATTTTGTGATAACTTATTATACACTAATGTGGGAGGGGGAGTGGTAGTTTTAATGTAATTGGATCCCATAATCTCATAGGATGTGGCACTATTAGGAACTATGGCTTTGTTGGAGTGGATATGGTCTTATTGGAGGAAGTGTATCATTGTGAGGGCAGGCTTTGAGGTCTCCTATGCTCAGGATACCACCCAGAGTCTCAGTTGACTTCCTGTTGCTTTCAAGATGAAGGACTCTCAGCTACCCCTCCAGCATCACGTCTGCCTGCATGCCACCGTGCTCCCCACCATGATGATAATGGAGTGAACCTCTGAAACTGTAAGCAACCAGCTCAATTAAATGTTCCCTTTATACAAGTTGCCAACGTCACTTGGCGTTGGTGCACACCTTTAATCCCAGCACTTGGAGGCAGAGGCAGGAGGATCTCTGTGAGTTAAAGGCTAGCCTGGTCTACAGAGCGAGTGCCAGGACAGGCTCCAAAGCAATACAGAGAAACCCTGTGAGGTTGAGGGGAAGAGTTGCTGTGGTCATGGTGTCTCTTCACAGCTATAGAAACCCTGACTAAAACAGGGGATCTCTGCAAATGATACAACCATTAGGGCAAGAAGGAAATATGGTTCAACATGACTCAGTAAATGATGTTGGTTCAAACTTCTGGAGTCAAACACCAGGCAATTTGTTTAAGCATATTTAAGTACAGTAAATTTTGGGGAAAAAAGTTTCCTGGTAACAGTTATCTCACTTTCGTGTACACAATAAAACTTAAGGCATGGTGACATTGGAATTCTTTTGCAAAGTACATGTGATCTCTTTCATAAGGCTGTGTTCTATAGTTTACAGGGCTTGGGAGGCACTCTGGTGTGGTCTCGGTTGTACAGTTTAGCACAGAGGTCACCAAGCTATAAATTACATGTGACATCTCCCATAAAGATGGGCTCTATTACTGACAAACAATGCTCAAGATAAAGCTCTAGGGAGGAAGAGTCTGGGGTAAACAATTGTCTGGGGATTCAGGTGAGGTCTGGCCCTGTAGATCGTGCAGGTAATCAGGCTATTAACAACATCCACTCCCATCCTTCTGGGTAGAAAAGACTCTCTTCCATTGAAGATACAACCCTGTGTGTTTAACTTTCCTGGGGTCCTGGTGCTTGTCTGTGAGCACAAGGACCTCATGTCCTCTACACACCAGTATATAGTTAATATTCCAAATCAGCAAGGTGATCCTCCCCCCTCAGTACAGGTGCCAGCTACAACATGTCTCTGACTGTTAGCCTTGGAGGAGGATTATATGATTAAGGGAATGGCCTGATTTCTTTAAAATTAATTATCTTCGTGATATTCTCTAGGATGATAGCAAGGTTTGCTAAGGGAGAGATGTCGTCCATTAACCTGTCAGTAGATGGCAGCAAAGAGAAGGGGATTGGGGTAGTACAACCCGCTGCACCTTTTTGAAGAACTGGCACTTTATACTGGACATTGGAAGATGGCTAGTTTGAAACTGACTGTAAAGGTATTGGATGTTGGACACCTAAGGATTACATCTGTAAGCAGGTACTTATATTCAAACTGTATTTCTCTCTTCCTCCATCCCTACGCCTTGATGTGTGAGACTTGGAGAACATCTCCCATTGTACATGAAAATAAGAAAAACATATCCTTGAAGGAGAGGTGGGTTAATTCAAACTATGCGTGGTTTGATGGTTTAGTGAAATGGAAGGAAAACTTCTAGAAACCATAGGGGAAATCGTTGTCGTTTGATGAGCCCTTACTGTGTCCTAGAACCTTCACATACATTTTCTCAAGACCATCCTTTTAGAAGGATATAGCTGACATCTTACTATTTTAAAGGTGAAACTACATTGAGACTTTGAGAAATAAAGTAACTTGTCTAAGATGCTACAATTGTTTTCTTGTTGTTGTTGTTTGTGATAGTGAACTGATCCAGTAGATGACCCCTGTGTGTATAAGCACCATCAAGAATGCTAGTAGTATAAAACTTGTGCTATTAGCCACCATGTATTCACCATTCCTCAATGCGTAGTAATTTGTAACTAGACTGAAGCCTTTCTTATTATTGAATATGTTGAATCCGGGTGTTTTCTGTGTGCTGGTTAGGGGGCTCACTAAATTTCACAAGGCCTCCTGTAACATGGCTGCATGGTTGCCAATGCAATGTTATTTTCTAACACCTACTTCTAATCTGAGTACCTCTAGAGAATCAAATTTCCAACATGTTCTAGTATTAACCAAGTGCCTAGAAGAATGCCAGGAAGGTGCAGTGTTGACTAATGTTTAATTTAAACCCGGTTAAAGTTGAGATGTGGAACTGGAGATGTACATTAGTAGGTGCTTGCCTAATGCTTGAGGCCCTATGTTCAATCCTCCAGAAGAAAAATGTCAAAACTCACTCATTCATTTAATAAATATTTAATGACTCACATGCTGTATGAGGCACGGGAAAAATACAAACAAATGATGTGTTCTTGTATCCATGGTATGGTAGCACACACCTTTAATCCCAGCAGAGGCAGGAGGCTCTCTGAGTCCCAGGACAGCCTGATCTACATAGTGAGTTCAAGGCCAGCCAGGGCTACACTGTGAGACCCTATCTCTAGAAGGGGTGGGGTTCATAAACTGCAACTCTAGTCCTTGGGACTCCAGGAGTAGGTTTTTTGTTTTGTTTTGTTTGTTGTCTTAAAACTTCAGACACACACACACACACACACACACACACACACACACACACACACACACATTTTCTCTACATTGAATCTCTGAAAAATATATCACATTGTTTGAAGTATTTTAATCTTTATCAAATATGCATTGTCTGAAATGTTTTAAGACATTGTATAAGTGATGCCTAAGGTGTATTGCAGCTTGTGTCTCCATTGAGGGCTTTCTGCTTTGAGGGCTTTCTACATGCAAGCGTGTTGTTGAATGTTGATGGCTAAAGACAAATCATATATAATCATTGTATACCAACATTAATGTTGTTGCTTAAAAAAGCTAAAAAATGAAATCTCTTATGTGTATTGTCAGTGTGTATTGTCAGTGTGTGTGTGTGTGTGTGTGTGTGTGTTGTATGTGTATTGGTTGTTTGGCCTACATGTTGCCTGTGTACTATGTATGTGCCTGGTGCCTATGGAGGCCAGAAGAGAGAGCTAGATTTTGTGGAAGTGGAGTTAACAAATGGTTGTTAGGTGCCATGTGGGTTCTAGGAACTAAACCCGGGTCCTCTGGAAGAGCAGCAAGCATTCTTAACTGCTGAACCATCTCTCTAGCACTTTCCTATTGTGTTTAATAAAACTTCCTGCTTAGTGTTTTCCAGTATCTACATGGGATTTAGATTAATAAAATTCTAATATCTCTTGCTGCTGCTCATGAATCTTCTTTCAAATATGCTGTTCTCCTAGAGCAATCTAAGAGAAATCAATTTGCTATTTTGAGAAATCTTTTGTTAATTGACAATAGGAATGATTTTCCATAATCTGCTTCTAATAACTGTCAAACAAGTTCTGTGCCTTTACAAGATTCTGTGTGCTTGCTTATGATACTGGGAACTGAGCCTGATGCCTTGTGTGTGCTAGGCAAACAACCTACCACTTATCCATATCCCCAACCCTCTTTCCAAGGTTAAAAAAATAAATATCAGATTTCTCAAAAGTAAGAGTTGTTCAATGCTAGGATGTAGTTCAGTTTGTATAGTACTTGCCTAGCATGCACAAGTCCCTGGGTTGCATAAACAGCACCACAAAAATTGGGCCCTGGAGCACATGCCTGAAATCCCAGCACTCAGGAGGTAGAGGTAAAGGAACCAGAAGTTCAAGGTCATCCTTGGCTAGACAGTTGGAAGCCAGCCTGGCCTACATGAGACCTTGTCTCAAAAAGCTTGTTTAGAATTCAGATTTATAATGTAATTACAAACAAACCACTAAATTGGCAAGTTCTAACCAACACACTAAACTCTGAGTCAATGATGGGCTTATCACTTACACAGGATGAAGAGGAAGTCCATGGCTGTATGCATTGCTTTGAGATTGCTCATTTAAACTACTACCTGACCTGGGTGACTCAATTCTTCCAGATGTTTTCTGTTGAAAGGACTGAAAACTCTTCCTTTATATAGCATGGTTCAAATTCATTGCCTTTCTTTACACCCAATACTACCCACAAGACCAAGCAAGAGGAATTACTGCTTCCACGTTTTAGAGGTTCCTATATAGACATGCATAGACAAGTTGCTTATGTGTCTTAGTTTGCTTTCTATTACTGTGATAAATATGACAAAAAAGCGACTTGGGGAAAAGGGGGTTCATTTGGCTTACATTTCCAGATCATAGTTCATCACTGGGGAAAGTCAGAGCAGGAACTGAGGAAATGAGGAAATGAGGCAGAAACCGAAGCAAAGGTCATGGAGGAGTGCTGCTTACTAGCTTGCTCCCTATGGCTTGCTCAGCCTGTTTTGTTATCTGACCCAGGACCACTTGGCCAGGAGTTGCACTGCTCACATTATGCTGGGTCCTCCAATCATTAATCAAGAAAAGGATCCACAGACCCACCTACAGGCTACTAGATGGAGGCGTATTTATTTATTTATCTATTTATTTATTTTTTGTTTTTCGAGACAGGGTTTCTCTGTGTAGCTTTGGAGCCTATCCTGGCACTTGCTCTGGAGACCAGGCTGGCCTCGAACTCACAGAGATCCACCTGCCTCTGCCTCCCGAGTGCTGGGATTAAAGGCGTGTGCCACCAACGCCCGGCTCTGTTTTTTTTTTTTTTTTTTTTTTTTTTTTATGAGATTCCTCTTCCCAAACAACTCTGGCTTGCATCAAGTTGACACAACACATACCAGGACATTAAGGAACAAATAAGAACATCACTGGCACAGCACAAACGGAATCTTGAACATCATCTCCTGTGACAAACAGCATCAGGCCTTATGGAAACACTTTAGGTCTCTTGCCACATGTTCTGGAAACAAAAGGCAGCTGCGCTGGAGTGCTGTGGTGATCTATAGGTTACACCTCTGCTCCTTTCTGTAATTGACAACACTTTCCAAAGTGCAGGGAGGGGGCTGAAGAGTTGGCTCAGCAGTTAAGAGCACTTGTTGCTCACACAGAGGACTCGGTTTCAATCCCGGGACTCACATGTTTCACAGCCATCTGTAACTCCAGTTCCACATGTGATGCACACGCACACACTCAGGCAAAACACACATAAAATAAAGTGGGTAAATATAACTTCTAAAGTGCTGGGAATAGTTGCCTGGAGAAAAGAGGATTTGTGAACTTCCAAACACCCTTCTCACATCAGGTGAACTGGGGAGGGTCTTGCACAGCTAACAACTGTTTTCAGTTAGCTGAGTGTCTCTCAGGTGTCTTTTCACTTGTGATTCTGGAGATACTCCTTAGGGCAGTCTACACACAGTGCACTGTGGCTGGGGGACATTTCTGCAACACTAACCACTTACATCCCCACTATGTACCTATATTTGCACATTTCTATGGCACATGGATAAAGCATGAGATTGATTCTCTACGGTAGGACAAAACAGCTTTGTGTTGCTGTTGCTTTTTTAATAGAATATGCCAGGCAATGTGACTCATAATCCCAGAACTAGGGAGGCAGAGGAAGGCAAATACCCTCTTCTTTTTAAAAATCTTTTATTTATTTGAGTGTTTTGTTTTGAGACCAAGTTGTGCTATGCATCTGTGGCTGACCTGGAACTTGCTGTAGAGAACAGGCTGGTCTCAATTTTGTGGTGATCCTCTTGCCTCTACCTCCCAAATGCTAGAAGACAAAGCAGGTGTGCTATACCACAGGTGGCAGCATAGTGTCTTTTTCATAGCTGTACTGGAAAGGTTGTTGGCTCTCTCCTAAAGCGTGCATGAGGGACCATACATGAGCGGCTAACTACTTGTCTATAGAAAATGCTTCAGAAGGAAACCTACCTTGCTGGTGTCTTGAGTTTGAACTGTCTAGTGCCTAGAACTGTGAGAAACTAGTATCTGCAATTTAATACATGGCCTTTTATTTTGTCAGCCCATGATAAGTGCTTTAATTTAATATGTAACACATTTATCATATTAATTCATTGTAACTCCCTCCCTCCCTCCCTCCCTCCCTTCCTTCCTTCCTTCTAACTGGCCTTGAATGTGATCCTCATGGTTTTATCTCCTGGGATCACAGGGGTACACCACCATGCCAGATTTAGATGATACTGGGGACCAAACCCAGGGTCTCATGCTCGATTAGGTAGACACCCCACCAACTCAGCCTATTATTTCTGGTTTTTAGAAAAGATTCATTCATTATTTCATGTATGTGGATGTTTTGCCTGCATGTGTGTCTGTGTAACATTTGTATGCAGTGCCTGCAAAGGCCAGAAGAGAACATCAGATTCCCCAGGAACTGGAGTTACAGACAGTGGTTAGCTGCCATGTAGGCGCTGGGAATCCAACCCAGGTCCCCTGGAAGAGCAGCTAGTGCTCTTAACCCCTGAGCCATCTCTCCAGCCCTGCAGCTCATCACTTCTGAATCTACATATTGCTTGAAGTTGTTTAATTAGAAAATTCAGTTGTTTCCATACTGGATCAAATATTTTCTTCAAATTAATATTATTTCAAAACTTTACTTCAAAATAAAATGATTTCAAAATTATACTTGAAAAGTATAATTACACAAAATTTGTCCAGCCATCATTATCAATAAGCATTGGCTTTTGTGAAAAAATAATTAATTTTATTATTGTAATACAAATAGTATGGTGGTGAGGCACACATTTGATCCTAGCACTGGGAGGCAGAGGCAGGCTGATCTCTGTGAGTTTAAGGCCAAAGCTCTACTGGACTACAAAGGACTTTGTGGTCTACAAAGCAAGTTTTAGGACTGCCAGGGCTACACAGCGATGCCCTGTTGGGAAAAAAGCCTAGTAGTTATTTTGTTAATATAAAGGCAATTTTTTTTTAAAAAAAGATTTAGTTAGCCGGGTGGTGGTGGCACACACCTTTAATCCCAGCACTCAAGAGGCAGAGGCAGGCCAATTTCTGTGAGTTTGAGACTAGCATGGTCTACAAGAGCTAGTTCCAGGACAGCCTCCAAAGTCACAGAGAAACCCTGTCTCAAAAAATTAAAATAAAAGATTTATTTAATTATTATGTATACAGTGTTCTGCCTGCATGTACACCTGTAGGTCAGAAGAGATCTCATTACAGATGGTTGTGAACCACCATGTGGTTGCTGGGAATTGAACTCAGGACCTCTGGAAGAGCAGTCAGTGCTCTTAATGGCTGAGCCATCTCTCCAGTCCAAGGCAAAATCTTTTACAGTATATATTTGAATAATTTATGGGCTAGTTAAACATGTGTATATTAATTTTGTTATGCATTAGATATCAAGAGTATCAGATATGAGTAGTAACAGTCATCTTTGATATTAAACCAGCATTCAGTCATTTCCAAGCCACAGCATTCTATTAGCTTGATTTATAGCCTTTGAGTATTTAGACAGGTGCTGGGGTATAGCTGAGTGGCAGAGTGCTTACCTAGCAGGCGCAAGGTCCTAAACTTGATCTCCAGCCAAAAATAAAATGAATATCTAGAAATACAAAATGTAAGCCTGCATCTGTATTCTTGCCCTCAGCCCCCAAATATCCAGTTGGGCTTTTAAAAAAGCACATTCTACCTTCTGTTCATTCCTTATAACATATAAAATTCTAAACTGATATATTTGATTCATTCATCTCCTTTCTCCCTCCCCCCCCTCTCCCTTTCTTTTAATAGTACTTGGCATTTAGCCTTTATACAGGACAAGCAAATCTTCTACCACAGAGCTATAGTTCCAGCCCAGTAAATGACCCACCTCCTTTTTTGGGCAAACTATATTATTATTATCATCATCATCATCATTATTGGGGTTTTTCAAGACAGGGTTTATCTGTGGCTTTGGAGGCTGTACTGGAACTAGCTCTTGTAGACCAGGCTGGTCTTGAACTCACAGAGATCCGCCTGCCTCTGCCTCTTGAGTGCTGGGATTAAAGGTGTGCGCCACCAACGCCCGGCATACCTCCATAATATTAGCCTGTACTCAAGTGTATGGGGGCATTTTCTTTCTTTTTTCCATTTCTTTTTTTTGGGGGGCGGGGGTGGAACAGGGTTTCTTTGTGTAACAGCTCTGGCTGTCCTGGAACTTACTCTGTAGACCAGGCTGGCCTGGACTCACAGAGATCTATCTGCCTCTGACTCCCAAGTGCTGGGGTTAAAGGTGTACATCACCACCGCCAGACTTTTTTTCTTTTTCTTTTTCCTTTTTTTGTTTTTTGTTTTTGTTTTGTTTTGTTTTGTTTTTCAAGACAAGGTTTCTCTGTGGCTTTGGAGGCTGTCCTGGAACTAGCTCTTGTAGACCAGGCTGGCCTTGAACTCACAGAGATCTGCCTGCCTCTGCCTCCCAAGTGCTGGGATTAAAGGCGTGTGCCACCAACACTCGTCCAGACTTTCTTTAAATTAAAATCTAAATGCATCTCTTCCCTATTTCCTTTTCTTCCATCCAAACCTTCCCATGTCCCTCCTTTTAACCTTCTCTTGCCCCCTCCACTTTCTCTCAAATTGATGGGTTCTTTCCTCTTTTTCTTGGATTATTTTCTTACACACACACACACACACACACACACACTCACGCATGTGTAAACATATAAATACAACTTGCGGGCACAGATATGCATAGAACATACAACACTCACTCATACACACAATGTAATGGAGTATCCTGGGTAGAGTACTGAACTGGGAAAATAGAAACATTAAGTAAACATTAGTGAAATCTAAATGAAGAGTCTGGTCCAGTGTGCTGAGCTGGCTCCTTAACTGTGACAGATATGCCAGAGTGATGACAGAAGATGAGGAGGCATATGCAGAAACTCTCTGTACCAACTATCAAGATTAATTACTAATATGTAGCCATGTAATGGTCAGGTTATATTTATTAGGGAAAATGCCTAACTTACACAGTTCCCTAACCAACCCGCAGGAAAGTAGAGCAAGCCAAAGCATCAGGAAAAAGAGAGGCTACCCTGTGTGTTCCCTAATCCTTTAAACTTCTCCCACGTCACCTTGACATCACTTTGACCACACCCTGACAGACGTGTTTGGGCACATATGTAGCCAGCCCTTAGAAGGCGTGGTTACGGTGTCTCCCTACAACCAACTTTGCAACTTTTCTGGAAATCTAAAAAAAAAAAGTGTTAAATGAAAAGGAGAAGGAATTCAATTACTACGGTCAGCCACATCCTTCCTAAGGGAAACAGCTAAGCTAAAAAAAGCACCTGGCCTTCAGAAATAGTCAATGCATCTACAATCCAGTGCTTAATTTGAACAAATTATACTGATGGTCAGGAAGGAATTTTGTGGAGTCATTTCTCAACACCTACTGCCACCACCACAGCTATCTCAGAGAAACTCCCCATAGCAGTGGATCCTAATTGTCCTGGCCACACCATAAGCTCACCCCAACATTCAATGGTCCTAGTGCCCTCCTGGCTGCCTCTGCTCCTGGTTCTTGGACCTTGGTGTGGTCTCTCTCTCTCTCTCTCTCCCTCTCTCTCTCTCTCTCTCTCTCTCTCTCTCTCTCTCTCTCTCTCTTCCTCTCTCTCTCTCTCAATTCTAGCATCTTTGTCACTGTCTCCGCTCTTTTGTTTTGGCGTTCTGGTTCTTCATTTTACTTAGCTTTCCACAATCTCTTGATTTTGGTAACACTTGGAGCTACAGATGGGTGACATTCTTTCTACCTACTTTGCTTCTCCTCCTAGCCCAAGCTGTGCTGGGATATAACTGGAAAAGGTAGACTCTTGTAGCTTCTTCATAAACTATCAATAGCTGTATTATCAAATATAAAGAACATCCTCTCTACAACGGGAAATGTACAGGAGATGTATAGATATGAGTAGCTGGGCTTGGGCTGGAAAGATATCTCAGTGGGTAAAAGTGCTAGCCACCAAGCCTAAGGACTTGTGTGGTTGGGGGTGAGAACGTGATAGAGGAGAGAACCAATTCCATCTCACTAACACAAACACACACACACACACACACACACACACACACACACACACACACACACACACACACACGAGAGAGAGAGAGAGAGAGAGAGAGAGAGAGAGAGAGAGAAGGAGAGACACAGAGACACAGAGAGACAGACAGACAGACAGATAGACAGACAGACAGACAGACAGAGTCCATAATGGCAGGGGAGGCATGGAAGCAGGTGGCCAGAGCAGGAAGCTTCGAGATCACATCTTCAACCTCAACCTCAAACTCAAAGCAGGAAGCATACCTGGAAGTGGGATGGGGCAAGAAACTAGCAAAGGTCACCCCCAGTGACTTGCTTCCTTCAGCAAGACTGTACTACCTCCAAAAACAGTGCCATACCTCCAAAAACAGTGCCACCAACTAGGGACCAAGAACTCAAATATCTGAACCTGTGCTGTGCATTTCTCATTCAAACACCATATCATGAATCAATACTCTTAAGGAATTGTGGGTAGCAATAGGGCTGCTGCATGAAAGTCAGCCATGGACACTTTTATTCTGAGACTATGGAGGAATCTTCTGGTCAAGGTGAATCTTGAACCTTGATGCTCCCACGTCAGTGTTAAATTGTTAGCATCAAAGCCTCCTGGATATGTGACGTTTCCTGGGAAGAACTTTGTCCTGTCTTGACCTGATGCAAATAAGTTGCTGAATTGAGTACATTTGGGAGATGATAATCTCACAACGATCCTGACCTGGAGGAGCCAAGATATCCTGAATGCCCTAAAAATTGGGAGCAGAATGAACCTTTATTCTAGCATAGGGAAGGGTAGTTTACGAAGTCTTGAAGAGAACTGGCTTTGAAGATATGAGCATTCCATCAGATTAAACTTCTAGAAGTTTCCATTTATTAGCCTAAGTCCAAAGCTGCTATTTCAGCAAGCAGAGGAAATTGGATGAATGAGTGCATGGTAAGTTAGGGCAGCTTCCTGATCCCCCCATACTCTGAAGGAGTGCTGGTGATAGTGTTCTTCTTGCCACAAAACAGGAAGTCCTAGGTGGAGGGCATAGGGCAAAGCAAGCTTCCCTCTATGTGAAAGAATCTTAAAACTCCTGCATAATTAATTACCTCCTATGTATTCCTATAATCTGGCAACTGACTATTTTTGAGCCAGGGGTTTCTAGCCCAGGCTGGCTTCAAACTCCTTAAGTAGTTAAGGATGACCTTGAACTTCCGGTCTGCTCACCTCCACTCTCTGAGAGGTGTAACTATGGGTATACACCGCCATGTCTGGTTTATGGTATTAAGAATTGTACCCAAGGCCTTGGGCATTCTGGTCAAGCACTCTACCAACTGAGCTACGTGCCCAGCCCCTAACTACAGTTTTCTTACTGAGGTCCTATACCCCTCACTCTACTGCTTAGAGGTTATACAGAGCAACGATTTGTGTCACATACAGTCTCCGGGTCTGTGCAGGGAGGGCTCATCTGTGGACCTGCACAGTCTTTTGTCACCGGGTTACAGAACTCAAGAGGGGGTGAGCAGAGCAGCCTGGCAGTAGCTGGCACAGTGACTTTGAGAATGAGGAATTCAGAGGCTTTGGGAAGAAGCCAGAATGCTACCCTCAGAAGCCAGAGACACCATTCCTCCTCTGTCTTAGAATTTATCCTGAATGCTCACAGTTTTTCCTTATTACTGCCTGTGGTGGTTTGAGTAAGTATGGCCACCATATACAGGCAGTGGTGGCACATACCTGTAATCTCAGCACTTGGGAGGCAGAGGCAAGTAGATCTTTCTGTGTTTGAGGCCAGCCTAGTCTATAGAGTCAGTTCTAGAACAGCCAGGACTACACAGAGAAACCCCTCTCAGAAAAAGGAGGAGGAGGAGGAGGAAAGAAAGGAAGGAAGGAAGGAAGGAAGGAAGGAAGAAGAAGAAAGAAAGAAAAAGAAAAAAGAAAAAGGGAAAAGAAAAAAGAAAAGAAAAAGAAATGAAGTTTGTTACTGGAGGTGGACTTTCAGTTTCAAAAGTCCACCCCAACTCTAGCATCTCTCTGCCTACAGATCAGGATGTAACTTTCAGCTACTGGTCTTGTGCCATGCTACTTGACATGATGATGATGATGATGATGATGATGATGATGATGATGATGATGATAATGGACTAAGCCTTTGAAACTGTAGGCAGTTAAGAAGTCTGGGCTGGAGAGATGGTTCAGTGGATAAAAGAACCTCCTGCTAAATCGGACAGCCTGAGTTTGAACCTTCAAACCCACATAATAGGAGCAGAGAACAAATCCCCACAAACTGTTCTCTGGCCACCACATTTGTGCCTTGGCACAATATCACACACACACACACACACACACACACACACACACACACACACACACACCCGCACATGCACACACTAATAAACCATCTGGTATTAGGTGCAGTGGTACAATGGACCATCTGTTGGTTAGTTTTTATTGTCAATATGTCACAACCCTCGATCACATGGGAAGGGGAATTTCAATTGAAAATTTCCCCAGTCAAATTGATATGGGGCTATGTCTGTGAGAGAGTGTCTTGATGGATGAGTAAAGTGGGAGGGTCTAGCCCACTGTAGGAGACATCCCTAGGCAGGTGGGTCTGGGCTGTACAAGAAAGCTAGCAGATGGTGGTCTTTGCCTCACATAAGCTTTTCAGTTTCATGAGGTCCCATTTATTAAATATCAATCTTAGTCCCTGCCTGATTGGTGTTCTGTTTAGGAAATTGTCTCCTGTGCCAATGCATTCAGGGCTATTCCCCACTTTTTCTATCAGGTTCAGTGTATCTGGTTTTATGTTGAGGTATTTGATCTATTTGAACTTGAGTTTTGTGCAGGTTGACAGTTATGGATTTATTTGCATTCTTCTACATGCCAACACCCAATTAGACCGACACCATTTGTTGAAGATGCTTTCTTTCTTTTCATTGTTATCTTTCTGGCTTCTTCATAAAAAAATCAGGTGTCATATGTATGTGGATTAATGTCTGGACATTCAGTTTAGTTCCATTGATCAACCTATCTGTTTTTATACCTTCAGAAGTTCTTTTATTGTATTGTTTTAGCTATCTTGGGATTTTTGTTTTTCCATATGAAGTTGAGTATTGTTCTTTCAGGTCTGTAAGAATTGTGTTGGAATTTTGATGAGAATTTCTTTGAATCTGTAGATTGCTTTTGGTGAGATGGCCATTTTTTACTATGTTAATCCTACCAATTTGTGAGTGAGTATGGGAGATCTTTCCATCTTCTGATATCTTTTTCAATTTCTTTCTTCAAAGACTTGAAGTACTTGCCAAACACATCTTAACTTGCTTGGGTAGAGTTATACCAAGACATTTTATATTATTTGTAGCTACTGTGAAGGGTGTTGTTTCCCTGATTTCTTTCTTAGACCGTTTATCATTTGTATATAGGATGGCTACTGCTTTTTTGTTTTGTTTTGTTTTTCCAGACAGGGTTTCTCTGTGGCTTTGGAAGCTGTACTGGAACTAGCTCTTGTAGACCAGGCTGGTCTCAAACTCACAGAAATCCGCCTGCCTCAGCCTCCCGAGTGCTGGGATTAAAGGCGTGTGCCATCACTGCCTGGTTGGCAACTGATTTTTCAAAATTTTATTTTGTATCCAACACTTTGCTGAAAATGTTTATCAGTTGTAGGAGTTCCCTGGTAGAATTTTTTTTTGGTTGCTTATGTATACTAACATCATTTGCATATAGCAATACCTTTCCAATTTGTATCCCCTTGATCTCCTTTAGTTGTCTTATTGCTCTAGCTAAGCCCAATTGTCATCAGAGAGGCTTCACCCTGCAACAGATGGAAACAGATGCAGAAAACTGCCACCAAACCATAGGTGGACATCAGAGAATCCTATGGAAGGGGTGGAAGAATGATTGTGGGAGCCAGAGGGACCAAGGACACCACAAGAAAACCACAGAATCAACTAATCTGGGCTCATAGGGGCTCACAGAGACTGAATCACAAACCAGAGAGCTTGCATAGGACTGACTTAGGCCCTCTGCACATGTGTTACAGTTGTGCAGCTTGATTTTCTTGTGGTTCTTCTAACAGTGAGAGCAGAGGCTGTCTCTGACTGTGTTGCCAGCTTTGGGACCCATTCCTCCTGTTGGGTTGTTATCTTCCAGTCTCAATAGGAAAGGAGGTGCCCAGTCTTACTGCAACTTGATATAACATGACTGGCTGATATACATGGGGGGGCTGCTCTTTTCTGAAGAGAAAGGAGGAAGAGTGGATAAGGGGGGGGAGGTTGGGGGAACTGACTGGGAGGAGAGGTGGAAGGAAAAACTGATCAGGCTGGAAATTAATGAATTAAAATAAATAAAAGACTGCAAAACACTTGATGTTGAATGTTCCTAAATATTTATGGTTTCTTTTAAGATGTGTATGGTAGGTAGCACAGCAAACTCCATTGGAATTTGTAGTACTAATAAATTTTAGGTTTCTTTAAAAAATAGAAAGAAAGCTAGCAGAGAGAAAGCTACAAGGCTAGACAATATGCACCATTTTTTCAAGGTTTCTGTTTGAGTTTCTGCGCTGACTTCCAGGATGGATCGTGACGTAGAAGCATAAGATGAAATAAACCTTTCTATCCTTATTTGCTTTTGGCCAGGGTATTTTTGTCACAGCAATAGAAAGCAAACTAGGACATCATCGAAAACTCGAGCTTTTCCCACTTATTCATACAGCTATCCTCAGGGTACTGAGAATGGCTCTGCTTGTGAACACAGGATGACGGTAGCAGTACAGGGTAAATTAGTGCAATAGACCATCAAGGTTTACAATTCACAAATGTGTTACTTGGAGTCTTAGAACAACTTGCTGGTTCAAGGAACTGGATGTTATCAGCACCCC
This sequence comes from Cricetulus griseus, assembly GCF_003668045.3. NCBI lineage: Eukaryota > Metazoa > Chordata > Mammalia > Rodentia > Cricetidae > Cricetulus > Cricetulus griseus. Next base: position 83,947,968 of record NC_048595.1, on the reverse strand, counting down.
AGAACTCCCTATAAATGTAAAAGCATTTCCTTAGCACTATATGTTAATTACATCTGGTTTCAATTTTTATGTAAGTAGAATAATATAGTAGATACTCTTTCGTGTGTGGCCTCTTTCATTCATCATTATGTTTGTGAGACTCATTCATCATGCATTTCTCTATTCTTATGGCTGTATAATATTCTATTATTCAAATATTCCACATTTACTTATGTATTACAGTGGGTAAGTCACATGAGTTCTTTCTAGTTTTAGCTCCCCCTCTTTGTGTGTGTATGTTTATGTGTGTGGTAAATGAGTGCAGTATGTGTGCATGTGTGTATGGAGACCACAGGAAGACATCAGGTGTCCTACTGTATCACTATCATCTTATTCTCTTGACAAGGTCTCTCCTTGAACCTGAGCCATCAAGCTTCAGTCCTTCGTTTTTCACTCTGATCCCTGCAGTGTAGGGTTATAGGCAGCATGCAGCTCTGGCCAACTTTTTATGTGTGTTCTAGCTCAGGTCCTCGTTCTTGTGCAGTAAACACTCACCGGCTGAGCTATGTCTCTAGCCCAACCTCGTGCTGTGGCTCACCTTCTGGAACGCACATGTGTCTCTCTCTGAACACTCCCATCATCTGCCCCTCTTTCTCCTCCTCTTCTTTTTCTTCCCTCACCAAGCATTTTGATATAGGGTCTCTCTATGCAGCCCTGGCTGTCCTGGAACTTGCTATGTAGACCAGGCAGTCTTCCTGCCTTTGTGTCTTGAGTGCTGGGATTAAAGGCATGTGATGCCAGGCCAAGAACTTTCTCTGTTTTGACACATAGTCTCCACATATAGCCCAGACTATCCTGAAACTTAACTTTGTAGCCCAGGCTGATCTCCAACTCATATCTATAAGCCTCAGCCCCATGAGATCATAGCCTTGTGTCAATACTCCTAACCATAATATGCATTTCTATGTTTCCTGTTTTCTAGGGGTCATATGATGTATGAAAGTTCAACTTTTACATGCTTTTTGCTGACATCTCCTGGTGATGAACCAAATGTCATCATGAGGCATATCTGTCCTAACCAAAGGATCACTGCTAATATGACTCTGTTGGTGTTTACAGATACTTGTCAGCTCCCCATCTCTTCAGCCCAGGTCTATGCTGGGTAGTCACAGCATAGGAGATAGGTACATCCATGACTATCTCACTCCCAGACAACATCTGCTTGAGCAGAAAACCGGGTAGCATATATCCTTAGGTTATGGCAGTAAATTGCATTTCTACGATCAGCTGAGGCCCCTAGCCACCGAGAGTCTACAGCGGAGTTCTAGAAAATACTGTTCCCTTTGTGATTCATTTCACAGCCTGAGATAGGAAATGAATCGACTCACAGTCTAGTTCATGTGTGTTCCTTCTAAAAACTTTAAGTACCTAATAAATGTTCAAGCAAAACAAAACAGCACCAAAACTGTAGTAGCTTAAGGGTGGGTTGGAGATGTAGCTCAGTAGGTAGGAAGTTTGCCCAGTATGCAGGAAGCCTCCTGTTCAATCGCCAGCTCCACTTAGACCAGATACGATGGCGCACACCTATAATCCCAGCATTAGTGAGGTAGAGGCAGGAAGATCAGAAGTTCTTGGTTAAATAGTAAGTTTGAGTACACCCTGGAACATGAGATCCTGCAAAAAAAAAAAAAAAAATATATATATATATATATATATATATATATATATATATATATAGAGAGAGAGAGAGAGAGAGAGAGAGAGAGAGAAGCAAAGGAAAAGGAGATGGAGTGGGGACTGAGAAGATGACTTAGTGGGTAAGAGCACTTGCTGTGCAAGCATGAGGACCTGAGTTCAAATCCCCAGCACCCATATAAAAACTGGTTCATAGCCGGGTGTTGGTGGAACACACCTTTAATTCCAACACTTGGGAGGCAGAGGCAGGGGGATCTCTGTGAGTTTGAGGCCAGCCTGGTCTCCAGAGCGAGTGCCAGGATAGGCTCCAAAGCTACACAGAGAAACCCTGTCTTGAAAAACCAAATAAATAAATAAATAAATAAATAAATAAATAAAATTAGTTCATGAATGCTTGAAACAGGGTTGGGGGTGGGGAGGATGGGTGGATCCCAGGAGCATGTTCAACAGTCAGCCTAACTGAAATGCTACCTAGTGAGAGACTATCTCCAGAGAGTAAGGTGAGAGAGTTACAGGAAGACAGCTGATGTCCTCTTCTGGTTTCCACATAGGTACATGCAAACGTGTATACACATACCCTAAAGAAAGGGGGGCGGTTCAAGACTCCCGACTCCACCCTGTGCTCAGGTGTATTTATGGAAGCAGGAGATGGATGCTGGGTGTTTTTCTACAAGCACCTGCCACATCATCATCATCGTCGTCGTCGTCGTCATCGTCATCAACAGAGACAGGATCTCTGCTGTAACCTGGAGCTCACTGATTTGGTTAGCCTGGCTGGCCAGAGTCTCTAGGATCCTTTTGTTTTTTCCCTCTCTGATTCTGTACCTGACTTTTTAAAAATTTCAACATTTATTTTTATTTTATGTGAATAGGTGTTCTTCCTACATGTGTGTCTGCATACCATGTGTGCATTGGATTCACTGGGAATGGAGTTACAGACAGTTGTGAGCTGCTATGTATGTGCTGGGAATTGAACCCAGGTCCTCTGGAAGAGCAGCCAGTGCTCCTAACTACTGAGCCATCTCCTACAGCTGGCTTTTTATGGGCTAGTTGGATTTGAACTCAGGCCTTTATACTTGCACAGCAAGTACTTTCACCCACCCTGCCTTATAGGCTTTTGATGAGGAGAGATAAACAACCCTGCCATTTACCCCAGAACTCTCTTTTGGCTCTCCAGTAGGATCTAATTTCTTATTTGCAAAACTCTTCAGATTCTGGCTTCAAGTGGATTTGCTTCTTCCCTGGGACATCATCAGCTGAATTAAACTGTCCACACAAATTTCCCTCTGTTAGGGTTGTGCCTTCTCAGCTGGGTACCCACCCCCCTTGTTTGAGGCAGCCCTCTGTCACCCTGAATGTTCTCTGAAAACCTCTTTGTCCTCACCAGCCATCCACTTCAGAAGTGGTGGTGTTATTTTGAGGCAGGGTTTGGGATGCCATATAGAATAAAGCTGTGATTGTATTAAAAGCCAGAGGAGGATAAGCAGCTAATACAAACACCAAGAGTGCCTAAGCACACGCTGTACCAATGGAGAAATTGGGACAATGCCTTGCTGGCACTGCTTTGTTTCTGAGGACTGAATACTCACATGCAGTCCTGACACAATTGCTAGCAAGGTTGACTGGGTTCCTGTTCGGCAAAGTTACTAAACCTTGGGGCCCAGGGCTCTGTTTCTTGATAGGTCACAGGTTAAGTGCCCACCATTCCTTGTACATGGGGGAGGGCCTATGCAACTGGGTCTTACTCCAAAGGTAGATAGTTTATTCTGGGCCAAGTATGTCTAGCCATGTTCAAGGAGGAACATGGGTTGAGAATACTCAGAATGACATGTCCTACTGTGGAAATCCATATACGATTCTTTTCTTCTTTCTTTCTTTCTTTCTTTCTTTCTTTCTTTCTTTCTTTTTTTTTTTTTTTTTTGAGACAGGGTTTCACCACATACCCCTGGCTGGCCCGGACCTCACTATGTAGAGCAAGCTGGCCTCCTAGAAATCCGTTTGCCTTCCCAGTGCTGGGATTAAAGGCAGGAGTCATCACATCCTGACTTAGATAAAATTTTATAGTCACAGAACAAAAGAAAGTAATAAATCAATGTGTTAACCAAATGCCTTTGTGGGGACATCAGTTAGGCAGGCTATAGAAGAGTGGGGACATCTCTGTTATAGACTCAGATGCTCTATGATGACAGTTTTCAGCTTTTGGCTTGGTAGAAGCTAGTGGTTTGGTGAGTTAACACATCCTAAAGATTTCACTTGATAGTCAAAAGGAAGTTAGGTCAGATACACCAGTTAGTAATAAATTACCATTATTTTTTTTTTTTTTTTTTTTTTTTTTTTTTAGAGACAGGGTTTCTCTCTGTAGCCCTGGCTGTCTTGGGATTCTCTTTGTAAATCAGGCTGGCCTTGATTTCAGAGATCTGCCTGCCTCTGTTGACATTAAAGGCGTGCACTACCACGCCCAGCAATAAATGACTATTAAGGGAACTATAGATAGTAAAATGTTGGGAACCAAATCTCAGGGCTTGACATGAGATCCTAGGCCATACTTGGCAGGATAGTTAACCTTTACAGTTTACATAGCAGTTCCTTAGAACCTCAGCTCAAAAAAAGAAACAGCCACAGGGAAACTCTGTCTCGAAAAACCAAAAAAAAAAAAAAAAAAAAAAAAAAAAAAAAAAAAAAAAAAAAAAAAAAAAAAAAAAAAAAGGAAAGAAACAACTTGACTCAGTCCTCCACTCACAGGCTCAGTCACCTAGGCAACCCCTTCTTGGACCTCTTACTCATGAACTCTTTACCCTGCCAAACATCCTCTTTGTGGCTTCCTAATATCCTGCCTATACTAACACCTGGTACACAAACAACCCATTCTGCCCCTCCCCATATCCTGACTATATAAGCTATTCTGATAAAAGTAAAGTTTGCCACTTGATCAGAATCATGTCTTGTGGTCGTTCTTTCTGTGTCTTTTGTCCCCATTCCCTATCCCTGACTCTCTTGCCCCAGGTTGATGTCCTGCAGGACAGCCAAAGATGACCTGCAACATTCCAACATCACGAAGTTATAGTCATTTAGTCTGTGGAATCTTAACAGAGACGGCTTTTCTAGGGAAGTGCAGTTCTCAATCCTTAGAGACACTGGGGACATCTCACAAACTCTTGTGCCTTTCTTAGCCCCTCAACCCTAGAAATCCAAGTTCCTCTCCATAATTTCCAACCCACACAACAGCCTTTTTTTCTGATAAACTTTCCATGTTTCCTCTTCACCACCATGTTGCTCTCAGTGGACAGAGTCACATGCTCTGGGACTTAGGTTATTTCAAGAACTATTCCTCACCGCAAGGAGCACTGAAATGAAACAGGAAACAGTGGACAGGAACAGGCAGGCCTCAGATGAAAATGAATGCTGGAACTTTCCACCAAAAATATTTCTCATAGTTCACTTTCTTTAGTTTTGATGACTACTACAACTTGGATCATTTTAGTCAGATGCCTCTGACTGACCAGGAATGTAAATAAACAAACTTTCACATGGCCCTTTAGGAGTGCTGGTTTCCTTCCTTCCTTCCTTCCTTCCTTCCTTTCTTTCTTTCTTTCTTTCTTTCTTTCTTTCTTTCTTTCTTCCCCTTCTCCGCTGTCTCCACTCTTCTTTTCTTCTTCCTCCTTTCCCTCTGTGGGGAGGCATAGAAAAGCATCATTCTGACTCAAACTGAGGAAATGGAGTTTGGAATACATCATATAATTATGGATATTCTGTGGTTGTTATTTCATAAGAATAGTAGAGAAAAACCAGAGGGAAAAGGAAGGGAATTAGCATTTAGGGAGTTCTTAACATTCAGCAAGGACCCTTGAGCCTTCTAGTCCCATCGAACTCCCACAGCTGTCTTGTGTATTGCTCTATACTGTCTGTCTTCCTACTTGGTAAGCCACAAAACAGTTTTATTGTGCGTGCATGTGCCCACATGCTTGAGGTCCGAGGGACAACTTCAGGAGAGTTGGTTCCTTCATTTCACCCCATGGAGGCAGAGTTTCTTATGTTTCTGTTGATGCTTCAGCACTGGGTACTTTAGGCTAGCAGACCAGAGGGCTTCTGGATAATTCTCTTGTTGCCACAGCCTTCCCTCTCACTGTAGGAGTGCTGGGACCAAAGAATGCCAAAACATCTGGCTTCTCATGTGGGTTCTGGGGACTGAACTCTGGTCCTCAGGCATGGGTGGCAGGTTCTTTTACCTACTGAACCATGTAATTGGTTTTCTATGCAATTTTCTTTTGATATTATTCTTATTTTATGGATGTTGTTGAATCTTAGTCCTCTATAAGAGTGACCAGTGCTAACTACTGAGTCATCTCTCCAGCCCTACTTCTGTGGACTCTTAAGAGCTCTGTTATGTTAATATAAACAACAATATTCAAGAAGAAAATCTGTTAGATGTCTATAGATCAGTCATTTTTAGTTATATTTGTGTTAGCTACTTTAATGAAGATAATAGGGGATGTAATAGTTTTAGGCAGCTCCTAAATGTAAATGGATCGACATTTTTGCCCAGCTCAGAGGATCAGACCTCAGGGCTCCCATGAGACAACGCATTTAAAATGGTTGTTGGTGCTCTTTCAGTCTTATTTTAGCCAGTCAAGGCAGACTGCTATGAAGGCGATAAAAGACAACAGCTACAGTGCTATGGGTCCAGCTCTTTGGACTATGCCAGAAGAAAAGGGGCCACGAAAGTTAAATGAAACTCTGGTAGTTATTTTGGGTTGGTTTAAATTCTGCCCTCTCCCACTTTTTGTTTCTAGAGAAAGTGTGACAGAGAGCCCTTTGCGAATCCCAATGTCAAGACTTGTCACTATTTTTTTGTTTGTTTTGTTTTTAAGCAGGCAAAACTGGGCAAACCTAAGAAGTTTGGAGATTAGGAAGAATGCGTTTCTTACAGTGAGCCACACACAGTAAAGTCTTTGTTAGATGGACAGATGACCCTCTTTAGAGACAGAAGCTCCCGACAGGTTAAAAAGGGACGAAGGTGTACTTTAGTTGGAAGTAATGCCTTGACTATCTCCACCACGCCAGCAAATAAAGGTCGAGAATCCAGCTCGGCCTGAGGCCAGGATCATCAATGTATGAAAAATAATTCGAACCTCACGGTTCTTTCAGAAGACTGGTTGACTACGTGTGCGCGTAAGGGTCATAACTCATTGGTAGCACACGCTATTTATGGATGTTCACGCTTCTGAGGTTTCGCCTTACATAAACACTGCTTAGCTGCAGAAGCCACACCGTATGGGGACGTTAGGGTGGAACTGAAGACATCCCACACTGCGTCTTTACATGTCCTTCTAGTTCCTCTATATTCTCTAGCTCCTCTGAGCCACGTAACGACTTGCGTTACTGAGAAATGCTCCACATTTCTATTTTGGGTTCTTTTTGCGAGTGTGATGAGGTTGGAAGACCCTTACTTACAAGGGTGCCTTCTGAATCCCTTAGCTTTTAGCCTCCCGCACAGAAGCCAGTGGGCGCACTTCCTGCCGGGAGGTGGGCGGGACGGGAGCCTCCTTCCTCAAGCCCCGCCCACCCGGGCGCCCCGCCCACCCCTCCCCTCCCTGCGGGCGAGGCTCCGCGGGGGCGGGGCTGTGAGCCGTGGGCGGCGTGGCGCTGCTAGCTGGGCGCAGGGCCGGAGGTGCTGGGGATCGCCGCGGTTTAGCGCGCCGAGCTGCGGTGTGCCTCTCGGGAAAGCCCAGCCTTGAGGGCAGAAAAGCATCGGGCGGCGGCGGCCCCCACCGGCTGGTGCAGGGCCTCGGGCCGAGCGCTTCTAGGGGGAAGCGGCGGCGGCAGCGGGTCCCGAGCGCTGCGCGCCATGGCGGGCGGGCCCCCCAAGGCCCTGCCTTCCACGGGGCCCCACTCCCTGCGCGACATGCCGCACCCGCTGGCCGGCTCCAGCAGCGAGGAGGCCATGGGAGGCGACAGCACGCCCAGCCCGGACCTACTGATGGCCCGCAGCTTCGGTGACAAGGTGGGGTGCTCGGGTCTGGGGACTCGTGGGGCGGAGAGAGGATGATGGATCTAGGGCTACTCCTGACACCGGGCCGCTCTCACCCTAGTTCCCATTTTCCGGGGATCAGGCGTGCTCTGGTCCCTAGAGCTCTTGGCCAAAGCACGTTCTGTCGTTGTCCCCGCGGGGTCGCAGCTGCAGGCTGAGTGGCCGGAGGGCATGTGCTTCTCTGGCTGAGACTGGCCCAGAGAGCGGGTGACAGCTGGTGGGGAGGGGTTCAGGTTGCAGCATGCATGTGGGGGCCCGGAGCTAGTGCTGCGGTGCTTGGCTCTTGTGTCCTGGAAGGGGGTCCTTCGCCCTCTAGGTTCATTCCTTGAAGAGGACTGCGGAATAGGAATAACTTGTTGGCGCCTCCAGTTTCGCCGTACTGCAAAGAAGCAATAGTTAATGGCTAATGGCTTTCCGGGGTGGGACTGAGCAGCCTTGCTCTTCTTCTCCCCAGTCGGTCATGTGGGGAGTGATCTTTGTTTAGGTTTGCTGTTTGCCCCAGGAGTCACCTGACTCCGACCTCAGTGGCGGCGGGAGCTGAGTCTTGCTGTGGTTTTCTGTCTAGGGCTTCATTCACCTCCTTTAGCGGACCACATTGATTAGGTTTGGCAGGGGCAGGTTTTGTGGTTGACAGAAAGCAAGCTCGCCCTTTGACCTTCTTTGTGCATAGGGAGGCTTTTGGTTGTAGATCTACACTACCCCGCTGCTTTGAGAGACAGCAAAGTCCAGTGAGGAGGAAGAGGCAGCATCTCCCCCGCCCCCATCGCCATTTCAGCTGTGACCAGGATTTGAGCAGTGGATCTGCACTCCTGTCGCCACTTAGTCATGAGTTATAGACATTCCAGTTGTTCTTAGCACTTGAGGTCAGGGTTTCTTCCTCCTGCTAAAATACTAAACGAATTCCTTCTTTCCTCACTATGAATGGAATTGAGAGACTTAACTTTTCTTCTTCTCTTAAATGGGAGGGCATATGCAAGGGTAACAACAATGCCCATGGGAGAGTGTCACTTGATAGCTTCTAGCCTTCAGAATGACCAGGGAGTGATATACGTTTGTAAAGCATAAGCTAATGAAATTGGTGGATTGAACAGCTCAAAATGTGTTCTTACATGCATGCATGTGGTTATTGTTCTTATGGATTTTAGATTATATGAAAACATAGGAAGCTTCAAAGCCTTTGCTTATGTTTGATACTTAAAAAGCGATTGTTGAATGCCTGAATGATAATTTGTTTTTTCTCATTAGCAGAAAATTTGATTTTTGGTGGATGTTGAAAGGGAACTAAAGCCTTTAATTGTTTTCTTGGTTCAGTGTAGGAAATGGAGTTATTTTCTTACTCCTGTGTAACAAATTACCCCAGAATTTAGCACCCAAAAATATTGTCTATGGGTCAGGAACCTGGGTAGTTCTGCGTCAAACCTTTAGGAGGCTGCCATCATCTGAAGACTGGATTGGGAGGGTCTAACCTGGATTCTAGGCATACTCATGTGGTTCTTCATAGGCTACAACATAGTAACTGGTTTCTGCTGGAGAAAGTGATTCAAGCCAGCCCAGGACTCCAACCAGCCCTCTATAAACCAATCACCAAAGTGACATACCTCTGCTGTACTCTATTGGTCACAGAGGGACACTGGTACATGGGGAGAGTGTGAATCCTAGAGAATACTAGGAAATGGAGATCATTGTGACTATCTTGGAGCCTGGCTTCTACAGTGTGTGTGTGTTGGCAAGTGCTCTACCACTGAGCTAAATCCCTTGCTTCACATACAGCTTTTTAAATATTTACTTATGCTCCACTCTTGGATAGTTAATCCAGAAGTGCAGTCATTTTACTAATAAGTACTCTGGGATGGTAAGTTCTCTGTCCCTCTAAGATCTGACTGATTGGCAGGAAGTGAGGCCCATGTCTAATTATGGACTGTTTCCTCCACAGGATCTTTTCTTTAAGAGAGTCTTGAAGGCACTGTTATTAATTATTCAACATTTAATAAGTATCCTAACAACTGTGGGGAGCAGCTAAATGACACAAGTCTCAAGGGCCTGATTTACAACAAGCCACTTTTCCTTAGAGGCTAAGTATTGGAGTTTTTTCTCCAATTGGGATTAATATTCTCTTATCTTGGTATACATGCGTTCTCATACATCTTTTAAAAAGGTGTGTGTGTGTGTGTGTGTGTGTGTGTGTGTGTGTTTGGGTGTGTGTTTCTGTGTAAATAGATGTGTGTGTGCAGGTCCCTTCAGGGGCCAGAAGAGGGTGTTGGTTTGCCTGGAGCTGGAGTTACAGGCTCTGTGGCTGGTGGAAGGGAAGCTCCCCTTGCCCATGTTTGTCTTTTTTGGGTAGCATGTGTGTTGTTGGAGGTAAAGTCAGGTGCCATGATCATCAGTCTTGTGAGAAGAAGCCTTTCCCTGTCTCTTTAGATATTGGGATTTTCATCCTAGCTGGCAAGGATTTAGGGTTGGTTCTGGGTAAGGGGCATGAAGGTTTTTGTACAGAGGGGCAGGTTACTGTAGAGTGGGGAATTGCTTTCTCTGGCTTCAGATGGTGTAATCAACAGTGTACTGACACTTCTGCATGGCCTTTTTGGTTCTGGGGTAGGAAAGAATGTGGTGGATATGCCATCCATCAGCTTCTCACATTGTCCAAATTGTGGTGCAATGGGAAGACTTATTGTCTACCAAGGGCTGAATGGATGAATTCTCTTGATGCTAGTTACCCCTAGGCCTTATATCACTTCATTTTTTCCTCTCCCTAAAATGTAAATAAATAAAACCACTTGACATATTTCTTTTCCTTTTTACTTTTGTCCACATATTCTGGGCAGTTTCTTCTGTGACTCAGCCTCCACTGGAGTGTGCATTCTGAAACTGAATACTTGACTCCTTTCAACCCCCAGTCTTTGGTTAACACTTCTCCCCACATCCTATCCTCTTCACCACCTATTTCCTGACCCTGCCTGCCACCAAGGTGTCTCTTCCTCTTATATTTCATTCATTGGATGTGGGAATCCAGATCCTTTCCTTTCATCTTTGATTCCCTTTTTTTTTTTCTTTTTAATCTAATGCTATATACTGAATTCTAGGACAGAACAGCCAGGAGACCCTGTCTTAAAACAAACAAAACACAATAAAACCCAACAACCAATAATAACAATAAATACATATTTTAAAGAAAGCTAACTAACACAGTGGATCAAGTAAGCAATTCTCAACTCAGTAGCCTGGGAGTTCAACTTTACCTTCTTCTGGCTCAAGGCCCTGGAATATCCCCCTGGCACTCAAAGTAAAGGTCAGTGTTCTCAAGGGTCCTTCCAGGCCAGCATGGTTTGACCCTTCCCCTGACACCTTCAGGCTGTTCCCTGATTCACCCACCCTGCCTTCTTTAGGCCTCTGCTCCACTGTGCCCTCCACCTGACATTTACTGCAGCCATTTGCCACCTCCCTCACTTCCTTAAGTCTATTCAAGTCTCAAATTCTCAGAAAGCCCTACCCAAGTCCAGTGCCCAACAGCCAGTGGTCCTGAAGTCCCCTTCCCACCCTGCTTTCTTCCATAGCATCTGCTGTATAACACAGTGCATACTAGACAACAGGGGCTTGCTGGTTTAGTGAATAATCTTGTATTCCTAGAACAGTGTCTGACTCCCTCAAATGTTTTCTGAATGAACAAAAAGAATGAAGTGTGCCTCCAAGGAGCAGAGTGGGGATGTTGCTCAATTGGTGGAGTGCTTGCCTAGCATGTCCTAGGCCTGGAGTTCAATTCCCAGCACAGCAGGGCATGATGGTGGTATACACCTACAATACTCTGGGAGGGGAGGCAGATGAATCAGGAGTTTAAGGTCATCCACAGCTGTACAGAGAGTTCAAGGCCAGCCTGTCTTAAAAAGCAGGAGAATAGAGGCTGGGGAGATGGCTCTGCTCATAAAGTGCCTGATGTGCAAGCATGAGGACTTGAGTTCGGGTCCCCTGCATCCATCAGTTGCACACATCAGTAACTCTGGGAGCAGGACAGGAGTATCTGTGGGACATATAATCAGTCTGTCTAGCCAAACTGGTGAGCTCCTGATTCAGCTAGAGACTTCTGTCTCAAAAAATAAGTTGGAGCTTGCTGGATTTGATAGAGTACACCTTTAATCCCAGCACCCTGGAAGCATAGACTGGTGTATCTGGGAGCTAGAGGACAAGGGTGGGAGGTCAGCGTGATTGAGGACACTTGCTGGCCTCCACACATAGTTGCACACACAAATATGTACATACATCATGATGTCACGTTTGCCTTTTTTTTTTTTTGAGAACAGGGTCTTGCTATGTAGATCTGCCTGGCTGGCCTTGAACTCACAGAGATATGCCTGCCACTGGTTCCTAGTGTTGGGATTAAAGGTGTGGCTTGCCACGCCTGGCTACTTACTATTAGTCTTCTTCCTCCCTCCCATCCTCGTGTGTGCTTGTGTGTGTACCTGCACACGTGTGTGTGTGTGTGTGTGTGTGTGTGTGTGTGTGTGTGTGTGTGTGTGTGTAGATCAAAGAACAACTTTTTTTTTGTTTTTTCGAGACAGGTTTTCTCTGTGTAGCTTTGGAGCCTATCCTAGCACTCGCTCTGGAGACCAGGCTGGCCTGGAACTCACAGAGATCCACCTTCCTCTGTCTCCTGAGTGCTGGGATTAAAGGCGTGCGCCACCGACGCCCAGCTAAAGAACAACTTTTTTTTTTTTTTTTTTTTTTGAGTCCAGTCTCCCTTGGAATCAAAACCCTTGTGGAGAAAGGGTTTCTTGTGTTTGTGGTGCTACTTAACTGGCCAGCCTGTTGTTCTCCTGTCTCCACCTCCCATGTGGAGGTAGGAGTGCTTCAATTATAGCTGGACAACATCAGGTTTTCTTATGTGGGCTCCTGGGAATTTAGTTGAGGTTGTCAGCTTGCATAGCAAGCATGTTTACCCGAAGTTGTCTCCTAGTTAAGTTCTTTTAAAAGGACATAAAAGTTAAAAAGCAAGCAGGCCATAGGAAAATGTACAAGCTTCATTATTGAAATGACACAGATATTTTGGCTTCTGGTATGGCTAGCATAGGTGATGATGATGTTGGGAATTTGTCACTTGCAACAAGCAGAAAGGGCACCTCTTCTGATGGTTCAGGCAAGCTTTAGCTAGGGTCTTGGCTGGAATTAGGTCAGACACTCACACCTGTTTGTGACTGATAGGCAGAGCTAGAAGTCAGTTACTGTTGGATTTCTGGACTTTTGAAAGTGGAATATACAAATTCATCCAAAACATGTACCTGTATACTGTGAAGAGTAAGAAATATAGTTTGTCTCAAACAGGGAGGAACAATGCTTATTGTCTAGCCTTGTAACTTGCTCTCTGCTAGCTTGTTTTTCTTCCCTGAGACATGGTTTCTGTGTGTGTAGCCCTGGCTGTTCTGGAACTTACTCTGTAGACCAGGCTGGCCTCAGACTCATAGAGATCCACTTGCCTCTGCCTCTGCCTCCTGAGTGCTGGGATTAAAGGCATTTGGTACCACATCTGATTCATTTTTAGTTATGTTGGAATAAAACATGTTTGCCATCATGCCTGGCTTTGTCCCAAAATTTTATAAAGTGTGCTGGCTAACCTTCTCAGATTTTGGATCATTTTGCATTCAGAGTTTCAGGTTATGGATGTTCAGGCTACTGTGCCCTAGAAGATTCAGAACATCCCACTTCAAGTGAGAACACTGTGGGTGAGACAGCTCATCTAGTAAATGTAGTTGCTGAACGAGCCTGAAGACCCGAGTTCAATCCCTTCAAAACACAAAAAGTCAGATGTAATCCCAGCAGCTGTACAGCAAGATAGGAGGCAGAGATGACAGGAGAATCTCTCGGAAGCTGGAAGGTCAGCTGGCCTGCAGTGCAAAGAGTGGCAGAAACAACAGAGACCCTGCCTCAACATGGGGGAAGGAGAGAAACAACTCCAGAATGTTATCCTCTGACCTCCACACCCTAGAACACATACACTTAAATGCTAGAACATTCCTGTAACATAGCCACAATTTAGACTGTGAAATGGAGGCATTTTAGCATTAAGAAGTTTGTCCCAGGCCACAGAGTGTAGCTGTTAAGCACTTGTCACATTGGATCCATCTGTTGAAATGTCTCTTTCTCACTGGACAATGAACACTCAAGAGGCAGACCTTTGCTTATCTTTGTCTACTCCCGAAGCACCTAGCACAGAGCCAGATACATGGCTCCAGCGGTAAGGGTTTGAAAGTACCTGCACTTGGCTACACAAATAGGTCACATGCTTTCTGGACTCTGTTGGTTCTAAAACAGGACCCCTGAAACCTTTCCTGAATAGCCCTGTTTCCCCTGCTCTACCCCTCTGCATACACAGGAGAACCCACACAAATGACTCTAATTCTTATTTGCTGCTCTGGTGGTCAAAATGAAGGACTCTATAGTTAGCAAGCATCAGTGCTCATAAATAACCAGTGTCCCTTGGCCAAGCTGATGTCTTATGTACTTATTTTGCTTTGAGAAGCTCTTGTCTGTCATGGAACATCTGTCTTCCCTACAGCCTCCACTAGCTCTCAATTCCCAGGCCACTATGGCATCCTGCCATCCCTTTATTATCAATGCTGTGTCTGTGTCTAAGTTCTTTTTTCTTTTTCTATGCAGCCCTGGCTGGTTTGGTACTTGGTGTGTAGCCCAAGCTAACCTAGAACTCTCTGCAGCACTTTTTGTCTTAAGTTCTGATCTCAACTTCATCCTGCACTCTTAATGCTGTTCAGACCTACCGTGATGTGAATAGAGCATTCTAGGACAGCATTGATTTGAGTAGGTTTTCAGCACTGAGCTTTGGACAACCTCTGTTTTAAACAAACAACTCATGAGCACCACATTCTTATCATCTGAACACATCACTAGCATCTTCCTATCTGAGTCCTCCTCCTCAGGGAAGGTATAGATCATCTCCAGTCCCTCTCGCTATGAGGCCAGTCTCTACTCCACCAGCTGGAATTAGCTGACTATTTCCTGATCCTTCCTCCCCAGGCTACACCTCCAGTGGGCCATACTTCATCCTATCTGACCTTTCATTGCCAGACTCCCCATCCCAACCACAAAGTACAAATTCCCTGACTCAGCCTTTGCTAATACTTACCAAAACAAAACAAAACAGACCAAAAAAAGTAAGGGGACAAAAATCAAAACTCATCCCTCCATATCATGCTACTGAGAGGGCCTCAGCCCCTCCTACCCATGTCCTCTCTGGCTGTTCCCACTTAAAAGCTCAAAAGCCATTTGCTTCCTTTTGCCTCTTCCTCAGTCATCCACTGCCCCACAGTTCTTCCCCACCTTGGGAGCTTTGCTTACACTGCTTCCTCAGCTGGAGCTTTCCTCACAGCCCACTTCATTCCTGAAAGCTCCCTTGAGCTCAAGGACCAGATGAACACAGCCCCTGTACCTAAGCCCACTTGCAGACAAACATAGAGCTACCTCAGTAATGGGACTGACCAATAAGAAGCACTCACTACCTTGTTGACACTCCCCAAGTGAAACTAAACTTTCACTTCAAGTTTTAAGGTGATTTTTTTTTCAGTTTTATGCAAAGCAGTATCAACAGAAGGAAACTGGTTGCTATAACCAGGAAGTCATGATAGCTGCTGAGCAAGCTGGCTCCAGAATTCAAATGATCTTGCCTTTTTTTAGTTTACTTACCTCTGACTTTGTTTTATTTTGAGGAAGGGTCTTACTATGAAGCTCTGTCTATCCAGAACTCACTTTGTAGACCAGGCTAGTCTTGAACTCACAGAGATCTGCCTGCCTCTGCCTCCAAAAAAACATTGGGATTAAAGGTGTGCACAACTATACCTGGCTCTGACTTCATTCTTAGGCAGGCACTCTGGGCATTATGAGAAACAATTGCTCCCAACCTAATAGAAAGATACTTTCATTTGTATCTCACAAAACTCAGGAAAGACTGGTGGGCTCCCCCACATCACCTGCCCACTGAGGACCATATTTTGGCAGTAGAAGACATTGATGAGAGACCAGAATGCAGGATTAAGACAGAGGTCTGGTCTCTCTCTTCTTGCCCCTCCCCTTTTCTTCAGAGTGAAGCTTGCGGGGCTGCTTCCTATCTAGGACTTCTTCTGTGGCCCAGGTGTAGAGGAACAGCTAGAGTCCACAGAAGTAACCAGGGCTGTATAGCAAGAAAAAAAGAAAAAAAGAACTCAGATACAGCTTCTCCACTGATCCTCCAGTCCTGAGGATGATGGGAGCTTCCTGCCTCTGCTGCTCTTGATGACCTCACCATGCCCTGCTTGACTCCTCATCACCTAGGCAACTAATTCCCTGTACTGCAGTCCCTCAGACTGAAGTACCTTAGTGGTTTTTGTTTTCCACTTGTACCACAACCGATTACAGAAATCACAATGAATATACAAAAATGTAGAAAGAAAACAGAGGAACATATCAAGGATTAAGAAACACTAGCTGAGCACACTATGCACTCCCTTGATCTCACATCAACCCAGGAATAAAGGTCTCTCTGTGACCCTTTTTACGGATGAGGAAATACCAAGACCATATTAGTGGAGCTGAGAGTCAAAGCAAGCACCTGGCTCCAGGGCACACTAACACAAGAAGTCAAGGGCAAGGGCTTGGAGCTCAGGAGTTCTTAGTAGGGTCAGGTGGTACCTGCAAAGGGCCAGATGAGATAAGTGGCTGGAAGCCTTTACTGGATTTAGCAATAAGGAAGTCATGGAGGACCCTGAATAGCAAAGTCAGATAACAGAGGCTGAGGAGTAAGCCAGAGGTTACAAGTGGAGAAGACAATGGCATGCTTTCTTTCTAAGTTTATTTGCAAAGAACAGTAACAACAACAACAACAAATATACCCATATAGCAGGGAGGTGGTGGTGCACACCTTTAATCCCAGCACTTGGGAGGCAGAGGAAGGTTGATCTCTGTGAGTTCAAGGCCAGTCTGGTCTACAGAGTGAGTTCTGGGACAGGCTCCAAAGCAATACAGAGAAACCCTGTCTCCAAAAAAAAAAAAAATGCACACATATATATTCATATATGTATAAACATTAAGTATGAGCTGGTGGGAAAGACCACCACCATCTTGATTCTTACTCTGAGCATGTTCAGATGTAGATGGAAATGAGCCAGGTGGGCGTGTGGCCCCTGCCAACTTTGTATTACTACAATGAAATTCCCGGAGACAACTCAATTTATCAGAAAAGATTTAAGCTGAGAGTGTAGCCCAACGAGCCCTTTTCTACACACACATTCCATCAAAGCAAATGAAACCACCCCCTCTAAAATACCTGTACTCAGGGCTACAGAAATACAGATAGGGTTATTCGCTGCTGTAGCAGAAGACCCAGGTTTGGTTCTGAGCACCCACATGTTGGTTCACAGCTATCTATAACTTGAAGGATCTGATACCGCCCTCTTTTGGCCTTCAAGTGTACAATATGCACACGGAGCACATACATACATACATATATACATACATACATACAGACAGACAGACAAGCAGACAGATAAGCAATGGGAGGCTGTGAGTTTGACCAATGTTGTCTATACAGTGAATTTTAGGCCAGCCAGAGCCACAAAGTGAGACTCTGTCTTTAAAAAAAGGAACATTTCAGATGTCTAATGCTTGGCTTAGGGACTTGGTAAAGTGTTTGCAAATATTCCAAAATCTGAAACACTTCTGGATCCAGTCAATTCAGTTAAAGGATGCCAATGTTGTTGTTGCCTTCCAGGCCGTTCTTGAGAGGTGATGTCTGTAATTTATTTGAGAGTTGGAGGAGCAGGGAAGCGAGACAGGGACTGCACGGCAATCAGGACAATATGTTACCAAGTCAGTCTCCTTGAGCATAGCTGGAGATTTATCTCACACTGGGAGCCTCTACAGGGGAAGGGATGAGGCCGTCATTAGCCACTGGCAGAAGGTTGAAGGTGGTGAGTTTGGGCATTAATTAACAGTACTTTTCAAAGGGCCCAGTGGGGAGACAGAACAGGTTCAACTGGGGAAGCAGTAGGGCTGGGAAACACAGGTGCTGGGGTTAGTAGTTAGACCAGAGGGTGCCGAAGTGGTCAGAATGTGGGGGTGGACTGCCAGGAACTGACGGCACCTGCTATAGTTACTAACACTAAGAGGATGTGCTGCTGCCTGGGGAGCTAATTTTTGAGCCAGAGAATTAAGTAGGTGATTTCCTAATGGACAGAAATAGGAAACTCAGAGCTGCCACAAAGTCCCAAATGTAAACTTGCAGGCTCTGAGTGTCAACTGGTGAAATGCTGTGGAAGGGCTGTTGGGTGGTGGGACTGGAGGGCAGGTAGGTGCATGCAGTTGAGATCTGTAGTGGAAAGTTAGAGAAAGCAGTTGGGAGACCAGGCAGGTGATAAGGAACAGGGAGGAGCAGGGCTGTTGTGTGGTTTTAAGCGAGGTCCTGGTGATCAAGGCCCTAGCATGGCTCTCATGTATAGAACCTGGAGCTGGAGACAGACAGACTGTTGGTGACGGGGTGCAGTTCCACACAGCTCCACTCACTGGACTCAGGGCATGTGCTGGACAGTTTTATTTGCTAATAATAGGAATCCCATTAACTCAAGCAAAAAGGAGGGATCCCCTTGACAGTCTCAGCTGGAACCTCTTAATGCCACTGAGGATGGGCCAGACTTCCAGACCAGTTTCTTTCACATGGAAACGTGGCATCTGTTGTATCCCACACATTCCACAGCTTTACACCCAGAGTGAACGTGAAAATGTCAAGGCTGCCTGGCTTGGGTCACATGCCAGGTCAAGTGGACCTTGAGGTTGAGACACTGATTGGCTTAACTTGGGCCAATCATCTGTGGCTGGGGAGGAAACTGAGGACCTGGTTGGTCTTATTTTAATAGCTGGGTCCTAGAAACTGGGCAGATAGTAAAGGCTCACTATAAGGGAGTCTGGCCTACCAGGTTTGGTGACACTCAGAGTGGTGGTGGAAGACTAAAAGAAGAATTTGAGAAGACACAGGTCAGACATTAAAGCAGAGGCTTTCTAAGGCTTATGTGTTTTTAAAAAGTTACATATTCACATGCTGCAGAATCCATGTATGTATGTATGTATGTATGTATGTATGTATGTATATAAATGGCATCTCCCTATGTAAGCCAGTCTGTCCTCAAATTTAGAGATCCACATGCCTCAACCTCCTGAGTCCTGGGATTAAAGTCATTAATTAAAGTTACTCATTTTATATCAGGGAGTTTTTTCTTTTGACTAATCCTCCCCCTTTCCCTCAACCCCTCTACCCCTGGCATTGCTCTGATTCCTTTTGTGACTCATTTTATAAATATACCCCACTTTCTTATTCTTTCATCAGCTGATGGACAGTAGGTTGTTTTCTAGGTCCATGCCTCTTTTTTTTTCCCATTCCCAAATCATAGCTAATGTAACCTATGTAATTTTCTAAAATAGTTTTGACATTTGATGTCAATGGTTATTTTAATCATTAAACATTAAATTAGCTAATTCATTAAAAAAAAAAAACTATACCAGGGACTGAACACATGACCTCACCATGCTAGGTATTACTCCAGCCTTTGAGCTGTATTTCCAGCCCTCTTTTTACTTCTGTCTTCCCTTTTTGAATTTCAAAACCAACTCTAAGTTCTTTAGAACTCACTGTGTAGCCCGGCCTGGGCCAGAACTTGGGACTCCTTCTGCCTCAGCCTTTGCAGTAGCTGAAATTACAGGGTTTCACCAACATGCCTATCTAATGTCTTCATTTCCAATGTGCAATAGAATGGTTTCTAGTGCCTTGGCTTTCTTCTTACCATCTCCAACCACTTTTTATACATACAGTTTAATTGTGGTAAATACATGCATGTTTGTGGATCTTCAGAACATTGATGAAGAGAAACTGCACTTATTAAATGAGAGCTCCTATACCCTCCCTTTGCTCTTCCCCTCATACCCCCTTTCTTTTTGTTTTTGTGAGGTTCCCTTAAGACAGCTCTTTGGGGCTTATTTTACTTAGCATCTGTCTTCAAGGATCATCCATGTTGTAAAATATGACAAGTGTAGGATGAATAATAAAAATTCAGAGACAGATATTGGGATTAAAGCTGAAGATTAGAGAAGCAAAGTGGCCAGACCACCAGAGAGTTCTTACCTCTGCCAAGGCTGGGACAGCCCTGACTTCAGTGTGGCTAGAGACTAATTGTCCAAGACTGAATACTGAGTGTCCTGCTCCTGTCTTTTATGCCTCTCTAGTGCTGGGATTAAAGGTGTGAGCTCTGTTTCCCTTTTAGACTAATGCACTCTCATGTTGCCCTGGGTGGCCTTGAACTCAACAGAGATCCATCCTGCCTCTGTCTTCTGAGTCCTGGGATTAAAGGTGTGTGCCACCACTGCCCAGCTTCTATGGCTGACTAGTGTTGGCTAGCTTTGCATTCTGATCTTCAATGGGTTTATTAGATCATAAGCAATATATCACCACAGACAAGACTTCTTTTTTGTTAAGGTTGAATAATATTCTGATGGACATATCCACTGTATAAAGATTATTCATCATCTAAGGGACATTTGGGTGGCTTTTTGTCTCTAGGCTGTTTTGAAAAATGCTATATTGAGAGGGGCTGGGCTGGAGAGATGGCTCAGGGGTCACCAGCACCCACTTGAAGACTCACAACTGTCTGTAACTGCGGTCCCAGGGGATCTGAAGCCCATTTCTCGCCTCTGCAGGGACTGCATGCATTTGAAGATCCTTGCATTCTGGAAATGCCATGAGTTTAGCACAGGTCATGTCTCAGACCTTCCAGCAAACTCTATCTTCCTGCAATTATAATAAAGGCTGTAGAGTAACCGGTTTACTACAGAAGTAGAGGCCCAGACTGTCCCAGGCCAGCTGAGTGAGGGCAGTGGTGGGTGCTAAGGAGCAGGCTTTCCTGCTGCCATCAGCATTTCTGCTGGAGAAACTCCACAGCAGCATTTTTCTGTACCATCTGCCCAGGCAGACCTGCGCACTCCATGACTTTTGTCAGCAGTTGTAAAGAGCAGGCTGGCTTCTTGTTTGTTCCTCAGATATTAGTACAGGCCTACCATGTGCTGTGTCTGAGGGATTCAGAGATGTGACCTCACAGGATAGTCACTCAGACAGAGGAAGGACAGGTGAAAACTGCTGTGTAAGCTGATGTCGTAGATACACATAGTACTTGGGAGGTGGGGGAGGGACACAGTGATTTTTCTTTTTTGGTTTGTTTGTTTTGGTTAGAGAATTTTGAAAGTGAAGCACAGTTGACTGAGGTCTTGTGTGGCCTATTTCAGGTAGCAACTGCATTTTGTATTTAAATTAATGGACAGTTTTGGAGTTTTAATGAGAATTTGAATGGTTGCTTTCTGGCTTGACAATAATGAGATGTGACCTCACAGGATAGTCACTCAGACAGAGGAAGGACAGGTGAAAACTGCTGTGTAAGCTTTTAGCTTTTAGCTATTCATATTTTTTCTCCCCGCCCCCATTCTGTGCATGTATGAAGGTTAGACATGAAGGACAGTCTCCAGTGCTGTACTTAGGAGCTCTCCACTTGTGTTTTTTGAGATGGTCTCTCACTGGCCACTAGACTGACTGACTGCTGGCTAGTGGACCCCAGGGATCTTCCTGCCTCCGCTTCTCCATCACTGGGACTACAAGCTTGTGGCACCATGCCCAGCTTTTTTTTTTTTTTTAAGATTTTATTTATTTATTATGTATACAACATTTGCTTCCATGTATATCTGCACACCAGATCTCATAACGGATGGTTGTGAGCCACCATGTGGTTGCTGGGAATTGAACTCAGGACCTCTGGAAGAGCAGTCAGTGCTCTTAACCTCTGAGCCATCTCTCCAGCCCCCCATGCCCAGCTTTTTAACATGGATACTGAGGTTCAGACTGGTCCTTATGTTTCTATGGCAAGCACATTACTGACTGAGCTAATGCCTGCCCCAGCCCCCGGCCCTGAGATTTTTCTAATCTAATCAATGTTCATTTCCAGTATATCCACATTTGGCTATGTAGTTTGTGAGGCTCAGTGCACAATTCAAATGTATGCTTTCTTTTAAAAAAAATATGGGGCCTGGAGGCACTGGCTGCTCTTCTAGAGGACCTGGGTTCAATCCCAGCACTCCCATGGTGGTTCACAGGCTTCTATAACTCCAGTTCCAGGGAATCTGGTGCCCTTTATGGCTTATGCCAGTACTAGGCATTCATGCAGGAGGCAAAGTACCTACACACACATATTTTAAAATATTAAATGTGTTGAGGTGATAACAACAGGGCATCAGGCTCAGCACTGGGGCACTTCTGAACACAGGGTGCTGTGCGTGTGCACAGATGGCACGTCCAGGAGGCAGGCCCCATGTGCCCTCAGGGACGCTGACTTCCAGGTTCAGTTAAGACCCTAACTAACCGTACTGTGCTTTAGGTTTGTCCTGTCCCCATCCAGTGTGTGTGTGAGAGAGACAGCTGGACTTGCCAGGATTTACCTCCCCCGCCTAGGTTGACAGTGGGGGTCACCAAATTCCCTCTGTAGCATTCCCTGTTTGTAGAAGAACTTAATGCAGTCTCCCCAAGGCCCAGCCTGCCTTGTTTAATGTGTGCCTGGTAGTCCTTCATTCCCCTAGCCTTGCTTCAGCACTTTCCCTTTGTTCTTGTGCATCAAGAACATCCAATGTGTGCTCTCTCATTCCCCTTACTGTCTCACAGAGGTCACAGTAATGTGTGCATCTAGTTTGGGGGGTGCTCTCTGATGTCTTTTCAGTGAACTACCCTCTGTCATGGCTGTCCCATTCCTTCTGACAACCAGAAAAGTAAGCATTGAGAGGTGAAGAGAGGTTTAGCTCTTGTTCAAGCTAAAGAGGCTGGGATTTGAACTTGTGTCTGTTCATCTCAGTGTCCTTAACCATCGCCATACTATATGGCCCTGAATCGATCATCTTGCACTTCTTATGTAGAGCATTGTCTTCAGATAACCCACCTGTGTTTTACTGCATCAGTTCCCTCCTCAATTACTGGCTTTTTTGGCGGTAAACTCTGCCTTCTTTCTAAGGCTGATGCCTTATGGTCCCCATCACCATGGACTCCTTGGATGAGCGGTCTCTGTGTACCACTTCCATCTGCCTCACCATCTGTTTCCTTCTGATTCAGTGTCACCCCCTTATCATCCAGGTCCTGCCCTGTCAGTCTGGCTCAAGAGGTCCAGTAGTTGTTTCTCCACTGTAGAATCCCAGGCTACCAGAGCTGAGGGAATGTGGACATCATCTTTCATTTCCCCCAAGATCTTCTGTCTCAGTTGAGGAAACTGATCTGTCAGAGCTCCCCAGAGCTCATGGCCAAGCTGGCATTGTTAGGATCTTCACAGCCGTGTTCTTCTCTATCTAGTGCTTAATGAATACCACTGAGGGAATTGTCTTGCCATGTTTGGCCTTTTCCATCTAAGCTCTGTGGCCCCACCCAGTCCTGGTTCCTTCCTTCATCCTTTTCTCCTAGGCATCTTTGATGAGCTTCCATACTGCAGAACTGCTTAGGATTCTCAAAATTGCTTCTCTGGCTCAGCTTTCCAGATTTTTGAATGATTTCCAGACGACCCCCCCCCCATTTTTTGTTTTGTTTTTTGTTTTTCGAGACAGGGTTTCTTTGTGGTTTTGAAGGCTGTCCTGGAACTAGCTCTTGTAGACCACAGAGATCCGTCTGCCTCTGCCTCCCAAATGCTGGGATTATATTTCCCACTTTTTGCAATAGTGTTTTAGACCATATTTCTCTCCCACAGTCTCCTTCCTGCATGGGCTTCACCGTTTCTGAATGTCTGTCCTCATTTCCCTTGTTACTGTCAACAGCCACATCATGACTGTTTTCTTCAGCCAGGTCCTCCTATCCTGAACACTAGCCAAATTCCACATTCCTCAAGGATTGCCTTGCATACGCATTCCCACCTGTGTAGACATTGTTTATTCAGTAATGATCTGTTAGCCAGACTGGCTTTCTCTATTCAGGGACTTATTTCTCTCTCTTGTCCCCTCCTGGCAAACTATTCTGCTGCCTACTGATTTTCCCTCTCTCTTTCCTCTCTCCCTCCCTCTCTCCCTCCTTCCCTGCCTGCCTGCCTGCCTGCCTGCCTGCCTGCCTATCTGCTTCCCTGTTTCAGAACAAGTTACGAAATTCAGCTGGGCACTCAGAGCCTCTGAGGGACTCTTAGGCAGTTGTGCTGCCTGAACCCTACCTGAGAAATTCGGATCTCAGGGGTCATGGTGGTGCAAGCCTGTAATCACTGTGGAGACTGAGGCAGGAGGATGTGAGTTTGAAGCTAGTCTGGTGATACAGTGAGGTCTTAACTCAAAGAAAAGACAGGACTCAGGATTGGAATGCAGCTGCATTTCTCAAAGAGCCTGATGTCAGGGTCCCTGCCACTGCACCCTCCTGCTCAGCCAAGCATTCCTATTGCTTGGCATGGGCCATGTGCCTCTGTGGCCCCGACAAGAATTGGTGATTCTTTACTGGACTTCTGGGATGCTGCTCCTCTGGTCCCTTTGTATCTAGCTGGCTGCCAATTCTCAGCTTCCTTTTCTGGTTCCTTGTTTCCCTCTAAATACCAAGATGCTCTGGGACTCAATCCTGACACCTCTTATATGTATAGTGTTCACTAAGTACATCTAGCATTATGACTATAAATACTACCTGTATTTCCAGACCCCCCCCCATTTTTTGTTTTGTTTTTTGTTTTTCAAGACAGGGTTTCTCTGTGGTTTTGAAGGCTGTCCTGGAACTAGCTCTTGTAGACCACAGAGATCCGTCTGCCTCTGCCTCCCAAATGCTGGGATTATATTTCCCACTTTTTGCAATAGTGTTTTAGACCATATTTCTCTCCCACAGTCTCCTTCCTGCATGGGCACTGGGGAGTACAGTCCCAAACCCTCTCCTCATTCCAGATCCCTATCTCTCACTGACTCCTGACACCCAGACCTGCATCTGCCAGTAGGCCCAACTCCCCACTTACTTGGAAGTGGAGAAACTTCTTCCAGTCTTTCCTGTGTCAGGATTGGCCCTCACATTTTTCTGGTTTGTTAGGCCAGCAAAAAACTAAAAATCTTTGGAATATTTTAGGATTATCCTTAGCTCTTCTCTCTCATCCTGGCCTTAGCCTACCATACACTGCAGCTACCCTGGCCCAGGTAGCCTTATCTTTTGCCCAAATTACCACTATTACCCCAGGAGCCTCTTGACCAGCCTTCTTGCTTCCACCTTCCTTCCTCTCAGTCAGTTAACAACAGCAGTCAGAGTGGTCCTTTCAAACAACAGACGTGTAAGTCCCATCATGTCTTCACTTTGGAGGCATTTCAGCACTCACCTCATCCTTTTTGGCCTCTAAGGTTCCCTGGCTGCTTCTCTCTCCACCATCTACCATTACTTACTGCCTTGCCTCAGGCCTTTTGCACTTTGTGTTCTGCAGAGCATCCTATCCCAGATAGCATTGTGGCTTATTGGTTTATTTCATTTTGATTTTTCATTGCTGCCTCCCCAAAGCACAGTTTACAACCTGTAGCTTCTCTTTCTGAGGTTTTCATTACCCATAGTCAGTGGTAGCCCTGCAGTCTTATATGGGAAGCTCCAGAAATACAGTTTCTAACTAGAGAAGCAAGTTAAAATCCAACACCTTTCTGCATTGTCCTACCCAGGCCAGAGATGATCTCTGGCTCAGGATGTTGGTGCTATAGACACTCTGGCTACTTTTCATTGGCTACTTAGTAGCCGTCTAAGTTATCAATTTAACCTTTTTTAATTTTTATTTATTTATTTATTTATTTATTTATTTATTTTGCTTAAGATGGCCCCAGATTAGTTATTTTCCTTATGGAAGGAGGAGTTTATTTCTGCTTATAGTTCTGGAGGGTAAGACTCCGTGAGGACAGAGTGGCTGTAACAAGTGGCAGTCATGGTGGCTGGAGCCGGAAGCTGTGTGCTCACACTCAATTGCTAAGCAAAGTCTGAAGAGGAGAGAACTGGACTTGAAACAGAGTCTTTAACCTCTCAAAGCTGTCTCCAGTGATGCACCTCTTCCAGCAAAGCTGTGCCTCCTAACCCTTCCCAAACAGCACTACCAACTGGGAGCCACATGTTCAAACACGGGCCTCAAAGTGCAAGAGTAGTGATGCTGGCAATTTTATTAGAGCATACTGTTGTAATTCATTTTTAATAATGATTGTTAATCTCTTACTGTGCTCCATTTGTAGATTAAACTGTCGTAGTTGTGTATGTATAGGGAAAAATATTCAAAGGTCTTAGCTGTAGCCTCCCTTTCAGCACTTGCTGGGTGTTCTCTTAGAATGTATACCCCATAGATAAGAGAGACTACTGTGGTATATATACGCGTGTGTGTGTGTGTGTGTGTGTGTGTGTGTGTGTGTGTGTGTGTGTGTGTGTGTGTATTCTTTGCCCCATCTTATCTCTTTCTGCTCTATTTTGCTTAACAGCTTTTATGCCAGCAGATATTTTGTTTAGCACCTGTCTCTCCATTGCTATAAACGACTTGAGGGAGAGGGTTTTATTGAGTGGGTTTATTTATGTAATTTCAATGCATGAATTAAATGCAGGGTGTTAGAGGTACACAGACATTTGTTGACTCAGGAAATGAACATGTGCCAAGTGATGTCCCTATAAAGATATTTGTTTCAGTGTTATGTTTAATAGCAAAACAAAGGGCCTAAGTAGCTACTGCTTGGGAGCTGGTTCTGCAGCCCAGGCTGGTCTACAACTTGGTCCAGAATGGCCTTGAATTCACAGCTATCCTCTTGCCTCACCCTATTAAGTGATAGGATTACAGGCGTAAACTACTAGGCAGTAGGACCTGGGAGAACGAAGCCGGTGAATAAGGTGGACTAAAAAGTCTCATGCAATAACCACCTGTATTAAGAGCCTCAGACAGTTTATACTTTGAGGGTTAAGAAAGGTCACATGAGAAAAGTTTTCATGAGTCCAAGCTGTATGCATTCACAAAGACAAGCTGCACCAGGCAAAATCATGTTTCTCTACAGAGGCATATAGAGGATAGTTTTAACCATTTAATTGAGTAAAAACAGCAAGCAATCATGAGTGATCTGAAGTGAGCCCACTCCTGTCTGATACACCTGGGAGGAGCATGAACACATTCCAAGAACAGTCGTGTGCTTTGAAGAAACTGAGGTCACAAGACTATTCTCAGATTTCTCCTGTATGACTCCATTCCTGAACTATGTTCCAACACTCGATGGGTAAATTGCTTGCTGCTCAAGCATGAGGACATGAGTTTGGTTCCCCAGCAAAGCTGGTCATGGTTGCACATGCGGTAACCCCAGTACTATGAGGATGGAGACAGAGGGATTCCAGAACTTGCTGGTCAGCCAGGATAGCCCAAATTGCTAGCTGCAGGTTCAGTGAGAAGTCCTGTCTCAGCAATGAACTGCAGAGATGAGTTTTCTCAACTCTCTTGCTCTCCAGGTGTGCTGGGAGACGTGGTGTGATTTTAGGTGTTGTCGAAGGTTTTTTTTTTTTTTTTTTTTTTTAATACAACTGTGAGCTTATCTTTGTAGCATTTATTCTCGACTCGATAGCACTTTATTTGTGGGTCAGATGGGGTCCAGGTGTGGCGCTGTGGTGCTAACACGCATCTGCAGTTTTCTAAGCACATCTCAGTTGCTGATTTGAACCAAATGGTTGCACCTGCACTGTCAGCCACAGTTGTATTGTTGCTTTTCTTCAACCGTTCTGATTCTCTCAGGCCCTCTACACACAGTGTGTGAATGCAGAATATGAGACTACTTACTCACAGTGCACTGCAGGGTTCCAAGACAGTATGTATATAGATGACTGTGTTTTCAGGTGTTGACCTTGTCCTGTTTGCCCCTTAATGTACAACAAACAGAAACACAGCATGTTGTTTCCAAGTTTGTGTTTACATTATGAAGTTGTCTAGAGAAGCCTTGCCATGGGCTTATTAGTGAATCAGACAACTTCATTTGTCTGGGGGTTTATGATGTTGCAATAACTGAGTGAAGAAAATCTGTTCAGTGATTGACAGTTGGACCAGGAGCCAAGCGAGTGATATGCATGGACTGTCTAGTGTTCCTCTCAAAGCAGGAAGTGCCTCTGTGATGTTGGGAGCTTTGCCCTGAAGAGATTGCTGAAAGGCTGTAAATGCAGGCTGGGCAAGCTGCTGCAGGATGGAGCCTCTGAGGTTGCCAAGAGAACCTTGATAAAATCTCTGACTGGCTGTTTCATCAATAAAAAGGGATAATAATAATAATACTTCCCTCATTAGGTTGTTCAGATAACCTAATGAGATTTGTGAGGTTCAAAAGCTGCTTTTGTAAGTGGTTTCTGGTAACTTCAGTGAACATACTTAAATTTTTCTCTACTTTTTGCTTTTTTTGTGTGTGTGTGCCTTGTGTGTGTATGTGTGTCGGTGAAGGTCCTTGTGGGGTGTGGTCTCTTGTACTATGTGCGATTCCAGGGATTGAACTCAGGTTGCCAGACTTGGTAGCATGTGCCATTTACCCACTGAGCCATCTTGCAGGTTCTAGGTGAACATATCTTAGATGACTGAAAAGATTTTTTTTTTTGTCTTTTTTTGTTTTTGTTTTTGATATAGCGTTCACTCTGTGGCTCACACTGGCCTTGCATTTAAGTTGATCCTTCTGCTTCAGCCTTCAAGTTCTAGAGTAGAATTATGAACCACTGTATCAGTTCTTTGCATGTTTTTGATAGTAGATACAGGTGCATCTTACAGTAGATGGGCCACCTTAACCATCCGGACATGAGTGATGAAAGAAAATAGAGAATTGGGGCTGGAGAGACAGCTCAGCAGTTAAGAGCATTGGCTGTTCTTCCAGAGGACCCGGGTTTGAGTCCTAGAGCCCACATGGTAGCTCACAGCTGTCTGTAACTCTAGTCCCAGGGGATCCAGTGCACTCTTATGGCCCCCTCAGGTACCAGGCACACATGTGGTACACAGACATGCATATAGTCAAAACACATGTACACATAAAAAATATTAAGTATAATTTTAAAAAGTGAAAGGAAGAATGCTTGCTGACTCAGCAGGGTTGTATAGCAAGTGCATGGGGGGAGGAGGACGGGGACATAGCTCTGTGGTAAGGTCCTCCAGGACCAGGGTTAGGCAGAAAGCTAGCAATGTGGTGTGTGCTTGTAGTCAGTCTCAGCACTGGGCTGTCTGGTCTAAATGAATGGAGCAGTGGGAAACCCTGTATTAAAAAGCAAGGTGGACAGCATCCCGAAGAAAAGGAACAACACCTGATTTTGTTCTCTAGCTCCATCTGCAGGTATACATACTCATGAGTGCATCGCTCAGAATGCGCCCCGGCCCACATCCGTACTCTGCACCCCTATAACACACACACCAAGAGCAAGAGAAAATAAATCCAGTTCTGCAATGTGCATCAGTGGGAAGAAAATCCAGACTCAGCTCCAGGAGTGAGGACAGATTGCAGACAGTCCTGAAACTAATCACCCGTAGTGCATATTCACTATTATGTTTGTTTACCCTACCATCGATCCAGTCACGACTCTCAGTTCTTCATGGCACACATTTTCATTTCCTCTCCTTTATTTGGTTTTTCATCTTGTTCCAGCAAGATTGAATTACCCTTGGCGCACTGACCGTGAAGATGGTGAAAAGCTAAGGAGGGGCCTTTTGTGTGTGCTGCACACCTTGAAGAAGGGCTGTGTCAGCTGGCAAGAAAACAGGCTTTCCTCCCAAAGGAAATAGGAGAGAGAAACCAGGCTCAATCAGATTCCATTCATTTCTTCATTAAATATTTATCGAGTGTTGGATATTGGCTATGTTCTTACAGCCAAATCCCTGTTGGTGAGCCTCTGTACAGGACTTTCCAGGTTCCCTTTTGTTTCTTCTGCCCCAATATTAAAGGTGAAGGTCTCACACTAAACATGTCATTGATCCGGTATTTTTATTGTCCATATATAGGAGAGCTATAAATTTTACCTTGCATCCAGTGACTTCACCAAATTTTCACCAATTGTGAATACCTTGGCTTAATTTTTTTTCTATTGCTGTGACAAACACCTTGGCAAGGGCACTTATGGAAGAGATGGAACGGTTGACGTCGGCGTAAGAAATCCATTGCCATCATGGCAGCGTTGGGAAGCATGGCAGTAGGCAGCTGTGGCAGCTGGAACAGCAACCTGGGAGTTCGCCTCTTAAACTGTAAACAGGAAGCAGAGAGAGCCACTGAGAATGGCTCCTGGCTTTGAAACATCAAAGCCTGCTCCCAGTGATGTGCTTCCTCCAGCAAGGCCACACCTCCTAAGTCCTAAACAACAGCACAAACTCAGGACCAAGTATTCAAATGCTAGAGACTATGGGGACATTTATCAATCAAACCACTATATTTGTCTACTTTGAAAATTCAAAGTAATTTTGAAACCCCATTGATGCCTTTAAATTTTTTTTTTTAAAAAACTGGCTGGGCATTGTGCTGCATGTCTTTAATTCCAGCACCTGGGAGGCTGAGGCAGGTGGATCTTTGTGAGTTTGAGGCCAACCTGGTCTACATAGCAAATTCCAATCCATCTAGGCTACAAGGTGAGACCATATCTCAAAACAACAACCCCAAACAGAACAGAACAAAACAAAAACAAACCCCAAACCAGATTTGGTTTGGGCTGGAGAGATGGTTTAGTGGCTAAAAACACTTACTGCTCTATCAGAGCATGGGAGTTAGGATCCCAGAACCCATCCACATCAGGCAACTCAGATGTCTGTAACTCCAGCCCCCTTCACACACACACGCACGCACGCACGCACGCACGCACGCACGCACGCACGCACGCACGCACGCACGCGCACACACACACACACACACACACACACACACACACACACACACCACACACACTCTTAAAAGCAAAACATTTCATTGTATTAGCCTGGACCTATGAAATTCTTAGATGAGATCATTCTTGTCCTGTCCTTGTCAGAGGGGAGTGCTCTGAGTGCTAATGCTTTGTTTCCTGCTGGTTTCTTATTGAGATTTTTTTTCTACTCTTTTTTTTTTTTTTTTTTTTTGGTAATTAAAAATTTATGTGTGTGGGTGTTTGCCTGCATGTATGTTTATGCACCAAGTATGTGCCTGGTGCCAATAGAGGGTAGAAGAGGGTATTGGAGCCCCTGGGGTAATTGTGGTTACAGCAGACTGTTGTGAACTGCCATGCGGTTGCTGGGATTGAACCCCCACCCTCTGGAAGGGCAGCAAGTGTTCTTAGCTACTGAGCTACCTCTCCAGCCCCTAATTTAAAAAATATCAGGAAATGAATGGAATGGTTATAATAAAAGCACCATTTGGCATCTATGAATGTTGTTATATTACTTCATTTTTTCTGCATTATATTTAGTTGACTATTTTTTTTTTTCCTTTTTTGAGACAGGGTCTCACTATGTAGCTCTGGCTGGCCTAAAATTCTCTATGCAGATCAGGGTGGCCTCAAACTCATAGAGATCTGCCTGTCTTTGCCTTCTGAGTGCTGGGATTAAAAGTATGTGTCACCATGCCCAGCTGTCAGTTGATTGATAATTGAGTTGTGCTTTCATTTATACTTAGACTGCATCTGACTTTGCTATGGATTTAGCTTGCTAATGGTTTAATGTTTTCCTTGTTTGTAGTGTGTGTGCATAAATATTGGGCATGTAGGGCATTTGTGTGGAGGTCAGAGAACAACTCCTGGGGGGCAGTTCTTGCTTTCTACCTTGCTGAGGTTATGTTTGTCTTGTCTCTGCTGTGCAGGGTACCCCTGGCTAACTCGCCTTTGGATAGTCTGTCTTCACTTCCCATCTTTCTTTGGGAATGCTGGGATTACAGATGGGATGTGACTTTGTGTGTGGATTCTGGGATCAAATTCAGGTTGTCAGGCCTGCATGGAACCATCTCTCTGGCCTTGCAAATGCTTTGTATGTAATTTTGAACTTAATTTCTATTTTCTGCTTATTCACCCCCTCCCTCCATTTCCTGTTTGGTCTGATTGATCATGTTTGCTGTGTTCAATTTTCTTTTTCTCTGCATTCTATTTCATGTTTCCATTTGAGTAATATTTATAGCTGTACTTTTTCCATAGGCAGGTTAGTTTTCATCTAATTTTCTTCAGAAAAAGGAGAAATGTTATGGCTTGCCTTTCATGCCTAGATTTTATTGATATCTTCACTTTGACCTCATGATTGTGGTTTAAGAATAATTAGTGATCCTTTTATGATTTTTTTCTTAACAGTTTCAAACTTGACAGTAGTATCAGCTCTCTGTTAAATTAATGCCATCCAGAGAGAGAGAAGAGAGAGAGAGAGAGAGAATGTGTGTGTGTGTGTGTGTGTGTGTGTCTGTCTGTCTGTCTGTCTGTCTGTCTGTGTGTGTATACTAGGAATTGTGGCCAGGGCCTTGTGCTAGCTAAGTGCATACTCTACCACTGAGGTATAACCAACGTATCTCCTCCCCCCCCCCCCCCCCCCCCCCCGTATCCTAGGCTGTCCTGGAACTTGGCAAGGATACCTTTGAATTTATAATCTTCCTGTCTCCATATCTCTACTGCTGGAATTATAGGCATATAGTTTTATGCGGTGCTGAGGACCTAGGGCCTACTGCATGCTAGGCAAGCTCTCTGTCACCTGACCTATACCCCCAACTTTCTTTTTTGAGTAAGGGTTATTCTGATTTATTTTCTCTAATGTGATGCATTATGTCTGTAAGTTAGGAACTCCCGTCCCCCATGGTATTGTGCAACACTCGGCTGTGGCATGTGATATTTTCTGGGCTATAGATAGATGGCCTTTGCTCAGGCTGCAGGGACTGGGAAAGGTATAGGGTAAGGATGGGGAGGGAGAGCACTGGGGACTGGCCCCTTGGACTTGGTCTTGAAGCTTTCTGTTGTGCTCTGTGACCAAGACTGAGACAGAAGGCTGGCTGGAGCCTTCTCAGCCAAGGAAGTGGGAAGTGAGTTGCCTTGCAGTGGAGACTTTCACAGCTGTTCTGGAAATATGCTTCCTCTTTGCTTTCTCCAAGAAACCGGCCACCCCACACCCTCCACTCCACCCCTCCCCCCAAATCCCTTCCTGGCTTCTGCTTTCAAGTCCTGTGGCCCTGGAATTTCCTCCAGGTTCTTTAAATAAAAAGAAAATCCTATCTTATCTCATATTCAACCTCCCATTGTAGCCCATTTAGGTTCTTTCTTTCTTTATCAGACAAGGTCTTACCATGTAACTCTGACTGGTCTGGAATTTTCTCTGTAGACTAGACTGGCCTTGAACACACAGAGATCTGCCTGCCTCTGCCTCCCTAGTACTGGGATTAAAGGTGTTTGCTATCATACCCTGCCCCATTTAGGTTTTGGTATTGATATTTGTTTATGTATTTAATTTGTGTGTGAGTGTGTGTGTGTGTGTGTGTGTGTGTGTGTGTGTGTGTGTGTGAGAGAGAGAGAGAGAGAGAGAGAGAGAGAGAGAGAGAGAGAGAGAGAGAGAGAGAGAGAGGGTGTGAGCTTACCATTTCATTCGTGTAGACTCAGGGGACAACTTTTAGGAGCTCTCACCTTTACCTTGTTTTGAGGCAGGGGCTCCTTTTCCTTGTGTTGCCCTGTGCACCTGTACTCTGGGCCAGTCAGCCTAAGAACTTCTGGCTGGTTCTCCTAGATGCCTGCCACTGCATCCAGCTTTGGAGGTAGGTTCAGGCATCAAACACCCTGTGCACACAATCAAAGATGTCCCTTACATCTAGCTTTAGCATATCATCAGGCCGCCAGGGCCTGTGCTGCCTCAGGTGATTCTGAGGGCTGTCTGAGTAAGATGAACTTTATTAGGCAGGGATATTACTGTCTGTGGCCTACAGGAAAAGCACTCAGGTCACTGAAGACAAATGGATGCTATGAAATGCATCCTAAATCTTTGTCATTGGGTTGGCTGAGGATTGAAGAGAGGAGGCACTGGCTCCGTAATTCATTTACCCTTTATCTCTGCTAGCCTGACAGAGCTAGCAGAACTGTGTATCACCATTTTTCTTCTCGTTTCCAAAGTCCTTCCTTGTTCTTTGACTCTAACAGGATTTTGAGAAAAATAAAACAAACAAACAAGTAAACAGAAAAACCAACACTCTCCTTTAGTGGTGATGTTTCTGCATTTGTTTTCAGTGTGGCTTTGTGGTCAGAGGTAGTCTTTTAAGTCTGCCCAGTTGATGGGCAGATAATGATAATAGTGTTTTCACTTTGATACTGTGCGCTGGGCGTGGTAGCTCTCAGGAGGCTGAAAACTTCAAAGCCAGCATGGGCTATATGATATATTCCTGGTCATTCTGAGCTGTAGAATGAGACCTTGGTACACAGACATGCGTGCAGGCAAAACACCTGTATTAGTCACAGTTCTCTAGAGAAACAGAACTAGTAGAATGGGTCTATGTATGTGAAAAAGAATATCTGTATGGTCTGTGCTCTAGCTACCCCAGCAATGGCTTTGTCTTAGTTAGGGTTTCTATGACTGTGAAGAGACACTATGACCACAGCTACTCTTACAAAGGAAAACATAATATCTGATTGGGGCTGGCTTACAGTTTCAGAGGTTTAGTTCTTTATTGTCATGGTGGGTGACCTGTAGGCAGATGTGGTCCTGGAGAGGTAGCTGTGAGTTCTACATCTAGATCAGCAGGCAGCAGGAAGATACTGTGACACTGGGCCTGGCTTGAGCATTTGAAACCTCAAAGCCTATCCTCAGTGACACACTTCTTCCAACAAGGCCACACCTTCTAAAAGTGCTATTCCCTATGGGGGTTATTTTCATTCAAACCTCCACAGGCTGTCTTCTAATGGAAAGACCAATAATCCAGTTGTTCAGTCCACTAGGCTGGATGTCTTGGGTGGTCTTCCATCTGTATTGGAATCTTGAAAAAGTAGGTTCTGATACAGTGAAGGAATGCCCCAGTAGCAGGATAGTGAACTTACCAGAGAGTGAAGCAGGCGAAAAGCAAAAGCGTCCTTCTTCCATGTCCTTTTATGTGGGCTGCCACCAGAAGGTGTGGGCTGGATTTGGGGTGAGCTATCTAACTGCAAATGATCGGGATTTGGGATGGATCTTCCCTCCTCAGATGAGCTGATCCAGAAAAATCCCTCACAGGTGTATCTCGCTGCTTGGATTTTAGGTGATTCCAGATGTAGTCAAGTTGACAATCACGATGAGCCATCACACCACCAGTACACACAAAATAAAATTAAAACAAAATAAGCTCATTTTCATGCTACTTACTAACAAGGGTGAACAATTGTTTATTAGCTTTGTATAGCCGTTCACTTTCTTTTGTGTTAGACTCTCTCTCCCCCCCCCCCCCTCTGTTTCTATGCACTTCTGTCACATGTATAAACTTCTTCAACCAGCACACCATGTCAGGACTCATTTCCATTTATTGTCACCACCACACCAACTCCCCATTCTTATCCTCTCACCACAAAGACAGCATCTATTTATTATTTATTTGTGTGTTTATTTAGAAAGGGCTTATCTGTGTAGCTCAGGCTGGCATTGAACTCATCCTCCTGCCTCAGCCTCTCAAGTGCTGGATTATTTTTTCACATCTTAAATACACGAAAGATAATCTGAAGTCTTTCCTATACATTGTAATATGTAAAAAATGAGCGAGATTAAAGTTTCACTATCCATACGTAACAGCACAGTTACATCCTACTTGAGCTTTTAGGACCATACCATGTACTACAAACATGAGTGTATTTACTCTGATTCGAAAGATTTGTATTCCCCCCTGACATAAACTTCCATCAGAGCCCTTACATAACCTGACATTTGTTTTTGCATTTAGAATTTGAGAAGAACATTATTTGAGAAGGTTCTGATTATTTTAACCTTTTAAAAATAGTTAACTAAATTCTCCATCTTTAGTCTTTGAATAATATATTATCTCAATACTTGGATTTCCATAGTTATTAATTAATATTCAAACTCAGATTCATTCTGTCCATTTTGGGCTGACAGGGGGCGTCAGTCATCAGGCTCTTTGGACAGGATCTGTGTTACAAAAGGTTCTCTGGGGACGAGAATCCCTACCCTCATGCATGAACCCTGAAGGCTCAGATCAGATGGACCATCCAAGTGGTGCCTGGTCACATGGTTTACATTTAAGTGCAGACACTGGTAGGGTTCTTGGTTCCTTTTTCCAGAGCCCAGGAGATTGAGAGAGACCAGATGGAGCTGCTTGCTAATGGCCTATGGACCTTCTCTGGAGCTGGCTGGCTCTGAAAGTCCCTTGATCAGTGGCATGGCTCCATTTATTTCTATGACCCAGGGGGAGCAGGGATTCTGTTGTTCTAAGAAACATGTGGAAGGCTGATTGTGGCCAGGGGCTTCTGTACATGCCGAACATTCCACACTTGAAGGTGGTAGTCGGAATATTTTGTCCAGTTGGTACTATTTAATTTCTGGCATGTGAGAGGCAGATGGTGTATGCTCTGGGGTGCCAGGCTCAGTTCTATGTCCCTCTGCCTGTCACTGGTGTGTGACTCCAGGCCCGTGTTGTAGCTTCT
The DNA here is from genome assembly GCF_003668045.3 of Cricetulus griseus. Taxonomy (NCBI): domain Eukaryota; kingdom Metazoa; phylum Chordata; class Mammalia; order Rodentia; family Cricetidae; genus Cricetulus; species Cricetulus griseus. The sequence continues at coordinate 83,911,690 of NC_048595.1, read as the reverse complement.
TAGTTAATGTTCTGCTCTCTCAGTAGTCACATAGAGATAATCTCATCTCTGCTTGTGAGTTACTCTAAGGGATAAGTGAGACCTGCATGTGAGTGACTTACTGCATACTGTCTGGTCCAGAGCATGCTCTTAGAATACTTTGCCGTCCTTCCCTTGATTTGTAGCCATCCATATGTAATCACTGTGAAATATATACAGTTTTATCTGCAAACAAATTGTTTAGCCTTAAGTTTGTTTTTATTCATCTTTTAAAGCATTATTATTTCATACTTTGAAATAGGGTCTTGCTATATCTATGTATAGCAAGACTGGCCTGGAACTTGCTGTGTAGCCCAGGCTAGCTTCAAACTTGACATCTTCCTGCTTCTGACTCTGGAGGGCTGGTGTCACAGGGGTGTACCACCATGCTCAGTTCATCTTTGTTTTATGAGTTGGCTGATAGCCTAGGCTCCTGGATGCTCAGCTGGACATTTTTTGCTCCATTGACGAGGGTGGGTTCAGGTGTCTCAGGGACACTGTATGATGATAGTCTGTAGACTGTGACCCTGGCCTCCTCAAATGGATGGTGAGGTCGAAAGGTGAGGGCTGTTGGTGTATGACAGTTGAAAAGTGGCCCAGATTGGATGTCAGTGAAACAGTCCGTTGAGGAGAAGTGATCTCTGGGAAACAGTTCTCAGTGGATCAGAAGAAGATAGCAAGCACTACCTGTTCTTGGCTTAAGCATTTGTTGAAGTTATTTTAGCAGTGCTTGCCCTCTAGTCCTAAGGATGGGATCTGTGGAGATTACGTAGGGTTGTTGTTGATTGGGCTTCGTTTGATTTTTGCCTGAAGGACAGCATTGTCTAGTCTTCTGTAATTTACCTGTAATTGAAGTACAATTTCCCTTTGGTTTGGTCTTTTGTTTCCCCTGACCTGGGAAGTATTCAAGAAACCATCCTAGTCTTTGTTCTTACCCTGTTTCTATTGCAAGAACATATGCTAAATTCTAATGAGAAGAAATTGGGCAGATAGTGGCAGGGGGATCCTAGCAACCTAACCTAAGCATTGAAGATCCCTCAATTACCTTTCCTCTTCTGGCATCTTTAGGGGAAATGGGTGGTGCCTGCTTGCGCTAGCTCCTCCGTCCACTGCTGCCTGTACTGGCCCTTCCTCTCTGTTCTGTGTGCTTTTCCCGAAGGTTTCTGAAAAGCTTGGGCAGGACCACCACTTTGCTGCTTCAAAGTTTAGCCATCCTCTGTGGAACATTTGTCTAATTTCTTCTTAAGATTCTGGAGGCTGGAGCGCATCCACTTTCCAGGCTGTATTTCCTGCCACTTTCCTCCCAGGAAGTTCACACCCATCCAGGGTCTGGTCTCCAGTGATGCAGCTTTCTTTGGAGGGCTGTCTTTCTCTTCCAGCGAAGGACACTTTCCTGTTTTTGGAGAGTTTACACCCACACTGTCAGTATCCCTGTGCAACCTGCCTCCTCTTCCAGCTAGTGTGAGTGAGTCTGAGGGGCTTGCCTGGGGCTTGACAGCCAGCTGGAGTCTCAGCCCAGGCCTTCTGCCATCCTGTTGAAGAAACAAGTCAAAATCACCCTGAAGTACCCTCCACCAGGAAGATCCCGCTCCTTCTTCACTCTGGACTACAGGGTTTCTCCTCGTTTGTGCATTCGTTGCGGTGCCCCATGCAGCAGCCTACACGCGATTCCTGCACTAGACTCCTCTCAGCTTGCTTGCTTCCCCAGAATAGCACCTGGCAGTCATCAAGAATGCTGTGTTTGGATTAAATACATGCACAAATAAATTTTGCTTCTTCATATCCTCTCATTTGTGGTTTGGGGGCCTGCAGCACCTGTCAATTATGCCACTTAAAATCCCATGTGTTGGAAAACACCTGTATTTTGCTCCACAACATAAATAGGGAGTGGTAATTATTGTGTCTCTCTGCCATCTCATAGAGACATTATCAGGTATTTTATTACTAGAAGAAAGGTGCTTAACACATGTCTAATTATATGTATTTTAGAAATGTAACCTTTTAGCTAAATTTTGTCCAACAACAGCTGTACCTGGAAGAGGCTTTGAGGAACGTGTGCTCTCCCAATCTGTTAGTGCCTTTGTCTAAGCAGCTTAACTGATAATAATCAGAGTCTTCAATTTGGACAGCTGGTATTTCCCTGCATCATGTGAAGTGTAAATAGAATCATCTTCAGCAGGTGTGGTGGTGCATGCCTCTAATCCCAGCACCGGGGAGGCTGCGTCTGGGTTGCCTAGGGAACCAAAACAACAAAAGCACACAATACTTTTAGAAGTCCTCACTGTTACTGATTTTCCGTATATTGGCTTCAAGACATGCCTGCAAGTCTCTCGCTATGGGTGAGACCCCATAGCCACTGCTATGCCAACATGCAGGAGTTATCGCCTTCCCAAATTGGTTATAACACAGTTTAGAGACGAGGTTGTAAGATTTTGTCTTCGTTCTTTCCTTGGGTTTCTTCCTTCATCTGTCTGCCTCTGTGTCATATGCTGTCAAGTGAGGATTCAGATCACTGGTCCCTCTTTGTAGAGTTCATTTCTTCATCTGAACTCAGAATGTCCCTGCCAAGAGGACAGGGCTGTGACCGGTACAGCCCTGTGTTTCTTTACAACAGGGATATGTTCGGAGGAATGTGTTTCTAGATGATTTCCTCATTGTATGGACATCATGGTATGTACTTACACAAACTTAAGTGGTGGTGGAGCGTGCTGTGTGGAACACAGACTGGGCATAGGCCATCCAGCTGTACAACATGCTACTGTGTTGAATACTGTAGGCAGTTGTAACAGTGGGATTTGTGTAACTTGTCTACATACAAGAAAAAGGATGTGAAATATGATTTGAAAGATACAAAATAGCAGCAGACTGGGCAGTACATACAGCACAGTGAACTGGAGCTGCACGACTGGACACTGCTCTCGGGTCACTGGTCACTGACTGACTGCATCTGCTCTAGCTAGTATAGTGCAACCATTGAGCTCCGTGCACCCAGACTGCAATAAATGGATACAGCTTTAAATTTGCTGACAACTCATTTTACTATAATAAACTTACAAAACCTTTTGACATACTGGTTAAGAACATTTAGCTTAAAACACTAGCTTCTTTCTCTTTCCCGTTGTTTCCTGCTGAGTCCTGGGGATTTAGCCCAGACCCTTGTACATTCAAGGTTAAGAATTTGCTTTTTCTCTTATCCCTTAATGTTTGAAAACTTTATTGCTGCATTTATTTTTTTTTGTGTGAGTGCATGTGTGTCAAAGTGTGTGTGTGGTGGTCAGAGGACAACTGGTGGGAGTCCTGGGATTTGAACTCAGGTTGTCAGACTTTGTGGCAAGTGTCTTTACTTGATGAGCTATCTTGCTGGTCAATCCTAAATTTTTTCCCCATGTCTAGACTCTTAGTGCAGTGTTCTTTTGTTTTCTAGTGACTCAATTAACCATGGACATTAAGGAAATCACCCTTATCTGGTCTGAGTCACATTGGTAGGGATGTGGGGATTAGATCTGGAGCAGCCATGGACCAAGCAGGTGGCTCTGCAGGCTGGACATCCATCTGGACTTTGGGGTTGGACATGTATATTACACAGGTGTATACCAGGCTTCTAAAGCAGGGGCCCAGGGCACTGTGTTTTCTGCCTGTGGAGTTCCTAGGAAAGTATCTTCTGAGGCTACTTTTGGTAAGATGTAGCTCAGAATCCCTGCACCATTGCTGAGCACCTCAGAGGTGATGCTGAGAGGCCCCTATCCCTTACATGCGAGGAGAAGGAAATGCAATGAAAACTGACCTTAGGAAGTGTGGCCTTTTGGGATATGGCCACGCACTTCATTCCAGTTCAGCACGTTCTGGCCATGTGTTAATCTTCAGTTTGGCTTGTGGATTTGAAGATCCTGCTGCTGCAGCTGTAGGGTGTGTATGTCACAAATTTTGAATGTGAGAGTACCCCACCAGAGGATGGTTTCAGTTGTGTGTCCAGAAGTAGGGGTGTGTTTCCTTTCCCCTTCTAGATCACAAAGGCAGTTTAAACTCTGTGATCCTCCTTTCCCCATAGGCAGTCTTGTAACCCCATAAGTTATAGTCTCTTTTCCAAGGAAGGACACATATGTCAAACACACAATTTGACATGTAATTTTTGCCTCTGAGATGCCCACAAATTCTAGAGTCAGTGTATTTTGTAAGAGAGTGGCAACTTTTTGGTAGTGTCTGGCAAAAGGACACTTTCAGTCATCCTGGAAACGTGGGGGATTTTAAAGTGCCTCTGAGAGATAAGAGCTGTTAAGATCATCTTCACAGTAGCATTTGATGCTTGCTGTTGGTCTGCAAGTCTGTCCTGTCCTGTTCCTTGCCTGAGTGGTTTTTACCCTCTAGGGAGTTTGGTCCGAGGTGATGATTAACCCATGAGTATTGGATCACACAGAACATATTGGTATTTTGTTTCTTCTAGACCTTTGTTCTGACAACCAAGAATGTTCTTTGCTAATTTTTTTATACATATGTGTATGGTGCTATGTCAGGTGATAATTAAAAAACACGTGACCGCATTTTCTAAGATGAATGAATGGTGGTTGCAAGGTTGGATTGGGGACTGAGCAGTGGTTAAGAGCACTCGCTGCTCTTGCAGAGGACTAGGTCAGGTTGCCAGCAACCCATGGATGTTCACCATAACTCTCATTCCAGGGGATTCAAAGCCTTTTTCTGGCCTCCAGGCACTGCATGCACATGTTGCAATTCATACATGCAGCCAAAACACTCCTGCACATAAAGTAAATAGAAGCTATGCTAGAACCTCCTCCCATATAAGGAGACTTGAGTTGTAGTTACTGCCTTAACTTTCTCTGGGGACATGTAAAAAATGTCTATGTTCCTTCCAGGGTAGGGTACCAATGACAAACCAAATTAATGATTCCATTTCAATTAGCTTAGTGAACCAATGAGTTTATTTGGGTTTACTTAACAGGGTTGTAGGTGACCCCCGAATAGCCGTATCACCAAAAAGGCTCATCTCTCCTTCACCCTTCACCATAGCAGCGTAGATGGAGCATCCTTTAGTTTATCCTCTGTGTGTTCTAGCTGATGGGTGTGGACTTCATGTACCCCAGGATAGCTGAATGGGGCCCAACACAAAACTGTAAACTTACTAAAAACTTGAGATTTTTTTGTGTGTGTGTGATTTTTTTTTTTTTGTAACTTCATTGCTGCTTCTTGAGCCTGAATTGTGTGGATGACAACTTTGTGTTGTAATGTCAGAAGGTGGGACACCTGACTGAGTAGCTCCTAGGTCTTGTGCAGGTTGGGGCAGGGTTGAATCCAGCTGGGAGGGAGGAGTACTGGAGGGAGTGGCTCAAATCTCAGATGAGGGTCTAGTGACCCTGCCTTCCCTGGGACACATCAGCAGCCCCTGTTTTGAAGGTCTCTTTTGGGTGGTCACCACTCCTCTGATAAGATGCCAGTGGCTGTTGTGCTTGGAGGACAGTGCTCCACAAGTGTGTTGCACGGCCATACACGAGACCTGTGTTCTTTATGTCACTTGAATGACCTCGTACCTGGCACTACAGAGTCTTTTCCTTTAACTATAGAACAAATAGCCATGATGACTTCTGGAGGTTCTATGCCCCAAGGCCTTGTGTGATGTGGGTGCAGAAATGCCCTGAATAAGAATGAACAGTTTTCTCAGGTTTGGGAGTTTTGGTTGGCAGGATCCTGAGAACAGGTTGGAGGTGGGCATAAATGAGCTGTCTTTTAGGTAGAGCTGTGTTTTTAGGCAGAATTGAGAAAGCCTACTCTGTTTTCTTAGAAAGCTGTATACTTGAACTTTGAAGTCTGCCTGGTGGCATGCCCATACAACGACCAGACAAAATACCCGAGAAAAGCAAGTTAAGGGAAGAAGGGTTACATGTGGCTCACAGTGTGAGGCTCCAGTTCATCAGGATGGGAAAGGCATGGAGGCAGGAGCATGAGGTGGCTGTGTTCAGGAAAGAGAGAGAGATGAACGATGCTGCCCAGCTCCCATTCTTTTTATTCAACCCAGGGCCTCAGTCCATAGGACAATGCTGCCCACATTGAGGGTGGCTCTTCCCACCTCAGCTAAGCTAACCTAGAAACTCCCTTGCAGACATGCCCTCAGGTGTGTTTCCATAGTGATTCAGCATTCTCCTCCCCCCCCCCCCATGGTGATCCTAAATCCTGTCAAGTTGTCAGTCAGGATCATCCATTGCACCTGTAGTAGCTGTCTTCTTGCTGTGGCCCTTAGTTATTATTCATTTTTGGATGAGCTTTTGAGAATACCTCTCTTCCTTTAGCGGTGGTGACTCCTCAGCCTGGAATGTCCAGACTGTATACCACCCTAGCCTTGTTTTTCCATTTGGCAAGCATCCTCATTCTTCTCAAGCTGTCAAAGCAGCCTTTGCTCTCACCCTTTGATGCACAGAGCAGTTTCAATCAGTTTTGCTTTGCATTATCGTTACAGGTTTTGGCATTCATACCCCAGCTAGACTGAGTTGTTTAAACACAGATGGTCTTGGTCCTCTGTTTCAGTAGCCCTGCATCGTCTCTTTGGCTGACATCTCTTAGATGCTCACTATGTTCTTGAAATAATGTCTCTTCCTTAGAAGACTTGTGGGAATCATGTTTAAATTAATCTGAGAGTTAGACAAAATCCTCACTTCTAAGAATGTTCAGAGTCAGGACTAAAGTCTTGAGATTCCTTCAAGAATCCAATAACAGATATGGAAAGCTTGCCAAAGAATGTGAACTGGGGCTCTTTGATTTTGAAGTTCATGTGAAGGTATTCTGTGGGGCCGATGGATGCAATTTAAAGGGCAGGCTTTCTCTCAGGAAGCATGTTCAGTTTCTTAAAAGCCTTGTCAGCCTTTGAGTGTGGAGACAGGGAGCCTGGGAGCCCACATATAAGGAAGATTTGTCATATAGGAAGTGCTCAGCATCCAGAGCAGGAAGGTGTAAACTACTCCTGGAAAACTACAGCCTGGAAAACAGACTGTGGTCGCCCCAGAACTTGATGGATGTGTGCAAACAGTTGTGGAGGTTTTAGAGAATATTTGACATAGTGTCTTTAGGACAGTGGTAGGGAAACTGAACCTTTTGCTACTACTAATAAGGAAGGAGGGTCAAAAACTTGTACATACTAGTTTAATTTTAATAACTCCAGGTTTAAACAGGTAATGCCTTTAAAATTCTCTACTGTTTGTGTCATCATTTTCTCTCTACATTTTAGAAAATTATACAGACATTTTTATAATGGTATGCACTAGTCAGCTTTACTGAAGCAACAAACAACCCCCAAAGCTCAAAAGTTTGCAACAAACATTAATTTATAGGCCATGTTGTGTTTTCTGGCTGTGAGTCAGCTGCACTCACTTTTCCCAAGTCCTAGGTTTTTGAAGGAGCAGTCCCTTCTGGGTACATGCTAGTCAGAGGAAAGAGAGCAAGAGACCAGCTTGCTGCTTTCATTTGTTTGCCATTGGCTGGAGCAAGTCACATGACCTAACCCAAAGCCAGTGGTATGGGCTGTTTTTCTGTGAGAAATTATTGTTTATGATCTAATAAAGCTTGCCTGGAGACCAAAATGCAAAGCTAGCCACAGCCGTAGAAGCCAGGCAGTGGTGGCACACACCTTTAATCCCAGGACTCAGGAGACAAAGGCTGATGGATCTCTGAGTTCAAGGCCACCCAGGGCTACATGAGAGCGAATCATTCTAGAAGAGAAACAAAGCTCATGCCTTTAATCCCAGCACTAGAGAGATATATAAGATAGGAGCAGGGTTTCAGAGGTGGCATTTGGCATTTAGTCTTAGGCAATTAGTCTCCAGCCACGTTTTGAGGACAGGATCGCCCCAGCCTTGGTAGAGATAAGAACTCTCTAGTGACGTAGCTGTTTTGCTTCTGTGATCTTCAGTTTTTATTATTTGTGCTACAAGAAACCATTTGGTAATAGTAAGAATGTGTGATCCTCTTGCTGGAGTCACTTGGGTGTCCACCGACTGTCACCTCTGTGTTGTCTACTGTTTTTCACTTAATAATATTTAGTAAATTCATTGTTTTCATTTATCATTTCCAAGTGTGCTAAAGATATTGTTTCACTGTTACTTGTATTAAATTTTCTGTTAATTTGGGGAAACTTGGCTTGCCATGAAGCAGTGTAGCTGATCACTGCATGTTTTCAGGTATTTTCAATGTATCACTGCATTGTCTCCAGGTTCTGAACAGTGGCAACACTGGGTGTCAGAATCTTAGTTCTGGAGCTGGCACTGGGAGGCTGAAGTAGGAGGGTCAGGAGCTCAAGGTTATCCTCACTACATAGTGAGTTCTGGGCTAGCCTGGGCTCCATGAGACCCTGCCTCAACACTCCTCCTCCTTGAAAAAGGCTCTTCTTTCTAAATTTAGTAGATGTGCCTCAACAGTGTTTCACAGTTTGCTGTGTAGTATCATTATTATTGAGATATAATTCACACAGGATGAAGTTTCAATATTGTCAACTGTATAGTTGACTTGTAGTGTGTTCATACAACTGTGAAACCACTATTACTGTCTAACTCCAAAATAGTTTTGTCACCACCCCTATTGAGCCACCAGTCCCTGTTCTATGCTCCTTTCAGTCCCTGACAACCAGAAGTCTGCTTTCTGTGTCTGAGGACATGCCTGTGCTTACAGTTAATATACATGGATCATAGCATGTGTGGCCTTTTGTGTTTGGCTTCCTTCACTTAGAATGAGGTTTTCAAGGTTCATTGCTGACATTTCTGATAGTATTTAATATACTTAGGAACTTTCCTTCTCCAAATCCTTAATTTTACTTAGAGATTTTAATAGAGTGGCTCCCATTTACCAGTGAATGATGCCATGATGCCAGTAAACACTTTGGATCTTGTGGACATGGTTGCCATCAACAATCCATTTGCCTACAATTCTTTTTTTTTTTTTTTTTTTTTTTTTTTTTTTTTTTTTGGTTTTTTGAGACAGGGTTTCTCTGTATAGCTTTGGAGCCTATCCTGGCACTCACTCTGGAGACCAGGCTGGCCTCGAACTCACAGAGATCCACCTGCCTCTGCCTCCCAAGTGCTGGGATTAAAGGCGTGCGCCACCAACGCCTGGCTGGCCCCCATCTTTTTAAAAAGTTCTTTTAAGAGCTGGGGATGTAGCTCAGTGGTAGAGTTAGGGCTAGGTTCAATCTCTTGCCTTGTAAATTAATTAATTAACCAAATTTATGGAGCTGGGTGTGTTGGCCTATTTTATGGCACTTCATTACATTTGGTAAAACTAACATACAAGCCATGGCTTTAGCTTTATTGTTGCTATATATAATAGTTTCCTTCTTTGTCACAGTATTTTGATAGGAGATTATTGGTTAATAAGGTGACTTGGAAGGTTTCTTGTGTGTCTCAGAATATTTGAATGAGGTAGCACTTTTTTTTAAAAATTTATTTATTAGTTCAAATTAGGGAACAAGCTTGTTTCACGTGTAAGTCCCTTCTCCCTCTCCCTACGCTCACCCCCTTCCCTTCTCAACCTACCCCCCACCCCATCCACCCACCACTCCCTAGGCAGGGTAGGGCCCTCAACGGGGGCTCTGCAGTGTCCTCCAAATCTTCCTGTATTGGGCTTGGGCCTTTCCCAATGTGTCCAGGACCAGAGTGTATCCCTTCATGTGGGATGGGCTCTCAAAGTCCCTTCTTGCACCAGGGAAAAAATACTAATCCACTACCAGAAGCTTCCTGGAGTGCAGAGGCCTCCTTATTGACATCCATATTCAGGGGACTGGATCAGTCTTGTACTGGCCTCCCAGACAGCATCTGGGGTCGATGTATTCTCCCTTGTTCAGGCCAACTGTTACTGTGGGTTTCTCCAACCTGGTACAGACCCCTTCGCTCTTCATTCCTCCCTCTCTTCAACTAAATTCCAGATTTCAGCTCAGTGTATATATGTGGATGTCTGTCTCTGCTTCCATCAGCCACTGGATGAGGGCTCATGTTTGTCTTTTTGTGACTGGGTTACCTCACTCAGGATGGTTTCTTCTAGTTCCATCCATTTGCCTGTGAATTTCAAGATTCCATTGCTTTTTTCTGCTGAGTAGTACTCCATTGTATAAATGTACCACATTTTCTCAATCCATTCTTCAGTTGAGGGGCATCTAGGTTGCTTCCAGGTTCTGGCTATTACAAACAATGCTGCTATGAACATGGTTGACATATGTCCTGGTTGTATGAACATGCACTATTTGGGTATATACCCAAGAGAGGAATGGCTGGATCTTGAGGTAGACTGATTCCCATTTTTCTAGGCAACCGCCATACTGATTTCCAGAGTGTTCTTAAAAGTTCACACTCCCAAGAGGTAGAATTAACATAGTAAAAATGGCAATCCTGCCAAAAGCAATCTACAGATTCAATGCAATCCCCATCAAAATCCCAACACAGTTTTTCACAGACATTGAAAGAACAATACTCAACTTTATATGGAAAAATAAAAAACCCAGGATAGCCAAAACAACTCTTTACAATAAAGGATCTTCTGGAGGCATCACCATCCCCGACTTCAAGCTCTACTATAGAGCCATAGTTCTGAAAACAGCTTGGTATTGGCACAAAAATAGATAGACCAATGGAATCGAATTGAAAACCCTGATATTAACCCATGCACCTATGAACACCTTATTTTTGACAAAGATGCTAAATCTATACAATGGAAAAAAGATAGCATCTTCAACAAATGGTGCTGGCACAATTGGATTTAGACATGTAGAAAATTGCAGATAGATCCATACCTGTCACCATGCACAAAACTTAAGTGCAAATGGATCAAAGATCTCACCATAAATCTAGCCACTTTGAATCTTCTAGAAGAGAAAGTGGGAATTACCCTTGAACAAATTGGCACAGGAGCCCTCTTCCTGAACATTAAGCCAGTAGCACAGACATTGAGGTCTGCAATTAATAAATGGGACCTTCTCAAACTGAGAAGCTTCTGCAAGGCAAAGGAAACAGTCGGTAAGACAAAACGACCACCCACAGAATGGGAAAAGATCTTCACCAATCCCACATCTGACAGAGGACTGATTTCCAAAATATATAAGGAGCTCAAGAAGCTAGCCACCAAAACACCAAACAATGAAATTAAAAAGTGGGGTGCAGAACTAAATAGAGAATTCTCAACAGAGGAATCTGAAATGGCTGAAAGACACTTAAGAAAGTGCTCAAAATCCTTGGCCATCAGAGAAATGCAACTCAAAAACAACTCTGAGATACCACCTCACGCCTGTCAGAATGGCTAAAATCAAAAATACCAATGACAATCTATGCTGGAGAGGACGTGGAGAAAAAGAGGTAGCACTTTTTGAGCTTGGCAAGCTCACCTGTAAAACCACTGGGACTTTGTGGTTATTGTTTCCAGGTTTTCTGTTGCTATCCAGTTTCACTTTGCTGCGTGTCTGTCCCTCCTTGCCTAATGCTGCGAAGCATGTATGGCTTTCTGGACTTATTGGTGTAGTTATTGTAATACATTCATAACTTATAATCATATGTAGAGTTAAGATCTAAATAGTTATTATTTCTTCTTTCCGTATTTTCAGGCTTTGTAAGTTCTACTTTATCTAATGTATCTTTTAAGAGAATTAAATTTTAGTTCTGTTGCTTTTTCTTGTTTTCAGTATATGTTTTAAGTTTTCTCACTTTTTTTTTAATGGGAGCACAAAGTGGGATGTGTTCATTTCGTGGATAAAGCTTTTCATACATGCATTTATCTGCGATGTGAACTCTGCCTCTCCATGTTTGTTTTCTTGGGTCAGAGTGATGAGATAATGCAGGCTTAAGATTTTTACTTTCTTTTTGGTTGTTTACTCAGTGTTTGTGGTAATAACACAGGTCTGTTATTGGCCTCACATCAGAACATGTGGATTATTGGCTTGTCTCTGTTTCTGCTTGATGTTGCTAGAACTGTCTTTTTGGATTCTTGTAACCACTTGAACAAAACAGGAAAAGGCTGGGGGAAAGGAAGGCAAGCCTTGGGCATTCCAGCTGGTGAAAGTCAGTTTGGCTCATCTCAATGTCCAGGTTCCCAGTGGGCCTGTCTTCTGTGGCAGAGCCCCACACACTTCAGTGTTTTCAGCTATGTTTGACTGGACTCATCAGCCCCTAAAGATGCACCAGAAGCCTTGTGAGAAGGGCGCCCCCTGCTGGAGATCCTCACAGAGTAACTCGTTTTTTGTGGTCCTTGTACAGAATCTCAGCCAGAAGCCTTCCTTTGTCTCACTATCCTGCCTACCACATCCCACCCCACCCCCAGGCCGCTACAACTGCATTTTAAAATTAGGGTGCATATGAGGGGGTTGTATAAAGACATTTTCTACTTTTTTGCAAGTCTCAGTGACAATTAAGTAGCCTTAAAAACTATTAAAGGTGCCTCTCGGTTCCCTTTTCAGCAGTGTCCCAATCATATCTAGTAGAACATTTTAGAAAATCTGGCACTTGGGTGGCACTCTCTCTGGTTCCCAGAGTCACATTGCTTTTCCTGTTATTTGTTTCCCTATTTCTTTTTGTCTCCCATTCTTTAGATGCTCGGTTAGCCTCTAGGGGTTAGGGTGGGGAGGAAGTAAGCTATGGTACTTAACTCACTGAGACTGTCTGGAAGTCTAGATTTATAATTTTTATCTATCTGTCTAGTTTTTTAAACAAGAGTCTTGTTATATAATGTAGTCTGGCCTCAAACTTGAAATCCTCCTGCCTCTGTCTACCTAGTACTACGATTACACACATGCTCCTCTATGCCCAGCTTGGATTTATAATTTTATAATGAGTGTATAGCATTTTGTCTGTCTTGCTATTGTAAACTCTATCAGTCCTGGTCATTTTCCAGGTTTTATTGTGTTCCCTGTTCTCTTCTGTTGAGTATCTTTGACAAACCTGTTTTTGAGATTATTTTTTCCCTTTGAGTTGATTCTCCATAGTAGGTTTAACTTTACAGCAAAGTCATCAGTCATGAGTATCCTGTTTGATTTGTGTAGGACACATTCATTCTTCAGGTGTCTGTAGTTCCCTTAGGACAAACTGGGCAGGTACAGGCTGTGGACAAGTGCTGTCCTTTTCTCTTGTGATTCACCTTGAGCTGCTCTGCCGTACTGTTCTGAAATGACATCTTCATGTTGCTCACATTTCCCCAGTGGTGTCAAAAGAGAAACTGGACCATGTTAGCATGATTTGTGTTTTTACTGCATCCATATTGGCTCCCAGTAGATGCCTCTCTGCTTATGAACCTCATGTTTAACATAGCAAAGAATCTCGCCAGAGTTGTATGTTAGTTATCTTGCCAGCCACTGGCCAAAACAGATCTTGAAGTGGAAATTCCTTGAACCAGAGGAGTTTGTGAAGCAATGCAGTTCTCTCTCTCTCTGTGTTTCTAGGGTATAGGGTGAGGGACAGGAAACAGAGGAATGGATGTTCTTACAACTACAGGTGAGTTGACATTTTACAGCAGTGAGGGTTTTTTTTTTTTTTTGGTTTTTTTGTTTGTTTGTTTTTAGAGACAGGGTTTCTCTGTGTACCCTGGCTGTCCTGGAACTCGTTCTGTAGACCAGGCTGGCCCTGAACTCACAGAGATCCACCTGCCTTTGCCTCCTGGGTGCAGGGATTAAAGGTGAACACCATCATGACTGGTGCAATGAATGTTTTTTTGTGTATTCATCAGCAATAAATTACCACACTTCACAGGGGCTTTTGTAGGTAGGTATTGGCATGATAAAACCAATAAGAAAATGAATTTGAGGTACAGCCATGTCTGTATTGTGATTTTTCTTTATAGTAACAGTGATGTGCCTGTGGTGAACCCAGCCCCACAGTTTGTAAGGAAATGTAAGGGTACTTGACAAAACAAACTTTGTTTTTATTTTTATTTTTTAAACTGAACAGAACATGGCATCTTCCCATGTTCTCATTGCTCACACACACTCCTCCAGTTACTTTCTGTATACTGACTTTGTGCTGCTGTACTCTTATTGCAAATGAGAGAACTAGAGTATTATCTCACTGCTGGTAGAGTTAGGCTTTTAAAATGGGCCATGTGGCTCAGGTTACCATTGAAGGTGTTCTCACTCCACAGGTGCCTATTGGGTATCTTCTGTTGGCAAAAGATCTAGTTGGGTCATTTCTGAGACTTATCTGTCACATTCTTTTGAGTACCCACTATATGGCTGGTCTTTGCTTTCACAGAATTGACAGATGAGTAGAGAGTCAGACAGTCAAATCAGTGAATATGTAATAAAAGTTCAAATATGATAATCCTGCCAAGAAAACAAAGCTGGAGAAGGAGTTGAAGAGTGATGAAAGGATAAGGGGTTATTTTTAGTTTTGTGGACGGAGAATACCTCTCAAGTGGGTATTATTTGAGCAGCAACATGTATGAAGAGAGGGAGTAGCCACATTGGGATCTGGGAGAGAGAGCATACGTGCCAAGGGCCCGAGGCCAGGAACAGCCAGAAGGCCAGGGATCCAGAGCAGGAGGAACTGGGGGAGGGGGAGAGGAGGGGTGAGGGCTAGCAGTGTCCACTCTCTGGGAGTGAGTTTAGACTTTGTGTAATGGGATGGCTTTGAGATTTGTTTTTAAATATTTATTTATTTATGTATATGTCTGCATGTATGCTTTCGTGGCAGAAGAGGGCATCAGATCCCATTAGAGATGGTCATGAGCCACTATGTGCTTTCTAGGAATTGAACTCAGGACCTCTAGAAGAGCAGCTGGTGCTCTTAACCACTGAGCCATCTCTCCAACTTCCAGTTTTGAGAATTTTAGGCAAGGAAGCAGCATGTTTGATTTATATTTCTAAAGTAATTTTATTTATTGTTTTTAGTCAGGATCTCACTGTATAGTCCTGGCTGTCTTGGAACTTGCTATATTTATTAATTTATTTTTAATTTATAGACATATGTGTGTGTCTTAGTGTGAGTTTGTGCACATGAGTGCAGGTACTTGAGGACACCAGAATAGGGTGTCAGGTCCCTTAGTGCTGGAGTCCCAGGCAGTTGTGAGCCACCCTATGTGGGTGTTCTCTGCTAACATCAAATATTCTGAATTTCTGAGTCATTTCTCTAGCCTTGGATTTAGATTTATTTTAGAAGCACTGTAGCTGTGCTATGGAGAACTGATTGATGATAACTTAGCCTAAGAGTACCTGCTCTAGTGTCTGCAGCTCATGTTAGTCATAGATGGTGCTGCTACCATAAGATTTGGTTGTGACTGGATTTGAGGATTTGATTGCCTGACTCTTACTATACTGGTCAGGGCATTTCAGATTCTATTCCTCAAGGTTACTGGCTGAGGTCCCTAGGGACAAACCTAGGAGAGTTGGTATAGAGTCTCTGTAGATCAGGCAAGAGAAGCCAGATAGATAATTACACTAGCACATGCACACACAGGGGAAGCATTGTTTGTGGATAAGTCAGTTGTATAAATCAATGATTTAAAATACTTATTTTTATTTTGTATGTAAGAATGTTTGTTTGCCTGCATGTATGTGTATGCACCACATGTGTGCACTTGTGCATGGTGCCTGCCGATGGGATGAAAGAACTTTGGGTCCTTTGGAACTGGAATTGCAGACAGTTGTGAGCTACCAGGTGGGAACTAAACCTTGGTCCTCTGCAAGAGCAGGAAGTGCTCTTAACTCCTGAGCCATCTATCTATTCAGCCTCTAGATCAATGACTAATATTGACAGTTGCTTCAGTGCAGGTTCCTTCCAAGTGTGGAGAAGAGTGGGGCAGAGGAGAGAGAGAGAGAGAGAGAGAGAGAGAGAGAAGAGAGAGAGAGAGAGAGAGAGAGAGAGAGAGAGAGAGAGAGAGAGAATCGGGCATATTTGGTGACATTGACATTGACACTCCTTTATGGGTGGATTTCAAACAAAGTATATGACAACATGGGGTCTTCCAGACTTAGCCTGGCTAGATCACAAAAGACCAGTATTTGAGCTGATTGGCTTGTTTGGCCAAGGGTTTGATTTCTTTATTTCTTTTGTGCAGTGATTAGCCACTGACTGAGCTGTTCTGAGGCCAGTGCTCTAGTGTTGATACATGTAAAGGTGGGCACTTGGGGAGTCTAACAAGGTGACTTGCCTGTCGTCCATGCTTAAAATTTTATAGAAGGGGCAGTCATGGCTATCCCAGAGTCCCAGAGACAATGTCTTCTCCCAGACCTCCAGACCCTGAGTGTGACCCTCCAAGCTTGCCCTGTAGTTTAGGTGTTCTGAGAAGGTCAGCAGCAGCTGCAGTAGCAAGGCTCTGCCTTCATATCCACACCACACCCAGCTGGCTGCTTTTCATGCTGCTCGCATTGGAATCATAGTTATAAAGATTGCTGTGGACTATTAGTTTAACTACGTAAAGATGTGTTGCATTTGTTTCACCTTGCCTGCCTAAGGCACCCGATTCGTCTAGTAAAAAGCCAAATGGCCAATAGCTAGGTAGTAGAGGGAAAGGCGCGGCTGGCAGGCAGAGAGAATAAGTAGTAGGAAGAATCCTGGCTGGAGAGAAGAGAACAAAGGAGAAAGAGGGTGACATCTGGGACCAGCCAGCCAGGCAGCTGCCAGCCAGCCAGACATGGAGGGAGCAGGAAAGTAGGACATACAGAATGAAAGAAAAGCTCTGAGGTAAAACTTAGATGAAGAAAAACAAGTTAAATTAAGTTGCAAGAGATAATGGGACAAGCATAAGATAAGGCTGAGCATTCATAACTAATAAGAAGTCTCCATGTCTTTATTTGGGACCTGGTTGGTGGTCCGAAGAGAAAGCCTACTACAAAAGATGGCACCCTTTTAATAGTTACAAAAACTAAATTTTTTTTGTTCTGTGTTTTTGAGACAGGGTCTCTTTATTACATAGCCCCAGCTGTCCTGGAACTCACTGTATGAACCAAGCTAGCCTTGAACTCACAGAGGATTCACCTGCTTCAGCCTTCCTTCCCAGTGTCAATTAAAGGCATGTACCACTGCACCTGGCAAATCTTTTATTTTTGACACTGCCTTAAGAATATGATTAAGGGCTGGAGAGATGGCTCAGAGGTTAAGAGCACTGACTGCTCTTCCAGAGGTCCTGAGTTCAATTCCCAGCAACCACATGGTGGCTCACAACCATCCATTATGAGATCTGGTGCCCTCTTCGAATGTGCAGATAAAAAATGGAAGCAGAATGTTGTATACATAATAAATAAATAAAATCTTTAAAAAATTAAAAAAAAGAATATGATTAAATGATCTGTATGTAGTTTGTGCAGATGGGAGGCACGGGGGAGAACCTTCTGTGTATGTCTGTCACCCACTGAGCCAGATGGCATTTCTCTTGACCCCAGGCCATTCTTTCCTCTGCTTTTTCTTATCTTTCTTCTTTGGGGTCTCCTCTGGTCAGCTGTAGCTCATGGATGTGACTGCTGAGGTGACTCCTAGGAAACAGATCAGAGCTCCGAGAGCACTTCCTTGATCCTACCCTATGATCTGGGGTCACCAATGCCTTTCTACTTGTCGCTTTTTTTTTTTTTTTTTTTTTGCCACATTCTTAGTCTTTGTATCCAGTGATTTCTGAGGAAATACTCAGAGGTCTTCCTATCTTCTGCTAGACAGGGTCCTAACACAACAGAGGAACTGTGAAACTGGGCCTTAAATATCCACGGCCTTTGTCTTAGTTAAGTTTTCTATTGCTGTGTAGAGAGCTATGGCCACGGCAACTCTTATAAAGGAAAACATTTAACTGGGGCTGGCTTACAGTTTCAGAGGTTTAGTTCATTATTGTCATGGTGGGAACCATGATGGCACACAGATAGACATGTTGCTGGAGAAGCAGCTTAGAGTTCTACATCTGGATCAGTAGGCAGCAGGAAGAGACAGACACTGGGCCTGGCTGGAGCATTTGAAACCTGAAAGTCCACCCCGTGACACAATTCCTCTAACAAGGTCACACCTACTCCAAGAAGACCATAGCTCCTAATAGTGCCACTCCTTATGGAGACTGTAGGAACCATTTTCTTTCAAACCACTACAGCCTTTTAAAAAATGCTATATTTGCAAACATAAATAGAACAAAATAAAATAAACAACAACAACAAAAGACTGGGCAGGTGAATCTCTTGAGTTCAAGGCCAAGCCTGGTCCACAGAATGAGTTCCAGGACAGTCAAGGCTATACAGAGAGACCCTGTCTCAAAAAAAAAAAAACAAAAATAAAATATAGATTAAAAATATATTTGTAACAAATTCTTAACATGTAATTTATCCAGGTAGGCTTAGGCCTTCATCCCAAAGTAGAGAGTGAGAGCTATTGTTTTGCAGTCATTCTGTCTTCCCCTCCCCTCCCCTCCCCTCCCCTCCCCTCCCCT
Organism: Cricetulus griseus; assembly: GCF_003668045.3. Taxonomy (NCBI): domain Eukaryota; kingdom Metazoa; phylum Chordata; class Mammalia; order Rodentia; family Cricetidae; genus Cricetulus; species Cricetulus griseus. The sequence goes on along the minus strand of NC_048595.1, from coordinate 83,893,315 downwards.
CCCTCCCTCCCTTCTTCTCTCCCCTCCCTCCCCTGTCTCCCTCCCTCTGCTAATCTCTTTAATCATTTTTTTTCCACTGTGGAACTTTAAATCAAATACAACAGAGGACAGATGGTATGATGGGCTAAGATCTGGTAAGCTTTTTGTCAGTTTGACATAAGCTAGAGCCATCTGGGAAAATGAACCTCAATCTAGAAGACACCTCCATCACATTGGCCTATAGAAGTCTATGGGGCATTGTATTGATTAATGATTGATGTGGGAGGATTGAGCCCACTGTGGAAGGTACTTTGGGCAGGTCATTCTGGGGTGTATCAGAAAGCAGGCTGAGCAAGCCAGGAAGCAGCATTTCTCTATCAGGTCCTGCTTGAGTTCTTCCTCTGACGTGTTCATTTAAGATACAGGAGTAAAGAGAGGTACAGCGCTTTGGAAATTGTTTCTGAGGTGTTTTTCAGTGTGGCCGCAGCAGCTGTGGGTGGTAAGGCTCTCCATTCACACGATCTGGAAGGCTGTTCTTTTCTTCTTCCAGGATCTCATTTTGCCCAATGGCGGTACTCCAGCAGGCACTTCGAGCCCAGCCTCTCCATCTTCCCTTCTGAACAGACTCCAGCTTGATGATGACATTGATGGTGAAACCAGAGATCTCTTTGTCACGGTTGATGATCCCAAGAAGCATGTCTGTACGATGGAGACCTACATCACATACAGGATCACCACCAAAGTAGGTCCCTTTGTTTCAGAATGTTGGGATTCACACTTGTGCTTGTGTTTTTTGCTTTTGTCTTTGGGCAATAGATACAGACTGTGGTCATCTGGAGATGGGATCTCAATTAATGAGATACTTCCATAAGACTGGCCCGTAGGAAAGTCTGAGGAGTGTTTTCTTAATTAATGATTGATGTAAGAAAGCTCAGCCCAGTGTAAGTGGTGCCAACCCTGGGCAGGTGGTCCTGTGAGGTAGAAGGAAGGTAGCTAGCTAACCATGAGCTGGAGAATAAGCTAGTAAGCAGCCTTCCTCCATGCTCCCTGCATCAGTCCCTGCCTCCAGGTTCCTGTCTTGACTCCCCTCAGTGGTGAACTGTGATTGGGATGTGTAAGCCAAATAGACCCTCTCATTCCCAAGTTGCTTTTGGTCATGGTGTTTTATTACAGCCATAGGAGGCACCTAGAACAGTGCTCTGGGCCTGTTGAGATCCTCCCTCTGCCTTTGCTGTCTCTCCTCTGGTCACTTTATTGCAGTTAAGAGAGAAAGTGGCACATTAAAGGTGAAAAGAATGATATAATAGGTTTTTACCCTTAAAACGAGGAGAAATTGTGGTTGAAGTCGTTTGAATAAAACATTTAATCTCTGTAATACTTCTGTGTCATATGGTGGTTTTGCTTAATGTGTTCATTTCACAATATGCACGACTGTGTACCAGCCTAAGTCTCTGACCAGGATTTGGCCTAAATGTAGATAAAGACAGAAATAAGAGGCCTGAAACTGATGCCTGGTGACTCTCTGCCCTGCCATCTACCAATCCTAAAAGGTTTATGTTTAGTTAGAAATTCATAGGTGAGGAAACTGAATAACTTGTGTGGGGCAACAAAATGGATAATTAGGTTTCTCTCTCTGTCTCCCTCTTTTTTGGGGGGGAGGGTTGGATTTTGGTTTTGGTTTTTCAAGACAGGGTTTCTTTATAGCTTTGGAGCCTGTCCTGGAATTCACTCTGTAGACCAGGCTGGCCTCAAACTCACAGAGATCCACTTGTTTCTGCCTCCTGAGTGCTGGTATTAAAGGTGTGCTTCACCACTGTCTGGCTGTTAACTAGGTTTCTAATATGGATTTGTAAGACTAAAAGTTCATATTCTTCATTTAATTCTACTTGTAAAATACTACATTTACACTTTGGGGGAATGGTGGGAATGGAACATAAGGCCTTGTACCAGCTAGGTGAATGTTCTACCACTGAACTACATCCCCAGACCTGTATTGTCATTTTACTTTTGAAGTTCATTTTCATATTTAAAATAGTATTAAAATTTTAGAGTTAGAGCAGAGTTTCTTGGCTGGCAGTATTGACATTTGGGGATGAACAATTCTTTCTTGTGGGGGCTGTCCTATTGTAGAATGTTCCTGGGATCTGTCCACAAGATGCTGGTAGCACCTTCTACTTATCTCCAACTCTAACTTGTGACAAGGAGAAATACCTTCAGACATTGCCAAATACCTGCTGCGGAGCAACATTGCTCCTTAATAGGAAGTTACTGATCTAAAATCATATTCTTACTAAGGAGAAAACCCATGTGTTTGTATTTTAGAATTTTAAAAAATGCTTAAAACAGAAAGATATGAAAGTGGGATGGGGACTTGGTGAGGGAGAAATCGGTGTGGGGAAGGAGGCCTTGGTAGGTTAGAGAGGGACAAAGGGGTAGTGGTGAATGTATGTATGTATGTATGTATGTATGTATGTATGTATGATGTATGTATGTATGTATGATGTATGTATGTATGTATGTATGTATGTATGTATGTATGTATGTACAAAGTAAGTGCTTTAGGCAGGAAACCATTTTGTCTGTCTGTTTTTCCTGCACTTCAAACCACACACTGCAGAAGGGATTACAGATGTTTAATGAACCTTTGTGGATGAACCTTTATGGGTGGTGTTAGTAGCTCAGATAAACCACATCTCTCTTTTCTTACTATTCAACGCCCCACCCCCTTTGTGTTGGGAACTGAACATAGGGCCTCACACATGCCAGGCTGTGTTCCTGGCCTCTTTTTTTTCTTCAAAAAATTTTATTAATTATTTATTTGGGGGCAGGGAGCAAGGTCTTACTGTGTAGCCCAGGCTGGCCTTGAACTCTTGATCCTTCTACCACAGCCTCTCTACCTCTGGGATGACAAATGTGTGCCTCTATATCCAATAAACATTTTTTTTTAATTGTAAAAGTTTTGTAAGTTCTATACCTGTTTAAATTCTAAGATAAACAGAATAAAATATGTTTATGTATTTCTTCATGTCTTATTGGGTGGAAATACTATATTTTAATGACTAGTAAATACTATATTACATGACTAGTAAACTACATGGTCATGGGGCAGAAACAGTTCCAAAGAGCAAATACAGAGTGCGAATCCCCCCTCTCTTCCCCTCGTCAGCTCGACAGTCTTCTCACCAGAAGGAGCAGCTGCTGCAGCGTGGCATGTGCCTGCCTCTCCTCTTCATCTCTGGCACACACAATGCACATTGTTTTGGTTTCCGTGTGTGCTGCTCTCTCACCTCCTTCTGCTTGATAGTGTTTTTGAAGCCCTTCCCATGCCCACATAACTCCGTGTAGCTTACTCTCTGTGTCTGCCTAATTATGCATGGATTATATAAATCACTCCCCTTCATGTGTATGGACATTAAACCATTTTCAGTTTTTTAAAGTCACTGCACCCCATCTTTCTGCACCTGGCTCACACTTGAAGGCTTGCCTGTCCGTGTGTATCTGCCCTGTTATCGCCCTGAGTGGGTGCTCACACGTGTATGATTTCCTCAGGGGTCTTAGGTGATGTTCATAGTTCCAGGGATTCTTTCCATTTGTTTACTTTTTCTTGGGGGTGAGTTTACTTTTCACCCTGTAGTCAGTAAAATGCAAAACCTGTTTTTCTTGACTCGGTGCTGTAAGCAGCCTGGTGACCGGGTGACTGCCTTGCTTGGCACAGCAGTGCTGACCCAACCTGACAGTTTTCTAACACCACTTGATTCCTGTACCCTGAAGCACACACCCCCAAAACTCCACACACATAATGTTAAAGCAAACCCTGCAGGGTTTAACTGGTTCACTGGCTTATGCTGTAACTCACCATCTTTAGGAGGTCTCTTCTCTCTCCTTCCTTGCCTACCTTTCCCACTCTGTGTTCTTATTTCTGTCCTTTCTCCTGGGATTATTTGATTCCCTGTAACCGAGAAACTGCGGTTTTCAGGTTCTAGTCCTGGGTTTTACTTGGGTGTGACAATTGCTGCTACATTCTTACTCTTTATTATCTCTGTCCTTGCACTTCTGAACCCCAGAGTTGCCTGCTCTTCTGTTTCTAAAAGTAGACCAGGTTCAATATCTTGGTGTGTTTGGAGTGCTTTTTTTTTTTTTTTTTTTAAAGCTGTTCACATGATAGATAGTGATATCTTGGAATGAGAGAGAGTACAAATGGGCCACAAGTTCCTATACCTGGGACTTGCATTCTTCTGAGGTCCTCAAGCAGAGTTAGTGGTCATAGCATAAGTGCTACAATTTTAATCCCCTTAATCCTGTAAATGATGAATGTGATGATGATGATGGTGATGATTGCGACAGGGATCACTATGTAGTCCTGGCTGGCCTGGACTCACAGAGATCTCACTTCCACTCCCTAAGTTCTGGCATTGAAAGTCTGTGTTTCTATGCCTATCTCTAATTCAGATTGTTTCTTTTTTAATTAAAAAAATTATTTTATGCATATGAATGTTTGGCTGCACATATATCTACATACAATGTGTGTGCCTGGTGCCCTTTGGAGGCCAGAGAGGGCCTTGCATCCCCTGGAACTGGCGCTGCCATGTGGGCGCTGGGGCTCGAACCTGCATCTTCCAGAAGAGCAGCCAGTGCTCTTTATCACTGAGCTACCTCTCTGGCCCCTCTAATACATATTTATTCTTTTCTTTCTTTCTTTTTAAAGTTTATTTAGTTTTATGTGTATTGGTGCTTTGTATGTTTGTCTGTGTGAGAGTATTGGTTCTTGGAGTTACAGTTGGGAGCTGTCGTGTGTGCTGGAAATTGAACCCAGGTCTGGAAGAGCAGTCAGTGCTCTTAACCACTGAGCCATCTTCTCAGCCCCCTAATTCAGATTTTTGATGATACAGTACTGAGCTGAAGTTAGCTGAAGACATTCTGAAAAGGAGTGCTCATCCCGTCTCCACCGTCCATGCCTTCCTCTTCGATGGCTAGGCCCGCACAGCACAGCCCCTTCTCAGGGGCTTTTCAGCCCCTGTAGTCCAGCAGCTCCTGGCTCTCTTCTGCAGGCTCTTAGAAAGTCAGCGCAGTAACAGCCAAATTGGACACTTAACCACACGTCTATCCGTTTTGTGATGGAAATTTCAATTTCTATTTTATGTACTTAGAAAATGAAAGTAAGCTAAAATAATAAAATGAAGACATACCTATATAAACTCACAGTCAGAATTAACCATTGGTGACCTAGTGTGCTATTGCCTCTATTCTTTCATGAAAATGAACATTTGTATGTAGCCAGCTCATTGACTGCATGTGTGTATCACTTTGTGCTAGCAAGTCCCAGGCAGCACACTTTGCCGTCATCTGAGAGTGCAGTCCTGTTCTCTCATCCGCTGTCCCATTGTTTATTTTGTGCAGAGTGCTTTAAGTGTCTTGCTAATCTTCACACAGTGAAGTCAACATTGCAACTATTCTTGGTTTCTAAATGGAGCTTAGATATAGTGACATGAATTTAATTGCTCAGTGACATGCAGCTGATGTCCGATGGGGCTGAAGCTTGAGTCCAGAGTACGTCTCCTGTGATGGCTAGTCTTCATTGTCAGTTCCAGTGGATTTGGAGTCACCCTGCAGGCACGCCCAGGGTTATGTCTGGTTGTTATTACTAGCTCCTTTGCTTTAGCCAGTTTCTCACCAGATACCCCAGTAATCTAGAGTATAAACACTGCTAAGAGGTTTGGATAAGGAGTTCAAGATCACATGTGGGCATTTGACTTAGTGACAAGGCTTTGGGTGACTGTGGTTTGTTTGATCAGTTTCACTGGTGTGGTTTGAAGTTGGTTAGTGTGAGTGGGAGATAAGGGGAAAAGATGTGCGTGTTCATAGCTTGACAGTTCAGTTGGCAAGAACACAGCATCCAGTAAGAGCAGTAACTACAAGAGAGCACTTGAATGAGAGAGAAGCTGTGGGTGTGCGTGCGTGTGTTCGTGCGTTCGTATGTTCGTATGTATGAGTATGTTAGACAGAGCCTTGCTGACTTCAAACTTGCTGTGTAGTCCAGGCTTGTATAGAACTCATTCTTCATCATCTTGCCTTGGCCTCCCAAGTGCTGGAATTACAGATATGTGTCACTGTGTCTAGCTTGCTTGTTTTTAGTTTTGAGGATGAAGGAGAGCCAGATGAACAGACAGGGCCGGCATAGGGAAAAGCAGATGTAGGGTGAAGATTGGAGAGTAGGACAGGAGTTGCTGGGTATGTAAGGGGATGTGTGCTGAGGACAAGTATATGGCTTGGCCTCTGGTAGAAGCACACTCTGCCCGTTGTTCTGGGAAAAGGAAGGGGAACTTGTCTCGTGGCAGGAAGTTAAGGGATCTTTGCTTATATCTGCAGTTTTCTCCAGGGCAGAGTGACAAGATCAGCTGGCAGGAACGAAGGGAGGTTAAGTTTTCAAAGTGTTTACAGCTTTTAATAACTGGTGATGCAGGGAAGGTTGAGGATGCTTGGCAGTGTTGGGGACCCTGTTGTAGACTGTGTGTTACTCTTTTCCGGATATTGATAAATGCTAGGTGTTACCAGAGGGACAGTCTTAGTTTTTGAGTTTGTGGAAGCCAACAGTTGCTAAATTAGTGGGATTAATGCATAGAAGCCCAGTGTTGTTTACTGTAACATTGTTTATTGATTAAAAAAATCAGAAACAATTTAAATAGGGGGTATTATGTTGTAGTCACTCAGTTGAATATTGTATATGTGTTAAGTGATTTTAAAGATCTGGACACGAAGGTGTCCAGGATGTATTAAAATGATGCAGAAACCGAATGAATATGCAAAAAAGTGTAAGTTTGTAAATTTAAATGTTATCTGTTTAAAAGGACTATATCCATTTTTGTATTTTTCATTCATTATTTTTATTGAAGTTTTAAAATAAGCAAATGTAATCTGGGAGCCAGATCCCCAGATATAGAAAAGTTTGAAGCAAAACACAGCTGCTACTTGTGCCTTTTGTAGTTACCCAAGTATTGATTTCAGGGAGTAGGGATGTTACATGAATGGTGGTTTGTGGAATTAATTTGATGAACATAATAAGAAACGTGGTAGGTTTGATCATGGCACATTTAGGAAGGTGGCAGGAGATCCATGGTTGCCTATTCATGATGGAAACAGGTTACCTTCCCTCATCACTGCTGACAGATTTTCTGCTGGAGTCTGGGTGTTGGAGGGGTCTTGAAAGTGTCTCTCTCTTAGTGTTGAGGAAACTAAGACTCAGGAAGCTCCACAGAGCACAGCACAGTGTCAGTGGTGATCCTGCCATGCTGAGCCTGAGTTGATCCACAGTCCTACTTCCTCTGGGAATCTGCCTGATATCTCAACAGTGCCCTTGTTGTGTGTCCTCCCAAGTCTTCCCGCTCTGCCTGCTTTGACATGGTGAAGGTTGTGTTTCCTGGACACTCACCAGGCCAGGGACTGGATGGGGAGCTGGTGCAGTCCTTTAGGATCATCACTCCCTTTCCATTTCTGCTCAGGCCAAGGGGGGGGGGGGGAGAGAATGACATCATAATCTCAGAGCCAAAAACTTTCAAAGCCTTGTTTGGTGGACGACTCTTCCTTAGGTATTTTAAAGACTTTTCTGGAAGTCTTAGATAAAAACAGAATAAATTTGTAATATGTGGCTTAGATCTTTTTTTTTGTTTTTGTTTTTGTTTTTTGTTTTTCAAGACAGGGTTTCTCTGTGGCTTTGGAGGCTGTCCTGGCACTAGCTCCTGTAGACCAGGCTGGTCTCGAACTCACAGAGATCTGCCTGCCTCTGCCTCCCGAGTGCTGGGATTAAAGGCACGTGCCACCACTGCTCGGCTTTTTATTTATTTATTTATTTATTTATTTATTTATTTATTGTCTTAGGTCATTTTTATCTTGTACTTTATCTCATATTTGAGGGAGCAATGGTGTGACCAAGAAGAAATAAGAGTTAATAAGTAAAAATAGTATTATGGTATAACTTAATTTTAATGTTGATTTATTATTAAAGTGATGTAATTACATTTCAGAAAACTTTAAAAATTCATAGATCATTAACATTTTCTGCAACATAATGGCTTTTTTTTCTAGATGTTTCCTTATCTAGATTTAAAATGCAGTATGCTTTCAAGGTCATTGTTCTGGCAGAATATGATGGATGAAGCAAAAATATCTCATTTTTTGTTTTGTTTTATTTTTATCTCACTGTATTGCCTTCTTTGGCCTGGAACTCACTATGTTGGCCAGAATGTCCGTCCTTGAACTCACAGAGTTCTCTTGCCTTTGCCTTGAGTGCTGGAGATGAAGGTGTGCACCTCCATACCTGGCAAAAGTCTTAGACTCTGCCTCCCACAGGAACAGTCTCCTGTCATCTCTACTTGGTTGTTTCCCTCTGCCTTCATCAAAGCTTGTCAGCATATGTAACACAAGGTTGAGACATCATTCCTTTTCATGGGTTTGGGTTCAATTCAGAAGCAATATCTGAAATTGTATTATTCTGGGGAGAAAAAAAAAACTGCCCTCTCAGAGTTAAGTTGGAGAAAAAGAATCACATGTACTAGAAAATTCTGAGGAATTGCTGAGTTCTATTTCCTGAGGGCAGGGGAAAAAACAAAAAACAAAAAACAAAAAAAACAAAACAAAAAAACAAAACCAAAGATCTGCCTGATATCTCAACAGTGCCCTTGTTGTGTGTCCGTCCGTCCGTCCATTCATTTATTGATTTTTGGAGACAGGGTTTCTCTGTATAGCCTTAGCTTTCCTGGAAATTACTCTGTAGACCAGGTTGGCCTTGATCTCAGAAATCTGCCCACCTCTGTCTCCGGAGTACTGGAGTTAAAGGTGTGCTGGGCTGGGCTCTATTCTAACTCCTTGACTTTTGTAGCCTGCTGGTAAATTCTGCCTTTTGTCTGGTGAAGGGGTGGAAGGAAGTGTGTCCTTGCCTTATTTGGTTATTCTAAAAGTGTGTTTTTCCCCAGCCAGAATGAACTCCTACTCACTGTGCACATGTCCCCTCCTCTCTTCTTATTTGCAGAGTACTCGGGTGGAATTTGACCTGCCAGAATATTCTGTTCGAAGGAGATACCAGGATTTTGACTGGTTGAGGAACAAACTGGAAGAATCGCAGCCCACTCATCTCATTCCCGTAGGTAGTAAGTCACTGCCGCTAGTTTCTCGCTTTTCCTGAATTATGTTCACATGGGTGTTGCTTAGTTCTTTGCCTCTGCAGTATTGGGTTTAGTCTGATATTATACTGAATCCGCCCACTGAGAGTGTGTGTGAGATAGAGGTGATGTGTCTCACAGCCTCAAGTCTCCCATTTCTATTCTAGCTTTTTAGCTGAGGTGGATAGGTTTTTACTCTTTTCTCCCATCCTCCTTTTTTGTTAAACAATACTAATTAGTGTGTGTGTGTGTGTGTGTGTGTGTGTGTGTGTGTGTGTGTGTGTGTGTGTGTGTGTGTCTATGTGTATTGGAAGTCAGAGCACAACTTCAGGAGTTGGCTCTTGCTTTTTGCCTTGTTGATGTGCGGTTGCTCTTGTTTCTGTTTCTCCATGTACTTCCAGTAGGTGGTCTATAGGCTTCTGGGCAAGTCCCTTGTGTCCGTCTCCCATCTCAACTGAAGGAAAGCTGGGATTGCAGATGTGTGCCACTCATGCCGTTTTTCACATGCTTCCAGTTACTGAACTTGGCCTGTGAGCTTCTGCAGATAGCATTTACTTACTGAGCCATTTCCCTGGTCTCTATCTCTGTCTCCTCCAACTCTGCCTGTCTCTTTCTTATTCTGTACTGAGGATTAAGCGCAGTGACTCACACTTGCTGGGCATCTGCTCTATACTGAGCTGGACTCCAGCCCTCTTTTTGTTATTGTTCTGAGACAGGGTTTTACTAAGTTACCCTGGCTGACCTTGAACTTGTAGCCTGCACCATCCTATTGAGTATTTGGGACTACAGGCATACACCACCAGGCATGTTTCATTTTTTTTTTTTTTTTTTTTCTGATACAAGATCTCACCTTATTGCCTTAGCTGGCCCAGAACTCACTATCTAGCCCAGGTTAGTCTCAAGCCTGTGGCAATCCTCCTGCCTCAGCCCTGTGTAAAGCTACTGTGCCTGGCTCAGATTTGCATTATGACAATTTTTTTTTTAATTAAAAGGGGAGCACCCTAACTCTTTAAAAGATTGAAGTTTGGTAGCTAGGTGTTCTGGTTCACACCTATAATCCTAATACTTAGGAGGTAGAGGCAGGTGGATTACTGTGAGTTGAAGGCCATCTTGGATTACATAATGAGTTCCATCTGGTCTCAGCTACGGTATGAGACAGTGTCTGGAAAAATGAACAACAACAACAAAAACAAAAAGATTGAAGCTTCGAGTGAGTCTCCCCAAAACTGCTTTTTCTTGAGGTTTGTCTGCCTGCCAACAAGGCGAAGCTTATGCTTCAGATTGTGGCTGACAGGGGCAGGAATCCAGCACACTGTTTCTTCACAACCACAGCTTTTCATTTAAAGCACAAACAAGAAAACCACTTACCCCTGTGTATTGATGCAGCATAATATGGACCCAACACTTAACCTTCCTGCTTTTTATTTTTTAACAGCTGATAATTAAAAATTCAGACTGAATAACTAACATACATATTAAGTAGTTTTCCAATGCCTTTCATTTGAGATAATCACTATCTGGTACCCCATTTTCTTTGGGGGCTTTAGGAGAGTTTGGAGCATAAGAATCTCCAGAGGTCAGTTTATGGTTCAGCAAGACCTTGTGTGAGTCATGGCCAGGGCTGCCCAGCTTTCCTGTTGCTGCTGTACTTTCCAGCCTCCTTTGCCCACCACGGATGGATGAGGCTGTACGTGCTGTGAACACTGAACTTTTTTAGGGTTTTGAAGTGATCTGTGTGGCTTCAGGGATATCCCCCCCCCCCCACTTCTCTTTTGCTACCACAAGTCCTGTCTGCTCTCTCAAGCCTGTGGCTTTTCTTTCCTGCCATCCAGTCACTTAAGAACATGCCTGAAAAAGATGCAACCACTTTAAAGCAGTGGAACAAGTCCTTAAAATAGAATCCTATGTGGCCAAATGGGCAGCTAGTGATACTTTCTTCTGAAAAAACAAAACAAAACAAAACAAAACATATGCTTTTTATTTCAGAACAGCTTTAGGGTTATTGTGAAAACTGGAAAGCAGGTTGTCACGTACTCGGCACCCAGTTGCAATATTTTACACAAATGTGAGATGCTTGTCTCATTTAATGAACCATTATTGTTTAATAAACATTATGTACTCAAAGTACTTTATTCAGAGTTTGGATAGTTTTGCCTAATGTCTCAATTCCAGGTCACCACCCAGGACCTCATGTTACATCTCACAGTCGTGCTCCTTTGGCTGTTTTTGCTTGCCACAGTTTATCAGGCTTTTCTGGTTTTTGATGACCCTGACAGTTTTGGGGTTTGCTAGTGAGTAGATGCTTCAGTGGATATTTGTCTGAAGGCTTTCTTGGTTAGACCATAAACGTGGAGTTAGGTGTTTTGGAAAAGGAAGTCAGAGCCATAAACTGATAATCTGGGTCACGTGACTTGAGAGGACGGTTTCAGGGAGTTTCTGTTCCCTCTTCTCTCTGTAAGACACTTTCCCTGTAGCCCAAGCCTTGCTCCCCTCTTGGCAGCTAGTGTTTCTTGTTTTTGTTTATTTCCTTGTGATTTGGCACTTGAGAATCAAAAGCTCGAGAGTGACACCTGCTGGTAAAATGCTGTGCCACTGGTCCATAGATCCTATGCATCACTGAAAGTGTCTTCCACATCCAGAGAGGGGCCTGGCATCCCTCAGCGGTCTCCACTGCATGAGAAGCAATGGTGGGCAGGAAAAGTGCTTTAGAAGCACGCAGGCAGAGACTTAAGTTTCTTCACAAGTTCTTGATACCCAGGTGGAGAGATATAATTTTGGATAGTATCTCTGGTTGAAACGAACTTTCTGCTCCACCCCTACCTCAAAGCCATCTTACAGAAACTGTTAGGAGGTATCTCTCTGCATTTAAGCACCAGCTGTGTGTTCTTCACTAGACCTGGTTTGTGATCATTTTAGGAGCATAGGTGGAGGAAGGGATTTTAAGATAGACAAGGGACTTCTGCCCTGGGGAACTTAGTGTCAAATAGGGACTGAGGTGACTGCGTATTGGCTCAGTGGTTAGGAGCATTTGCTGCTCTTGCAGAGGACCCAGGTTCTCAGCACCCCATGGTGCTTCACAACTGTCTACAACTCCCGTTGAGGGGGGATCCAGCACCCTCTTCTGGTCTCTGAAGGCAGTAGGCACACATATGGAACATAGACACTCATGTAGGCAGAACACCCATACATTTAAAAGTAAAAATATTTTTAAAAGAAATCTCCACTAAAATCTTAACAAAAATGGAAACCCAGGAAAATGTACAGCAGCATACTTACTGCTTAGATTTTTGCTGTCTTCTTTAAGAAAGATTTTCCTTTTAATTTTTAAATTTTTATTATACTTATTCATTTTATTTTATGTGTGAGTGTTTGTCTGCATATATGCATGTGTAATATGTGTGTGCTTGGTGTCCTAGGAGCTCAGAAGAGGCCATTGGGTCTCCAGGAACTGGAGTTGCAGATGGTTGTGACCTACTACATGGATGCTGGGACTCGAACACATGTTCTCTTCAAGAGCAATGAGTGTTCTTAACCACTGAGCCATCCCTCCAGCTTCCTTATTTTAATTATGTACATATGTGTGTGTGTGTGCCCATGTATGTCAGAAAGGAGAGTCAGATCCCTCGGAGCTAGAGTTAGGTAGAGGCAGTTGTGAGCTGCCTGGCGTGGGTGCTAGAAACTGAACCTGGGCCCTCTGCAAGAGCCATATGTGCTCTTAGCCACTGAGCCTTTTTGGCCCTATGTTTCTGCCTTTTCAAAAGTCTTACTGAAGCTGCATATGTACAATCCATTCGTTTGAATTTACAGTTCCATCAAGTTTAGTACATTCAGATGTGTGGAATGCCACTCCTCACCCGTCACTATCCTCTCCCTCCAGCCTGGTGACCTCGTCTCTGCCTCCTGTCCCTATAGGTGTTGTCTTCTTTCTTACACTCAGCATGTTTTCAAGGTCTCCCCACAGTGGAGCACCAGTTAGCAGTTCCTTCTTACTGTAAGGTAATGGTCTATGTGTGCACATACTGCATTCTGTCTGCCTGTCCACCCGTGAGTGGAATGTCATTTGTTTTCTTCTTTGGCTGTTATACACAAACTGCGTGTAAGTCTTTCTGTAGCCAAGTGTTTTTATATTGGATATATACCTAAGAGTATAATTGCTAAACTATATGTTATTTGGTATTTAACCATTTGAGATACTCTAGGTATTCGACATTCCCTCACATTGTGCATGAGTTCCGGTTTCTTCATGTCTTCACAAACAATAGTTATTATCTGTCTTTAATTATAGCTATTCTAGTGGGTGTGAGGTAGCAGCAGATTGTGATTTTAATTTGCATTTGCCTGAGAGCTGAGAGCATGCTTTGATGTTCTTGGCAGATATTTCCATGTCTCCTTGGAGAAATGCCTGTTCAGATTCCTTGCCCATTTAATTTTTAAAGACTATTGTATTTTTAATTATGTGGATGTGTGGGTATATGCATGAGAGTACCAGTGCCCTTGGAGGCCAGAGGTGTGGATGTCCCTGGAGCTGGAGTTATAGGTAGTTTTGTGTCACCAGACATGGGTACTAGGAATCAAACTTGAGCCCTCTTCAAGAGTAGAAAATGTTCTTAACCTTCAGCCATCTCTCTATTGCCCCTTTAAAAATTGAGTTGGTTTTTTTTTTCATTTTTATAGAAAAGAACTTTAGAATCTAATTGAATCTGTTGGGAAACTTAGGGAAGAGTGGTCTTGGGGCATCTGTCTCTCTGTATCTTAAAACAGCCTTGGTTAAAGATGTCTGAGAGTCTGTGCTCTCTAACTTGACTGCTTAGGTTAGGAGTGTGGAGGTAAAACCATCTAAAAGGATGAGACACGTGTTTGCCAGCATGCACAGGATCCTGAGTTCATCTCCAGTTCCTTGTGGGGTGGAGTGGGGATTACCATGTCTCTTAGACTTCACTGAATCCAGGGAAGTTGTAGCCAGTTAACAATGGCTCTGGGAAAGCACCTGGGTGCTCGACTTGCTTCTCCTCATGAACTGTAATGTACCTGCTTTGTTTCCAGCTCCATGACTTCAGACTTGGCATCTTTGGTGGACTCTGGTGGAAAAAACCAATTTCCTGCTTCTTAGACCCACCCTTTTGTTTTTCCTGAGGAGAACCACAGATAACTTTTCATAAATTGATTGACTTTCCTTTTAGTCTTTTTCTACTTTGTTTTCACAAATCCTGACCTGCTTAAAGCATCCCGTCATTGTAACCCCCCCCCTTCCATAGCCCCGTGGCTCTGAGGGTTGAACACAGTACCTCACACACACTGAGTTCACACACGCTCTCACCCCTGAACAGCATCCTAACCATGTATTGTTAGACTTCTTCATCACTGACAAATACTGGGCAGAAACAATTTAAAAGGAGAAAGGGTGCATTTTGGCTTATAGTTTCAAACCATGGTTGTCTGGACCCATTACTTTGAGCCTGAGGCATGGCAGAGCATCACGGCATTGGGAGTGTGTGGCTGAAGCTGCTCATCTCATAGCAGCCAGGGAGCAGAGCAGAGACAGGAAAGGACCATCGGCCAGGTGTAACCCCTATAGACATGCCTCTCCAGTGACCTGCTTCCTCCAGCCAGTTGCCATCTCTAGAGTTTCTGTCACCTTCCCAAATAGCACTGACACCTGGGGACCAAGCCTTTCACACGTGAGTCTGTAGGAGACATTTCAGATTCAAATCCAACAGAGCCCTTTGAGGTCTTGTGGTATTCTGACAGTTCTTTTTCTTTCTTTCTTTTTATATTGCTTTGCTCCTCTGGAATTTTAAAAACAGAAGGAAGTAACCACATGTTCTGGGAGCTGGGTGTGTATGGAGTGTGCTTGCCATCTGTAAAGATAAGTCATTGTTTTTTTACTATGGAGACATCAGAAAGTCTTGAATTGAGACTATTTTTCCCAGACTGTTTCTTTGTAAGTCATATAATTGATGTACATTAAAACATAGTACATTTTACAGGTGGACAATTTCAGGAGTGTATCACCATAGCCAAGACAGTAAACATATCTACCCCCTTCAGAAGTGTCCCTGTGTGTATGAACACTTAATGTAATATATCCCATAACAAATTTTAAAAGTATAATATTTTATGTAGTTGAGAATTAAAATTGCATCTCCTTTTGGTGTATTTTCCTTTTTTTTTTTCTTTCTTGGAAGTACTGGCGATCAAACTTAGGGCCTCATACTTTCCATCAAGCTACAGCCTGAGCCCTTTCATAGAACATATTTAAGTGCACACCATATTGTCCACTAGAGGCGATATTCATCGTGTATATGAATTAACAACTCCCTGTGTGCTCCCTTCCCACCCCAGGCAAACACCATTCTTTGCTTTGCTTCTGTGTGTGCCAGTGACCTGGCCACTGCTTTGTTTACTTGCCACACGGCAGGCAGATGGCATGATTAGATGGGCATGTGTAGGCTCCGGAGACGATGTGCATGCATCTATTAAACTTTTCGGTGTTGAATTCTACTTGGAAATTGAATGTTTGTTTTTCCTCAAGGAGGAAGGATGCTTTTGATATGCAGCTTTATTCTCACTGGAGTTAATGAGAATTTGTATTGCAATAACTGTTTTCCTCAATTTGAAATGATAAAATGACTTCATTTTCTAGCCAGTCTGTGATGTTTTTCTGTTGGTTTAGTGGCTGCATATGAATCTACTGATATTTTACAAGACCGGTGCTCTAACCCCTGAACTATGAAGCCCTCACCTGAATCTACTGTCTGCCATCCCACTGCCCCTTAGTCAGCACCCTGCTAGCCAATCAGGTCATGTTCTGGTGGGGGGCTTCCAGTCTTGGAGCCCTGACTCTGCCATGGCTGCAATGTGTAGATTTAATTAAGTCTCTATCATTGGTAAATAAGACTCAGGAGTCAAAGACTGGGGTGAAAACTTGCTAGCTCAGAGAGGCTGAGTAGCAACTATCTAACTGACCTTCAGTTTTGGCTGGAGACACCAAAGAGTCATGTCTCTTCCCTCATCCCAGAACCAAGAGGAAGATCAAACTCCAGTCCCTGCCCCTTCCTTCCTCCGTGTCTTCTCTATCCAAATTGCTGGTTTCTCTATGGCTAATTGCGGTCAGCTAGTCACTGACTCTGACCCCTGATTCAAGGTATAACTTTATTGGGCAGTCTTAGGAGTGTCAGAGTGAGATCAAAATATCCCACAAGAAATCCCTCTTTTGAAATAAAACATTTACACATGTATGTGGCATCTTTCACATGTATGCAGGTGCACATGGAGACCAGAAGAGGGCATTGGGTCCCCTGGAGGTACAGTTACAGGAATTGTGAGATACATGATGTGAATGCTGGGAACCAAGTTCTTGTCCTCTGCAAGAGCAGCAAGTGTTCTTGCCTGACAAATCATCTTTTTAGCACCGCCCCTTTATCTGAGGTACTCTAGCTTACTCAGTAGGGAAGTTAATAGTAACATATTGATTGAACTTGTAACTTCTGTGAATTAAACTAGGGTTGGCAGCTATTCTTCTTAATGGCCTGGCTTTTAATCTTGGTGCTTTTTTATTTGGCAGTGATTCTTGTCTTGGAGCGGGGTTTTCTGTCAAGTTGGTCAGGGTAGGAAGGGGCAGGTTTGAGTGATGAAGTGGGCGTGCAGTAATGAATTTATGAGTTCAGGAAGAGCTCCGACTCTGACAAGAAGTTGGCCAACCCATGACTGAGCAGTTGTGTGTAGATTTCCTACTTAGAAATAAGCTTCTCTGTGGCAATGTACAGGAAATACACTTTTATTTCAGATTACAGACCAAATTTAAGCTAAAACCACATAAAACATATACCCCCAAGTCTCAGGTGCTGTATATGTCAGTGTTTCAAAATTAAACCCAGAAGTTTCCAATGGATTATTGTAATGACTTGCAAGTAGGACTTTTTTTTTTTTTGTAAATTCCTGCATATGTCTTCACAAATATTTAGGGTTGTTTGTTTTTGAGATAGGGACCTGTTATGTAGCCCATGCTGGCTAATGTAGCCCAGCATGGCCTCAGGTTTGTCTTGCCTTAGTCTTCTGAATGCTGAGGCTACACGTGTGTGCCACCACATCCAAGTTCATTACAGTTTTGATTATTTCTCTAGTAACTATAATGGGCATCTTTCCAGGTACTGCTTGTCTGTTTGTAGGTTTTGGGAGAAATCGCCAACATTATTGCTCCACCACTGAGCCTTATCATCACCCCTCTTTGCTCATTTAAAAAATGTGTTTTGCCAGGCATTGGTGGTGCATGCCAGCACTCGGGAGGCAGAGGCAGTAGGTGAGTTCAAGGCCAGCCTGGTCCCCAGAGCGAGTGCCAGGATAGGCTCCAAAGCTACACAGAGAAATCCTGTCTGGAAAAACAAAAACAAAATAAAACAAAATGTGTTTTTAAACATTTTAAAACTCAAGCATTGTTTACTTTTATTGAATATAATCATTGTATATGTCACTGTAGTACATAAGGATATTTTCATACAGGTACATGTTACCCACTGGGCATATCAACCTCCCTGCCCCCATTAGTCCCCTTTACTCCCTTGTACAACTTCAGCTATACATATGTGATTTTGCCCGTGTGTTTAAAACCTAGGAGCCACATACAGGAGCAAACATGTGATGCTTGTTTTTCTGGGACTGGCCTGATTGACTTACTGTGGTTAATAATCTTCAGTTGCTTGTAAAGACAGAACTTCTTTATGGGTGAAGAAGACTCACTGTGTACAACACAATCTCTTCATCCATTCTTGCACGTGGTCCCTAGCTTAACTGTTGTGAATAGTCCATGTGGTACCTGGCTTAGAGTCCTTCTGGCAAATACCAGTTATATAACAGAGTTACTTAGCAGATCTGCTTTCAGTTTCTTGTTTGGGTTGTTTTGTACAGATTTTATGCGTGGATTAAACACATTAGTGATTAACTCTGAGTCACCGATAATGTATTGCTTTCACATTAAGGAAAGAAGGAAAACTGCTTCCCCTTGGTGTCATTTAACCAAGATCGAGTCCAGATTTGACCTCTCTACTTCATGCTCCCTGTGTCTTCTGTTCTTTGTTTGTATGATCTGAATATGTGTCTGCCTGAAGGCTGTCTTTGTGACTCTGTCCCTGTGTCTGGGTCTTCTGTCTGTCTGTCTGTGTATGTCGGTTGTATGAGATGTGTGTCTGTGCTTAAACAAAGGCCTTTACTCTGTCTTTCTTGAACAGCACAGAAAGCATCACATGGGAAGGAATGGGGAACTTTACAAACATCTTTAACAGAGTTGTATAAGGGATTGAGTGACTGGCTCCAACTGTCCCACACAACAAACAGTACTATAAATACTGTTTATTAACAAATATCCTTAAGTGTTGTTTTCATCCTTTATGATAGGTTTTAGAAAGTTGCTTTCAGTCTCTATATTTGCTACTTTCAGCAAATGATACACATGCATTGTTCTGGGTCATGGGCATGGAAAAGTACATAATTTAAGATTACAACTATGAGGCAGGCAGTAGTGCAGGCCTTTAATCCTAGCACTCAGTAGACAAAGGCAGGCAGATCTCTGAGTTCAAGTCCAGCCTGGTCTACAGAGCGAGTTCCAGGACTGAGAAATTCTGTCTCATAACAACAACAACAACAACAACCCAAAACAATGAAAATGAAAAGATTACAGCTATGTATTAATTTAGGTTGTAAATGTTGACGACGTGAGAAATTCAAGGCAAGTAAGGACGACCGTTATATTGTTCTCTTAAAGTTTTAGGGGTTAAACAGTTTTAGTACACAGTAGGCTAGCTGTCACCACTTAAGTGACCTCAAGGTGTATTACTAACAAAAGTTCTAGTCTCTTAAAATACAAGAGATATTTCTAGAATATTTCATTGCCACGGTTTTGTTCTTTGTTTTCATTTTTGAGGCAGTCTTATTATGCGCCTTGGCTGACTTAGAACTCAGAGATCTGCTTGCCTCTGTCTCCTGGAGTGCTGGGATTAAAGGTGTGTGCTATCAAGGGAAGCCACTTTTTATTTTACTGAGGGGGAACACTCCTCCCCCCCCCAAAAGTTTCCACAGTGAGGGAACTGGTTTATATTTCTGTCAGTGGTAGGTAATAAGACTTCCCTCTGTCTATATCTTCAGGAACATTTTTTGTTTGTCAGAACCCAGATGTTTTAAAATTGTGTATAGCAGTCACTTTTCCACCTGGAGGCAGTGAGAAAGACACTTTTGAGCAGGCTACCAAGAATATAAACTGAAGCTCAAAGGTCCCTGGGAGAGCAGCTAGTTTAAATTGTTCAGTTGGTTCAAAGACTTATGATAGGGAAGTTTGAATAAGAGAAATAAAGAAAGTTACATTTTTGTTACAAACCTAAAAGGAAAGTTAAAACCATCTTATGCTGTAAGTTTTCCTACTTCCTTGTTTCTTCATTTACTATGTTGTGCTCCCTTTGAACTGGGAGCAGAATCTTAAGCTATTTCAATAAATTTTTGTGTGCTCGATATTGTCTGCCCCCTTCTTTAGTGTGTCTGTGTGTATATGCGTATGCCTATGTAGGTAGTGTATGTACGTGTGTGTGTGTGTGTGTGTGTGTGTGTGTGTGTGTGTGTGTGTGTGTGTGGGTGTGGGTGTGGGTGTGTGTGTGTGGGTGTGTGTGTGTGGGTGGGTGGACAGCCTTGGGTGGTGTTCCTCCAGCATTGTCTGCTCTTTCTTTGCTTATTCTCTCTCTCTCTCTCTCTGGTTTTTCGAGACAGGGTTTCTCTGTGTAGCTTTGGAGGCTGTCCTGGCACTTGCTCTGGAGACCAGGCTGGCCTCGAACTCAGAGATCTGCCTGCCTCTGCCTCCTGAGTGCTGGGATTAAAGGCGTGCACCACCAACTCCCAGCTTCTTTCTTTTATTTTATTTTGGACATGGAGTCTTTTACGGGCCAGGAGCTCACTGAGTAGGCTAGGCTGGCTGCCCAGCCCGCCCCAGGTATCATCTACCTGTCTCTGCAGCTTCATCACAGGTATTACGAGTATACATCACTGCACATGGCTCTTATTTTAAACCTGGGTTCTAGGACTTGAACTCAGTGCACAGCAGGCACTTTACCAGCTAAGCTGTCTCCCCAGTCTTCCACCTTTCTCTTTATAGCAATATGCATATTTAAATACAGTCCAGCTGTATACTGGACAGATATTGACTTTTCATTAGTTTAAGGCCTGTAGTGTTTTGTTCTGTATATATGAAACTGACAGGGCAATTATGATTTGCTGCAGCTGCATTTACCAAACATCTTTGTGTTGATGCTAGCATAAATATCTAACACTTGGGGTGCCGGTGGTGCACGTCTGGAGGCAGGGGCAGGCAGACTCTGAGTACCAAGGCCAGCCTGATCTACAGAATGAGTTTCAGGATAGCCAGGGATACACAGAGGAAACCCTGTCTTGTGTGGGGGGAAGGGAGGATCCCTAACAGATTAAGAACTAACATTCTTGGATTAGAAATATAGCTCAGTTGGTAAAGTGCTTGGCATAAAATGATATGAAGTCAGAGGCAGGAGGTAGGAGTTCAAGGTCATTTTCAGGTACATAGTGAGTTTGAGACTAGTCTGAACTACATGAGATCCTACCTCAGAAAGAAAGGAAGAAAGGAAGCAAGGAAGAAAGAAAAGGAAGGAAGGAAGAAAAGAAAGAAAAAGAAAGAAGGAAGGAAGGAAGGAAGGAAGGGAAAAAAAACAAACAACACCTAGCACTGTTCTCGGACAGATAGACATAAAACTCTAGTAGCCTGGTGAGTTTTTCTTGCATCATCTTGATTGCTCTATTTTTCTCCTGTAATACAGCCGCTTCCTGAGAAGTTCGTGGTGAAAGGTGTTGTGGATCGTTTTTCAGAAGAGTTTGTGGAGACCAGAAGAAAAGCTCTGGACAAATTCCTGAAAAGGATTACAGATCACCCTGTGCTCTCTTTCAACGAACACTTCAATGTATTCCTCACTGCTAAGGTACAGGCAGACTTTTGTGTATTTCTCTGTAAATGATCATTCTTGAGCTCCTTCTCAAACAGCTGCTTTGTTCTTTCATGAGCCACTTCTGTGATTGGTGCTCTGAGGTGGGCATCATACAGGCCTTCTCCTTTCTTGGTGCCCACTGCATTGGCATAATTTCTGTTTTAGAATCCAGAAGGAAAGCAGGCTGCCCCTCTTGCCGTAGCAGTGGAAGTCGGTATTCCCACTTGCTAAAAACAGAAGTGTCCTGTAAACACTTCTTGGCAGTATTAGTAGGTGAAGCTTATCAACAATAGACACAAAAGGGAAAGAATACTGAGCATTTGGCAAGAGTGTTCTTCAGGCTGGCAAGATGGTTCAGTGGGTCAAGTGTTGGCCACAGAAGCCTGAGGAGCCAAGTCTTCTTTCCAGGTCCCACACAAAGGTGAAAAGACCCAGTTCCACAGGGTGGTTCTCTGACCTCCACAGGTCACCCACACACCAAGGTTCACACACACACACACACACACACACACACACACACACACACACTCACACACACTCACTCAAAATAATACATTATAAAATATCCTTCATATGAACCTATTGTGGACACAAAGATACTTGTGCCTGCGGAGTACTATGGAACCAGGAATGTTAAACGCACAGGGGCCTCCCCTCAGTGGAGGAATTACCTGCTTTCTACCCAGAAGGCTAGGAGTAGACACTGTTAACAACTTGGTGATCTTTTCACTCTTATGGAGGCTTATGTCACCCACTATTTTAGGGTTCCTATTGCTGTGAAGAGACATCATGACAACAGCAATTCCTATAAAGGAAAACATTTAACTGGGGCTGGCTTACAGTTCGGAGGTTCAGTCCATTATCATCATGACGGGTAGCATGGCAGCGTGCAGGCAGACATGGTGCTGGAGCTGAGAGTCCTACATCTTGCAGGCAACAGGAAGTTGTCTGAAACATGGGTGGTATCCTGAGCATAGGAAACCTCAAAGCCCACTCCCACAGTGATGTACTTCCTCCAGCAAGGTCATATCCACTCCAATAAAGCCAAGCCTTATAATAATGGTACTCCCTATGAGATTATGGGGGCCATTTCATTCAAACTGCCACATCCACCTTGTGCTATAGAGGCACACCTCATCCAAGTCTCCCAGAATGTTTATCCCAGACTCTTCTCTCCTTAGAACATTATCTTTAGCTCCCAGTTAATAGAACCCATTCTTAGGGGAGATGGCACTTGTACTTTATGGCTTCTATGTTATCTCAGTCAGAGACCACACTCGATTCTAGGCCTCTTAGCTGTAGAACCCACCCTCATGGTCACCTGTACTTTTCAAAGGGATTCCTGTGTAGTCACACCTTAAACATTTTTGTGCACCTGAAATTGGAACGATTGTTGTCTGGGAACTTTTCCCCAAATTGTACTGTGTTTTAAATATGCTGACAACCACCTGGCATCAGACTCTCCCAAGTTTGGTCCAGGTAGATGAAGTTAATCTGACTCAAGTTTTCATTCTCACCTCTTTCCTGACTTGACACCTTCAGGCCCCCTCAAGAGCCCTGTAAATAACTGTAGCTTCATTTTTCAGACAAGGAAACTGAAGTTCAGAGAGATTAAACTTGTCCAGTGGACATCACTAGCACTTGAAATTGGGTCCTGTGGCTTTTAAGGCCTTGCTTTCCATCTGTATCACAAGGTCTGGCCATTGCTCGCCAACAGCTCTGTTCCTCTTAGGTGTGTTTTCCAATCATTTGCCAGGAAAGTGTTGGTTTCCAGCTTGTTGCTAGAGACTGTTCAAGCTCAAGTGGCTTGTTCATGAGCCTTATGCTTCACTTGCTGTTGGCAGAACTGGCCTGAAATCTAAGTGCTCTACTCTCACTGTGTTGAAATGGGGTCACATGCTCACACTCTCTGTAGCCAGCCCATTCACTTTCAGATTCCTGCGTTTAAGCCATAAATAGTACGCTCTAATGACAAGAGTGTTGAGGTCTAAGTATTGTCCATTTCACTTTGATAAAATTACAAGAAAACAGAGACATCTGTGCAGATAGCAGCTGCTGACATTTAAATCTTCTGGAAGATTCCGTTCTCTACTCATGGAAACTATCTGGCAAAGTACTCTAAGTTTTTGTTTTTGACATTAGTGGATGGCAGCCCATACACTAGCTCCCCCTACAGGTTGAATGTGTTTAATGTAAGCATTTCTCAGTGTACTGACACTTGGGTGTGGGTCTTCAAGTTTCTTGTTCTTCCAAAGTGCAAGTTGGTTCCCAGGTTACAAGTCCTTTATCCAGAAGCCCCAGGTTGTCTTCATTCCTGAATGAAGTGGGGGAGGTTTGTGGCTTGGATTCCTGGTCCTTAGGAATCTGCATGAAGAATGTGTGGGAAACAGTGTGGTTTGAAGAGAGATGAATTGAGATCTCTGGCCTAAACAGTGTGACAAAGATCCTTTAACATGTACAATGGGGTCCCTCAGTGTCTCCATCAAAGTCATGTTCTGTGTAAGTGAATGCGGGAGAGCAGCCCCTAATCACAGAGTTCTCTCTGGGCTTGGTGTGGTACACGCTTTTTAATCATAGCACTTGGGAGGTGGAAGCAGAAGGATTAGGACAGGGTCATCCTCAGCTACATAGTGAATTGAAGGGCAGCCTGGGCTACATGGGCCCCTGTCTGAAGAAACAGAGAACAAGCCAAAACCCAAAAAAACTATAACCCTGTTTTAGTATCACTTGCCAAACTAAACATACTAAATATAGACCATCTTTTCTTTTTAAAAAAATGAACTATGATAAAATATATGTGATGTGAAACTTACTATCTCAACCATTTCTAAGTGTACAGGCCAGTAATGGTAAGTATATTCAGACTGCTGTGCAACCATTCTCTAGGACTTTCTAGAACTTTACAGTTTTACAATCTGAAACTCTACTAGTGAGACAAGAGCTCTGCTTTTCTTCACCCAACTCTTCTGTATTTCCCTTTAACATACTGCTGTGTGAACTTCCCTGGGGAGATGTCAACAAACATCTATTCCTCTCCCAGATAGGGCACCAATAACAGACCAACATAAAGATTCCTCTATAGCTGAGCTCTGCAAACCAGTGGGTTCATTGGGTTTTGTTTACAGAGCATGGGGAAGGGAGAAAGTATGTCTAAAACACAACAAAATAGTCTCACCCCAGTTGAATGTTCCTGTAGTTGCATAGATGAGTACTCCCTTCTTTTAGCTTCCTGTGCCTGTATATAAGGTCACTCTGACCATAAAGGAGAATTACATACAGCTGGGAGGGAGGTCTAGGAAGGACAGGCTGGAGTCTCAGGTGAGGGTCTGATTATCTTCATCTTATGAGTAGCAATGGGTCCCGGGTTGTCACTGTTCATGAGTGTGCTAAGCTGGGAAGGCTGTGTCTTACAGCATGTAGTGAGTCTAAGTCTTAGATGAACCACCTATATACAGCATTTGCAGAGACAGTCCTCTTGGTGATGACATACCCTTTTCCCAAACTAGATGTGTCCCCAGGATGAAGCCAGTGGTGCTAGATTGTAAGGAAGCTCGGTGGACTGTGTTTGGATCATGGCCTTCATCTGTGGTAGAATGGGTGCATCAGTTGGGTGGGTACCACTAAAAATTCCATCCACTTGTTAGTTGACTTACCTGGGGCATGTGACAACATTTTGTTTGAAGGAGAGAGTATGAAGTTGAACGAGCCACGTGAGTCTAGTCTCCAAACTATGTCACCTGTGAAAGGAACTCCAAGAACCCAGCAACACTGAGGCTTCAGTGACAGGTCTGAGAAGGCCTGGTGCCTGTGGGGAGATTTCCTGTCTGGAGGTCAGGATGGGAGATGGAAGCTTTAGAATGTTCTCCCAACTGCCTGACTTGGAAGGGAAATAAGATGGAGAGGGGCTAGAGGGGATTGCTGTCCTCAGGTGGGTATGGGCAGCCTTGTCACTCATCAGTTATCCATTCTTTACCAGGTCAGGTCATGAGAAAGCTACAGCCTTGCTCTGTATCCTCCCACACCATGGACTAGGGGTAATGATCTGTTTGTGTCATGCTGTGGATATGAGCAACAGACCCCAGCACTGTCTGTAAATCCATTTTTGAAAGTGATACAGGACAGCCCAAAGACACAGTTCAGTAATGGGACCAGGCTTATTTTCCTGGTGGGGTGTGTGTATGTATGTATGTGTATATATATATATATATATATATATATATATATATATATATATATATTCTGTTTGTTGCTGTTTTGAGATAGGGCCTGTGGTAGTTTGAGTAAGAATGGCCCCTATAGGTTCATGTATTTGAATGCTTAGTCATCAGAGTGACAAGGATTGGGAGGTGTGGCCTTGTGGGGAAAGTGTGTCACTGAGATTTCAAAAGCCCACACCAGGCCCAGTGTTTTGTCAGTTTGTCCTTCCCTGCCCAATAGATCAGGATTCCGCTACTCCTCTGCTCCTCTCCTCCACCCTCTCCCCTCCCCACCCTCTCCCCTCCCCACCCTCTCCCCTCCCCACCCTCTCCCCTCCCCACCCTCTCCCCTCCCCTCCCTCCCCTCCCCTCCCTTCCCCTCCCTCCTTGCCTCCCTCTCTCTGCCAGTGGATCAGGATGTAGATCTCAGCTACTTCTCTAGCACCTTGTATGTTCCCTGCTACGATAACAATGGACTGAACCTCAGAAATTGTAAGCAAGCTCCAAATAAATGCCTTCTTTTATAAGAGTTGCCTTGGTCATAGTGTCTCTTCACAGCAATGGAACAGTGACCATGATAGGACCTCACTTTGTAGCCCATGCTAGCTTCAATTCCCCAGTGCTAGAATGAATCATGGGCATGTGCCACCAGCCCAGCTCTAAGAGCTGTTTGTTTGGTTGGTTGGTTTGGAGAACAGGCTCTTACTGTATAGACTAAGCTGGCCTTGAACTCACAGAGATCCACCTGCCTCTGCCGCTTGAGTAATGGAACCAAAGGTATCCGCCACTATGCTGCACACTGTAACTTTTTAAATTTGGATACACGAGGTTTAAAGGCTCAACCCATTTTCCACTTTTGCCTTGACCCACAGGAAATTCAGAGTTTAAAATATGTTTACAGTGATAGTAGTTCACCTGAATTTTCTAGCAGTGATTCTGTTGTTTCTTTTCAAAACTCTACCCTCCACCCTCTGCTTTCCTTGTATGACTCTAGTTGAGGTTGAGTGAGTGAATGGAATGAATCTTTAGATATTTAATTTTGTGCTAAGACAGCACAGGGCATTTTTGCCAGAGGTTTTAAAATTGTGTTAGAAAAACTGTTGCATTTAAAGACAGGGAGTAGAATTGACTGGAGGGTGGAGGGCCCAGTCCTGTTGACAGGGAATCTGGACAGGGGCATATGGATGTGAGTCTGGGGGTCTGTTGTGGATGCTGTTCTTCAAGTAGAGCAGCCATCAACTTGTCACAGCAGCCTCAGGAGTGGGGCCTGGTGACTATTGAGGTTCCATCAAAGAAGGATAGGCTTGTGTGTGGTAGGGGTGTAAATGGAGTTGTTAATAGGTCTAAATAATAAAAACCCTGAGTCAGATGCAGAGGAAAATGCCGAGAGATCAGAGAGAAGAAGGAGCAAGCCAAAGCCACCTTTACCTCAGTAGCTTCCCAGTGGAAATGAGTGAGTTCCTGTTTCTTCCCGCTTATAGCCTCTCTCTGCGCAGCCATCTCACTTCCTCTCTCTGCCCAGCCATCTCACTTCCTGTCTGTCTGTTCAGACCTTCAGACCTCTATGGTTAGCTAAGCTCCATCCTCTGATCTTCAGACAGGCTTTATTTGTATAAGTAAGATACCACCACGGGGGTGTGGGGGAGACTTCATTGGACCCTCACTCGATCCCAGCCACTCCCTCTTTTCACTTAACAGCCAGCTGTATATGATTCTTCCTGATTGCACGTGGCCCATGGTCTTGGGAGATGCTAGTGTGTATAGACTCTAGAAGTTTAGTTGTGGGAGGGTATCCATATTTGCAGCCATGGGGATGTTGTCATCTATGCTGGGGTGAGATTTTCTTGTGGTGTGGCTCCTTGCTCCTGTAAGTAACCCCTAACCTGTACTCTGTAAGTAAACTCAGTAAAGTTATGGCGCCTCAATTTGGACTTTGGACTTGTACTTTGGTTTGCCTTATAAGGGTAGATAGAGGTTTGTTTGGTCTTCCTACAGAAAGAGTTCCCACCATAATGGGACTGTGATGTGTATGTGGTCCTAATAGCTCCTGCTTTCCAGTTTGTCCATTTCCAATGAGACACAGGCTTCAGAAACTGGTTTCCTTAGCCCTGGCTATGTGACCAGAATGGTGCCTTGTCATCTACAGGACCTGAATGCCTACAAGAAGCAGGGGATAGCACTGCTGACCAGAGTGGGTGAGTCGGTCAAGCATGTCACGGGAGGCTATAAGCTGAGGAGTCGGCCTCTGGAGTTTGCAGCCATTGGTGACTACTTAGACACTTTTGCACTCAAGCTGGGAACCATTGATCGGATAGCCCAGCGGATCATCAAAGAAGAAATAGGTGAGTTCTTTGTTGAGACTGACAGTGCCCAGCGTGGCAGCAATGGCGGTCATATATGCCAGACTGAAGCAACCTGCAGAAATGTCACAGTGACATCACCAGGCCTAGTTCTGCCTAAAAACCAAACACAGAGCGGGATGAGCTGGTTGTGACTAGAATGTAATTTTGCACTCAGTCCTTTGTCCGCACTGAGCATGGTGATTTCCTCATGGCCTCCATCCACAGGGCTGCTGATTACAGAAATAAACTTAGCAGAGAGATGGTTCAAAAGAGAAGTGTGGGGGCCGTGTTTGCCAAGGTTACATCCCAGTGAGCTTTTGCCCTTTACCCTGCCTGCTTCACTTTATTCCCTCTTCTGAGCTGGGGAGTTGCTCAGACCCAGGTCTGTCTGTCCTTATCACAGCCACTGCCTGTCTACCCTTCTCCTGCCATGGTCACCTGATTAGCCACATCCCAGTAACAGTGGGCACTTTGTCCCCTTACACAGGTATAGGTCAAACACACCCGAACAATGTGATTATCATGCCAAGGCATCTGTCACACAGGACTTTTAAAACATGTCAGTTACTGCCATTTCCTAATAGTTAAATAAGGGCAACCATATTCTGTCAAAAATGGCAAGAATCCTGGTGACAAATGAAGGGCCTTATTAACCCTGTAGGAGTGAAGAAATAATTATTTTCTTATTCCCTGCAACCACTGATAGGACCATTGGGTGTGGGACTGAGTCTGTCTATATAAGACCACATCTCTTTCAGTGAGGTGTTCCCTGTAATCCTGTCATTTTTCCATTGTGATTGATTTTTTTTTTTAAAGATCACCCTGCCGAGTACTAGAGACATGACTCAGGTTAAGACCAGAGGGACTGGATTCAGTGCCTAGCATCACACCATCTATAACTCACAACCATCTATAACTCCAGTTCCAGGGGTGCAAGGCCCTCTGAACCCATATGAAAGTCATATTCCCCCCCCATTGTGTTGTAAAAGGTTGCACTTGCAGCATGGGTAGGGGTGATTATTCACCCAAAGAAGTTCTCTGGGTTTGGCTCTTAGCTATTTTCCCCTAAAGGAGTTTTGATTCCTATTAACAAGAATCCTAGATATTCGGATGTGACTTACAGTAGCTTTTGGGGGGGGGGAGGGTATGCCCAGGAAAGAGAATAGCCAGGGCTGTAGATTCCTAAATCAATCATAGAGTGAGAGCTCCCCAGTCAGATTCCAAGTGGCTTCTCTTTTTATAGAGTACCTCGTAGAGCTGAGGGAATATGGGCCTGTGTATTCCACATGGAGCGCCTTGGAAGGCGAGCTAGCAGAGCCACTGGAAGGTGTGTCAGCCTGCATTGGGAACTGCTCCACAGCCTTGGAAGAACTGACAGATGATATAACAGAGGAGTTTCTACCAGTGCTCAGGGAATACATTCTGTACTCTGACTCCATGAAGGTAAGCTGGCTTGCTTTTTGCACACTCATCAAAAAGCTCTTAATTGTCGAATGTGGTACTTGTCCCTTCTCTGTAGTTGGGAAAACTGATACTACAGACATATAATCAGAACAAAGGGTGTGAAATAAGTGGAAGAAAAGATCAGAGGAAATTTACTATCAGTGTTCTCATACCAAGGAATGAGATGCTGTTGGGGAAGGATGGGTAGATAACTTTGTGAATTAAAAACATGGCTTCTTGGGGCTGGACAGATGACTCCATGGTTAAGAGCACTGGCTGCTCCTCCAGAGGACCCAGGTTCAATTCCCAGAATCTACATGGCTGCTCAAAATTGTAGATCCAGTCCCAGGAATCCACTTCTAGCCTCCTCAGGCAATGGGCACTTATGTGGTGCATAGAAATACAAATAGGCAAAAGCACCCATACCCATAAAAATTAATTAATTAAAAAAGCACATGATTTGTTAAATAAAATTGGTAAACTTGGAAAATATAGTTGAGGAAATCTTAGAAAGGAAGACCAAAAAAGTAGTTGGAAAGTCAAACACAACTGCAGATATGCCAAAACTGTGACAGACAGAAGGTGAGGGGTAGTACAGCATTAATCTCAAGGCTCAGCATCTTTTGGAGAATTCCTGACTGAGGGAATAGGAATAACCAAGGGAAGGAAATTAAGAAAGAGATAATACAAGAAAATCTCCCAAACCTGAAAATACAAGCCTTTTCATTATAAAGAATGTGCTAGTTGTCCCGAAAAATGGATGCAAGGAGAACCAATCCAATGGATACCATTGTGAACTTACAGGGAGAAAGAGGTGATATATAAGGTATAAGAGTGAGGGTGGCTTTGATCTAGCGCTGGTGAGTGAGAAAACCCAGCTGTGAGGACACACAGATCCGTATCTCTATATAGCACAAGGATGGAGATGTCCTGGTGCCCCACATAGTGGCTCACAGAGTCTGACTGAGAACACAGCTTCAGGGGACTCCTGTGAGGGTAGCACCAGGTAGAAAAAGGATCTGTCTTCCTCACAGCCCAAGAAGATAACATGGCTCTGTGTTGAAAGCCCACCTCCAAGCATTCACCCCAGGTAGCCAAGGGTGGCTCTGAACTCCTGACCCTCCCACTGAGCACTAACTTCCAGGCCTGCATCACCATGCCCGATGTAGAGGTGAGCTGGTTGATGATTATTAGAATAGAAGCTGAAAACCCAAAACTTCTGGTCCCAAACCTGCAGTTTATTCTCATCTGTTACATTGCTTTTAAATAAAGATAAATGAATATAGGAAGAATTTTTAACTGTGTGGCTGAAACAAGTATAGGAAGGCATCCCAAATTATTTTAAATGAACCAAAATGTTTTTCACTTTGCTTGCAAGGTTAGCAGTGCTTGTTTTTGTAAACAAAGAATTTTTTTTTCTTTTACTCCTTGTCATTTGTCTAGATTTGACTCTTATATCCTTAACCAATGCATGCACAGTTTTAGGGTATTACACAAACTTTTCTATTCTAGCAGGTAGCAAATGTGTTAATATTCAATATATATTTTTCTCAAAGTAGGATTTTAAATTGTTGTTAAGCAAAGATTTATCTGCTATCTTAATTAAAACAGGGGCCTGTGAGGCATAGGATTGCTGGAGCAACTGAAGTCATACAGCAAAGAGGTGGTGGTTTTTCTTTTTTGTCATCACATGTGTGAGGCATTGTTGTACTGAGTTTCTTGGTCATTGATCCCCAAAATACTGCAGTCAGGTTAATGGGGCAGGGAGAAGGATTGTCTCCAGTGTGGTTGGGGAAGGGCATGGTGAAGAGGAAGTGTTGCGGGGAAGATTGTGGGTGCAAGGGGATTGAATGATACTTCCAGACAGTGATGCATGTCTTCATTGGCTCCCTTGTCATTGAATATTCATGCTGCCTAAAAATCCTTTTCCATATTTTACACTCCAAGAGAACCCTATAGTTGCCTATTCCAAAAAACTTTCTGATATTTTATCTTATGTGTAGCCCTGCCTGTCCTGGAACTTGCTATACAGACCAGGCTGGCCATAGAGATCCACCTGCCTCTGCCTCCTGAGTGCTGGAATTAAATGTCTATGCTACCATGTCCAGCAAACTGATGTTTTAGATTTTTGAGAGGGCCTTTGGTATTTGTTAGGAAAACTGAACTTGACTGGGAGCTGACTGGAGGCCTGGATGCCACCTTTCCTCCATCTGCCCATGGCTTCAGGACTAGAAGGTCCTGCTGGCTTGGCTCTGATGGCAGTTATTGGTACTAGCTTTGACTGAACCAGAGTGAGTCTTTCAGGAAGCCTCTTGGCAGCTGCCGGAGCCTCTTTCCCTTCCCACAGTTTATGGGCTCATAGCTTCTCCACAGTAGACATGGACTTGAGCTCAGACGGAGACATGTGCTCTCTGGCATATATTCATGATTGTGGTATTTTCTTGGAAAAAATCTAGTGTTGATGTTGAAAGTCAAACCACAGAATATGTCCCTGATTCTTCTAGGTGGTTTTGTCATTGTAAGGTTTGCCTACAAACAGGTAGGCAAAGGCTGTTTGCCACAAACATGTCACCATCGACAGTTTGATCATTGGTACTGTTAGTTCATTGTATTCATTCTGGATGACAGATATTATGTTTGCATTGTTTGATAATTCTGTTGTAGAAAATTTTAGACATGTCCATATCACTTGTTCAAGAGTTCAAGAATTGCCCACTTACGACCCAGCCACTCCCACCCCACGCCCTTGTGTTTTAAAGTGAATTCCAAGCATTATTATAGTTTTGTAAAAAAAACACTTGGCACCTCAAATATATGTGCTCCTATAGTCAAGTAAAAACCTGTATCATTAGCACAACTCTTATAATGGGCTGTTATAAGGGCTGGGTATCTCAGTGGTGGAACACTTGCATGAG
Organism: Cricetulus griseus; assembly: GCF_003668045.3. Lineage (NCBI taxonomy): Eukaryota > Metazoa > Chordata > Mammalia > Rodentia > Cricetidae > Cricetulus > Cricetulus griseus. The sequence continues at coordinate 83,861,301 of NC_048595.1, read as the reverse complement.
AACCAAGGATCAACACTCAGCACTGTGGAAAGAATCATAAACAGTTACTGGGCTAGAGAGATGGCTGGGACAGGGGAGCTGGATAAGAGCACTCACTATGAAAGCTTGGAGAACTGAGTTTAGATTCCTAGTACCCATATAAGCCAGGTGTGGCTACATGGACCTGTAATCCCAGTGCTGGGTGGCGGTAGTAGGTTGCAGAAACAGTAGGTTGCAGAAACAGGAGTGTAATTGGGGCTTGCAGGATGGTTGTACAATAAAACTATAAACTCCAGGTTCTGTGAGAGACCTTGTCTCAGGAGAATAAGGTGGAGATTGGTAGAGGGAGATACCCAATGTCCTCCTCTAGGCTTTGTATGCATAAACATGGGTATGCAATGTAACACACACACACACACACACACACACACACACACACACACTTTTAAAAACCAGTTTCTTATTATGGTCACCTACCCAGTAGTGCTCAAATTGTCTCACATAATTTTTATAGTCCTCCTTCCAAAACCCATCAGAATCCATATATTCATTGAGAGGTTTCTTAAATATTTTAAAATTTCTTTCCATTTTTTCCTCACAATTTTCTTGTTAAAAGTGAGCACTGAGCTGAGACCTTAGCCTTCCCTTCATCTGAACAGAAAACCAGTGAAGCCCCAGATTAATAGGACCACTTAAAATCCCTCAGAAGTGCTCTCCATCTGAAAACGGCATCCAAGAGAAGCCCATTCTGTCTAATTAAATTCACCGTCTCCCAACCCTCAGTCCTTCCCATATTTGTCCCTGTTTCAGTTTTCCTTGGTGACACTTCATGCTGCCTCCAGTCCTGTTGACTTGTTTGTTGCCCATCTCCTCTCTGGCATGGACGCTCCATGAAGGCAAAACTGTTTCGTTTTGTTCTCTGCCCCTAGATTGATGAATCATTCATGATGCTTAAAGGTAGAAGTGGGGGAGGAAAGCTAGTGACACTGGGAGGCTCAGGTGGCTTCTGTTTGTTCACTGGAGGTAGGGGGCCTCTCTGTAGGTAGAGCTTCTTGGCTCTTTCGCTCCTATTGGCCAATTGTATCTCCAGAGACTGTTTGTTTGGAGTGGGGAGCCATCCTCAGCATGACCAGCAGTGTGTAGAGGGTCCCCTTAGCAGATAACCAACCTTCAGCATGACTGGGTTGTGAAAGGTCAGCCTGTGAAACCCTAAGTCAGAAGATAGTGGACACTGAGTTGCTGCTGTCCTGTCATCAGCAGTGTGGCTTCAAGCAGGCCCTGCACTGTCACCATGCCAAGTGTCATTCAGACAGTAGGTATGTCCTTTGCCTCCACTAGGTTGTTGGGAGCCTTTTATGCCATCTGGTGATTCTGGGGTGTAAGCCTAGATTCTCCCACCAGCCGGCTCATGAAGACAACATCCCATTTGCTCCAGGGGAGGTTGGATGGTGGAGATGTGGACAGAAGAGCAGTCCAGAGTAACTGGACCTGAGCTTCTCTTGCCTTCTTTGTGGAATGGGATAAGTAGTTGCCCTTTAGACTATGGTAGCCATCTAGGGTGGATGCATCTTCTCTCACTTCCCTCCCTGCAAGGGTCTTGGCATCCTTAACAAAGTGACATAATAAAAAACGGAGAGAAAACCACACATTGGGCTGACCGTCCAAGGCATTTTCTCAAGAATGTTGATTCTGAGATTCTGAGATTCTGGTCACACCAACAAAGAACATGTCTGTGCAGCTTCATTCCTTGAAGTGCTAGACTGCAAATGCCTGCTTTTTCCAGTAAGATGTGCAGCATTCTGTGAAGGGAGTACACACAAGCTGGATCAGATAAGACGCCACTGCTCCCACGGACAGCATCATATGTTCATTTCTCTTGGGTGGCACCAGACAGGTAGATTTAGATTATAACCTAGGCTGTGTGAAGTCAGAAATACTAGGCTCTTGTTATTTTCCTTTGTTTTGTTTTATAGATTTAGCCTGTCTAATGTGGTAGCCACTGGCCATATATAATGATTTATTTAACTCTAAATTTGAGGATAAATACAAATTCAGGGCTGGAGAGATGGTTCAGTGGTTAAGAGCACTTGCTCCTTTTGCAGAAGACATAAATTATGGCTCCATCACCCACATAGGGTGGCTCACAGCTGTTTATAACTCAGGCTTCGGGGGATCTGACACCTCTGGTCTTGGTGGGAACCTGTACTTACATGCATACAGACACACACACACACACACACACACACACACACACACACACACACACACACACACACACACACACACACACACACACGTGTTTCTTCAGCCATATGAGCCACGTGTCAAGTATTTGACAGGCAGATGGGGCTAGTAACTGCTGTGTTGTGGAACATTGCCATCACAACAGAAGGCTCCTTTGGAGACATTCACAAGGGCAGGGAGTGAGCATCAGAGCCCTTAGGAGAAAGAGGACTGGCCCACCTGGAGGATGAATGATTACCAGTGATGTATTCTTCAAAGTAAACTCTTCAGGAGAAGACTTGGGGCTCCCAATGTGGATGATTCCCTTTAGAAGATGGGCTGTAGAGTGCCCTCAGACATTTAGTCACTCAGCACCTTTGAACACATCCCCAGGGACACTGAGTGCCTATCACTTAGTTCAGGAATGGGTCTTCCTGCCCTGACTCCCTGTGTGGAATTTATGATTAGAAAATGTCTTGGTAACTTGTTGCTTCTGAGTCAGTGGGTAAGAAGGCTCTCACCATTCCTGATTTGCCATTTTGCAATGTACCAGAAGGCTGAGGGGAAGGAAGAACTGAGGTGTGCTTTTTCTATTGCAAGATCTTGTATCTGGCACTGTAGGGTCTGGGAAGCAGGCCTAAGACTAGGGGAAGGGAGGGGAGCCCCGGGCAAGGCTCAAGGTGCTATTCACTCTCGGGTGAACATGCCCTTATACTTTTCATGTGAGCCTTGCCTCACCTCTGTCCCTCCCAGGCTGGCTGTCACTGAGCCCATTTGCCACCCATCCTGGCAAGCTTGCTGCATGGTTCTGGGGACTCAGAGCTGTCACACAGAGCTCCTGTACCTGCAGCCTTGTATACATCAGGATCTTTCTCAGACTGAACCCTCAGCTGAGGACCGAGTTTGCACCCCATACCTGACCCAGAGAAGAGAACAAACAAGTGGCTAATGAAACAGAGGACAGATGAGTCCACCAGGGATCAGTCCAACACTAAGGAGTGAAGAACTCTCCTATAATCATTCTATTACAGAGTGATGTTAGTTGATAGTGTATTCATGAAAACTGCTGAGAGCAGATTTAAATGCTCTCACCACAAAAAGTAAGCATGAGGTAATGTCTGTTAATTTGCTCAGTGTAGCTACACCATAATATGCATGTATTTTGGCACACTTTGTTCGTAATAAATATGTAGGATTTTTGTCAATTACATAAATTAATAATTATAATTAAGAACTGTTTCAGCAGACAGCCCTGCGTTTAAGCACAGAGCTCGGCATTTGCTAGAGTTCTCTGTACACGGTAAGGTTGAGAGGATTCTGGGCAGTCTGGTGGTGGGTACACATCTTCCCGACTCACTATGCCCAAAATCTATTGCTGTCAACATCTGGCGGGGTTCTTTCCTGGAGAGCTTGGTCTCCAGGATTGGTTCTCCTTCCTTTTCCCTCCTGTCCTCAGAACTGGTGTTACTTGTAGCTTCTGGACCATAATCCCTGTCCTGGGAGCACATGGCTGGGCTGGGAGTTGGAGGCCCCTTTGCAGGCTGTTAACATGTTCTCTCTACCTTCCACAGAGTGTACTGAAGAAGAGGGACCAAGTTCAAGCAGAGTATGAAGCCAAACTGGAAGCTGTGGCTCTGAGAAAGGAAGAGCGTCCCAAGGTCAGGCCAGCACCCCGCAAAGGCTGGGCTGAACGCTGCAGGCTCCCTACTGATGCTGATGCTCAGCCTTAGACTTAAGCATAGGCCCTTCCACTACCAATATGTCGTTCTCCTTCTGTGTGTTTGTGATTCAGATTTGTAGTTGTGTTCACAGAAGAGGTGGGCATTATAGTAAGGACCAATGTTGAGGCAGATAGTTTGACATCAGAACTAGTCATCTGTCCTCCCTTCCCTGGAACAGACTTGGGGGAATTTGAAACCTCACTGCTTGACTTGGTGTGCGCATTTTCTTTTTTAAAGAATTAATTGTTTCACATGATACTGTGCTAGTCATGTGACCCAGAAGGGAGACAGTATTCTTACCCCATTCCAAGGGCAGGGAAGTGAGTCACAGTGCAGTACTGTGAATTGCTTAGTGTTTTGGATGCAGATGTCCTGTGCCCCGTATGCCGTCATAGGCGGACATGCATGTCTGTTGTGTTGATTTGTGTGTCACCATAGTGAGCCACTATAACTAGTCTTTTTCCATCCTGCCAGCCAACTCCCAAATAATGACATAGAGACTTCTTATTAATTATGAAAGCTTATCCTACAGCTTAGGCTTGTTCCTAAGTAGCTCTTAAAACTTAAATGAACCCATTATATTAATCTACGCTCTACCACATGGCTTTCCCACTCTTCTATCTTGCACCTCCTCTTTCCCCTCAGTGTCTCCTGGCATCTCCGTCCCTCCTATACCTCCTGCCTAGCTACTGGCTGTTCAGCTTTTTATTACAACAATCACAGCAATACACCTTCACACAGTGTACAAATATCCCGCAACAATCCACACCAGAACTTGAGTGCTGCCTGTGTCTTAGAAAGTGGGATGGGAGCACATGTTGGTTACTTCCCTCCTTGTTCTGGCAAAAGTAACTAAAGGAAGGGAGGGTTTACTTTAGCTTACAGTTTGAGATTTCAGTCCAGCATGGTAGGGTAGACCTGGCAGCAAGAGCGCGAAGCAGCTGGTCACATGGTATTACAACTAGGATGCAAAGAGCCACAGACACTAGTAGTACCCAACTCATTTTCTCCGGTAGACAACCTCAGCTCATGGAGTGGTGCCCACTTCAGTTAACCCAATCTAGAAACCCTTCACAAACATGCCTGGAGTTTTGCTTCCATCATGACTCTTAAGTTTCATCAACTTGACAACCAAGATTAACCAGCTTGTCACTGGCCTAGAGCTCGTAGCTGATGGACACCCCACCCCTGCCATCCCTTGCTTCTCCTGCGATGGTGCGCTGTGAGGAAGGAACCCATGGTGGAAATGAAGGCAGATGGCACAGCCTCCACCATCCTCATGTTTCCTCTTTCACTAGAAACCTCTAGCTGTTCTTGTGATCTGGAACATAGTTCTATATGCTGAGCCCATGTCTCAGCCTCATTGAAAAGGAATGACATGGAAGGCTAGATATTTAAATACTTTCTCTTTTGTGACTTAGCCTTAACTGTGAGGTCACTTCAGAAAAGACAAATGGCTATCTCATGTGTAAAACCTAAAGAAGTGAACTTATAAAAAACAGAGCAGAATGGTGGTTCCTAGGAAGGGGAAATAGGAAGATGTTCAAGAGTCAAGAGGTCCAATCCTTTAGTTACAAAGTGAATATATTCTGAAGATCTCATGTGCTTCATGGGTGCCATGGATGCTAATGTGATTATGGTAATCATTACATGGTTTATATGCATATCAAATCATGCTTCTTCAGTAGGTATAATCTCTGTTAATTATTTGTTTAAAACCCAGAAGTCACTTTTTGTCTTAGTCTGCTTTCTATTGCTGTGATAAAAAACATGACCAAAAGCAACTGGGGAAGAAAGAGTTTATTTGGTACACACACACGCACGCACGCACGCAGGCACGCACGCACGCACGCCTCTCCCTGGTCACAGTCCATTGGAGGAAGCCAAGGCAGGCACTTGGAGGCAGGAACTGAAGCAGAAGCCATAGAGGAGTGCTGCTCACTGATTTGCTTTCTATGACTTGTTCAATTGGCTTTCTTATACAGCCCAGGGCTGCCCTGCCTAGGGGTGGCTTTTATGTGGGTGTTGGGGATTCAAACTTAGGTCTCCATGCTTGCAACACTTATTCACTGATCTCCCCAGCTCTGCCCCCTTCCAGTCTCTTGCCTTTTTTGAGCCATCCTGTTTTAGGCACAATCATTGTGTCCTAAGCTTCCACTGCTCCATGACTGGCTGCCCATCAGCATGTGGACAGACCTCTAGGAAATGAGCAACTTTAGGCTTTGCTCTGCTTGTCTTCAGATGTTTGAGCTCACAGAATTAAAGCTGCTGTTAGTGGAGTACAAGCCAGGGCATCAGGTGTAGTTCCACTCCAAGGACTCAGCCAGCTCTTTTTTTTTTTTTATAATTGTAATTAGACCAATTTTAAATTAGAAACAAGCTTCTTTTACATGTCAATCCCAGCTCCCTCTCTTTCCCTTCTTCCCCTGCCCCCTCAGCCAGCTCTTTTAGTTACTGGTGTGTGAGAGAGAATGAAGGCTGGGTTTAGACATAGCAACAGAAAGTTAAATCTTAAAAAAAAAAGTTGACAGAGAGAGAGGGATTGGGAGAGAGAGAAAGAATTTTGAGGTTTTGTGAAGCTCTGGCACACTGAAATCTAATCACTTAGAAAGAAAAACTGTGTGTGTGTGTGTGTGTGTACATGCACACGCATGTGTGCGATTGTGTGTTCATATATGCACCTGGAAGCCTCAGAGTCTGTGTTGTTCACTGCTATGTATTCTGTGCTACCTGGCCTGAGAGCTTCCAAGCTTCTCATTACAGACACTCTGAAGAGTCGTGTGGGTTCTAGGAATCCAAACTTATCCTCATGCTTTACAGTGAGAGCTTTCTCCACTGAGCTGTGTCCCCAGCCTAAAACCTAATTATTTTTATGTAAACCAGAGGAAGGAAGGAGTTTCATGGGTCTCTTTGATCCTCACTTCAAATGAAGTAGTCATCTTAGGATGGAGCAGTCGGGATGAAGGAGCAGGCTGCATGGTTGCGGTGCTGGCTGGGAGCCCTGTGGTCTTTTGGTGAGAGCCAGGGCAGGGCTGGTGAGACTTCTAGTGCTGAGGGAGACATAATTGGATAGGATTTCTAGTTTTGCTCTGCTTTGAGGCTTGAGAAAATGAGAGACACTGAGCTGGTTTGCCCTCAGACAGTGGAATTGTGTTTTGTGTAGATTTCGTGTGGTAGTTTGAAAGAAAATGGCCCCAAAGGGAATGGCACTATTATGAGTGTGGCCTTGTTGAAGTAAATGTGGCCTTGGAGGAAGTGTGCCACTGTGGTCTTTGAGGTCTCTTTTGCTCAAGCTTCATTCAGTGTGACACTCAGTCTATTCCTATTGCTTGCCTATTAACATGTAGCAGCTTCTTCTCCAGTACCATGTCAGCCTGCTCACCACTTGCTCCCTGCCATGTTCCCTGTCATGGTGATAATGGACTGAACCTCTGAAACTGCTGCCACCTCAAATAAGTGTTTTCCATTATAAGAGTTACCATGGTAATGGTGTGTCTTTACAGCAATAGAAACCCTAACTAAGGCACTTAGCTTTCCTCCCAGTTTTAATGTTGAGAAGCCATAGGTGTAGGAGAAGACCAGCTGCCTTCTGCTGGGTCTATGAGGCCCAGACTTCACAAGGTTTAGCATCTGGGCCTCTTCTGAGACTCAAGAACTATTACTACAGAAGGGTCAGAGGACTTAGCATGTAAAACCAGGCTAGACATTGGCATACTAAGTAAACAGTAAGGGTGAACTTGTAGAGGAGACATTTACATTTTACCCAATTTTCCATTAAAGATTAATTTACATTATGTGCATGAAGTGTTTTACTTACATGTATGTATATGTACCATGTGTGTGTCGGTGCCCGTGAAGGCCAGAAGAGGGTGTTGGATCCCCCGGAATGGAGTTATAGGTAGTGCTGAGTTGCCACATTGGTTCTGGGAACCACATCCATGTCCTGCAAGAGTTGCAAGTGCTCTTAATCACTAAGCCATCTCTTCAGTACTTGTAGTTTTTGCACCTTTTCTCTTTTCCATATCATTGATTCAGAAAAAAATAAGGAAGCAGCCTGGTGGAACATGCCTGTAATCCTAGTATTCAGGAAGCTGAGAGACAGGGGAATCCCCAGTTAGAGGCCTGCCTGAAATACACAGCAAGACACTGTCTCAAACAGTGTCAGAACAGTGAAACAAAAAAGAATGAGGGATGCCAGGAAAGATGCTACACAAAAATACAGGGTTTTTTTTTTTTTTTTTTTTTGGTTTTTTGAGACAGGGTTTCTCTGTGTAGCCCTGGCTGTTCTGGAACTAGCTCTGTACTCCAGGCTGGCATTAAACTCATAGAAGGATCTTCCTGCCTCTCCCTCCTGAGTGCTGGGATTAAAGGTGTGCACCACTACCAGCTGGCATAATGTAGTTATTTTTAAAAGGAAATTTTTGAAAAAAAAATAAAAAGGCAGAAAGTGGCTATTTTAGACACCTTGCACCCACGGTTGAAAGCAGAGAAAGATGAACATGGATGCCAGCTTGATATGGGTGTCAAGCTTCCCTGTCCCTTTCCCCCTTTAATTTAGCCTCGTACCCCATCCATGTTTGGAGTGGGCCTTCTCTTAGTCAAGCCTCCCTGGAAACCCTTTTGCAGATGCCCAGACACTCTCAGGCGATTCTAAAATCCAGATAGGTTGACAGTGACCACAGGTGTGACAAAGGGCAACAACTCTTCCTCCCCCACTCTCCTACCACCCTATCATAGCCTTACCCTGTAGTCCAGGCTGGCCTTGATTGGCTGTCTTCCTAATGCTGCAATTCTGAGCATGTATCATCATCACATCCTTCAGGGACACTCCCCTTTCCCTGCACTGGGGACTGAACCAAGAGCCTGATGCATGCCGGGCAAGCACTCTACCACCAAGCCATGTCTCTAGTTTCTAGTCCCAGACATCATAATGGTGAGTTCTAAGAGACCTGAGATCATTAAACAAGGATATCTATTATTCCCAGATGTTTTTGACAAGTGAAGAGAGATGTATTTTCTAGTAAATTTCACAGCATCTTCGATTGCACCCAGACATAATTAGCCAGAGGTGAGCAGAATTCTCTCATCTTTCCTTTCTCTTCTGTGACAGAGGAATTAGTTCTGTCATTGGTTTCAGGACTTGAAGCCATGAGCACCTCTTTCCCTCAAGTCTTGGGATTTTTCTCAGTCTTACATTCCTGGGAGATTTTTTTTAATCTGTTGTGGAGGAGTAAATAATATGACTCTCTGCCCTTGCTTTGAAAAAGAAGCAGGTAGAGATTTATACATTAGGGCCTGGAAATGCCCTGCCCACAAACAGAGTGCAAGAATATGTATTCTAAGTGGATTTAATCTACCACCCTGCACTGCAGCATACATAAATGTTCAGCATTAGAGCATGGAACTGGTGAACAAACAACAACTATTAGCACCGTACAGATCATCACACCTGAGCCTTCTCTGATGGAATTTTTCACCAGACATGGAGGAGCCTATGTGGGAACACAGTTTATCATTGATTCAGACATTTGTGCCATCTGAGGCCTTAGCAGTGACCCAGCCCCCAAACTTTTGTATCTGATGATAGAGAATACCCACCTGTTATCCTTGAATATTGCCATCCCAATGTCTGTCAGATACAAGAAGCATGAATAACAACAAGGAATGCTAGGTGTTACCAGTTAATTGTCACAGAAACACACAAATAAGAAAAGAGTTGCAGTGTCACCTACCTGCAAGCCTGAGTGTCAGCTGTCGGCAGACCTCATATTCATATAGTTGGGCAGCTTTATAAGGGAAGATGCCCAGTTCCCTCAGCCCTGTCCTTGCCATGTTGAAATTCTTCTGGTTGATAGAAATTGACTCTCAATAGTTAGTCCTGTAGCTTGGAGACATTTGGGCTTGTTGGTCTGGGGACTTAAAACCTTCAGGGTATCATTTGCTTCTGTCAAGTGTTGGCCTAACTTTGGGCATGCTGAACCCTGACCACCATATGGGCCCATTGGAGCACTTGTGTTGCTAGTTGTTTTTTATTTTTTGCTCTTACTCTTTGTTCTTTTGTGGGGCCTGCCACTCAACTCCCAAATAAATCACACATGGACTCTTATTCTTTCATATGAATGCCCAGCCTTAGCTTGGCTTGTTTCTGATCAGCTTTTCTTATGTTAAATTATCCCATCTTTCTTTTGCCTCTGGGCTTTTACCTTTCTCTATTTCTGTATGTCTTACTTTCCTTCTTACTCTGTGGCTAGCTGTGTGGCTGAGTGACTGGCCTCTAGTGTCCTCCTTTCCTTTCTCCTTCTCCTTTTCTCATTTCTTCTTCTACTTATACTCTCTGCTTGCCAGCCCCACCTGGCCATTCAGCTCTTTATTAGACCATCAGGGATTTTTAGGCAGGCAAAGAATCACAGCTTCACAGAGTTAAACAAATGCAACATAAAAGAATGCAACACGGTCTGGAGAGATGGCTCAGAGGTTAAGAGATGGCTGCTCTTCCAGAGGTCCTGAGTTCAATTCTCAGCACCCACATGGTGGCTCACAACCATCTGTAATGAGGTCTGGTGTCCTCTTCTGGTGGACAGACATACATGCAGGCAGAACACTGTATGCATAATAAATAAATTTTTTTAAAAAAGAATAAAGAATGTAACACATCTTTGCATCATTAAAACAAATGTTGCACAGCATAAACAAACATAACACATCTTCTGGGGTCTGGCCTGTCTCAGTCCCACACTACAGAGGCCATCTGTTCTGGACTGATGTCTTTGCTGCTTTGATGTAAACCAGCTGAGCATCCCTGGGTCCTACTCTGAGTGGGGGAGTGTGGATCAGGAAGCCCCAGCTACCCAACGGTGTTAAAGATGAGACAGAGATATCTTGTCATCTCAGGAAGGCCTTCAGTCTGTACTGGAGTCCACAGTTTATTCAAGCATCCTCTTCAATAGCTTTCCAAAAATGGGGGAACTGGTAGAAGACCTCTATTATCATGTCTAGAACTGATATCAAATATTTCCTTTAATCCTAGAGAGAGTACCAGAATGCACGTACATAAGCCCCCAGACATTCCACAAGGGCACCAGTCTCAGAATAGATGTGGGCTCACCAGGGCCTAGGTCTATTGTTATACAAACTAGGAGACATTCTCCACAATGGCCAGGCCATCCAGAGGTAACCAGATGACATCTAAAAGACAATAGGATAACTGAGCTCCTAGAATTGAGGTGGGGCCTATAACCGAAAATATGTTCGGGCACTGGCACACTTTTTTTTTTTTTTTTTTTTTGGTTTTTTGAGACAGGGTTTCTCTGTGTAGCTTTGGAGCCTATCCTGGCACTCGCTCTGGAGACCAGGCTGGCCTCGAACTCACAGAGATCCGCCTGCCTCTGCCTCCCAAGTGCTGGGATTAAAGGTGTGCGCCACCAACGCCCGGCCCAACACACATCTTAAAATAATATTCTTCAACATACTTGACAAGACAGAAAATCTGGTTTTAGAAAACCACTGTGACCAGGAGGCCCAAGATAGCCATGTGGGATAAATGCAACTCACCACAGCAAACTGAAGGTCACAAAACCCAGGGGACATACTTCCCTTTGGAGAAAGTCTTCCTAAACCTTAAGAAAAACTTGAAACCACCTGTTATATTACACTTCAAATTCTTTTGATGCCTTTAACGGTTTTCCTTCCATTCTTGGACTTTCTGACTACCTGCCACCTAGAGTGCAGAAGGGTACCCAGTTTATTTATCATGTGGAGCTCAGAGGCAGGAGCTGGCCGGTAGTCTTGTTATTACAGTTCGCTCAGATAAATGAGGAAGAGCGTCATCAGACATCACAAGTATTGGACTAGTTCCCATGACCCAGGAAACTCCTTCTTTTCTAGTTCTGACACGACCCAGGACTGTATGTGGGGCCTGCTGCTGTATGTGCAGTCTGTCCCTGTTTGTCAGCATGGATGACAAAATGATCCTAAAAGGATCCCAAGCCACCTTACTCAGAGTCCTTTTCTTCCCATTTGCAAATGGAGACAGGGAGGTGTTTTCCCATGTGTCTCTGCTCTGTTGAATAAATGGGATGATGTTTGCTTTTTACAAATTTTTCTATAGGTCCCACAACTCAAGCCTATGTTTTCCAGGAAGCATTTGAACATTTTAATTTAGCACTTTGGCTCCCTACAAATGTTTGAGGAGGAGCTCACAGTAGGAGAAACCAATCACACTTCGAAGCTACGAATATGTTTTGCTTCCAGGTGCCAGCAGATGTGGAGAAGTGCCAGGATAGGATGGAGTGCTTCAATGCTGACCTGAAGGCTGATATGGAGAGATGGCAGAACAACAAGCGCCATGATTTCCGGCAGCTGCTCGTGGGCTTGGCTGACAAGAATATCCAGTATTATGAGAAGGTGAGAAGCAGGCTGCCTGCCACTGTGGTTTTGTTAGACCCCCGGAAAACTCAAGTATCCGGGGTCCCAGGCCACGTTCGCGGTCACCACAATCACCAGGTGGATTCGAGAGCTTGCTGCAAACTGCACGAGGCTTTATTGTAATTTAACGAGCTAACCCCATGTTAGCTTGGGTCTTTCACCCACCCGCCATGGCGGATGGCTAGCAAAAGACGGCTCCTAGGGCCTCCCAAGAGATCTTATAGGACAGCGTAAGGGGAGTGTCTAGGGGTATGCACAGGCTCACGATTGGTGTGCCTCCAGGCTTGGAGGGCTTGCCCTGTGTTGATTGGTCAACTGGTTGTTGTGGCCCATAGGCCCTCCCAGGTTGTTATGCTCTCTACGTCAGCTTGTCCATAAAGCACACCCAGAGTCATAAAGCATAGTGCCACCAGCTAACTTCTGATTGGTTCCTTGTCACGAGGCAGGCATCTGACTTTCTAGTGACTAACTTCTGATGGGTTCCTTGTCATGAGACAGACATCTGACCTCTAAGTGACCAAGGCAAGTTTATGGCAAGCACGTGTTCGGCTGTTATGGCTGCCAAAAGGGGAGCAGGTCCCTTCAGTTTCTAGTGGTCAGAGCCTTTCATAGGGGGGGGTCTTCAAGAAATCCCAAAGTATGATCCCCTTGTCCCATCTTTAACTTGCATCTATCTACCCCGAGTACCCTGGCAGAGCAGTGCAGAATTTCAAAGCAGAGATCCAGTTCTCATAGGTCTCTGTTTCTCGCACTCTACTGGAGGAGGTGGCTCATTGGTTTGGACAGCTGACTGCTTCCCAGATCCAGTGAGACCAGTACTTGGGTACCCCAGTTTACGAAGGCTTTGGGGTTTCTTATGTTACCTGTGGTTCCGCATAAAGGGTTCTTCATTTTCACTGTGTCATGGACCCTCTTTATCATCTGTTGAAGCTGATAGACATCTTATCAAAATCCTGTTTGTTTTTAATGTTAGATTCTAAAATACTCTTTTTAAATACCTAAAATAGTTATATGGCATTCCACAGGAAAGCTGTGCATCCTCTTGATCTATGGACCTCAGGTTAAACTTTCCTACACACACACACACACACACACACACACACACACACACACACACACACACAGGAGGGGAGGGTTAGAGGGAGAGAGCCATTTCCTCAGATAAAGGTTCACTCCTAATGTGTCTAATTTGAAGTCATTTCTAATAATGGGTCTTGATGTGTTTTGTAGCCTACACATAGAGTTAAACAACAGCCTAGTTTCAGTTGAAATAAGTTGTGGCCTTGAAATTCAGGACAGCCTCTCATTATATGGGAAGGTGCTATCGACAGGTGTATCTCTTAGATTGTAGCCCTAGGACACGTCCTTGGCCTAGACTGTCTTTGAGGCTTAGATGGTTGTGGCTGCTGCTCTGAGGTGGTATGCCTTTACTTTTCCCAGCTTACTAAAGGAAAATCAAGGAAACAAAGCCGAGTGGGAGGAGATGGAGGTTCCCTCTATCCTTCCCTGCCTTTTCTCCGGAGTCCCTGCTGCTCTGAACTGGACCTCCCCCTGGATGCTTAGCACGTGTCAACTCATTAAATTTAACTCTCTGTCAAGGCTGAGAGGTGTGGGCATCAGAGGAAGGCCCGAGTGAGTGAAGCCCATTTTGAGGCCTCTGAGGCTTCTGACCCATGGGAAACTGGCACACTCATTTCATCCTGGGCCAGGCTGAAGAGGGATAGCAAAGCTTCCTTGGGGTCTGAGTATGAGTGTTTTTGAGCAAGTGATCAGGGTGTTGGAAAGACTAGAACTGCAGCTTCCTCCTCCCAGATGTTTACAGCTTGAGACTGTTCACCTACAGAGATCTACTGATACTAGCTAGCCCCTCCCCATGTGCTGTACCTAATAAACTCACTGAGGTTCCATGTTGCTGGCATTAGGAGCCCTCTATCAGAGTGAGCACACACCCGCCTGATCCCAGCTTTGCTGCATGTGTGTCTGTATGTTTGTCCTTTCTCCTTCTCCATCCCTAGTCAGGGTTCCAGGACCCAAGCGTGTGGTCAGGTCAAGTTATGTGACAAAGAAGATTTTATGATTTTCAATTTAAAGCTAAAGAAATCAATACTCACAGAAGTTTAAAAATTCCACACAAGCCGGGCCACCCATAAGTCTGGATTGTCCCCACACACAGTCAGCTTCGGAGACAGCGGCCACACACTTTGAGAAACAGCCTTGCTTCCTCAAAGGTAGGAAGCTCCCCACATGAAGTCAAGGCCTCCTCCTGCTGTGTTAGGCAAGGCTCCTGCCAATCCCTCCATTGTAAGTGCTAGTCATTTTCACAGGAAGATTGTGAAGATAAAGGAAAATGCAGATTCAAGTTACCAGAACATACTCAGCTTGTGGCGAACACTCAATAAAAGTTACCTTGATGTTCTTACTTCCCATACTAAAACCAACCATCTCTAAAATCCCAGAAGGCAAACTCAGGCCCTATCTTCTTCTTCCCATTTTCCTATAAACAGACCTGGTCTTGGCTTCTACTATTTGACATTTTTTTCCCTGTACTTTTTGTATGCAAAGGCTTGTTTACAAAGTTGATTAACAGTTGGAATTGCACAACCCTCTAGGCATCCTCAGTCCATGAGAGATGCATTAATGATGGATTCCTAGAGGTAAGGGTGAAGGAACTGAGTTAAAGGTAAGGAACAGGAAGAATGTACTGGGGGGCGGGTCTAGTGGAATGGGCACAAAATAATGTTTTATTGTCAATGGAAATAACATTTGCTCTGATCCTTAGAGCCAGAGATCTGACAAACATACTGTAGGCAAAGGAAACAACACCTGTAAGGTTCCTGAGCAAGAAAAGAGCCAACACATTTAAGGACCGAAAAGAAAGTTTGATCAGTCACAGTTCCTCTTGAGACATGCAGAAGGACCCTTGTAGATAGGATGGGATAGCTTAGAGTTTGGAATTCTATGGACTTCCCTTCAGGTCCATCGTTGAAAGCAAGCCTTACCGTATTTAGGACAGGCTTCTGAGTCTCCCAGGAAGGTATCAGGGAGAAGTTTCATCACTCCTCTTTCTACTTGATGACCTGATGATGCCTCTCTCCTCCCACCTCTGCAGAATGCCTCCCCAGGTGACTCAGATGGAGTCCTCCTTCACCCCAAGGCTGTCAATTACAGTGGATTTTCCCTTCCCTTTTGCAAGAGGCTCTTCAGAGGGAGGAACATGTCGACTGAGCCAGCCACACTCAGAGGCAGCGCCCAAGTCTTCTAAGTTCTTGGCCTGTCATAAGGACCTGGAATGAAAGGAACTTGCAGTGAAAGGAATATCAGTGTGCATTCATGTTCTGACTATGAACCATGTGACACTGAATATAAAATACATAACAGTATATGGGCCTAATAAAGCCTCATAGTTGGGCCAGTGAGATGGCTCGATAGAGTGGGTAAAGGTGCCAAGCCTGACAGCCTGAATTTGATCTCCAAAACACACATGGTGGACGGAGAGAACTGGCCCCTTAAGGCTGGACATGTACCCCTACCCTTCACATACACAGGAATAATTGTAAAAATTGTTGGACTCCCTTCTCCCCATCTTTGGGGGATATCTAAGAGTGGCCCAAATAAACAGACCAAGCTTAAGGTTGATGAATAAGAGCAAGTTTTCCACCCACCCTGACTCGGGCAGCTGGCCTTTCATGTTTATATCTTTGTACAAGCCCCACCCACACCTCCAACAATGTCTTCATGGGTACTCAGAACCTGTGTCCTCATCAAGAGTTTCCTGCCTGATCTAGTTTTTGCTTAGTCAAAGGAAAGAGTTTTCTGAGAGTGAATCCATCACCACTGCCTGGATGTAGGTTTGGCACTATCATGAATGCAGGCAAGCTTTGTAAGGGCATTGCTCTTTCATATTCCAGACAAATCCCTGTCACCTCCTCTATTGATATAGTTTTGATAACACAGGTAGGTGCCACTAGACAAAGGTGACCCAGCAGGATCAGGATTGACAGAGTAACATTAATCAGCTGACCTTGTATGCATGTTGTCGTTTCAGTGCCTCATGGCGTGGGAGTCGATTATTCCACTACTGCAAGAGAAACAAGAGACCAAGTAGATTTGTTCTTGGGACAGAGAGACTCTTCTGCCTCCACAGGGCATGACACGCTGAACCAGAATGTCCCTGCAGTGCCAGAGAGGTGGAGAGGTGGCGGTGGGAAAGCAGCATAGCAGCCCCCCCCACCCCCGTTTGTGTACTGTCTCCCTCCCTCTTCCCCTCCCCCTCTCCCTCTCCCTCCCCATAGTTGTTTTCAGTTTAGTATTTATTCCTTGGAGGAGTCTATGGGGCTGTGATCATCTCGCAACAGAAGCATACCTCCATATTGTGAAGGAACCTCCTAAATGGAACACTACAAAGACTTGAAACTAAGGGACAGGACAACCCCCAGATGACACATGACATTGCTTTGGGGGGCAGCCCAATTGCTGTTGTGGGACAGAACAACAGCCCTGCTTTTCAGGGACATGGGAGACATGAAGAAGGCAGCTGTGGCAACCCTGTGACTCTGCACTTTGCCCCTGGGAGCATTGGCCTGTCCCGGCATAGGAGGTATAGGGACCTTCTTGGAAAGTCCTTAATTTACAGTGGCCTGTGGCTGTGACTGTGGCCTACTGCCTGCTCATCGTGAGTGGCATCTGTTGACTTGTTTCTGGTTCACATGGGTCCATTTAAATCAGTGTCTCTGTGTGCATCAATGCTCGAGTGAGCAAGCCAGCGTCCTTGTCCTTATGCGATGCCTCAGGAAGCTGAAGAGAATGCCCCTGGATCTTGTTTCTGACACCAGAATGCTACAGATGAGAAGCTTTTTGGTGTGAATTGGGAAAAGGTGCATTTTTCTCTGTGACTGTATTAGTGTTTTTGTTTTGCTTGTTAACCTTCATTGTGGTTGGGATTAGACCTGTTAGGAAACACCTGCTGTTTAATGGTCAGTGACTCTCCTGTGTGCCAAGCCCTCCCCCAATGTCTGCTTTGTGCAATTTGCCTTAACCTCACCAAAAATGTCTGGTTTAATACTTCCTATCATGCCCACTGAATATCTGGGCAACCTTGCAGTGAGGGCTGGTGTATCACATTGTTATGACTGTCAAACTTGTAAGTTAAGTGTGAATGTTCTATATGAGGGTTTTAACCCCTAAACTTCTGTGGTCTGGAGGAATAATATCTGAAGGGCCCTTAGAGATGAGAAGAGAGACACCAGGACTTGTGCTTCTGACTATATGGAAATCTCCATTTGCAGCCAAAATATGAGGACTGCTGGCTGGGCTTAAAGTTTTCATTTGAAACTTTTCAAATTGCCATAAAGTCAGCAGTTAGAAAGGATCTCTTTCAGATTGTTCTCGTTGAAAACAAGCTGCAGAGTGTGTTCTTTCATCTGTGGCTTTGCTAAAAATCCATAAATCTGAGCCTCAGGTAAACAGAAGGGGTTTTGTTTGTTTTAAAATGAAGCAGTCCAGTTACTGCTTCACGTACAAATTAATTTGCAAATTCCAATCAACACACAGCATGCTGAGGTCCTGTCATTCCCTCTCTGAGTTGGACCTCCAGTCAGCTGCATCTGAGACATTGTAGACAGCAGCTAGACAGCATGGAACTATTTGTCTTTTCTTTACATCTGACAAGTTTATGATTGAAATAATAATTCCTGAAACTATTGGTACTTGCCTAAACCCCATCTGTGCCATCCTAAAATCCTTTGATGTGAATTTTGTTTGGTACAAATAGAAACGACCCACTGAAGCAGAGGGTAAGAACAGTCTGTACTTACCCAAACTTCAGTGGCTCAGCATCTCATTCTACCTCTAAACCATTGGGTTGGTGTGGGTGTGAATGCCAAGAGCCAGCCCCAGCATGCTGGTAGAGTCAGGTCATATATCTAGTCACCAACAGGGCTCCATTGATGTATGTCATGAGACACCAGACTGGCCCAGCAGTGATGGCCATCTTTGGGAAACATGAAACCTTGCTGTGTAGACTGTGTGCTTGATAAGTGTCCAGTGTACTGATGCTTGGAAGGAACTACAGAAAGTATTAAGGAGAAGCTACCATTTGATGTCCAGCCAATTGCTGAACCCCAAGTCAATCCTGAATGCCGGTTAGCTACATAAGAAGGAAGCCCTGTGAAAACAGCCCTGGGCTGCACTGGGAAATATAGGAATGGAAGCAGGGTCCTCAGGCATTCCCTTGTGAGACACTGGATTTCAGGGAGGGCATCTTGAACTTTTTGTCTTGTTCTGTTCTTTTGGCCAGCAAGCAAGATTCCAGAAAGGGCTGGAATATTGGAGACTTTTGGTCCCCTAGGAACGATGTCAGTGGCCGAGCCAGGAACACCCATGCACCAGAAGGCACTCTTGTCCCTGTCTTCAGGCTCTCATGGTGAGCTGAGGAGGCTGGCCAGAGGAAAGGGGCAGGTAGACAGTGACAGGGCCTCCTGCCCTCCTACTCCTGTGGCTCCCTCAGTCCCCGGAAGCTCAGCAGTCACAAGCATTTGTTTCCTCTTGGCCAAGCACAAAAGAGATTCCCCCACAAAACATAGCTCAGAGACTACGGTGCCGGTGCTGAATGCCGAATGCCGAAATGCCTCCGAGAAGCTCCATTAGTTCCTTCTGGAGCCTACAAAGCTTCTGCCTTGAAGTCACAGATCCCTCTTGTTTATTTTCCATGAGACTTTGCCTTGAGGGTAGAATGAGCTGAACCTCAAGCAGAGGGATAGTACATAGATTTTGAGGCTTTGAATACATGACAGTAAAATGAAAGTTGGCCCTAGTAACTGCCCAGGTCCTGAGAAATGGAGGGTTTGTTCATTGGCTTAGAAATCTGTCAAGGTAAAAAGAGAGAATTCTTAAAACCAAGGAGACTAGAGAGATGCGAGTGTTTACACAACACTGTTGTGGTTTGTAGCAGTAAAGGATATGCTAATGCTGGCAACTTGTAAGAAGAATCTGGGCTGCTCTGCTCAAAGCAAGGAGGCTCTGCACTGGAGTAAGGAGGGACTCATGTCTCAGCCTGTGTGGGCTTGGGTTTACCCTCTCCTAAGGCTCAGTCATGATTGTTGGTGAGTCGTTGCAAGTAGGCTTAGGGGGAGGCCTTGGCTTGGTGCTTAACCAAGCTACTCCTGAACTCACCAGGCATTTCCCCATAACCAACATAAGAAAAGCCCAGCATGCCTGGGGATACAAGTGGAATGTAAGTCTCTTTATGCCAAATGGGGGCCACATGGAGTGTGCTCTAGATGCTGAGTAGAGTGTACTCTTTCTATCTCAACAGGAGGAAACTGTCCGTGCACACTGTAGCCTTGGGTGAAGGCCCAATGAAAGTTCTGATTTTAGAAGTAAGCATGATGGCAATGTTTCTCTTTTAGGACAACACCCAAAGAACACTCAGACTCTGTGACTCGGTCCTGTTCTATGGCACTGAAGCCCTAGGTAGCTGGCTCTGTTTCAGTGAGGTCATTTGAATCATAGTAACGTCACTACACTACACTACACTACCCTGAGCTGGTTGGGGTGGGTAAAGCCAAGGACTGCCTTAGCAGCTGCATTGGCCATACTAATTTGGGTCTTGGAGTGGACTGGAACTGGCCTCTCTGGCTAGGTGGAGCTGGCGACCCTAAAGGGTGATTCTTTCAGAGGATCAGCTTCTGTGGCTGGGGCAGGGCACTCTCTTCTGGCCCCTCACCTTCTCACAAATGGTATTTGGAAATCAAGTAAGCTAAGCATAGTGTTAGGGGACTTTGGTCATCTTCATTTACAAGATTATGTTGGGGATTTGGGGTTTCCTTCTCAGTCTCAAAAGTCTTCAGGCTGGCAACAGATTCTCCTCAGGTAGCAGGTGGCACTTAGCAGTACAATTAAGGAAAATTACCTCCTGGCCAAATAGAGATGCAGTAGGTGTTGGGGCTGCTTGCTTCCTCCCTGTTTATAATTTAGTAAATAATGAGGGATTCAATTTTTTACCAACCTACTCTGTAGGTTGTCAGTGTTCTGTTTTGAAGGTGTCCCCATGGTTGCACACATCAGAGGACAGCGACTTTGTCTAGGCTGGGGTGAAAACTCTCTTAAATGGGCAGACCATTCTCTCTTAATCATATCTGTTTGAAATATTCCTGGGTATGATGGACTGCCCAAATCTTTATGTGTGGAAAAAAACAAAACAAAAAACCACATCACTATTTTTAACTACTGTAGTTTGTAAATAAGTGATCTGAGGTGGGGGAAACTTTTAAAGAGACCAATAAGATGTCTCTCTCATATCTGTGTTTTTAGCACTTGAAAACCAACATATCTAGAAAAAGCCACAGACTGTTAAAAACCTAACTGTAGTTCTTAAAACTGTCAGTACCCACTAATTGCCTTACTCCTCAGCTAGTGTTTAAAAGAGTTTGCATAGAAAGTTTTACATGTGGAAGCAGATGGTCTAGAAACTTAATATAGGCCATCTTCAGTCCCATTAAAGTCACAAGCCAGAGGTGAGGGTCACAGAAGGAAGGTGGCCTTTTGGGAGGTGAGACTAAATATTGCTGTTGCCAAATGGTATTTGAAATAATGTCAAGAAACAGGGACTATGTATGACACTCGTACTGTTTGATGTCTTTGAGTGAGAAAGACAAACTTGGTATGCGTTGGTAGTTTGGGGTGTAGAGTATAGAGACATTATCAGCAGTGACAAATCACATAGCTTCAGAGGATCCTCTAGATTGTGACAGAATGGGCCCCAGAGCACACTGGGATAGAACTCCTCCAAAGGTTGAAATGCCAAATAACATAAATGTGTTCTGTTGACTCATTAATATTAGAGCCAGTGGTAAAGAGTTGTCTATGTGCCTCTCCCAAAAGTACCGCCCAAGTATCAGGTGATTTGGGCTCTCCATGCAGTCCTGGTCAGAGCAGCTAACACCTGTGCACACTGCTGTTTGACAGGCCGGTCCACAGCCTTAGACTGATGCTTTGCCAGGAACAATGCTGGAGGGGAGGGAGGAGGAGGGATTTTTTTTTCCCTAGACTGCAAGGCAACGTGTGGATTGGTGTAACAGAGTGATGGCTGTGTCAGCTGGGCCTTCATCCAGGAACAAACTAGCACAAACCAGCATCTTTACCAGTCAGCACTGTCCACCTAGCCGGTGCTGAGGGTTGGGCTTCTCCCTCAGAGTCTCTGTATTTCTGTATGCCTGTTTCCTTCATGCCTGAGTCAGGAATGTATGGAGAGGCAGCCTGCATCTGACAGACTCCCATGAAACAAACTGCCAGCAAACTTTCTAACTCTCATTTTATCTGTTCAAAGGGAGATTATAACAAATTTTTGGACTTTTTTTTTATTTTTAGAAATTGTGTGTTTAAACTTCCAGAGAAAGAAGCAGGCTTCTGAGGTATGGTGTCCCACTGTGCTAGCTCTCTCTCCATGCTGCCATTAAGCCAAAACAAAAGTTGTGAGCATAAGTGCTTGAGAGAATGCGTGTTGATAAGAAAGTGATTTCTTTACAGATCCAAGTGTTTGTCTCATGAAACTACCAAAAAACGAATGTCACCTTTTTCTTTGTTATGGAACCAGAGATTATAAAAAGAAAAAAAAGTTGTTTTGTTGTATTTTTGATGCTGGCATGAAGTTCTTGTCCACTTTGGTTTTTCGTATATCTGTGTGTAAGAAATTCTGTTTGTTGTTTACTATGGAATTAGTATTACATTTTGAGGTAAACGAAGAATTTGTATTGCTTGATAAACTATTAGCTTGTAAATTAAAAAATTCTTTACCTCAGTTAACTTAAAGTAATGGACCAATAAATCTATAAAAGATGCTTTATTAATCCTGGGTCATGTGCTCATTTGTACCAGTTAGTACAGGGTTTTTTAAAAGTTTCTCTGAACAGTTGATAATTTGCTTGTGAGAATCAGAACATGCAGGGTAATGGGGAAAGGCATAGGTACACACGAACCTCGTATTCACTTCACAATAGGCCCTGCCACAATTTGTCCTCTCCTGCCTCTTAAAAGTTGGCACTGGTTTAGGGAGATAAACTGCTGTAGTATCATTGAGATTGACAAGTGGATGCTACATCAAGATTTCTTCCTGCATGGAACAATCGAAAAGCACATTATATTCTAGGTTGGGGCAGCCATTTCCTGTTGTTTTGTTTTCTGCCATGTTTTTGAGGCATTTCAAGGAAAAGTAATGCCTGTGGTTTATGGGAGTATTTTTGCAAAGGACAGAGCTTGAGTTCAGTTCCCAGTACCTGTCTCAGGTAGCTCACAACTCTGACTCACAACTTCTGGGATCCAAGGACCTCCTTTGCCTTCTCATCCTCACCTGCATGCACATTCCCACTTAACACACACACACACACACACACACACACACACACACACACACACACACACACGTAGTTTAAAATGAAGCTGGGCAAGCACATGTGAGGCAGAAACAGGCAGATTTTGAGGCCAGTCTGGCCTGCATATTGAGTTCCAGGTCAGCCAAGGCTCCATAGTGAGGTGCTCTTTCATTGGAAATAGGTATCATAATGATGATGAACTTAGCTTAGTGGTGATTAATTAATGCAATTAATTAACCTGACATCATTAGTCCAATACTACAGTGATATAAAATGGGGGCAGCAAGATGGAATAAAGAAATTTGAGACTTAAACTTCATTGTCTCGTTTAATAACTCTGGTTCTAGAACAGTTACATCTCTGAGCCTTCAACATTATGACCTTTGAGGTACAGACAAGCCTTCCCTATAGGGTTCTTGACAATCTAGTAACTGTGTACACAAAACGCCTGTCTGGTGGTCACTCACTATATGACAGCCCTTACCGAAGGGCTCCCCCTCTTACTTGTTTAAATATGTCCAAGTTAAATGTTAATGACTAAGCCTTTCCTATATGCTTAGTCAGCTGATTTTTTAAGGAGAGTTTATATACCTTCCCCCCTCCTTTTTAAAAAGGTACCGAGGTGAAGATACTGGAGGATTGGGGTCAGACTGGAGACCTGGAAAATGCATAGAAACAAATCACAAAAAACATGGTAATGGTTGGTGAGATGGCACAGCAAGTGAAGGGTTGGCAATCCCCAGGACCCACATGACAAAAGATGCACACACAACATACACATACAACCATGCACAGAAGTGATAAAGGAGAAGGTTGTAATGGGGCAGCTGGATTTAAGAGATAACTGTGAGAAAGGGAACTAAATCAGAGGTGATTTGGAGCCTTGCAGCCTGGCAGATGGAGGTGATGCTATTATATTATTCGGGGAAGAGAGAAAGGATACAGTAATCTTAAGTGGTGAGTGAGGGGAAAATAACGAGGGTTGTTATATTGGGGAACTGGAGGTGTTGACTTGTGTTGAGAACATTCTAGGGGCTGTGGGGAAGAAACAGATTTGGAGAACCAAGGACAGGGTCTTCGGTACCTCAAGAGTTCAAGATGCAAGGAGGGCAGAAGGAAGAGGATGGGGGTGGGGGGATGCAGGGAGGTTGGGAAAGAGGAGGAGGGAAGTCAAGTCAAGTTTTGATCATTTCCTGCAAGGGAATCAGATACAAGCTGTCCAAATGCCCTGACATTTAAATACACTCTCTATATTTCACTCCAGTTTGAGAATGCCACATCTGAAATTACAGGGGGATCCCACCAGGGAAAGAATGATTTGTACTGAACACTGTGAATATTGATTTTATTAGGAGATGATTCTGCCTGGTAAGCAAAAGGGACAATCAGCATAAGTAACTCAGAATAAGCTGGTGCTCGACATCCCCAACATCCACTCTGGAAACTATTGATTGAAAGTGTTCCTTTGCATATTTCACTGGTACTTGTTGAATTTTGCTGTTGTTGCTGGTTTTTTTTTTTTTTTTTTTTTTTTTTTTTTTTTGAGGCAGGATGTCATGTATTCCCAGCTGGCCACAAACTGGCAATACAGCTGAGGATGGCCTTGAACTTCTGATCCTTCTGCCCCTACCTCCCAAGTGTAGGGATTACAAGTGTGCACATCCATGCCTGGCTTCTGAGGTGCTGAAGATGAAAGCCAGGGCTCTGTGCATGCTAGGCAAGCACTCCACCAGCTGAGCTACACCCCAGTCCTGATATTTGCTTCCTTAGAGCAACAGTGGTAACACTACCCTGCACTTTGATGCTCTCTTGTTTCCAGTCAACCAAGAAAACTCACTTTTTCAAGATTTTTCATTAACTTGAAAACTATTGTCATGCATACAAAAATGTCAGTTTTTATAAAATGTCCATTTCATGTTCACTCCCCTTGGGCTGGTGAAATGCAGGCTAAGTCTTCCATGGAATTTCTAGCACTGTGCCTATGTGACTTGTTATCCCTCCATTGGAGTCTTTAAAACAGTGGTGGGAGAAAGGCTGAAAGGAGCCTGAACCCCTCCAGGATCTAGGATGCCTGTGTAAGCAGCTTGTACCCACAGACCCTAACATCTGCTCTGCAGAGGCATCCAAGAACTAGATTTTCTCCAATACCCAGAAAGTGATTTTTCCCTCCCACAGGGACCCAAGGTCATTGGAAGGCTGGAATGTGGATTTCGGGGACAGAACCTGGATATTACTGGTGTTTTCAGTTCCTTCATTTCTCTGCTCTCTCTCCTTGTTGGGGCCTTGGGACTTGTTTGTAGGCCACAATGCTGTAAGAATTTGCAAAAGAGAATTATAAAATGAGAGCTGGAATGAGGCAAAGGAGGGGTTTTCATCTCCACCTATGCCTGGGTCATTTCCCACCACTCTTTGTCACCAATAAAGGAAAATATAACTCCATGGTGCATCAGATGTTGCTGAGTGAGAAGGTTGGCTCTAGAGAACTCTCCAGATTCCTTCCAGTCCTGGGATAAAGAACTCTCCCTGTCTCAAGTAACATTGTGAACTAGACAGCTGCCCATCTTCCTAGCATCTCTTTGCCTCTTACTCTGGCCTAGTGATGACTTCCCCTGAACTGATCCCAAGCAGAGTCAGCTGACTCAACTTGATCAGTTACCGGTGACTTCTGAGGACCTTCTGTCTGCACCCCCCCCCCCCCCAGCGCTGGGGTTGCAGTTGCTTTTACATGGGTGCTAGAGATCTGAACTCTTATCTTACAGGGCAACCATTTTACCAAGCTGTCTTCCTAGTCCCAGTCACTCTTGTTATTTTAAGACCCAAGGCTGGGGCTGGCCTGGAACTTCTGATCCTCCTGCCTTCACTCTCTGAGAGCTGGGATGCCAGAGATGGCCCACCATGCCTGGTTTATGCTGTGTTGGAGGTTGAACCCATGGCTTCATGCATGTTGGGTAAGCACTGTACTAACTGAGCTGCAGCCCCAGCCTCAAGTGCCACATCCTTTTGACAGAGCATGTATTCATTAAACAGATCCTCCTAGAGAAGGGGCTCTCACCCTTCTTAATGATGCCACCCTTTATTTAATACAGCTCTCATGTGGTGACCCCAACCATAAAATTATTTTTGTTGCTACTCCATAATTTTTCTACTCTTGTGAATTGTAGTGTAAATATCTGATATGTGACAACATATCTGGGCAACACAGAGCACCTGTGAGTACCTGTGTGTGAGGGTAGGGGAGGTTTTAGAGACAGATAGCCTCGTGAAGGCTTTTTTAACATCCCCCTGTTCATGTCAAAAAGAGCAGGCAAGGAAGACAGTTTCCCACAGTAGCTGTGACAATGCCTCCCCTTTGTTATAAGGACCAGACAGGGTAGCCCGCACCCCCTCATGTATAGACAGGGTGTTGGCAACTCTGGCCTAAAGACCTCTCCTGGCATCAGGAAGGAGAATGCAAACAGTAACTGGTCAAGCCTTCTGACTTCTGTGTCCTCCTCTGCTTTAGCACACCTTCCTGGGACAGTCTGTGATTGGAATGTAGCCTTTCCTTCTGAGGCTAGAGACCCCACAGGTCTTTTCTCTTGCCTTTACTTAATGACTGATGGCACAACAGCCTAGACACCTGTAGCTGGCAGAGATTTTTCAGATTCTCATTGAGTGACCTCAGGACAAGGGAAGGCCAGGGAAGCACTGCTGTTATACCATGCATGTTCAATCTTAGCTGTACATTCAAAATGACCTGTCAAGTTTTAAAACAATGTCTATTCCAGGAAGTGCCTCGGATCAACTGAGTCTCAGTCTGTGGGGATGGGACCTGAGAGCAGTCATCTTGAAATCTTTACTGGTCATTCAATGTGTGGAAATGTGGCTTTGTCTGTACATGGGTTTCTACTGCTAAAGGACAATGGAGGAAGCACTTAGCAGGTAGGTGCTCGATCCACATGAGCATCCAATCAGCTGCTCAGGCAAATGCTTCCAGAGCCTCTGCCTGCTTCTGGGACACAAGATCATGAAGATCCTGTGTGGCTAATTAAGATTTGGTGTAGGACTGGCAGGATGGTTCTGCAGGTAAGGATGCTTCCAGAGGTCAAGGGTTTTGTATTGGCCTGTAACTCTATCTCTAAGGGATCCAACACCTTCCTCTGGCCTC
Source organism: Cricetulus griseus (assembly GCF_003668045.3). Classification (NCBI taxonomy): domain Eukaryota; kingdom Metazoa; phylum Chordata; class Mammalia; order Rodentia; family Cricetidae; genus Cricetulus; species Cricetulus griseus. The sequence continues at coordinate 83,834,440 of NC_048595.1, read as the reverse complement.
CAAGGGCATCTGAACATGCATGAAATGTTTTAAAAGAGATTTGGTGCAGGGCTGGTAAGATGGCTTAACAGGTAAGGACACTTGCCACCAAGTCAACCTGACAACCTGAGTTCAATTCCAGATCCTACATGGTATAAGGAGAAGAGAGTCAACTTCGACACACAACACACACACACACACACACACACACACACACAGAGAGAGAGAGAGAGAGAGAGAGAGAGAGAGAGAGAGAGAGAGAGAGAGAGAGAGATTAAGGAACTGGTGCAGAAACAAATGGCTGGATCCAAGTGCATTGGGTGAGGTGTCAAGGGCACCTGTTCCATGTGCCCTCAAATCTCTCCTTGAAGAAGGCAAGTCATCCTACTTAGCACAACACAGACAAAACTATAGAAGGAACCAGTCATTGCTTTTGCTGGTCTGTTTATAACTTTATGACTTACACTGGCTAATTAGAGTTATTTCCTACTATTGTTCTGGGGTATTTATTTAAGTTAGAGAGACTGCATCAGCCTTCAGTGAAAGAGGATTGTTACTTGAGTGAAACTATTAATCTATTACTCAGTTGACCAGGGAGTTGGACACCTCAAAAGTCTATGATATGCTAGCTCTCACCAAGTCATTCCGACCCATGCAGCCTGGATCCAATGGAAGGGTCTAATGGTTGGAAAGTCCTGGCTCAGTCCCCACACTTTAGGATATGAGACTTGGCCATGGCCCTCTACTTGGCTAGATTCCCTTGTGTGTTTGATTTTTGTTTTGTTTTGTTTTGTTTTTGTTTTGTTTTGTTTTGTTTTGTTTTGTCTCATGTTCCTCGACTACCAAATAAAGCAAACAGCCTTAATGATGGCGGCTCCTATCCCAGGAGGCCTGGCAGAGACCTATATTATGCTACCACCACCCAAAACCTATATTATGATACGATGTGAGCATTCTAAAAAACAGCAACAACAACAAACAAACAAAAAGCCTTCACTACAGCCCCCTTCTAGACTGCCTTCAATTATTGTTTACTCAGCTGCTGTCATTGCAGCTGCTGCCAAGACTACCTGGTAACCAGGCTGGTGTCTCTAAGAGTAAGACTGTTAAGTTCCTTGTACCTTATGGCATAGCCTGTGGCTTTCCTGAAAGAGACATTTCTCTTAAGGCTAGACTCACTGGTATAAGAGAATTTCACTTCAGGGGAAGGTGTAGGGACTTGTAGCTACTGAACACTTCAAATGTGTCTGCAAAATGGAATTTACTGTAAGGATAACAATATATAACTGGATTTCACAGATTTGGTCATTTTAAAAAGTAAAACATTCCTATTGCCTGATTGCATATGCTCATTATATGTTGAGATATTTGGGTATCAGCTATATTATTATAATTAATTTCACCATCCTTGTTTTTTTCTTTTTGGAGTCAGGGTCTCATGTACTGTAGGCAAAACTCAAACTCATTATGTAGCTCTGGATGACAGTGAACTTCTGATCCTCCTGTCTCTGCCTCCAGATGTGCACACAGGATCACACTGGCTTCTACAATGGGAGGGATGCAAACTGAAGTTTTTGCATGCTAGGCAATCACTGTACCAATTAAACTACATTCCTGCCTTTTGTGTTTTAAAATGTGGCTCCTGCCAGATATAGGGGCACACACTTGCAATCCCAGTACATAGGAAATGGAGGCAGGAAGATGTAAGTTTGAAGCCAGGCTGAACTTTATAGCAAAACCGTCTCTCAGAGATCTGCTGCCTCTATTTCCAGAGTGCTGGGATAAAAGATGAACGCCACTACCAACTGTAGACCATCTTTCAAAATAAACAACAAACAAGAAAGTGGCTCCTTGGGCCTGGGGAGATGGCTTAGTGGTTAAGAGCACTTGCTGCCCATGTTCAGTTGATATCGCTGCGAGGACAGCTCTTTTCTGAAGGGAAATGGAGTAGCAGTGGATTGGGGGGAGAAGGGAGGTTGGAAGGGGCCTAGGAAGAGTGGAGGGAGGAAGAGGCTATGGCCAGGATGTATTGTTCGAGACAAAATTAAATAAAAAAGAAAGGGGGCGCAGAAAGAACACTTGTTGCTCTTTCAAAAGACCTGGGTTGAGTTCCCAGCACCCAGTTGGTGGCTCAAAACTTATCTATAACTTCAGTTCTGGAGGATTCCATCTCCCTCTTCTGGCCTCTGTGTACACTGCACGTATGGTACACAGACATACATGTAGACAAAACACTCATATACACAAAAATAAGTAAAATTCTTTAAAATTAATGTAGCTCCTTACCAAATTAAAAAACACAATCTCTCTCTGTCTCTCTCTGTCTCTGTCTCTCTGTCTGTCTCTGTCTCTCTCTTTCTCTCTCTCTCTCTCTCACACACACACACACCTTTGCTATTCACACTCATTTCTAGTGAAGCCAGAACTAACCCTTCTTTCCTTCTATTCTGCTGACTCCTCGGCTAGTGCCTGGCTGTGCAGCAGCTTGCCTGCTCATCACTGTTTCACATAGGAGATGGTCCTCCAGAGGAAGAGGTCAAGGGATTGTTGCCTAAGGCCTTATTGGGGAGCTCACATGTGCAATGGTCACTGAGTCCCTTCAGGGCACAGAGAAGAAACAGTCTTTGGAAGGGACAAGGGATCCTAAAGGGATTCAAATAAAAGATTTGGTTAGAATGGCTCCAGTGAGTTACTAACAGGCCCTCCAACTGTAAGGAAGTCTATGAAGCCCCTATAAATAAATCCATCTTATGAAACTGCCAGAGAGGAGCCCCATTTCTGTGTTCTTCTTTGAGAGAGAGCTTATAATTACAAAACAAAACAAAACAAAACAAAACAAGAGGTCTGTGGTTGATGTCAACACCAGGGCCCCAACCCACACAGCAGACAGTTTCTGTCTTACCCAATTGGGACAATTGCCAAGAAGGAGAGAAAGGAAGATAGGACAAAGCAGGTGCCAGCGAACTTGTCCAGGGTGAGCTGATAGATCTTGTTATATATGGTGGATGTCACCACACCAGTCAGAGCTAGACACTGCTGCAGTATGACAAACACCTTTCCTGTGGAAGAGACAAAGATTATCAAGAGATGTGCTATTGTCCCTTTCTTGTTCCCTCTACCTGGTTCTTGGGGGGCTCCAGAGATCTGCTCACCTAAGGGCTCCTTTTTTAGCTTCCATGGCTCCATTTGATGGGAATCTTGTCTCCATCTAGCTGGATGTCCCTGAAATACCTTTCTTTGACTCTGGCTTGTAGCGACTATCTTTATGAGTTTTTCCCACCCCGCTTTCTCCATTCTTTTTGCCCTAGATAGAAACCAGTATGCTTCTTATAAGTTTGAGGATGCTTCTAGAACTTGTGTATGTGTGTGTATGCTTGTGTGTGTATGTGAACACACAAGTGTGCACATAATGTGCATTATGAAGGCCAGAGGTAGACATAAAGCTCCAGGAATTCTCCCCTCGGCTCCCCAGCACTAGGATTACAGGTATGTATTTCCATACCAGCATTTTATATGAGTGCCAGAGATCCAGTCTTGGACCTCATGCAAACACTTTATCAACTGAGCCATCTCTCCAGCCCTGCTTCTGGATCTTCTGAGCATCTGTGACAGCCTGGGCTGGACATCCTGGAGAGATTCACTCACCGTAGGAAGAGTCCTTTATGAGTTTGGACATGGCTGATCGGATGGTCGTGATGGGGATAAGTGCGAAGAGCATGACGGCTCGAGCTGTAACAGATAGTAAGAACAATTCTCATTTGAGTTCAGCTTTAACCCAGGAGACCAGAACAAAGCAAAGGCTTCCCTCTCTTCCAGCCCCTCCCCACCCCCAGTCCCTTGGCCTTGACCTGGAAGCATTAAACTTCTCTGCTGGGAGCACCTGAGTAGCCCAGACTCTGAATCTCTGGCTCTTTCAGACAGAGTTCCCCTAGTTCAGCAGCCACACATCCCTAAAGCCCCATTAACTAGCCACATGCAGGTGGGGGAGGGGAGAGAAAGAGGAAGATAAAGGAGAGAGGTGGGCAGGAGGATGGAGAGACGAGGTGGGAATGACTGGAGAGAGGGACATTCCATCCTCTCTCCGTACAAGGCCTTCTTCATGGGACCTTGCTGTTTTGCTAGCTGTCTTTCTGAGGTGTACAGCCTGGGCAGTTCTCTGATAACCTAGACTTTTTCTTTCCGAATTCTTAGCTATTAGGCACATGCAGCCTACATAAGTTAACAGCAAATAAGCCTTTCCTTACCCTAGCCACATAGCAAATGCTCAATAGACATACAAAGCTCGTGGACGTTGTGTTGACAGACGAAGGCCACTTAGCAGCTGTAGAAAATTCTGTTGCAGCATGAATTCTAGAACTTTCTGCTAGAGGTTGTATGACCTCTGTCCTCCAGAGGAAACTTCTGTCCATGGTCTTATGGGAATGTACTCCATCGTTTGCAGAGCCAATGGAGCTCATTAGCACCAATTATTGAGAAATTCTATGTATTGTTAAAAAGTCTATATTTGGCCCTAATGATTTAGGGAACTTTTTGTGTGTCTTATCTCTTTAAAGCTAGAGAGAAGAGGACTGGGGAAGTGCTTAGTGCCAGACAACCTGAGTTCAACCCCTGAACCCACATGGTGGAAGGAGGAAATAAACTCTGACGAGCTGTCCTCTGACCATCACAGGTGTGTCACAATGTGCCCGTCTCCCCACTCTGATTAAATAAATAAAATTTAAAATGTATTAAAGTCAAATGGACCCATCTCCACTTAAGGCTGTCTGACAGCCTTCCTTCATACTTATTCCAAGATCCACTGACTACATCTCCTTGACCCAGAGTCATGGGTACCACTGTGGCAAGATTCAGTTAGCCACACAGGTAACACCCAGCACAAAACAGACAAACCCATTCCTGTCTCCCTTGTACCTCCTGAACTCCAAGTTCAGTCCCTTGTACTGAAATGGGACTCCCGGTCCACACCCATAAACTATGACACAGATTGCCAGCAGTGCCCTACCTCCATAAGCCTCAGACTTACCAATGTAGAACATGTATGTCTCCTTCACAAAGGCCAAGAGAAGGGCTCCAGTCGCAAAGGAGACCATCCCAATTATGATCATCGTGGTGTCCCGGAAGCAGCGGGAGAAGACTAGAACACCCAAGAAGCTGGTGATGAAGATTATGTATCCAGAAGCCATCCCATAGCCCAGCTGCACTTGGTTCCAACTGAGAGGCTCCTTTAGCACAAAAAGGGCCATGACATCCACTGTGCCCACGACAGCCAGGTCATAGACGATGGCACCCACAAATAGCAGGGTGATGATGGTTAGGGAGGGCTTCCTTTTCCCAGAAGTCAGAGGGTTCCCTGATACATTCTGCTTGTCCAGTTCATCTGGATCTAGGGTTCGATAGGTGCCCACCATGCCAGACACAGTATCTACGGTGGGGTATACATTGTTGGGCTTGGACACAGACTCAGGGACCTTCAGCACAAAGAGGCTGTAGAAAAGGGCAAAAGCCGCACAGCCCACACTGCAGGCAGTTAACAGGAGGCCTTGAGCAGAGTGTCCAACCATTTGCTTGAAGAGATGCCCCGAGGCCATGCTCCCACAGAACCCAGCCAAGCCCAGGACCAAATCGATGAGGATGAGGCGCAAGGAGCGGCGGCCTTCAGAGCTTCCCAGGGATCCCAGGGCCATGACGCCGGACCAATAAGCGGAGAAACCCCCACATAGCCCACTGAGAGCCGCTGCTCCGTACATCACCTCCACTGGCCAGTCCAGCATCACTTTGAGTAGGAGTCCGATGCGGCACAGCAGGAAGCCCAGCATTGATGTGCAGATAGAGATCTTGCGGTGGTAGCGGTCACTGAGCCAGCCTAGTCCATAGGCAGACAGTAGGGGTGTCAGACCCACCACGAGGTTGTAGATGATGTAGAAGTTGGAGATGGCCTTCTGCTGTTGGTCCTCCTGATGCCCCCTGAGCGACTGGCTGGCAGTGTGATTGGATGCGAAGGATTCTTTCACCACCAGTAGTAGTCCTGCATCGTAGAGGGAGCCGGCCACCTGGGTTGAGGCCACCACAGGCTCGATCCAAGTCCTCATTTGGAAGCCAGAGAGCCGGCTTCCCCATGGATAGGTGACTCCGGGACCCATGTAACCTGTGCGACAGGGGTCAGGGCTTGCTGTATGCAGACAGAAGCTTCCAAATCTGGGCTTAGTCCCAGAGCGCTTTTCAGGTGCACCTTGGGAGAAGTGCTGGGGCGGCCAGTGTGTGTGACAGTAGCTAGTCTAGCTGCCAAGGGACTTACTTACCTAGCTGCGGCCCCTCCTCCCCAGATCAGAAAAGTGGCGCTCCGCCCCAACCTCCACCGGGTCGGCTGAACAGACTGGAGACTGCCCAGTGAAGCCCGAGGCGAGCCTCAGTTCCCTCCCCACACATCCTAGAGCCAGCCATACAACAACCTGCCTTCACTGAGGACCAAAGTGCTGAAACTCAGACTGAGCCAGCTCTGGGACCCGCCCAGGGAGCTTTTCCAAATTCTTTCTCCTTTTGAGGCAGGTTTAGGCAGGGGTCTGATGCCTAGGCTTCTGCTTGATATAACTCTGAGGTATCAAGTTTTCTTTGTCAAAAGTAGGAGGAACCTTGGTGTGTGCAAATCTCTAGGTTCTAACTCCAGCACTATGTAAACCAGGAATGCTGGCGCATGCCTGTATTTCCAAAAAGTGGAGGCAGAAGGATCAGAAACTCAAGATCACCCTCAGTTACATAGTGTGTTACAAGAGACACTCTCTCTCAAAAAAAAAAAGAGAGAGAGAGAGAGAAAGGAAGGAAGGAAGGAAGGAAGGAAGGAAGGAAGGAAGAAAGAAAGAAAGGAAGGACAAACAATAAAGATAAAAGATGGTTTAGCAGGGAAAGACCCTGTTGCCCTTGTCAAGCTTTATGGCCAATCGTTCAATCCCTGGGACACACACCATAGAAGGAGAGAACCACTCGGAAGTTTGTCTCTGACCTTCACACACATATTGTAGTACAGGAACACACACACACACACACACACACACGATTAATTAAAAAAATAAAAATAAAACAAGAACTCACACTGTAAGAAGCTACTAGCAAACTTTCAAAGAAGTTAACTCTGGCAGCTGGTTGGGGCCAAAGGCTTCTCAGAGAAGTTCCTGTATGAACCGGCCTGCCCTGTTGGGCTCCAGTCTCAGCTTCCAGACCCAGATGCCCCTCCAGAGCACAAAAATGGACTCTGGGTTCAGTGGAGCTCACTGGAGACAGCAGGTTCTGTTGAGTAAAGATGGAGCAGAGACTCTTACTGCTTCCTAGTGGTTGCTCTTCCTGCCTCATGGCCTCTATCCTCTCCAGCCTGGGCTAAGATTTCCACTCCCCAGATCTCTGCTTTCTCCTTTAAGTACATGCTTCTGGAATGAGGATCAGGGTGATATAAGAATCAAAATACACCAAAGAGTAAGGTGGCCTTTCTCTTCCACTGGGATAGTTAAAAATCACACAGTCTCTCCACCTTCAACCCTGACACAATAATGGTCACATGACTGGCACCAATTCGTTACAAAAATAACACACTAGCCTGCCTGGGAGAATCTAAAAAGCCAGAAGGATAGATGATGAGCCTCTACAGTGGGTAGGGATTAGATTCCAGGTAGTACTTGTGTAATCATGTGCCCCTTTGGTAGTTTTTAAGTGGGTTGTCCTCTCTCTACCTCTTGTCACCACTCAGCCCCTTCTTTGTGTCCAGACCCAGACAACTCTGACTTCTGCAAAGAGAAAGGTGTACCCAGCCCCCTTTGCGAGAGGTACCTGTGGATCTGGTTCACCAGCTTGTTTCTCTTTCTCCCCCACCCGCCCCCTCCTACCTTAGCCTGTTTTCACCAACCCACACCTGACTCTCCTGCTCCATTCCTAACATATTTTTCCAAGGCTTCAACAACCTGTTCCCATACATGGCAGAAACGCCAGGGATGGAGAGTTCTGCAATCAGTGATGGTACAACCAGAAGGACCGCTCGGGCCATCCCATCAAAGGAGTCTATTCTTGGTGCTGAAGACAGCAGGAGGCAACCTTGCTCAATCTCTGGCAGGCTTATGGGTTCTCAGCTCTTTCCATCCCCTTGTGAAATGTAAAGTGACTCTGAGAGATTCACATCAGACTTAGGAAAAGCTGGGTGCTAGCCAGCCTTGGGGTCCTCCAAGCTTATGAACTGAACCTTCTGTTCTAGAAATAATCTAGTCTCTCAGGTCCAATGACGCCTGTCTCAATTTAGACTACTGTGGGTTGGATTATGTTCTCACTCTGTCCCTACCTCCTCTTCATCTCTGAATGCTGGGTCCAACTGAAGTCGTATCTGGCCCTCTTATGTGACCCAGACTACCTGCAAGTTGAGCCTCAACTCTTGGCCACATCAAGATTTAGTATCTTTCACAGGCTATCTTAATTTCCTTGTGTCCAGATTTTCCGGGAAAGGTTTCCCTCCACTTCTAAAGCACTAGCAAAAAAGTGAACACCACTGCCTTGCATATCAGCTGTGAGGATTGCTCTGGAATCTAATCTGTAGCCCATATCTGGCTTCATGACAGAGAAAGTTAAATTTATTATCTCTATATGAATAAAAGTATACTAACCCACGATCTCATGTAGCCTAGGCCAGCCCCAGACTCACCGTGACACCAAGCATGACCTCGAAGTTCTAGTCCTCCTGCTTCTACCTTGTGATGGAATTATAGGATGCATGCTGGGTTCATGAGATGCTAGGAGTGGAACCCAGAGCTTTGTGCATTCGAGGTGAGCACTCTACCAATTGAGCTACACTCTCAGCCCTACCCTTACCCACAAAAGGTGACACCTAACATTTACTGAACTCTGACCATATACTAAGCACATTTTATTATTGAACTCAGTTAATTGTCCCAGGAAGTCTATGGGCTGAAATCAGAGATATTGAAGGAAATTTGCACAAGCTCACACAGAAAGCCAGTATTTAGCATCAGGTCTTTGAAAGCCTACAGCTGTGGAGAGAATGCTGCAATCCATCTGGAGATGTTTTCTCAACTAACAATAGAATGGAGAGATGCAGAAACAATGTTGCCAGCATGGGAATTCCTATTGCTCAGTGGTGAATTTGCAGAAATGAACAAGAGTTGTGGTGGAAAGCTCCCTAATGGAATTTACATCGCTGGTGCTTTATAATCAAATGGGAAATACTTTTGTTACCTTAATAAATGGCCTCAAATTTGTTTTACATGGGAACAGAGAAGAGAGAACTTTCTCCCTTAAGCTGTCCACTAACTTCCACAAACGTGCTGTGGCATGAGCACACACACACACACACACACACACACACACACACACACACACACACACACACACACGCACTCGCACTATAAACCTTTAAAAGGTATCTATAGGAAAAATAAAAAATACAATTTCTTCTAACCCTTTAAGTAACATATATAAGAATTAGCATGTCCCCTTTTTAAGGGTGTTCCCTCAGTTTCTGTCCCCCCTTTTTTTCCCCCATTCTTTGACAGTTCCATCCAAGTATATGTTGTGTTTTAGTGTTTTCAAGTTGCCAGTGTTTCAGTAAATGAGACCCACTCCTGCTCATGTCAGCAGCCATAATTAAACTCAGGGGGTCAAAATAAACTAATAAAGACAGCTGGTGGAGATTTCAGACAGTCCACTGTCTCCTCTGGGATCATGTTGACACCTTCCCCTTCTCATGAATGACCAGTGCAAGAGTCTTTGTTATCTGGTGGAGAATCTGTGATTCCCACATGAACTGGCACAAAGCAGAGCAAGGACCACAGAGAAGGGGGCGGTAGAGGGGTCTGGAAGCACACATGTGTCCTACAGGTGGGCTGATGTATGGGACAGGATCTGGCTTTCACAGGCTACAGGACTAAGGAGCTGAACCATTTGACCTGGCCTGGAGTAATAGAAAAGCCCTCCACAGGTGTGGTGATGCACACCTTTGATCCCAGCACTGGGGAGGCAGAGGCAGAGGCAGAGGCAGAGGCAGAGGCAGAGGTAGAGGCAGAGGCAGAGGCAGAGGCAGAGGCAGAGGCAGAGGCAGAGGCAGAGGCAGAGGCAGACAGATCTCTGTAAGTTCAAGGCCAGCCTGGTCTACAGAGTGAGTTTCAGGACAGTCAGGGCTGTTACACAGAGAAACTCTGTCTTGGAAACAAAACAAACAAACAAACAAACAAACAAACAAAAAAAAAAACAAAAAAAATCCAAACCCCAAAACCAAACCAAGCCAAGCTAAGTCAAAACAAAACAAAGAAAGAATAGGAAACTCCTCACAGCTGATATGCAAGACAGGGATGTTCTTTTTATTACCAGTGCTTTGGGGGCTGAGATAAGCCTTTCAACCCCCCAAAAATTAAAAATAAGGAAATAAGATATCCTGTGAATCATAAGTATATAATAGAATAGGACCTGTGAGGTACATCAGCTGGTAAGGATGCTTGGCAAGACTGACAAGCTGAGCTCTACTCCTAGCTTCACATGATGGAAGGAGAGAACCAACTCTCATAACTTGTCCTCTGACCTCTACATCCACACTGTGGCATGCACACGCTCAATAAACGTATTAAAATTTAGACATATATAAAACACAACAAAGAAAGAAATGCAAACTCACCCAAGAAGACAGGCAGATCTTGGCAGTGATAATCCAAGCGTAACAGGGATTTAGCTGCTCTTTTGCTGTCTCTTCACTTGGGCTGCCAGATACTCAATGGACAGCTAAAAACAAGGATGGAAACTTGGCATCTCTGCATTCATATTGCCTCGACCCACTGGCCACTTTAAACTCTAGGTCATTTTCCTGCTCAAATCTGTATTAAAGAACTGCTCTCCTAAAACTGGTAGCCTCCCACCCCTGCAGGGCTGAAGATACCAAGAGTAACTGAGATACTGTTAATACCTGAAGGGCTATAGTAATCAACATAATCAACAAATCGTCCACCACCAGCCTTTTCTGTATGTGGTTTAGCTTTTGTTTTTGAGAATTTCACACATACTGCAATGTATTTTGATCATATTCACTCCTGACTCCTCCCAGTTACACCCCAGCCCTCATCTCCTCCCAACTTCATGTTCTCTTTTTTTAAGATTTACTTTTTACCCTTTTTTTTTTTCCGTTTTTCGAGACAGGGTTTCTCTGTAGCTTTGGAGGCTGTCCTGGAACTAGCTCTTGTAGACCAGGCTGGTCTCGAACTCACAGAGATCCGCCAGTCTCTGCCTCTGTCTCCTGAGTGCTGGGATTAAAGGCGTGCACCACCACCGCCTGGCTACTTTTTACCTTTAACTATGTATGTGTGTGTGTGTGTGCCTCTGCAGGGGCATGTGCACCTGAGTACAGATGCCTGAGGGGCCCAGAGGTACTAGGGTCTCTAGAACTGGGATTCCAGGTGGTTGTGAGAAGCCTGACTGTTGGTGCAGGAAGCCAAGGGTGGTGTCCTTGCTCTAAACTTCTGAGTTATCTCTTCAGTCCACTCCCACCTTTTTTATAACCCACCAAGCCCAATTTGTGCTATCCATATACTCATTCATGTTGAGCCGTCTGCTGGAACATGTTCAACCCACCAGAGGCCACATTCCCAAAGAAAACTGGTTCTCCCTCAGCTGTCAATATCTCCAGCTTGTGAGCCCCCTTCTCTTGCAACCTAGTGTTAACTATGTCTTCTTTAGGCAACCACAGTTGCTTTGACTTCATCACTGCTGTGGTCCTGTTTTGTCTTGAAAAACAAAGCAAAACACTACAGTTCCCCCCAAACCTACCTCTGTTATTCTGCCAAATAAGCATACTATGAAACCCTTCTAAATTAGTGTCTCTGTACCTGTAGATCAGTGCAGCTCCCAGACCTCATCAGAGAAGCTTCTTGGTGAAGAGGGTGTAGCTAATGCAGGAACCCACATTTGGTCAAAGTGCAGACAAGTGTCTATGCTCAGCCACTCCATCTATATCATAGGCTGTCCCCCCCGACACCCAGACTCAGACACCATCATGAAGGAGCTGGCAGAAAGAAGGTAGCTTCTAGCTTTAAGACGTGATGCTTCAGGCCACCAGAGAAACTTCTAGAAGTTTCTAGTCATTGTTTTAATCCCAAAAGAAGGTGCAGTGGTTTAACTAACTGTTGTTCTCTGTCTGACTTGCTCTTTTTCTGTGTCATTTTTTCTTGCAAGTTACTGTGGGTTCCAAGAAAACAGGTCTGAACAATAAGCACACTGCAATAAGAGTCAAAACCACTCTGGAGGCAGCAGTTTTCTTGTCACCAACCTGGCTCCTCATGACACTCCTGAGATAACGATCACCCAGACCAGTTTTGTTCCTTTCTTAGAAACCCCAAAGTTCTCGCTATCTCACAGGCAAGCCTAGGATGTGGGTCCCCATTTTCGCTTCCTGTATGCTAAACAAATTCATTTTCTGCTTCTGTTACTATTACACCTCTTTGGTCATTTGGGAAAGTGGCTGAGCCTGGTCCATTGGGACCACCAGAATCAGACTTCTGCCTTGTGACTCTAAGAACACAGCATTTTTCCTTCAAGTATTTTCCAGTGGTTGGGCTGTCACTGCATTAAGGACACAGCTCAAGTCCCTTTGTTTGATGACAAACAATCCTCCAGTTATGGTTTTACTGACAATATCTTGTTGCAGACAGGAAGAAAATTAGTTACAAGGACTCTCCAAGTCATTTTACCTGATAAGTTTTTTGTTTTGTTTTGTTTTGTTTTTCGAGACTGGGTTTCTCTGTATTGCTTTGGAGTTGTCCTGGAATTCACTCTGTAGACCAGGCTGGCCTTGAGCTCACAGAGATCCATCTGCCTCTGCCTCCAAAGTGCTGGCATTAAAGGCATGTGTCACCAACACCCAGCCTACCTGATAAGTTAAAAAGTAAACATTGTGGTCTATCTGCCTCCCCCCAACCCATTCCTTTTTGAGTCAGAGTCTCATGTAGCCTATTCTGATCGAAATTTCCTATGTAGCCAAGGATGGCCTTGAAATCCTGATCCTCCTGCCTCCTCCTCTCAAGTGCTTGGATTACAGGTTTCATGGTGCAAGCCACCCAGCCAGTTTATGTGGAGACTGAGATTTACAAAGGTCACATAGAGACAGGACCTAAGTTTGTGTGGTTTTAGAGTCTATGTCATTTTTATAATGCACATGAAATAATCAAGAAGGCATCTGATTGTTGAACATATTCTGTCAGATAGTGTGAACTCATTTTTATTTATATTTATATTTTCAAACTGAAGTGGTCCATTTTTCCATTCATGAATCATCCATCCATCCATCCATCCATCCATCCATCCATCCTTCACAAACATTATTGAGTATCATGCCCAACAGAAGGTACCAAGAATGCAAAGTCTTGTCTTTAAGGATCTTTTAGCCTAAAGCATTATTACAAGATACTCATGGGCTTAGCAAGATGGCTCAGCAGGTAAAAAGCACCTGCCACCAAGTTTGACAACCTTAGACCAGTCCCAGACCCAAATGATGGTAGCTCTGTAGAACCAATTCCCAGGAGTCCCACATGTGCTGTGGCAATACACACACACACACACACACACACACACACACACACACACACACACACACACCCCTCCTTTAGCAAACACACACAAAATAAATGTAACATAAATAAATAAATGAATTACACTCATGATACTAACACTACAAGTTCCATTTCAGACATAAAATTATTGACACCATGCCATGCCTCCTCTTTTGAGACTGGCTTTATGAGATTTCTCTCCACCCTGGGCTCTGCTACCAGACTGAATGAGCTCATAAACAACATACTCAACATGGTAAAGCAAGACATGGTGTGTCTCTGCTGCCCAGCACACATCAGTTCAGTGGTAACTACACCTCAGATTTCCTCTAATCAGCTCATCCACTAACCCTCCCTGCTAATGTTTTCCAGAGAGTTTGGACTTTTAGCCCCTTGGTACAGCCAACACAGGTGGATATGAGATGATGTCCAATCACAGCACCTTGTGCCCATGATTACAGCAATGAAAATATGACCCGAATCTCAACCAGTAAGAAGAGGCTCAAGAGTTTCAAGAGTTGGGTTTGAGTAGCTGGGAAAAAGAGATTCTCAGTATTTTTTTTTCCTGCTGGTCTTGGACCAAAGGGGATGAAAGCCTGGAGTTTTTCTACCATTGGAGAGAAACTTGTTTGAGATTGGAACCAACACAGACCAGAGCAGAGCTAAAAACTAGAGGGTCCAAATCCCAGTGGCCTCCCATGAACTGTGCCAGAAGCTAAATTATCCTTTCACATTTTAATAACAAGGGCTACTATACTCATTTTTTTTATGATGCCAGTTTGATTTGGATTTTCTGCAATTGTAAACACAAGAAATGTGATGGTGCCAGACTCCCAGTCATTCCTCTCCACTGACCCTTGACCTTATTTAGCTACAGACTTCCAGCTGTTCTCAAATGAAGTCAGCCACCTCCAAAGTCATTCATTCAAACTTCCTACTAACTACAGCCTCTTTGTTGCTTCTTCAACTGCTTCCACTTCAGTGGTTCTTTGATCTTATCAGGACCTGCTGACACCTACACAAATATATAATTTTCCAGATCAGAAGCTTTCTCTCTTTTCCCTCTTCCTTTATGGTCTACCTTTATGGTGCATTTCATTACTTTTTCATAAATTCTGTTCTCTGTTGTTTGTCTTTTTAATGTGTGCCAACCACGACAGAGCTTATTCAAGTAGCTGAGGACTGTTGGGAGAAGTCTTACAATAAGGCAGATTGATGCTGCTATGAATTCACAAACTCCAATGTTAGACAATTCTTCAAACCTACTCAACAACTCCTACATCTCTGCAGCCATCTTCCACTCTTCCAAGCTCCAAAATTACTAGTCTTGAACTTCACCATTGCTTTTCATCTCCCAAATTCTACTATTGCCTTGCCTCTCCTCTCCTGATATTTACCTTTTTTTTTGGATGTGTGTGTGTGTGTGTGTGTGTGTGTGTGTGTGTGTGTGTGTGTGTGTGTGTGTGTGTTTTAGTCCTGATGCTGACATTGGGTATCTTCCTCAGTGTAACAGGTTCCCAGACTTTAGTAGGCCCCCAGACCTTAGCACAACTGACTCCATGATAGATGGTACCATTCAGGCCATAAAATTCAGTATGCAGACAGTACCACCAGCCAAAATGAAAACAAAAACCCAATCCATCAAAGTTCACAGTTCTAGGAAAGTCTCTATAAGTACTAACCTTGTTTTTCTTCTTCTTCTTCTTCTTCTTCTTCTTCTTCTTCTTCTTCTTCTTCTTCTTCTTCTTCTTCTTCTTCTTCTTCTTCTGTAGTTCCACTTCTGGACCACTGTTCTTGTTAGCTAAAGTATGTCAACCCAGGATATGGATTTTGTACTTTAAAGTTCATCTGGAGAAAGGTTTGGGCTTCACTAGAATCCCAAATACCCAGTTGGCTAATAAAAACTTTTTATTGGCTTAAACCTGTGCCTTAGTAGTCTTCTCTGATGGACATCCCACAACACTCATTAATCTCCATTTTATTTATTTAGGCAGGGTCTCTCAGTTGATGCCATAGTTTGCCAATAACCTAGATTAGCTTGTCAGCTTGCCCCAGGGATCCCCTGTTTCTGCATTCTGGGTACTAGTATTATAGGCAGCTAACACACATGCCTGGACTTCTAAATGTGGGTTATGGGGATCTGAACTCTGGTCCTCACACTTGTGCTGCACACACTTTATTCACCGAACCATCTCCTTCATTTATTCTTTAATATAAATTTTATTTTATGTGTATGGAAATTTTTCCTGAATGTATGTCCATGCACCACTTGTATGCCTGGTGCTCACGGAAGCCAGAAGCAAAGAGTTTGATCCTTTGGAACTGGAGTTATCTAGATGTGGTCCACTATGTAGGTGCTGGGAATCAAACCTGGACCTCTGGAAGAGCAGCCTGTGCTCATAACCAGGAAGCCATCTTTCCAAACTCAAGACCTCCACTCTTGAGAATTTCTCCATCTTTTTTTCCTGGAAGAAACTTGGGAATAAATTTTAGGTCTCAGGTAACTCATATATAAAGATTCATTTAACCTCTTGCTTGTGCTTCATTAGCATGGCTATTAAATCATGGGTATGATAAGCTAGTAACACTATCAGTGCTCTTTAGGAAGGAGGCAATGGTGTGCCTTTGGATCTGTTTATTTTGCCCTACATAAAAGCCTATTGTATTCTTGTGGTTCTTCCATCTTCAAGGAGATAACTTTAATCATGACCAGGGTAAGACACTGCAGATTCCCTCCCTTCTTTATTTTAAATGAGACAGGGTCTCACTGTGTATACCCAGCTAGCCTTGAACTTGATCTATTAGATGAGGCTGGCTTTGAACTCAGGGATTTTCCTACCTATGCTTCCTGAGTGCTGGTATTAAAGGTGTATGCCACCATGCCCTGCATATTTTGTTTGTTTGTTTGTTCCCTCCTATGATCCAGGCCTGGTGTCTTATACCTCTAATTCCAGCACCTGGGAGGCTAAGGCAAGAGAATTGCCACAAGAAGATATTATCTCAAAAATAAAACAAAAATGTCCTATTTTTTTTTTAAAAAAAAACAACATATCTGGGGGCTGGAGAGATTACTTAGTGTTTAAGAGCATTTGCTGCTCTTGTAGAGGACTGGAGTTCTGTTCTCAGCATCCACATGGCAAAAAACGCACAATGTCTATAACTCCATCTCCAGGGGAGATGCAGAGAGGGAGGGTGAGGGGGAGAGAGAGGGACAGACCAGAGGGGGAGGAGGGGGAGAGAGAAAAGGGAGAATTAAAAATAAAACAAATCTTTAAAAGTGTCATATTGAACTGAGTTTGACTGTCTTACCAAAAATCCTGTCTGGGTATTGTGGAATTCCTTCCTTAGAAGAATCATGAAGTTTAAGCCCATTCTGGGCTCCACAATGAGACTTTCAACAAACAATCCAACAGATAGAAATCACATAAAAAACTATAATAAGAATGATATAACACCATATAATAAAATCATAATAATTGTTATAAAATTATAATCTTAATAAGATATAAATGAAGTATCTTATATGGTTTGTGGTACTTGTAAAATAGATTTTTCCTGTGTTTTCATCTGTTATGGAATAATCTTTTTGTACACTGTGAAGATTGCCACTCTGAATGGTTTAGTAAAAAGCTGAATGGACAATAGCTAGGCAGGATTTCCAGGTACAGAGGACACTGGGAGAAGAAAGGCAGAGTCTCCAGTGGGTACAGAGGGAACACACTTGCAGGAGGAGAGGTAAAAGCCATGAGTCACATGGCAACATGTAAATGAATGGAAATGGGTTAATTTAAGTTATAAGAGCTAGTTAGAAACAAGTCTAAGGTATCAGCCAAGCTTTCATAGTTAGTAATAAGTCTCTGTGTCAGTATTGGGGAGCCGATGGTCTCAACGAAAAATCTGACTACAAATGGCATCCAACATGAGGACACATATATTCACATAAGACCTGAGGAAGCTTAAAAAAAAAAAAAAAGGTTCTGAGCTGGGCCCACGCCATTAATCCCAGCACTCAGGAGGCAGAGGCAGGCAGATCTCTGTGAGTTCCAGGCCAGCCTGGTCTCCAGAGCGAGTGCCAGGATAGGCTCCAAAGCTACACAGAGAAACCCTGTCTCAAAAAACAAAAAACAAAACAAAACAAAAAAAAGGTTCCAAACACACAAAACAAAGCCAAATGTGGCTTCTGATTCCCACAGTCTCTGATGGAGGCCTTGTTACAGAGACTTGTCTCCTGGTCACTGCCTGTATGCATGAGCCACCAGAGCATCATGAGCTAAGCTACACAGTGGTTTAGGGTTTTACTTATGTAGACAAGAAGGTTACAGATATGCAGCAAAGCAGGCTCAGATGGAAAAAAAAACTCTAAACAGGTTACAGTGTGTATAACAATGGATATAGGCAGTCATAAAAATAGTTTAAAAATAATAAAGTATTTAAAGAGAGAAGTAAAGCAATTGTAATAAAAAAGAATAAGCCACATAAGGATGGAAAATATTATAACACAGGGAGTTTGGACCTTATATAGTGCTTTGTTAATTTTGAATTTTTTGAATGCTAATAAACAGACAACAGCTGTTGAGAGAATTTGGATTGTAGAAGGCACTGATGATTTAAACCAACCTATATAGTTTAGGAATGCCGTAACTTTAAAACGGAGGTTAAAAAATGTATTATTATGGAAAAGAGTGTAAGCAGAGTTTTCCCATCTTGGCAGCTGCTTCCAAACAACCACTCAGAGACTTAATCTTACTTATAAGTGTTTGGCTAATAGCTCAGGCTTATTACTAACTAGCTCTACATTTTGGGTTAACCCATATGCCTTATTTATGTTCTGCCACATGACAGTACCTTTATTAGCATGGCATGTTCATCTCCTGCTTCCTCTGTGTCTGGCTGGCGACTCCTCTGACTCTGCCCCTCCTCATCCCATCATTCTCAGTTTGGCTCTCCCACCTAACTGCACCCTGTTTAGCTATTGGCCAGCCAGCTTGCTTATTACACCAATCACAGCAGCATATATTCACAGAGTGTAAAGGAATATTCCAAAGCAGAAGAGGTCATGCTTTTGTTTCTACAGGAAACAAAAGGCTATAGATTCTTTCCAGGTTAATAGTAATGAGATTTAATCAGAGAAGACCTCCTGAGTATCTTGGCTACAGACATAAGGGAAAATCCAAGAAAATACTACAGGACAGGTGATGTGTAAGCTGATCTATCCACATGGGAACAGCTCATAGATGAGATGAGACATGATAAATTTTGTTGGCTACAGAGTCCTTATATCTTATTATTTCAAGTCATCCTTTCATATGGCATGGATAGAGATTTACATTACAGTTTGGTTAGGCAGTTCAAATGGCCTTATAAAGTTGACAGATGGCTTTTGCCTGATCAAACATAGAACAAAACATTATCTTTAACTGACTTGTTCACACTGCACATTCCATACTTGTGTTAATGAAGATATGTATGTTATCTTTAAAAGTTTATGTGTTTTCAGAGGAAGGAGACCAGACACCAATGAAAACCAGTGGCCCAGATGATTCAGCCTCTCAGAGTGCCTCTGTTGAAGTTTCCTCATAGTTCTGCTTCCAAGACAGCTTCAAGGTTGCTGGCTGAGATGGTCCAGCCTCACTGACTACTCCAGCCAAGACTTTAGATAAGCCTTACACTTTCCCATTACACAAAAACTGGACAACAAATGATAGCTCTCCCAGGGCTTTACCATTATTCTAATTTTCTCAGGGTCACCTAAAGATGCCATCACCCCCAGCAACAGGAAGTAGTCTAGGGAACACAATGCCCACATTCCCAAGAGGTAGGATGGGTAGTCTTTTGTTGTTCAGTGGGTTATGGATGTTTGTCATTATTTAGAGGGACTGGGTACAAGTTGTCATCGGGCATGGCCAGGAGGAGAGTTAATTGAGAGAGACTAGATTCAAGGATTTCTTTCTAAAGGGAAAAACGTGGATATAATATAAAAATGATGAGATAAAAGGGTGGATTGTTGAGTCTACTTTGAGTACTACTAGTCTCTATTTTATGTTGGTATAAGTTTTGGTATGTTGATACAAATTTAAAATTATTTTTGTTATACTGTATGTATGTTTCTACTCTTGTTTGGGGGTACTGTGCTTATGCAGCTTACTTAAAAATGTAACATAAAATTTAAAAATGCAGGTTAGGCCGGGTGTTGGTGGCCCATGCCATTAATCCCAGCACTTGGGAGGCAGAGGCAGGCAGATCTCCGTGAGTTCGAGGCCAGCCTGGTCTCCAGAGCGAGTGCCAGGATAGGCTCGAAAGCTACACAGAGAAACCCTGTCTTGAAAAACCAAAAAAAAAAAAAAAAAAATGCAGGTTAGTAGTCATCTATAATAATCAAACTTATAGTCATATTAGGTATGTTTTCAAAGTTAAACATAATATCTTAGATAGGTGGCCTTAAAACACTTGAAAGACCTACAGAATATGGCATTTGAGATGTTTTAATAGCATAGGGCTTTCCACGAGTGTGAGACAAGTCTGCTCCTGGCTGCACCAATTTACTTCAAAAGACGGAAAGCTGTAAGTCATCTGAGGAATGACACCTTTGATCTCTGCCTCTGCTAACATGCATGCAAGTACTTGCTGAAAGGTTCAGGCATTAATGCTGGCCTGCTCTACCTCTTTAAGAGACAGACCCTGCCCCCTGACAATGGGTGGGGCCCACACAGTGATGTGCTACATCATTAATGAAATCTGGAGCTGTATTGGGACTCTGCACATGCACGAGCTCCCCCTTTTAAGTCCACAACATTATTCTCCTCTCTTTTTTCTTTCTGGCCATTGACCATGGTGGTCAGCCATTAACTCTCTCTGTCTCTGTCTCTGTCTCTCTCTTTCTCTCTCTTCCTCTATCTTCTCTCTCTCTCTCTCTCTCTCTCTCTCTCTCTCTCTCTCTCTCTCTCTTCTCTTTTACTCTCTCTGCTCTGCTGGCCTATAATAAACTATGGTTAATGTATCTCTTGGTTTCATGTCTCATCTTGCGCCTTATTTTATATTTTTAAATTTAAGCAGAAATTTAACACTTGCACCTCCTAAACAACAACCCCCTCCCCAACCTTCCTCATCCAGTGGACAGTGTTCTTGTCACAGCATCAACTGAATAAAACCTTTTGTCTGAATTGTTTCTTTGATCTCTTCACTCCATTAACTCCCTTAAGAGGCCAGAGGTGTTCATGGGAAGAGTAGAGGAGTAGTGTGGACCAGAGAAGATGACACCTTCTCAAGCCTGTGGTGGTCTTCTCCCAAGTGAAGGGAGATTTATCTTCACAATGAATGTGGGATATTGATGAACACATTGTAGTGGATATTCTAATTTCAGAATCAAGACCATGTATGTGACTTAAAGTAACTCATGGCAAATAAAGATGTATTTTGCCAATTGACCCATGATTAATGAAGACATTGTGTACAGACAGGAGGGGGGAGAGATTCAGTTGTTCCTTCTCTTCCTCCTTGCAACATATTTTGATCTTATCCTCCCTGTCCCACAGCCACCCATATCACTGACTTGCTTTTGAGGTTTCAGACCAGTGAGCTCTGTTGTAAAACATTTCTTTACATGGTATGAAGATATTTTACTATGATTGGTTTAATTAAAAGCTAAACATTCAATATTGAGGTAGGACTTTTGGGGCAGAGAGAATGCTGTGAAGAAGGTAGAGTCACGAGGAGTCGGCAGCTAGACGTGGAGGAAATAGGAAAGCAACTTGGGTGGAGTAAAGGTAATAAGACCAAGAGACAGAAAGTAAATTCATAAAAATGGGTTAATTTAAGTTATAAGAGCTAGTTAAAAACAAGCCTAAGCTATCAGCTGAGCTTTTATAAGTAATAAAGTCTCTGTGTGGTTATTTGGGATCTGGCAGGAAGGACAGAAAAATCTGCCTACAAATGGTGCCCAGTGTAGGGCCACATATATCTACATAAGACCTGAAAAGGCTTTAACAAAGTTTCTAAATATACAAAAATGGAACCAAATGCAGTTTCCTAGTCTCGTGTCTTTTGTACCAGCCATACTATAGAGAAATGTCTCCTGGCAGCTGCCTGCATGCTTGAGCTACCCGTGCACCATGAGCCACGTGGCATATTTAAGGTTTTGCTCATGCAGACAGAAAAGGTTACAGACACACAACAAATCAGGTTCAGATGAAAAAATCTAAACAGGTTACAGTGCATCTAACAATGTGCATAGACTTAAAAGTATATATAGATGATCATATTGCTACAAATTTAAGAGCATTTTTGCTATACTATATTTATGCTTCTATTCCTATTTAAGGTATTGTACCTATGTAGCCCAGTTAAAAAGGTTATATAAAGTTTTAGTCTTCGAAAGCTATTTGGGATAATGAATACAGGTTAATAATCATCTATAACTATCAAACTTGCAGTCATGTTACAGTATGTTTTTAAAATCACACAGTGGGCCCGGTGGTGGTTTCACATGCCTTTAATCCCAGCACTCAGGAGGCAGAGGCAGGCGGATTGATGTGAGTTCAAGACCAGCCTGGTCTACAAGAGCTAGTTCCAGGACAGCCTCCAAAGCCACAGAGAAGCCCTGTCTCGAAAAACCAAAAAAAAAAAAAAAAAAAAAAAAAAAAAAAAAAAAAAAAAAAAAAAAAAAAATCACACAGAGATATATTTTAAACAGATTGTTGATCTTTGAACACTGCAAAGGCCTACAGAATATGGCATTTTAAATGTTTTCATAACATAAGGCTATTCATGACAGTGAGATGAGTCTGCTCCTGGCAGCACCAATCTACTTCAAAAAAAAAAAAAAAAAAAAGATGATAGATGTCAAAGAACCTCCATATGGAGTTTGCTTTCTTTATAAAAAAAATTGGTCATTTAGGAGAGAAACTGCCCTTGCCTCAACTGCTGACAGTATGCTATTCAAATTGGACCAGCAGAACACAAAGAAAAGGATCTGCCAAACTTTACCTAGACAGTGTGGGAAAGTCCTTCAAAACTTCCTGCTTCACAGAAAAGTCTGTCAGATATTCTAGGTCTGTAGGCCAAAGATGGATGCCCTGTGAACCAATGGATGGTTTCTTATGGAGGTTTCTTACAGGAGCATGGTCAAACCAAAGGCAGTTAACAGAACCCCCAAGTTCTCTGCATGACCCATGGGTACCTATACCACTGAAGAGTCACATCCCAGTCAGTCTCTGTAAGGAGAGGCTTGATGAGGGTATCAGACCCAGTGAGTCTCATGTGTCTACTTGACCCTCCTGATGCTCTTCACTGGGAAGGATGAATATGTCTGACCTTAAGAGCATCCTCTGTGGGTAGCAGTATCTGCAGCATCTTGAAGCCTGAGGCAGGAGGATTCTTTCTTTGCTTCTTATCTCTTATAACATGTGTTGAAGTCCCAAAGTTTGCATTTTTGTCTTTGGGTTCTGTCAGGGGCCAGGAAATATCTCTAGGTACAAACCTCCAGTTCAGCTGTGGCCTTACAATTGTATTACAGATTTGAGCTAATCTGCTATTGAATGACATGGCCTCAGTGGAGAAAGTCCCCTAGTTTGCATCTCTACAGGACTAAGCATTTGAATAGGCCTGCACTTGGGCAGAGGGCCAGGTGTGTAAGTGACAAGGGAGGACAGAGAGTTAGGAGCCATCTAGGAGAGAGGGGTCGATGGAGGAGAGAAATGACCTCGTGGGCATGGAAGCATGGTTAGAAAACAGCAAAGGAGATGTTGAATAAACAAAGAGACTCCAGTTTTGCAACATGGAACTGAGAGCTCTTTAAAGATGACAAGATGCCTGTATTTGGTCTTGAAGGAACCAGCTTCCCTTTTGGAAGCCATAACAGCCGAACACGTGCTTGCCATAAACCTGCCTTGGTCACTTAGAGGTCAGATGCCTGTCTCGTGACAAGGAACCTTAGTCACTAGAAAGTCAGATGCCTGTCTCTTGACAAGGAGCCAATCAGAAGTTAGCTGGTGGCGCTATGCTTTACGACCCTGGGTGTGCTTTACGGACAAGCGCACAGCAATGACATAGAGAGCATAGCAATCACCCTGGGAGGGCCTATGGGCCATAACAACCAGTTGACCAATCAACACAGGGCAAGACCTCCAAGCCTGGAAGCACACCAATCGTCTGAGCCTGTGCATACCCCTAGACACTCCCCTTACGCTGCCCTATAAGATCTTTTGGGAGACCCTAGGAGCCGTCTTTTCTAGCCATCCGCCATGGCTGGTGGGTAAAAGACCCGAGCTAACATGGGGTTAGCTCGTTAAATTACAATAAAGCCTCGTGCAGTTTGCAGCAAGCTCTCGAATCCGCCTGGTGATTGGGGTGACCGGGAACGTGACCTGGGACCCCGGATACTTGAGTTTTCGGGGGTCTAACAGTCTTTATTGCTGTTGGGTTGCTAGGAGTTTCCAAGTCCATGCTCCCCAACTCAGGCTGAACCTCAGGGCTACCGTGGCTTGGGGCTAAGACATGCTGGGCCATGACAGGGTCCAAGATTGTTCCTTGGTTGACAGAAGTGTGGCATCTTTGGTTGTACAACAGTTAATCCAACTTGTACCTATGCTTCACCACATGGCTTAGTACCTTTTCTCAGTACAGCATGACCATCTTGCTTCCCAGACAGCTGTTTCTGTTAGTTCTTTTATAGTTTTGGAAGTTGCTTGCTCTGCATTTCCTTTTTACTCAGGTAGTGGCATATCCTTTTTGGGTCTTTGATGGAGTTGAAGACTAGATGGCTGCAGTTTTCCTTACTTATATAGAAGATAAATTAGGTACAGAGTTTTGGATTCATCAAGATAGAATAAATAATGGAATATTTAATTCTCACCTGATAATTGTTCTTATTGTTTATCGTTTTATTATGTTAGAGTTAAAACCTTTTCTTTTTATTTAGACAAAAGGGGGAAATGTGAAATATTGCTTTACAGTGTGTGAAGATATTTCACTGTGATTGGTTTAATAAAAAGCTAAATGGTCAGTCAATAGCTAGGCAGGATTTTTTTTGGCAGATACAACACTGGGAAGAAGAAGGCAGAGTGCCAGTCAGTTATGGAGGGAGCAGGAAAGGAACATGGGCAGAGTAAAGGTAATAGAGCCATGAGACTGAAAGTCAATTAATAGAAAAGGGTTAATTTAAGTTATAAGAGCTAGTTAAAAACAAGCCTAACTTATAGGCCGATTTTTTCTAATAAATAAAAAGTCTCCATGTAGTTATTTGGGAGCTGGCAGGAGGGACAGAAAAATCCACATACAGAGCTTAGCATGTACCATGCAGGTAACATCCCCCCAAATTTGTCTGTTTCCAGCTTGGAAATGTCCCATGATAAGCCACTTTCTTTGGGGATCATGTATACTTAAGTGGAGGCTACATTTAATTAATATTCATTTTCACTCTATGCAAGGCCTTGTAAAATGTCTTTCATTCTGTTGGTTAAGACTTTCTACATAGTTCAAATGGCATACAATGTATCTTATCAAGTCTATTATTATGTGTCATGAGTTTTGTTAGGTACACTAAAACAAAAAATGATCTGAGTATTAACAGGATAGGTACTCAAGTTCAGCATTTCTGTGCAAGCATTCTGTAACTTTCTCATTTGCCCATGTTTAATCAGAACTTCTAAAAATTCTTACAATTGATTAATAAAGGCAGAGAAGTAGTAGTTTAGCCCAGTGAGCAGCCTGGGATGAAGCATGACAGCAAGTGACAGGCAAGGTGACAGAAGCAGTGAGCTAAGCGCTCACATCTTCAAATGCAAGCATGAAGCAGAGAGAGAAAACTGGAGGTAGCATGGTCCTTTAAGCTCTTAAAGCCCACCCCAAGTATAGCAAGACTGTCCCTCCTTAGTCTCCCCAAACAGCACCACTAACTGGGGACCAAGTATCCAAATACCCAAACCTATGGTGAACATTTCTCATTCCAAGCACCACTTGGGCTCCAGGCCTTTGACTCCCCTACCCGACCCCCAGGGCTCTTCTTCACAAACTTCAACTCCTCCTTGAAAGCTTCAATTTTTACCCCTAGTTGCAGTCCCTGGTGTTGATGTCACCTGTGACCTTTCCAAGTCCATGGATGCCACTCTTCAGACTGCTGCACAGCCAGTTCTATCTCATACTAAACTAAAATGATCAGTAGGAAGGAGAGCGTTGTTAGACTATAGATGATGTGGGCTTTGTCCACAGAACTCGCCAAGGTCTGGACCCTTGGGTACTCAATGGTCTTGAAGAAATGCCTCCAGTCCCTGACCCCTGAGACCCCTATTCTCCAGATGCTACTAGAGTTTTTCTCCACCTCCTTCTCTTGGTCTTTTGGTTTCTTTCTTATCCTGTCAGTAGGAGGTGAGGTGGTTGTTCAGATCATTCATGGTGTCTTTGGTCTGGATGCCACTCATTCTCACAAGGCTTCCAGACTTAAGACTTCCCAGTAGACTTGGGAGAGCCTAAGAGGTCACCATTCAGACTTCCAAGATCAGAGATGCCAAAATGACAATTACAGAGCTGAGATGCACTTTCCAGGCCTTGGACTCCATGAGAACCCTGAAGGCCAGCTCAGAGAACAGTCTGAGGGATGTGGAGCCCAACCAGGTCCTGCTGCACCTGGAGTTGGAGCTGGCACAGACCTGGACAGAGGATCAGCACTAGGCCCAGGAGTACCTGTCCTATGAACATTGGGTTCAAACTGAAGGTTGAGGGTGATACTATCATCACTTGCTGGAAGTCAAAGAAGTCACTAGTCTCCATGATGCTCTGGGCAGCAACAACTCCGTGTGAACCACCCACAATACAGCCACCTACAGGACCATATGTGGCAAAGTGGTGTCTGAGATCAGTGATACCAAAGTTTTGAGGCTCTGAGACAGAGAAGCTAGGTACTAACCTGGGGCCAAGGTTACAAGGTGTATACTGAGTAGGTATACACATGTCTATATATCATCCAGTTGTTAATTAATTAATTAATTAATTAACTCTTATTGTGTATGTGGGTACATGCTTTGTGCACATACGCGTGTAGTCCAGAAGACAACATCTTGTGTCATTCCTCAGATGCCTTTCACCTTTTCTGCTATAGTCTTTCATAGACTTGGAGGTCTTCAAGTTGACCACCAGATGTCGCCATTGTAAAGTACATTTTTTTCCCCTCAGTATCAAAATACCTATGGAGTTGCTTGAAAAAATATTGTGGAAACCTGATTTTGTGGGTACACTCGCTCTGCTTGGTGCCTTGACAAGTGAACAAGCAGCCTCATTGGGCAGTGACATCAGCCCTGGGTGTGGTGGCCTGATTCCACTGACACCTGCACTGCCAGGTGTCTTCAGAGCCACAGATTCCTTCATGGCACTGGTCTCATACTGCCTGGAGCAGTCTGGAGTGCTGTACAAACCAGATACCCCTGTGTGTGACCCCTGTACCTGATAATATGTCTAATCCCTGTGCCTGTGTTCTTGAACAGCTTTGGAGCACAAAAGCATGTGCTTGATAGCTAAAGAGGCCCTGAACCCCAGGAGGTGATCACAACTGCTGGAGCCTGTTTTCCATACTCCATGCTGGACTTTAGAACAGTCATGTTTCCAGCTGGCACCCAGTTCCTGAGGCCCAGGCCTATGCTCATAAAACAAAGCCCAAGCAACTGCCCTTTTATTGCTGAAACTACAGCAGAGGCCTTGGCTGGGCCACTTGACCCCTAAATAGGTGGTTACTCTGGAAGCCTTAAAGCCACTAACAGTGACCCACAGATCTGATTCAATCTGGTGGCATCCTGGTACCTTATACCAGGTGGTCTTAGACTCCCTGATGACCCCACCAGGAAGATCATCCTGTTGGGACTCTGAGTGGCTTGGCTCTGCCTGGTCCTTGATTGGCTCTCCACTGACAACTGCAGGAGCAGCTGAGCAGTTTGAGGACAGTCAGGGCAAGAAGTGAAGAGGAAGCAGAGATTTTGGGAGAACAGAAACTTCACCCTTAGGATAGTCTTAAAAGCCTTGGAAATGTTTAGAGAAGCACTACTTGCTCCTGAAAGCCACTCAGGTCTACCTTAATTATCACCAGTCTTGTTAAGAATGATTGCCTCCAGGAGACCACTTCCTAAATAGAACACCAGTAGCACAGACAATGAGAGCAACAATGAATAAATGGGACCTCCTGAAACTGAGAAGTTTCTGTAAAGCAAAGGACACGCGTCAACAAGACAAACAGCATCCTACAGAATGGGAAAAGATCTTTACCAAAACCACATCTGACAGAGGACTGATCTCCAAAATATACAAAGAACTCAAGAAACTAAGCATCAAAAGACCAAAAGTTCGATAAAAAATAGGATACAGAACTAAATAGAGAATTCTCAACAAAGGAATCTCAAATGGCTGAAAGACACATAAGAAAGTGCTCAACATCCTTAGTCATCAGGGAAATGCAACTCAAAACAACTCTGAGATAGCATCTTACTCCTGTCAGAATGGCCAAGATCAAAAAACACCGATGACAGCTTATGCTGGAAAGGATGTGGAGTAAGGGGAGCATTCCTCCATTGCTGATGGGAGTGCAAACTTACACAGCTGCTTTGGAAATCAGTATGCAGTTTCTCAGAAAATTGGGAATCAATCTATCTCAAGACCCAGCAATACTACTCTTGGGCATATACCCAAAGGATACACACTCACACCACACAGACATTTGCTCAACTGTGTTTATAGAAGCATTATTCATAATAGCCAGATCCTGGAAACAATCTAGATGCATGTCAACTGAAGGATGGATAAGGAAAATGTGATACATTTACACAATGGAGTGCTACTCGGCAGTTAAAGACTGACATCTTGAAATTTGCAGGCATCTTGAAATAGATGGAACTAGAGAATGCCATCCCGAGTGAGGTAATCCAGATCCAGAAAGACAAATACAATATACACTCACTCATAAGTGGATATTAGACAGAAAGCAAAGGACAACCAGCCTACAGGCCACAACCCCGGAGAATCTAGGTAACAAGAAGATCCTAAGAGACACGTGTGTGTATCTGCCTAGTAAGGGGGGAAACAAGATCTCTTGAGTACACTGGGAGCATGGCGGGGGAGGGGAGCAGGAGGAGGGTGGAAAGAAGTAGGGGAGGGGCAAAGGGGACTGGGGAAAATGTAGAGCTCAATTAAAAAAAAAAAGAATGTGCCTCCCTTTAACACCCCTAGTCTGTGCAGTTGCAGTGCCTAGATTAGGGTTTGAATTAACTAAAGAACTGACAGTATGCACTCTTAAATTTCTAAGGTAGACACTGATGGCTAATGAGATATGTTCTGCTGGAACCCTGGGGGCATAGCTGATATCACTGGGCAGGCTGGTTTAATTCTGCTCAGGACACAGATTAGTTATATGGAGTTGGTCTTAACTCATGTTTTCCATATTCACTATAGAGGTTGACCGAGCAGCTGTTGTGGTGGTTTAAATGATAAATGTTCCCCACAGACTCATGTATTTGAAAACAGCAGCCCAGTGGTGGTGCTGTTTGGGGAGGTAATAGAGCATTTAGGAGATGAAGTCACTGGGGGTGGGCTTTGAGGTTTGTATCCCTGCCCCTGAGTCATGTTCATTAGCTCTGCCTTTTGTATGGGGATGAAATGTGATCAGCCAGCTCCCTGGATCTACTGCCTGCTGCCATGCCTTCTCCATCATGATGGACTCCAACCCTCTAGAAACAGCCTAAATAAAGTCTTCCCTCTACAAATTGCTTCAGTTGTGCTGTTTTCTCATAGCATCAGAAAAGCAACTAATACAGTCTTTCCAGGTAAAAATCTGTCAGTAGTCGGGCAGTTTGAAATGAGTGATGGAGATTATTGAAGAGCAACCCTCATTAGCATTTCTGCTTATCTTCTGATGGCTTGTGTCCTGGACCATCTTTTCAAAGATGCTTATATGACAAATGACCTGGGAGGAAAGTAAAGATATTTCTCTAGGGTAGAGAGCAGATATGTCTCCCGACCAAGACAATACAGATAATGACTTAGCATTGCCCCTTACCAGTTCAACAGTCACTCCAAATTTAATATCTGTACTGTAACTGTTGGTCTCTCTAGTTCCTGTGGTTTTCTTTTCAGCTGATATCAACCCCACCTCCATCTTTTCATTTCCTGTTGTTTTGGCCAGAGATTTGAGATGTCATTCTTTATCCCCATTCCTCTTTGCTGCACACCCTTCCCATTAAGAAATCCATCTTCTCTTTCCAAATACACCCAAGCCACACCACTTTTTCTCTCTCTACCTCACATTGGGACTAGTCTGGACTACCTCCAGTCTGTTCTTGCTGCAGAGGTGTGCGGATACACACGTCCGACCCCATGTCCTGATGTCCCCTTGGCTTGCCTCTCTGCTTTTGTGCTGACATCTCAGCTCTTCTCAGATCTTCCTCCCCTGTGCGCTCTGGGCTTTCTTTGCTTGTCTAACTCAGCCCTGTACCCTGCTGCCAGCTTCTGAGATAACGGCCATCCTTGCCTGCTATTACTTCCTCAGCATTCTTTTCATCTTTGAGTGCTTCTGCTGCAACCCCTTTCTTTTCTTTACTTCAGGAAGAAGGAAAGACAAGTGCACAGCACACCCAATTTACCATGTTCAACTGGAGGCCTGTGGTGATTTGCTTTTTAACAATGTATATTCTCTCCCCCCTCCCCTGTGTATGTGTACGCCTGTATAAGTTTATGTGCACTATGTGTATGCAGTGCCTATGGAGGCCAGAAGATAGCAGCAGATCCTCTAGAACTGGAGCTACAGGCTATGTGAGCCAGCAGACGAGGGTGCTGAGAACCAAACTCAGGTCCTCTGCAAGAGCAAGTGCTCTTAACCATCCAGTTGTCTCTCTGGGCCCTGAGATAATTTCAATGTTCTCCACATAGGTTTTGATTCCCTTAGTTTCAGTTATCCTTGGTTAGCTGCAGTCTGGAAATATTAAATAGAAAAATCTAATTTGCAAGTTTTGAATAATTTTTGTTATAGTATACTACCATAGTTACTATATTAGCTATTGTTGTTAATCTTTTAAAAATCCAAACTCTAAATTAAACTTTACTCTGGGTATGTGCATAAAGAAAAACAGAGTTAAGGTACTCCTTACGGCTTCCAGGATTCACTAGGCAGTGTAAGGCATGGCCCCACGGATAAGAGGGGACCTCTGAGATTGTGTTGGGATGTGGGGATCCCGGCAGCTTGAACTCTGATGCCCAGTGGCCTGAGGAGCAGGGCCAGGATTTCCAGATCAGCCTGATATACCAGTTCTCTCTTCAACAAGTACTTAGCCAGGAGTTGTCTATTATTCTCTCAACCAAAACCAGTTCCATCAAAAACTTTTGGAAGCTCAGGTAAAATGTTTTTGAAATGCTAATTATCAAGAACAGTAGTTACTGCCACACAAGGCCTTTGTCCAGAGACAATGTCAACTAAATTCTGTCTTGGTAGAACAAGATCAAAGAGACAAAATTTCTAAGCCAGGAACAGGGATTAAGGTTCTTTACCACTGTCCTTGAGTGTCCTAGAATAACCTGAGAGTGCCCTGGCTTGATATTTACTCTGGAGATCTATTTGCCATTGATATGACTTTCTTCTGCTTGAGCTAATGTGACTCATGGTAGTAAAGGTAACAGTATGAAGACCTCTTAAAACAAAACAAAAAACAAATCTGCACCTAAAATCAATGCCTATTTCATTTGAGGAACATTCAGTGCTCTAGTTTGGCAGCTTTGTTTATCTCAGGGAAAGGAATGTAGAACAAACAGCCATAGTTTATAGTTGTTAGAGGTAACATGTAGAAAAGGAGATCAGTGTGTCTGTCTCTAAAGGGCTGGTAGCAGAGAGTTTAGACCTTATGGGTCACAATGCAAAACAAGGATATGTACGTACTATCTAAATAAATAAATACTTGGGATCTCCAAGACCTGTTATATTGGCACAGGAACATACCAATCAGTCCATGGGTCTATTAAGTGACTCCATGGTCACCCTCTGGATACATTAGATTGATTGTATGATAGAGGGAGCAGTAAGAACCACACTGGGGAGGCAGAGGCAGGCAGATCTTTGTGAGTCCAAGCCAGCCAGGATTACAGAGAGGGCCTGTCTAAAAAAAGAAATAACAAAATGATTTACTACAGATGAAATGTCACAGTAGAGGAATTGACCCTGAACTTACTGGTATCCAGGAACATGCTAATCACACTATCATCGAGATTCCAATCTATACAAACAAAAGCAGAAGCAGGTTCTATCCTGGTTGGAAGAGGTGTGGAAATACAAGAACACCCAGGAAACATTGGTGGGCTTGTGGAAAGGGGAAGACTTTCTGGAGGAAATTTACTTTGACAAATTATATTTGCTCATATTCCCTGGTGGAGGCTTTCCAACCACCAAGAGTCAAAGGCATTGTGAATACCATTCAGTGCAGCTTTGGGGTCCAGTTTGGGGCTGGAGGGCTTGTGGGAATGTGGTTGATATTCTGGTTGGACTCCTGGGCAGAGACTAGAAACCTTTCCTATATTATCTTGCTTATTTTCAATCTGTCTCCCTTATCTCTTTTCCCCTCTACTCCTTTTCTCCCCCTCTTCCAGTCTCTTTTACTTTTGAGAGAGAAGGTATGGTCTCACTAGACAGCCTCAGTTTGCCTAGAATTCATTGCATAGTTTAGAATTGTCTCAAACTCATGATGTAGCTCAGGCTGGCCTCAAGTTTTTGATCCTTCAGCCTCTGTTTCCTAAAATTTTATTTCATTTTAA
This sequence comes from Cricetulus griseus, assembly GCF_003668045.3. NCBI lineage: Eukaryota > Metazoa > Chordata > Mammalia > Rodentia > Cricetidae > Cricetulus > Cricetulus griseus. The sequence goes on along the minus strand of NC_048595.1, from coordinate 83,802,119 downwards.
TTTATTAACCCATCGTCCTTCTTGGCTTATTATTTAGAAGTCTTTATTTTGTCTCTGAATGGTTACTTAAATGTTTGAGTACAGTTGTAACTTTTTGTAGCTTATCTTTAAGGGCTATTACACCAACCATCCTTAGAATAAGAACTTTAAACACTGTGTTTCTAGTCTTCATTCTCATCCCTTATTCTCTTTTTATCACACTTTTTTCCTTCTACATGTTAGAACAGGACCATAAGTCATTACTGTGTTGTTTAAACAGTTGATGCTTTTTAAGAATGTAGGTTAAAAAAAAGTAAGATACACACCTGTGGTGGCCACGTCCTCTTGCTTTGTACAGACTTCTGTTTTCATTTGGTGTTTTCCTTCTTCCTGCCTAATGGACTCACTTCAGGATCATCAGTTGGCACATGGTAGTTTTTGTAGAGAAGCTGGTCACTATTTTAATGTCTTGATGCTAACAAGTGCCCGTTTCTACTGCGTTGTTCTCTCCTTGTTGGAGACTGAATTTTCCTTTTTCTCTGTGTACAGGTTATTTTCTAATTAAATGTCAAACACTGTGGTTGGCTCATTTATATGTCTATCAGAGTTCTTGAACCTTGCTCTGAGAATTTAATTACTTACAAACAACTTGATTTTATTGGATCTTGATTTTAATATTTACTAGGTGGGATAAGAACATCAATGAATGTAGGACTAACATTTCCTTATTACTGAGGCAAGGACTTCCTGAGAACCCCACAGTATGAATTATTCATTTGCTTTCATCAATGTGTATTAAAAAGTATGGTCTTTATCAGGACTGGAATGGGTCTGCAGTATTACCAGTGTGGTTTAATTGTTTCTCTTCATTATAAGATGGGACAAAGAAAAGCATTACTTTCTGGAAAGTAATGGGGAAACTTGAGTCAAAAGAGAGATGAGTGACTGGGGAAATCAGCAGAGAGAGCTCTTGCTGCTCTTGTGGAGGGCCCAGGTTTGGTTCTCAGCACCCACAGGGTGGTTCACAACCATCCATAACTTCAGATCCAGGGAAGCCAGTGCCCCCTTCTGGCCTCTGCAGGTACCATACATGCATTCAGGAAAGCACTTATAAAATAAAAATAAATTTCATTTTTTTAAAAGACAACAACAACTCAAAGTACCAGTCCACAGAGATTGCATGGAGGTTGGAGAAGTCTACCTGGGGCAATATGTAGAAGCCTTCTGAGGGAACCTGTGGCACACACAACAGTTCTCCCTAAAGAAACACACACACAAATTCTTAGAACCAGAGAGTACTTGTGATGTTTTGAAAGAAAATGACCCCCAAATGGAATGGCACTCTTAGGAGGTGTGGCCTTGTTGAAGGAGGTGTGTCAGTGTGGGGGTGGGCTTTGAGCTCTCTTTTGCTCAAGCTTCCTTCAGTGTGACTGCCAGTTGACTTGCTGTTGCCTGCAATACTCTCAGCTCCAGCACCACTTCTGCCTGCAGGCCACCATGCTCCTGTCATGATGATAATGGACTGAACCTCTGAAACTGTAAGTGAGCAACCCCAATTAAATGTTTTCTTTGTAAGAGCTGCCATGGTCATGGTGGCTCTTCACAGCAATAGAAATCCTCACTAAGAGAAGACAGAAGTCAAGGGTAACCTCTTGGTCAGCTGACCTTGAGGTGAGGAGATTGGCTTGCATTTCTGTGCTCCTTTAGTGCTTCAGGAGGAAGCAGAGAAATCATTATTCTAGAAAGAGTTGGCCTGACACCTCTGGCTCTGAAAATGGAGAAAGGGGCCTTGAGCCTGCAAATGTTCCCAGCCTCTGGAAGCTCTGAAAAGATTAGAGCCCTCAAAAAGGATGCAGCTTGAAGTGCTATCTTTTTGTTTGTTTGTTTGTTTGTTTGTTTTTCAGGACAAGGTTTCTCCATGTAGCCTTGGCTGTCCTGGAACTCACTCTGTAGACCAGGCTGTGCTTGAACTCACAGAGTCCTCCTGCCTCTGCCTCCTGAGTGCTGGGATTAAGGGCATATGCCACCACCAGAAGCAACTCCTGGCTTTGATTTCTTTTCTTTTCTTTCTTTTGTTGCCCCCATCTGTCTTTTTAAAAATGAAATTCAAAAACTTCCAAAAAAACTAGGAAGCAGAAAATGCATTGCTGTTACAGTTTGTATCTGAAATGTTCCCTCAGTGGCCTGTGTATTATTAACAGCCCTGTCTCTAGTCCATGGTGCTACCAGGAGTCAGTGGAACTTGCAAGAGGTGGGCCCTAGTAGGAGGTCTTCAGGATACTGGGACCCAGCTCTTTTCTCTTCATTTGTGTTTCCCCCTTGGTGATGAAGTGGGTGGTTTTGTTCAGTTATGTGTTTCCACCCGGATAGCTACACATTACAGGCACAAAGCAATGGTGCAAATGGATCTTGGACTGAATTCTCCAAAACAATGTTTTTTTTTTTTTGTGTGTGTGTGTGTATGTGTGTGTGTGTGTGTGTGTGTGTGTGTGTGTGTGTGTGTGTGTGTGTGTGTGCATGCACATGGGTGTACATGAACATTTGGAGGTCATAGGTCAATGTTAGGTGCTTTCCTCTGTCACTCTCCACCTTAGGTTTTGAAGCAGGGTCTCTTACTAAACCTGGAGCTTACCAGTTCAGGGTAATATGGCTGGTCAGTTAGTCCCTGGGATTCACCTGTTTGTTCTCCATCACCTAGGTTATAGACACACAATACTTCACCCAGCTTTTACATGGATGCTGGTGATCCAAACCTGCTTACACAACACACATTTTACCCATTGAGTACAAAATGTACTCAGGCACATTTTGTTCTTTTCCTTCCCCTACCCTTTGGTAGGATTTCTCTCTCAACCTGGAGTTTGCTGATTGACTCTTGATTTGCCAAGCACTAGGGATCCTTTTGTCTCTCCCTCTCCAGTGCTGGTATTAGAGGCCTTGCTGGCTTCCTCTGGGTGCTGGGGATCTCTGAGAAGCAAGTACTTTATTGAGTGAGTCAATTCCCAGACCTATCCTCAGTACTTAAAAAAATAATTTATTCAACCTTTATTTTATGTTCATTGGGGTGAAGATATCAGATCCCCTGGAACTAGAGTTACAGACAGCTGTGAGCTGCCATGTGGGTGCTGGAAAATGAGCCTGGGTCGGACAGTCAGTGCTCTTAACTGCTGAGTCACCTCACCAGGCCCCTGCAGCATATTTTTAAAAATTGATTTCTCTCAGATATTACAGTGTTGGGAAGTTAATCAGCCACCCACACATCTAACATACATAAGCAATGTCTCTGGACACTTTGTCCTGTCTTCCTAGTCCTCTTATCTATTATTGCCTCCTAAAAACACCTGGTATGGATTGCATCCCCATTCACTTGCTTCTAAAGAGTTAATTCTGCAGAGAGCTAGTAGGTGTCTGTCCAATCATTTCAATCATTTAATTGCCAAATCATTTGTTCAGAAAGCAGAGCTTCAAACCCTACCCCTGACCTACTGAATCAGAACACCAGTCGAACAAGATTCTCAGGCAGGCTGCATCACATTGTATTATACACACAGGTATTCACAAACAACACACTGCATTGCCCTGGGTGGTATGTAAATATTACAGGTTCGATCTTTTTACACAAACCATTCAATGAGTTGTTTTTGGGAGAGATGATGCTAACAAATACCCAGAATATTCCCTTTCAACTCATTAAAGCAAATTCACATTGTGGTGACTGATAATGAAATCTGACATTGAATCTATATGTTAGTGGCATTGATGTATTGCAGTCAGGTCCAAATACTGTCTCCTTAACTAAAATAAGTTACAATTGTTTGTTTCCTTGAAACATCATGGTCACAGGAAGAGTATATTTCCCAAAGAACTGTTTGAAGCTACTAGAGGAATTATTATGCACTGAGGAAAAATGGGTGAATTTATAAAGTCCAGATGTCTTAGAGTCATAACAATGTTCAAGGCAAGTAGCAAGTATACTTTTACATTATCAAGAAACATTGAGTGACCATGAAGGGAAGTTTACACCAGCTTTAGCTGAGTGTTGTGTTCTTGGTATCTTTAAGGAAACCAGCTAACAAACATCTCAAGGCTTTTCTGTTCTTAAAAACAAACTGTTGCGTGTTTCAGAGACTGTCTGCTGAGCTAAATCTTAGCTTATGAATGTGGCACCTCGTCTGTTGTGAGTCTGTTAACCAAAGATGGCTTAGAGGTTGTGTGATGTGGTGGAGACCTACTAGCTAAAACAATCGCTGGAACTTAAGCAGGCCAGAAGGTCAGGATTGGGGTCAAGAATTCAGATACTGCATCCTGGAAAGCTGGTACCTTATTTGGTTAAATGGTTGTTGATTGTATCTTAGAAGACAAACTGCACGGATAAAGGCTGTGGAGCTAGAGGACTACGGATAAAAATAATTCAAATGTTAGGCTGGTGCTTGCTGTGTCCAGCAAAACCTACCAAAGCAAGCATATAGGCCTGCCAAGGGGGAAGTAAATGTTGGTTCTAGCAGAAAAAAAAAAGAATTTATTTAAGTTTAGACTTTCTTTGGACCACCAAACAGCTCCCAAATCATGACATGGAGATGTAATATGCTTAGCTTATGCTTGTCCTACTTGCAAATAACTTAATTTAACCCATTTCTCTTCATCTTTGTTTTGCCTCAGGGCTTTTTAACTTTCATTCTGTATGTCCAACTTCATGTCTGTCTGGATAGCCCCAGGTGCCCCCCTCTCTATCTCCCTCATTCTCCTCTCCTTCTCTTCTTTAGATTTCTCCTTCTATTTATTCTCTCTGCCCCCCAGCCCCACCTATCCCTCTACTGCCTAGCGATTGGTCATTCAGATTTTTATTAGACCAATAAGGTGCCTTAGGCAGGCAAGGTGAAACAAATGGAACAGATCTTTACATCATTTAACAAATGCAGCATAAATAAATGTAACACACTTTTCATAGTTAAAGCAATATTCCACAACATAACCAAATATAACACATCTTTGCCTAGTTAAAGTAATATTCCACAACATTATCCTGAAGCAGGCCAATTATCCTAGCAGGTAAAGGAGCTGATTGCTAGGACTGATTATAGTCTGACTTTCTTTGTAGTGCCAGTTTCCAAATAATGACATGGAGACCTCTTACTAATTATGAAAGCTTGGCCTTAGCCTGGGCTTGTTTCCAACTAGCTTTTATAACTTAAATTAACTTGTTTATATTTATCTACATTCTGCCGAGTGGCTCATTATGTGTCTTCTACAAGGTGTCTCAATGGTTTAATCCCACATGCCTCAGATTCTCCCAAATTACTTTATCTCACCAGAAGTTCTGCCTCTTTGCTCCTTCCTAGCTATTGGCCATTCATCTCTTTATTATGCCAATCAGAAGGTGCCTTAAGCAGAAGTACATCTTCACAGTTTACAAAAATATCATTTCACAACAACTGATAACCTAATTTCAATACCTAGAGTGCACATAGTACAAGGAGAGGATGAAGTCCCAAAAGGTGACCTCTGACCTCTACACTCCCATGGGTCGGACCCCTCCCTCAACAATAAATAAATAGTGTGTGTGTGTGTGTGTGTGTGTGTGTGTGTGTGTGTGTGTTTGAGAGAGAGAGAGACAGAGACAGACAGAGACAGACACAGAGACAGAGAGAGTGCCAGATTATTCTAGAGCCAAATAAGAGTGATCATAGACCAGGAACACGATTTTAGGCTACCCCAAATACCATATTCCAATGTGTCAACAGTTTAATCATCTTCATAGTAACATAACACAGAAAAACATAGATTAAGATGCTTTAAAAATGTATTGGTGTGACCATCATGTTGGTGGGTCACATCAAATTAAGGAATTTCAGCCTCAGATACTGAAAATATTATTAGCCTCTTTACCTAAAAGTCACAAGATATTAGGGTCACACACAAAGGCAGGAAATGAATGATTTAGGGGATTAATGATAAACAAGACAATTTAGCTCTGGTTCTACAACATTCCAGCTCTCTACAGTCACTGAAGTTTTAGTCAGTTGCTCAGCCTTGTAGAATGTGTAGCACAGTACAGTTTCTTTTCCTGGAACCTTCAGCTCACAGGCAGTGAGTGTTACTAAAGTCAGGCCTTCCTGGCCTGCAGCCTCACTCCAACTTGACAGTCTCTGCTTCTGCATCCTGAATCACAACAGTGTAAATGATGTCTGTGAAGTGAAGAGTCTAAGCTTAACAGCTGATAAGAAGCTGCTGAGATCCTGAAGTGATTAAAGAGCCAGTCCACTCAAGTCTGTTGTTTTAGATGGCTTCAAAATGGCCACCATCAAAATAAGGGACAGGAAGGGGGGTAGGCAGGTCCTAGAGGTCAATCCAGAAAATTCCAAGAGCTTCCAGTCTTAAATCTCTGGCTAGGTAAGGTATCTAAACATGGAGAGGTTGAAGGCCAAACACAACACACATCCTCTATGGTTTTGAAGAATTGTGTTGCCAAAAGAAATTCATGCCTGGCCTTTGACGAGCCATGTGACTCTTTAATGCTCAAGATAATTGCTCTGAATCTGAGCAAACAAGAAGTGGGAATTTTCCTTGAAGGATAACAAGTTGAGGCAGAACTTCCTTGATTCAGAGCCAGTGTGGAGTGAACAGAAGACAGGGGTCACCCACTGTCTCCTCTTATCTTGTACCATGTGGACAAGGACATGTCCCATGGGGATAATATAGAGAAAGAACCAGGTTCCTGAATTCCTGAATGAATACATGGACAGAGAAATTGATTCCATCTTAACTGAGCCATATTGAATTATGATAGGACCTGTGTGTGTGTGTGTGTGTGTGTGTGTGTGTGTGTGTGTGTGTGTGTTCATGCATGTGTGTGTGCAGTGGTACAGGTTTGCATGTGTGCATGTGTGTGTGGAGGCCAGAGGTCAACCTCGAGTGTTGTTTGCCAGAGGCTGTCCACTGTATTTGGAAACCAGGACTGTTGTTTCCCTGCTGCCCAGCAGGCTGAGCTAGAGGCTGGGCCGGACAACAAGCTGAGCCCTCGGGATCTGCCTGTCTCCATCTCCCCATTGTTGGCATTACAAGCATGTGCCACTGTGCTCCACCAAGTTCAACTCTTCTGTGTGGATCCAGGGATCAATCTCAGGTCCTCACACTTGCACAGCAAGCTCTGTACCAACTGAGACATCTTCCCTGCACTAGGGCCTTTTGATAGTGGCCTACCTAAAAAATGAACTGGGGCGTTTCCTTCTCCACTAAATCTATTCTCCAAAGAGATTTGGAGCAATGCAACCCTCTTATTCTGATGTCTTGGACTAAAATTTGAAGACTTTCTTGGTTCTGTCTCCTATTAAGAGTACATCATCAAACCAAGCATTGCATTTATGATTTAGGTTGATGTTTTCAAGTCATGGAGTAACCTGTGTTTTGTCTCAAAAATTTAAAATGGCTAAAGACCACTAGGAGCATACTTGTAAGTAATACAAGGTCGGGTTTACTAGTCTACTACTGAAGTAGGGAAGGATGCTCCAAGGGAAGTCAGGGACATCTCAGAAAGATACCAGGTTCTTTCCCTGAAAGCCTGGGCACCTAAGTTTGGATCCCCAGCATCTACAGAAGAAGCTAAGTATGGTGATACAAACCTATAATCCCAGCAGTGGGGAAGCAGAGGCAGGACTTCCCCAGGTTTGTGGGCCAGTCAGCCTAGTTGGTCACATTCATAAGCTCTTGTTCAGTCAAAGATTTTATCTCAGAATACAAGGTGGGGAGTGATAGAGCAAGACACTTGACACCAAACTCTATCTTTTACATACACACATGCACATATACACATGGGTGCACACACACAAGACAGTCTTTTCAAAAGGAATAAAACAAGGAACCTGCTATAGGATTTGGGAGTGTCTTAGGAAGCTTAGGATAGGTACATCTGGGGGACAATGACAGCTCAGTGATTGGAGAGCCCAGTGAATCCCATTATAATAAGTGGAGGCAAACATCAAGCTAACTCTGTTGGTAGAGAAGTAGCTGTCAATCATTTTAGCCCAAGGACAGTCATATTTGGAGTCAGACGCACTACCGTTGCGCCCTGGGGCCTCTGTGCAAGGACAGTCATGTTTATAGATGACAAATAATCTTGTTTTTACTATCTCAGAATGGTCTTGCCTAATGTTGCTGTTTTATGAGGGTATGTATATCCAGTAAAACATTGTGGGCCGACCATGAACATCAGGCCAGCTTGTTGAAATGGGGACTTTAGATCTAAAAGCCAGGCCATCCCCAAGATGGTAACCATCACTTTGATCTTTCATATGGTTGGTGCCTGCTTCTGTAGTCACAGGAAGTTGTCTTTTTATTGTATGGCCAGGTAAGGGTGGGGAGTTGTCTTCAACATCACTCTGCCTCTGCCTTCATTCTTCTGAGGGGCGCCTCCTTATCTAACATTCTTTTGTGACAGATACCCCCAGTCCTGTATGCTGGCTAGTTTCAGGGAGCCCCCAGAACATGGAGAATAGTCTACCCTGCCAACAATCACTTCCTTGTATTTTCCCTTAGAAAGAATTGCCCTGTGTCTGAGGTTTGCAATTTCCTCCTTGACTTTGAATGTTTTTACTATTTCATGACTCATTCCCACAAAGTGTTTGGTGTTGAAGGGGCAGCTTCAGGGTGAACTCACACTACTATCTTGACCTGGGAGCAGCAAAGGTCTTTGTGTGCCTTTCTCTGCGTGGTGGTCTCTTGTCTCATGGTGACATTGATTTCCTATCAACAGAGTCCTGGATCAGAACTGCTCTTTATTTTTCTGAGTATGCTCAAGGATAGCTCATGTTGTATAAAGATTCTTTTTGTCTCTTAAATGCCAAGATTAAAAATGAAAAGCTGGGCATGGCAGTACATGAATGTAGTTGCAGTCACTTAAGAGCCTGTGGCCAGAGAATGACTTCGACCCAGGAATTTCAGGCCAGCCTAGGAAACATAGCCATCAGGAGGTGGGGTGGAAGGAGTGAGGGGAGATTTCCAGCATAACTGGTTGTCTTTCTCAATAGTGTTTTGCCTCATTTTAGCAAAGCATACCAATAACTCGATTCAGGAGCCATGAGCTTGAACCCAATTTAATCTCTTGATCTAAGGGTCAGAGCATTCTGTGGGGAGGTATGGAGCCTTTTCTCTTTCTACTTTGTGCCTATAGTGGCCAAACCGTTCTTTTTTCTGAGGTACATATCTGAAACCATGTTGAGTAGGTGTAGCCTCAGAAGCCTGTGTCTCTCCATGCTCTGTTGAAAAAGAGTCTCTATGGATAGAGAAAGTGTGAAGCAAGTCTGTGTTCCTATAGTCCTTATAAGGCAACTAAAACAGGAGAACCGATGAGCAGGCAGCACTCATTGAGGCTTCAGATTATTGCAGAGGAGTTAAAACCTGAAACTCGGGTTCAATTCTGGGACATGAGGAAGAACTTGCCTACAGGACACAGCAGGTTCCTCATCTACTCTTTGTCTTTCCAACATCATCTTGGACACAGAGACACACATGTATCTGCAAGGGTAATCATTTATTGAACAGGGAGAGGAAGACATTCATGGAGAGTTGTCATGGGGGTGACAAAGAGACATTTAAAAGAAAGCCTTTGATTCCTAGGTAATCAGGAAAGATGGTGGGGATGCAGGGAGTATGGTTTCCTGGGGGACAGCGATGGGAATCAGATCACAGGACTTGTCACAGGACAGCGTGCAGACAGGAAGGGATGGTGTTTGAGTCCAGGTTAGGAGTCCCCACTCAACCCTGAGTAAGCCAGGAAGAAAGCATACAGACACTCATTAAGCACTTCTAGAGCTGACTTCAGGACAGAGAGCCATTCTAGTACACAGACACAGGGTGAAGAAGCAGACCTTCCCCTGCTAACCAGAAAACCACGAGAAAGGCATAGAATAAATGACTTTATCCTTACTGATGCCATAAGAAAAATAAAAGTAATGAAAGTTCTGAAGCTTGTCCCACAGTCTTTGACATAAGCAGCTCTGTTGTGGGATATTTGTACACTGGGTGAAGATGTGTCACTGTGATTGGTTTTATAAAGAGATGAATGGCCAATATCAAGACAAGATATTTAGGTGGGACTTTCAGGCAGAGAGAGAGAGAGAGAGAGAGAGAGAGAGAGAGAGAGAGAGAGAGAGAGAGAGAGAGAGAAAATTTGGGAAAAGGAAGGGGCAGAGTTGTCAGCCAGAGGAACTGGAGAGGAAACAGGAGGTTCAAGATGGAAGAGAGGTAACACCATGTGAATGTAGATTAATGTAAATGGGTGAACTTCAGTTATAAAACTTAAGTAGGAACAAGCCTAATCTACAGGCTGTACTGTCATAATGAATAACAAGTCTGTGTCATTATTTGGGAGCTGGCTGGTGGAACAGAGAAAGACTCATTACAAAGCTCTGAAGAATTTTCAGTAAATTGAGGAATAATGATAAAAGCATTTTAAAGGCTTTCACACATTATCAGAGCGAAATCTTGGAATAAATGGGAAAGAGGACAGACGAGGAACTTAGTGTGCTCTCTAGACTGGAGGAGAGTGCAGATTGGGAAGTTCCATTCCCATGGAAGGAGCTAAGGTTGCACAGATGTCAAAGGAAGATGTCAGTGTCAGGAGTGGGAGGGAGGTGGACCCCAGACACTGGTGAGCATCTATACTCACATTCTTAATGAAGTTTGATGCATTGCGGATTCCTTTTCATACAATGGTACAGCCACTAATTCAGTCCACATCCTAGTTTCCTTACTTAATCGCTTGTGTCACTTACTGAAAAGCTCGTAGGACTAAATCACAAACCCAGATAATTGGAAGCCAAATTTTAAGCTCTCCTCAAAGGTTCCTTATTGATTATTTCTTATTGTAATAAGAATGCCTTTGGAAGGGCCTCATTTTTGCTCACCCCCTGTTCACTCTCACTAGAGATTACCCACCGGGAGGTTCAGGCCTTTTCTCCATCTCGGGCCTGGAGACAGCGATCTGCAGGGTAGGAACAAGAACACATTCAGGGACCAGGTCCAATATATTTACCCAAGAGACACCTGATGCTTCTCTAGCGGCAACATGTCTGACTGCCAATGTCCTACTTTTGTCCTTTCTATGGTATAAAATCAGGAAAAGGAAGATATATGAGTCCTGACTTACCAGCCTCAGTTAGGTCCAATATATTTTCCTTAACAATTCCATGCTTCTTGCTTAGCTCCTCAAACTTTTCCTTGATGTTTGAACTCAGCTCTGGTTTCCGGCCTGTGGAAAATAATGGTGGCAGCAGTGATTACATCTTGTGTATTGACCACTTTCACTGAGATGAATGATGGGACAGCCCCTCCCCCCACCGGAAGGATGAGAAAATGATTGACAACACAATTAACAGGCATGGACATGACCTGTCTTGAATTTGGCATCCATAGGCTATTTTAGGCATCCATAGGATATCTTACTGGCATAGTAAAGGATTTCAAAGTCCTCCCACCCACACCACTGTGCCTGAGGGATGACAGAGGTGAGCATCTGTTTTCAGGAGTTAAGGAAAAGAGGGGCAGTTCAGGGCCAGGCTAGAAAGACCATGTTAGGCCTAGGGTTTCTTTCTATCTTCTTCTTAAATCCCAAGATCGGTGTATGTGTGAAAATACTCTACCATAGAGCTCCATCAACTGGAATTTTTTCCCATTCTTGATGTTTTTAAGATGAATTATAATATAATCATCATAGTCTGTATCAAGTATAGTAAATCTATTAGATCCGTCATCTGTGGAAGAAATGGAACACAGCTCAGAAATTCTTTGGTTCACAGGAAGTAATGGAAACCTTTTATCTGTTCTTTATTACATATAGAAAGCTAAAATGCATGTTGTGGAAGAGATGGGTTCAAATGTCTGATGCTTTCTATCTGTAGCTCTTTGGACTTCATGAAGTAACTTCTAGGAGAAGGGATGAGGATGGCTCGACCTCTAGTGAACAGTTAGTCACAGCAGCAACTCACCTCTGTTACCCTCTCCAAAGCCTGACTACCTCCATCAGCAGCTTCCAGGGACCTGTCTCTGTCTTTCATAAGCTCACTGTGTCAAATACCTGCTGCTGCATCCTGAGCAATGTACACTGGTGGCAGCCACTGGGGCAGAATCAGACAGATGGCAGGAGACGAGAATCCATCTTTCCTTACTCGTTCCACCTGCCCAAGGCTGGGATGCAGTTATTAGATGGCTCCTGTTGCATTAGCTAAATAAACAATGATCAGGAAGCAACTGAGAGTCTCAAGAGGATTAGGGCCGTGGTTCAGCAGTAGAGAGTTTGACTAATGTGCACAAGGCCTTGAGTTCAATCCTCAGAAATGTGGCACATGTGATCACAAACACACAAACACACACACGCACGCGCGCACGCGCACACACATACTAAAGACATTTGGGTTTACTAAGTCTCTTATGGATAGATATAGAGACGTTCTGTATACTTACATTCAACCTCATATTCCCCATCCTCTGCTGTTTTGTCACAAACAACATACAGCTCGGTGCACTCTCCATTTACACTGTGAAACAGAGTCAGCTGCTGGTTAAGGGCCTGGATACGGCTGGTCCCCTCAGCCTCTGTTCCACCCGAATCTCCTGTTTCTGATTCCGCTTAACTTTTGAACGTGTTTGTAAAATGAGCAAAGGCTTTCATTTGTGTTACTTCACCTATACTTGATACTTTAGTATACATACATTTGCATATCATTTAGAAAAAGAAAGATAATCTCATCAAATCACTGTTAAAACTGTGACTACTTCTCAGCGTCACTCACTTGTACAGATGATCAGCCAGAGTCCACCATCTGCATCAAATTAGTGCTTTGCAATGTTGCCCAATGTGGCCCTCCACCCCACAGAGAATTATTATTAGCCTCCTTTACTGCAGTTGAAGGGTGGACTTTCTTGGCTAACAACTAGTCAGAAATATTTAATTCATGATCATCTACTTTTAACCTGTGCTGTACTTTTCAGTAATTATGGTGTCAGAAATGCCTCTGACCTTTGCTTATTTCATCCCCGGTGAATTTGTTCCTGTCCCCAACACTTGTCTCTGACTTTTGAAAAAGCCCCAGTTATGAAATCTTGGTTTAGTATCAGTGTGTGTGTGTGTGTGTGTGTGTGTGTGTGTGTGTGTGTGTGTACAAGTACGTGCTTTGAGGAGCATATGTTTCTTTGTGTGTTTGTGTGGGTACATGCATATGGTGTGTGTGTGTGTGTGTGTGTGTGTGTGTGTGTGTGTGTGTGTGTGTGTGTGTAGAGGCCTGAGTACATGACAGGCTTCCATTTCTTCTTTTTCAGTAAGAACACACTTACATGGTATGGAATTTAAAAGCTAAGGAAGAGTTCTCAAAGACACGAATGTATTCCACAAAGACTCTCATGCTTCCCTGTTCCTCTATCTTTTCTCTTTTGTCAGAGGCCAAACCAATGGTATACCATTTTCCCTTAATCTGTAATAGAGAAGCAAATTGTTAAGAGAGGAAGGGCAGGGGCACCTCATGGACAGGTTTCCACTTGAACTCTGACCTGGGCCTAGGCATGAGCATACACAGGACTAGATCTTACATCAGTTGGCACAATGCTTAAGATCGTGTCTCTATCTCTCGGTGGGAGTGAGGGACCCCAGGCATTGTTAGATATGGATAACTCACAGGTGGTCTTGCTTCACAGTCTGAAGTCTCTCATTTGTCTCACAGAGTGACAAGCCACAACCCTCCTCTTAAAGGCCCCACTTGGTTTCAGAGTTCCCTGAAGAACCCTCTGAGTCAGAAGTCCCCATGCCCCACAGAGTCTACCTTTTCTGGATTAAAGTTCTTTCCAATGAGACCAGTTTTTCCTTCTGCATGGACACACACTAGGATCAGCTCCAAACCCAGCACAAGCAGAAGCAGCAGCAACAGTTTCATTTTGGTAGGGAATAGAATGTCTCTGAGTCAGGACTGAGTCTTTCCTGATGGTGGCTGTACTCCACTCCCTGGCTGCTTTGTACTTATACAGTTTCTGAGTTCAGTTTTTGTTGTTGTTGTTGTTTTTTGTAACTATGGATCTCCTCCACCTCTGTCACCCTCTGTGGAATGCTTCCTCACTTACTGATGTGAGGCCAAGAATTGCTTCTGCCCTCTTCAAACTTGGCAGTCCCATCTTCCATGGATTGATTTTGTAGTTTCACATTTCTCAAAACATAGTATCAAGAAAAATAGTGGATGCCTTAGAGAGCTGCCATTTGGAACCTGCCAGCTGTAACTAGATCTGGCTTGAAATCAGAAAGCCAATTATATGTGGGGGGGATGGAACTGAAGTGGGAGGCCAAGGGGGCAGAGCATCTTTGCTCTAAGACTCCAATGGTGTGTAGAAGTAGATGTATTAATCATTTTAAAAATATTTATTTTTCTTTTATGTTTACGAATGCTTGTTTTGGATATGTGTCTGTGCACTGCTGCATGCCTGGTGCTGTGGAGGTCAGAAGAGGGAGTCAGAGTCCTTGAAACTTGTTTTTGAGGAGTATTCAGATCTCTGAGTGCCAGCCTCTGTTTCCCTTCAAGGTTCAGGCATGGTGCTAAACAGCAAGCATGGGGTCTGGTTAAAAGGATCTGAGCATGAATGAATCAGCTCTTAGACATATGCTACTCATATATGTTTATTCTTTAAAAAGTTCTTTCTGATCCCACAAGTGTCCAGTTTATATACTCATACAGACACAATTAGCAATTCTCTGGCAATATCCAAGATACAAGACATGCATTTCTCAGGACCTAAAAACAGATAAGATCTGACAAAGTGGGTGCCTTATGTGTCAGAGGTAGTGTTTTTTGTTTTTTTGTTTTGTTTTGTTTTTTTAAACAGGTACCTGGGCAAAACTAAGAGTCAGGAAGTGTTAATGGAGCAAGGGCTATGATGTTTAAGAGGGGTGAAGGAGTGTTAGTGCATAAAACTACATTTATGTGGCTAGTTAAGCTAGAAGTTTGTAATTGGTAAATGTAGAAAAAGTGAAGAAAACATGGCAGTTCTGTGCACTCTCTGAGCACCTTCTTCTGCTTCCTTCCCTGGGGTCTGGGAAAGGCTATGTGAAATAGGAGGACTCTGCCTGGGCTAAGCATCAGTGCACTCATACTGCAGATGCCCTGGTGAGATGGAATTCCTGTTTCTGTGGCTGGTTAAGTGATCCAGTGCTTTTTCTTGTATCTCTAGGGGTAAAGGAACAAACAGTTAATTTCCTAGACTAGGATCTTGTGTCAGTGAAACTGAGGTGGAGGTGAGTACAAAATATTAATACCTTGTTAGTGTAGAGCAGGGCCAAGTAGGTTGCAGTCTCCTGAACTGGCTGTAGAGAAATCAAGGCTGCCTAGTCCTGCTTGTCAGGAGGGCCATGTCTCCTACTCAGTGCCTATCTTTTGAAGTTCTGAATGTGGTCTATTGGCAAGGCTCCTCTCCTTGCAAGATGTCCTGCCATAAGAGATAATTGTAGGGAGTTAGCTTCTAAGTTATGTGGATTTGACTATGAGAACAAAGGTTTTTCTGTGTGAATACTCTCGAACCAGGGCCCATGATGTGGGGGGAAGGTTATCCAGTTTACCAGTTCAACAGGGAGTTGTGCCCAATAATTGTTTAATACACTGCTAGGGTTTGGGGGATGAATCCCACTATGGAAAGGGGAGCACTGTGATTTTACAAGGGTTTTATAGAAGTGACAGTGACTATACAAAAGGCAGGTATCCCCAAAGCTCTGCAAATTGGATTTCCTCCAATGGAATGCATGATGACCCTGGTGGGTCAGCTTCATGATTTTGGCAGCTGAGATCTCCATGTATAATGCTGTGGCCTGTAGCAGAGGAGACCCCATGTTCAGTTCTCAGCACCCACATGGCAGCTCACAACTGTCTGTAACTTCAGTTACAGGGGATCACACACCCTCTTTTGGCCCAGTGCCTCCTGCCCATATGTTCCCGAGGCTAAGCTGACAGACCCCAAAAGCCACTCAACCTTTGTTCAGAGAGCATTGACACCAGAATCCAAACTGCTAAGTTAATAGTCAAGTTGCATCAGCTGTTTTTGTCTTAGAGACAATTGGATTTCTATAGACCGGACATAATCTCATCATTAAACAAAAACAGTAGTTTTCAAAGTCATATTTGCTGATAGAGTTCCAAGCAGAAATGCCAAGAGTCTGCTTACAAAGACATAGTTATAATCAGAACATATTTTGTATCAGTGCAAATTTCATTTACCTTGAAACTGGAAACATAAAATAGCGTTTGTGTTGGGAAAATAAAGAACTCAAAAAAGAGGCAGGTACTTATATTTTATCTTACTTCAACCTTGCATTGGCTCTATATGGTATGTACTATTTTATTCATTTTACCATAGTATGAATTAAAACTCAGAAAGAGTAAATTATGGTGATACATTGTTTATGATCTAATAAAGCTTGCCTGGAGAGCAGAATGCAAAGGTAGTCATAGCCATAGAGGCCAGGCAGTGGTGGTACACACCTTTAATCCCAGCAGCCATACTAGTTAGCCATAGAAGCTGGGTGATGGTGGTGCATGCCTTGAATCAGAATTAGAGAGGTAAATAAGACAGGAGCAGGGTCTCAGAGCATGCATTGAGTCTCCAGCAACATTGAGGACAGCATCCCCCTTCCAGCCTTGGCAGAAGTAAGAACTCTCTGGTTGCTTGGCTGCTTTGCTTATCTGATCTTCAGCTTGAACCCCAATATCAGTCTCTGGGTTTATATTATTTGTGTTACATTAATTAACTGTCCAGGGTCATCCAGCCAGTCAACGGGAGAACTTAGATTTAAACCCAAGACTAACCCAGGAGGCTCTGCTTTTATTAACTGACTACCCAGGTCAGGGAGTTTTTAACATGAAGGGAGGATGGTTAAATAGAGAAAGAGGAATAAACAGTGCTGTAGACCTCCAGAGGTGTCTGCCTGGCAGGCACTACTGAAGAAAGTGCTCATGGATTCTTTCAAATGTGGGACTATGGTTGTAGCTCAGGATGGAGTGAGTGAGGGGTGACTACAGCTCTCTCCTGGTCAACAAGGATTTGATGGGTGGACAGGTGAATGATTCCTTTTGGGTTTGTGCTTTTACTTTCTCCTTCTCCTCTTCCTTTTTTGTTGTTTGTGGTGTGTGTGAACATGTGTTTGTGTGTGCACATGCCTGTGCCTAGGCTAGTATATGCAGAAGTCAGAAAGGACAGCAGTCATCTCCTCTATTACTGTTTCCTCTGTTCCCATGAGACAGGATGTCTCACTGAATCTGGAGCTCGAGGTTACATTTCAGCTAGGCTGGCTGGCCAGCAAGTCCCAGCAATCCTCCAGTCTCCATCGCCTACCCACTGCTTGGCTGAAGTGTGTATTCAGCCATGAACATCTTTTTTAATGTGAGTCCTGAGAGCCTGATATGACCTTGTTGGAACCCTGCACAGCAAGGCTGGCCTTGATCTTACTATGTAGCCCTGAATGGCCTTGGGCATGTGGCAATCCTCCTGTTCCAGGCTCCAGAGACTGGGATTACAGGCTGTAGCACCACACCTGGCTATGGATTACCGCTTTTCTAGTAATGAATTAGAAGTTGCTTCCATAGCAGAAAGCAAAAGCTGTTCCCTTCCACTCAATGACTTCAGTTCAGGCACCTTCCTTGTCGCTGACCATGCTAACACCCCTCCTCCATCTGACACCGAGTGTAGACTGTTTATATGACAAAGCTAAGGCAGTTGAGAAATGATTAGCAGAGTGTGTGTAAGGGGTATAAGGGGTTTATGTATAACCAGTTAACGGCCCATTTTTAACTAGCTAGCATTTCTGAAACTAACTGGATAATAGGATATAGATTTAATGACCTTGACCTCAGTCTCACTTTTTAGCTAATTAAACAAGTAACTCATTCAGAAATCCTGTGGAAACATTCAAGTCATTCATATGATGCCAAGGTACATTCAGTGCCAAGAAGAATAGCAAGGAACACAAGCTTATTTGATTTGTGTTCCAGGCGGAAATATTCCTTAGTCCCCTAGAAGCCAAAGTAATAGTACACACTGCTGACACCAGCTCACCGTCTGTCTCGTGTGAGGCCGAAATGCTTTGCCATGGTTTTGTTCAGTCATTGGAGGTGCACCCCAAAGAGACCAGCACCTTAGCGCAAAGGTGGGTGGGTATGAAGCAGTTAGCATCAGAGACTGCTAGCTAACCACACTCCTCACAACCAAGCAACAAGCGTGGTGTGGGTGAGGTGGATGGCACTCGGGGCAGGGTGGTTACAGCAGCTTGGAGCTCTGCCTCTGAGCAACAAGATATTCAAAATGAAGAAAGGTTTGTTTTCTGGATTACTGCTCCTTGAAAGACTTCTGTGGTTCATGTTGCTCCCAGAGGCCATGTTGGTGTCCATGATCCATATGCCACAGCAGGCTTTGTTGATGTCTGTGGTCTGTGCTGACCAAGGCACCAGGTTGATGTTCATGCTCCGTAGTTCATGCTGCCCACTGCTATGGCCAAGGAAGCTTCTTTTGCAGTGGTATTGATGACTGCAGTCTCATAATGAGAATGAAAGACATTGGTTTCTGTGATAACTGCCCTTAGACACCCCCCAAAAAGGACAGTTCAGACAGGAAACTATTGAAGAGAGCCCTCAAAACTGTAATAAAGAAGCTGAAGTGTAGCTCTTCACAGCTGATGGCTTGTGGTGTGGGTGCGGTGGGAAAGGACTCACTTTTCTTTAAGGGGATGGCTGTTGTAAGCCTGCTCGGTGGGGCTTCAGTCAAATTCAGACGACTTGGCTGGTTCGTACCTGATAGCCGGTGTGTGGATTGAGAAAGGGCAGGTAAAGTTACTGAGGAAAAGATAGAGACACAGAATAGAGTCAGGAGGTCAATCCAGTGAATACTGAATGCTCCAAATTTATTCTTCAACTTTACCCCAACCCAAAAGAGGAAAATGGCAAAAAGACTTCTTTATCATGATACAAGGAAGAAACAAGGTTTCTTCCTTTATTCTCTAAATAGTAACCACACCTTAGAATAAGTCTGTCATTATCTGGCCTTGAGGATTAAGAGTAACCACACCTCAGACCAAGTCTCTTATTATTTAGATAAGACATCTACACCTAAGACCAAAATCCTACAGTAGCCATGTCTTAGACTTTTAGGTCTTAATGACTTTCACCTTGGAAGAATAAGGATAGTTTTGAACTCTCTGACCTAAAGTCAAGATGAATCAAAGACATTTTTATGAACCCTGGCAGTTGGCCACTGGGAGTTTGACCATCCTCCAATGAGTATGTGGGTAACATAAATTGGAAGGTTTTTTGTTTGGTTTTATAGGGGCATGAGGGTGGGAGGCTGGGCCTGGGAAATGGAGACCAAGTGTGACGGGGTGCCCTTATGAAATTTCCAAATAATTAACAAAAATATTATGGTGGGGAAAAATTTAAACTTTCTTAATTCTTGAAGCTAGGACCCTGAGACTAAAGTGCTCAACTGTGTTTGTTTTGTCGTGATGTCTTTCTCATTGGTTGAATATTAGACATTTGCCTTCTTGTGTCTTCAGGAAGTATTCCCTTTGATCTTGACTATATCCTACTCTATTTTTGTACAGACACTGATCATACTATGTTAGTGTTCACCCTAAAGACCCCATTTTACCATAATTACATCACATCACCCTCTCAGACACTGTGGGTAAAGTTTTCAATGGACGTATTTTTGTGGGCACAGTTCATCCTCTCTCAGCTCATGTGGGTCCAAGAAGAGGTTGATAGACACTTGATTTTCATATAAAGGAGAAGCAATTGAAGAGTTTTAAGAGAACAACAGGAAGAGTGGTCAGAGGTGTGCTTTTAAAAGTCCATCTGGCTGTATTCGGATAAAAAATAACAAAGGAAGGCCCCAGCTTTAAGAGCGAAAGAAGGTGCTAACAGAAGTTCTCTACCTGTGGGTAGTGACTCCACCCATGGGTGGCACACGAGATACTCTGCATATCAAATATTTACGTTGCAATTCACAACAATAGCAAGATTACAGTTATGAAGTAGCGATACCATAATTTTATGGCTGGAGGTCACCATAACATGAGGAATTGTGTTAAGGGTTGCAGCATTAGGAAGGCTGAGAGCCATTGTGCTAGGAGATCATGAGGAAATTAGTGGAACATACTGGAAAGAGACCATGTTAGCTTACTCTCAAGATGGCTGGAATGAGAAACTTATAGACAGAAACTACATGGTGTTCAGTGAGTGTGAAGGGGCAGGATCATTTTGTAATTTTCTGTCTCTTTGCATAGAAAAATGTGGTTATTGTGAACTATGACCAAAGCAGGTTGGCGAGGAAATGATTGTCATCCATCATGAAGGGAAGTAGGGAGCAGGAAGTGAATTTGAGAACCTGGAGCCAGGAATTAAAGCAGAGGCCATAGAGGAGTGTTTGTTCCCTGTAGATTGTGAGCCTGACATCTTCCATAATGTAGGACTACCTGCCCCAGGAGGTACTTCCATAGTGAATTGGACCTTCCTGAATCATCATTCAAGGAACAGTCCCACACGGTTGTCTGTAGGCCAGTTCCCTTTTCCCAAATAATCTAACTTGTGTCAAGTTGAAACAAAAACAAAAAACTAACCAGGACAGTTATTAATGAAGATAAAACAAACAACAAATTAAAACAAAAAGTCTACATGAGAAACAGAATAAAAATAACCCCTTTGGCCAGTGCTTTGAGAGCTGATGTTGGTATACCTGTGTACAGGTGGGTGTAGGGGGATTTGTACACTGTTGACTGATATAAACAGATGCTGGTGAATGAGAGTTGGTGCTAGAATGTACATACCAAAGGTACTGGGTTTGAACCTTTGTGATGTAGGCCAGACTTGCTTGTGTCTTTCTTGCCCTCTTCTTTCTTCATTACTCATACTTTTCCATATGTCTTATCGTGAATAGTTTTATGAGTTGTGTTCAGGACTTCCCCCCTGGAATTTCCCAAGCATAATTCATAAAACTATTCACAACAAGATTATATATAGTATGTATCTGCCATTTTATATATAAAAAATGAATTGTGTTGTCAGTTCATTTGGTTCAACGGGATGGTAGTGATGTTACTGTTGACATTATTTTTTACATAAAGCATAGTCAATGGTGTTAAATTATAGATTTTAAAAATATTTTAGCCATTAATGTGAAAAATGTAAAACTAGCTGATTGAAGATGTGCTTAAGAGCCTGGTGAAGCCTCAGTGCCTTAGAGTGTCTGCAAAGATGCTTCCAGAGGACGGAGCAAAGTGAAGTTCCTAGCACCCACATCAGGCAGCTCAAAACTACCTGTGACCCCAGCTCCAGGAAATCTGACCTCTGCATGCACCCCCCCCACACACAAGTAAATCTTAAAAAAACTGAAAACAGTAACAAAAGAAATACTAAAAATACGGTTGTTATGTGTGCCTATGTGGATGATACAGAAATCCCTGGCTTTGTCCTTCATAATTCATTTGATAAACATCATTGTAAGATTGAGAATTGGTTTTTTTGGAAGAGAAAGGTCAGTGTTGATGTTGACACTTCGACTTTATACAGATATAAAAGAAATTTAAATAGTTTTTGATGACTACAGAGGATGGACCTACTTGAAATGGATTAAAAAAACAAACAAACCGAAAAAACCTCCCATCTTTGAATACGCTGTTTCCAAATGCAGTGTTGGACATTTATTTATTATAAAACAACCAAGTAAGTTTTATTATGCAGAGATGCACCAATTGCTGTGACATTCAGTGTTAAATAATTGGTGCTCAGCTCAATTGCGTTCAGTTTAATCCATCCGATAAGCAATAAAATTGTAACTAGTTGTATAAAAACATGGAGAGGGCTGGTCAAACACTACTGACAAACCAAACAAGCACTGAAGAAAGGGCCCATTTGACTTATCACTCTGGAGATAATAGGGCAGACCCAGCAAACCCGCCACAGTCTCTGTAATTATAAATGCTGTTAGGCTCATACACAGATGAACTACATTTCCCAGCAGACATCTGGATTCTGATGATGCTCAAGAAATCGGCAAAGGTTGATCTCTTACAAGTTTAAGAGACTGGAAGGTCAAGTACAAGCAAGGTGCAAGGTTTCCCCCTACTGGCCAATCCAAGTCTCTGCATGAGCTTGTGCTCGGTGTATACATATTATATACTTATGTTGGTAATGTATAAATTGCAGCTGGAGAGATAGAGCTCAAAACTTGTATTCATTATTGACATTTTTAGAAGTAGAAAAATTGAGACTGGAGAAATGGCTCAGTGGTTAAGACCACTTGATGCCCTTGAAGAGGACCCGAGTTCAG
Organism: Cricetulus griseus; assembly: GCF_003668045.3. Classification (NCBI taxonomy): domain Eukaryota; kingdom Metazoa; phylum Chordata; class Mammalia; order Rodentia; family Cricetidae; genus Cricetulus; species Cricetulus griseus. The sequence continues at coordinate 83,779,805 of NC_048595.1, read as the reverse complement.
TTTCCAGCATACATGTGATAGACAGCCTACAGCATCTCTAATTCCAGTTCCAGAAGATTAGACACCCTCTTCTGATCTCCTCAGGCATCAGTCATGTATGAGGTGAACAGGCATGCATGCAGCCAATACACCTATACACATAAAATAAATCTCAAGAATTTTATAAATAGACAAATTGGGGGTTGGAGAGATGGGTCAGCAGTTAAGAGCACAGGCTGTTCTTGCAGAGGACCTGGATTCAATTCCCAGCACCCACAGTGTCGCTCACAACCACCTGCAACTCCAGTTCCAGAGGATCCACCTTTAATCCACTTTTAGATATTAATCTCATCTCTCTTTAGAAAAAATTCAAGCTTATAACTAAAAGCCTTAGTTGCTATTTTTTAAATCTTTGAGTTATGTTCTATCCTTTTGTTCATTGAGTGCTGAGGATTGAACCTAGGTTGTCAGGGTTGTTACCTCAGTATTTACCACCAGGGAGCTATACCCCTATCTCTGAAGTTATATTCTTCTACTGAAGTTATTTTAGGTACTCTGAATTCTTCCTCCCTAGGAGCCCATTCTAGGTTCTTTTGTGTTAGACAATTTATCTTTGCTTATATGACTTTCCAAGATTTTTTTTGTTTCAGTTTCTTTCTAAATGTTTTAGTCACTTGTTTCTCAATACAAATCAAGTGTAAATGCCTTTATGGTATTGTATTCATTGGGGTTCTCTAGAGGAAGAAAACTTACAGAATACATATGTATATTCTGTATATATTCTCTATATTATATATGTTTTCTGTATATTCTGTATATATTCTGTATTCTCTCTATATAACTCCCATATAATTAATAAATCCCATATATATGGGATTTATTTGAATGGTCCAGTTAGTCCTGCAATGGCTGTCTACTAACAGAAAGTCCAAGAATCCAGCAATGAATTCCATGAGGCTGAATGTCTCATCTGGAGTCCTGAAGAAGTAGGCTGCAATGCCACTGACTTGCCAGTGAGAGCAGAGCAAGCAGGCAGAGGGAACTTCCCTCCTCCATGTGCTTTATACAGGCTGCCAGCAGAAGGGGTGGCCCAGATGAAAGCTGGGTCCTCCCCCCTCGAAAGGTCTGGATTACAAGGGGTTTTTCAGCTTTAAATGATTTAATTAGGAAAAAAATCCCTCACAGTTGTATCGAGCTGGCATTTTATTTCAGATGTAGTCAGTTGACAACTAAGACTAGCCATCACAAGTCCATCCCTTGTCAACTTGAGAAACTATCTATCTCCTTGTTTCAGGTTTAATTTCCAAATGGAAATAATAGCCATGTCACAATTAAACATATACAACTTTCCCATTTGCAAATGCAAAAGCATTATGTATTTAACAGGGTCATTATTGTACACAACACGGTAGAACTATCCCTTGTACAATCACAAATGCATTATAAATTTTAGAATAGGTGGTAATAGTCCTTGAGGGGCATTCTTTTGGTATCTCAAAACTTAAACATGATAACCACTGATATTCACTTAATTTTTGTTCTGTTACATAACAAAGAAATCAAGGAAAGACAGCACAAATATCTGTACAAACATGTTCTTAACAAAATACGACAGAAAGACTGGTCATGAGACCTAAGCTGGTATTTATAACTACCTTCCTATACTATCAATTCTGTATTTCCTCCACCCTCAGCAAGCCCTCAGCAGGTCTTGGCTCTTTTCTGGAGGAGTGATCCACACCTTCATTTCTCAATGATCTGTATCTTTGTCTTCCTGCCTGGATTAGGATGTTGTAGTTTTTCATAGACTTCAATCACAGTACATGATAGGACCAAGAGATGCCCTAAAGGATCTCCTGCACTCCAGACATAATCCTTGTACCTCCATTGTGGAGATGCTATCCCATTTCCCTTGGTAATCTGTTTCAGTCACCTCCTAACACTGTCATTCCTTTCTTAGCCTGTTAGCCAAGGGCATGAGAAGCCCAAAGTGGCCAGGCGGATATCAGAACTTCTAGTTCAAATGAATGTTTCTTGTGGCTCCTAGCAGTAGTGCTCCCTCCATTGAAAGTAAAACTAGGCCGACAGAAATTAAAGTCATGGGAACAGGAAGTAAAATTTTTCTAGTTGATCACTAGGAATGATAGTGAGTGGAACTATTCCCATTCCACCCCTTGATTCCTGGATCTGGGCCAGTGGATCCTGGCTATGGGAGAAACAGTACTGTTGAACGCTGATTCAAAGCATAGATGCCTTCTGGAGAACCTCCAGGCTGCTGCCACCTAATTGATGCTGTAACCGTGTCTTCAAAACGTCATTCCATCTTTCTATCAGGCCAGCTGCTTCAGGATGGTGGGGAGCATGGTAAGACCAGTGGACTCCATGGTTGTGGGCCAACTGCTGCACTTCTCTGGCTGTGAAGTGAGTGCCTTGGTCAGAAGCAGTACTGGGTGGTGTGCCATGACAGTGGAGAAGGCATTCTGTAAGTCCACAGATGGTGGTCTTGGCAGAAGTATTATGTGCAGGAAAGGCAAATCCATAACCAAAAGATTATCAACTCCAGTAAGAACAAGGTGTTGTCCTGTCCACAGGGGAAGTGGTCCAATGTAGTCAACCTGCCACTAGGTCTTTGGCTGGCCACCCAAGTTAATAGTGGCATGTGTGAGGCTCTGCATTGGTCTTGACTGTTGGCGGATCTGGCACTCAGCAGTAGCTGTAACCAGGTCAGCACTGATGACTGGAAGTCCTTGTTTTTGAGCCCATGCATAAAATCCATCCCTGCCACCATGGCCACTTTGTTCATAGGCACATTGGAGAATGACAGGAATGGTTGGGGATTGTCCACAGAATGGATCATTCTATCTCCTTGATTTTTGAACTCCTGAAGTCACCTTTTGATGAGCGTTTACATGAGACACAAGTATCTTTACATCCTTTGCACATTTGGAGAGATCTATCCACATGCTTCTTGTCCAGATGTTTTTCTTACCAATCTTCCAATCATGCTCTTTCCTAGTCCCTGACCATCCAGCCAATCCATTAGCTATAGCCTATGAATCAGTGAACAATCGCACATCTGGCCATTTCTCCTTTAAAACAAATAGTAATACCATGTGTTCTGTCCAAAATTCTGTTCATTATGAAGATTTCCCTTCACCAATACCTCTCAGGCTTGTCCCAGAAAGGGTTTGTAATGATGCATTTGTCCACTTCTGGGTGGTGCCTGTATAATGTGCAGAATAATCAGTAAACTGGTCCTGGTCTTCTCTTCCTCTGTCACATGATCATGAGGCTATAGGTACATGTTTGGCAGCAGACAGCATTGTAACAGGAGAAGAAACCATGGGCATTTGGGCAACTTCTTCAGGTAATTTGCTTGTGCCTTAAGGACTCTCTTGGATCTGATCTCATTTATATCACTTCCACTTGATAATATATTGCTTCTGTGCATATCATACTTTATGAGTTGGTGGGTCTGATAACCCCCTGTTCATGATGGGCAGTTCAGGTCTTATGGTAACTTGGTGGCCCATTGTCAAATGTTCAGTTTCCACTAAGACCAAATAGCAGGCCACGAGCTGTCTCTCAAAGGGAGAATACTTGTCTGGAGATAATGGTATACCTTTGCTCCGAATCCCAAAGGTCTCATCTGTAATTCACCTACATGGTCTGCAAAGTCACCAAACAGCATTTCTACCTGCCACTGACACCTCAAGTACCAGATGGTCTATTGGATCATATAGTCCAAGTGGTAGAACAGTGTGAACAGCTTCCTGGACCTGTTGAAGTGCCTTCTCCTGTTCCAGACCCTACAGAAAGCTACAAGCATTTAAGTCAATTGGTGTATGGGTTAGAGTAACTCACCCAAGAGAGGAATGTGTTGTCTCTAGAATCCAAATAGGCCCACTAAATGTTGTGCTTCTTTCTTAGTGTCAAGGGACCAGGTACAGTAATTTATCCTTCATCTTAGAAGGGATATCTTTGCATGCCCCACATCACTGGACTCCTAAGAACTTCACTTTGGTAGAAGGTCCTTGAATTTTGGTTGGATTTATTTTCCATCTTCTGATATGCATATGTGTTACTAATGAGTTCAAAGAGGTTGCTACCTCCTTCTCACTTGGTCCAGTCAGCATAATTCCATCAATATCGTTCACCAGTGTGATATTCTGTGTAATAGTCAGATGATCAAGATCACTTCTAACCAAGTATGACACAGGGCAAAACTGTAAAGGCATACTGCTGGCTTTGCCAAGTGTAAACAAATTACTTCCGGAGGTCCTTATGGACAGGTACTGAGAAAAGGGCATTTTTTAAATCAATACCTGCACACTCTGTACCAGGAGATGTGTTAATTTGCTCAGGTAAGGAAACTACATCTGGTACAGCAGCTGCAATTGAATTACTACCTGATTGAGTTTTGATAGTCAACATTGGTCTCCATTATCCATCTGTCTTCTGCACTGACCACATAGGGGAGTGAAAGGGAGATGTGGTGGGAACTACCGCCCTGTATCTTTCAAGTCCTTGATGTTAGCACTAATTTATGCAGTTATTCCAGGTATGTGATACTGTTTTTGATTCACTATTTTCACTAGTTTTGGTTCACTAGTTGCAAAGGCAACTCTAAAGGCTTCCATTTAGCCTTTTCAGCCATAATACCCCTCACTTGTGGAATATTTGTTTAACTAGGCAAAGATGTGTTACATTTATTTGTGTTGCATTTGCTTTATGATGTAAGGATGTGCATTTAATTATATAAAGATGGGTTGCAACTGTCTCACCTTGCCTTCCTAAGGTACCTGATTGCTCTAATAAAGAGTCAAACAGCCAATAGCTAGGCAGAGATAGGATAGGCAGGGCTGGTAGGCAGACAGAATCAGTAGGAGGAGAAATCTAGGCTCAAAAATGAGAGAAAAGGGATAGAGGGAGGTGCCAGGAGCCAGCCATCCAGTCACCCAGCCAACTGGCCATTTGGCCACCTGGCTACCCAGCCACCCAGCCCACCATGGAGTAAAAAAGGAAAGAAAGACATATAGAATAAAGAAAGGTAAAAATCCTAGAGGCCAAACTCTAAAGAAGAGAAATAGGATAATTTAAGTTAGAAAATCTGTCTAGAAATAAGCTACAGTAAGGCTAAGTTACACTACTGTAACTAACAATAAGTCTCTGTGTCTTTATTTGGGAGCAGTGTGGACTCCCTCACCCCGCAAGAAGAGAAAGTCAACTACATTCTCCACAGATCAGGGAACCGATGTGAGAATTCTGTCAATTTCTAATTATATCTATTCTGATTTTATAGTCAACTGGGGAAATAACCACAGCATGAGTTTGGGAGTCTATGGGACCTACTGTGAGTCAGACATCAGCTAAAACTCCTACTTTAACTGGAGGGCCATAATGTTTCTGGGTACCCCTGGGAATCAGCATCAATTCAGAGCCATTATCCAACAGACTCCAGAAAGTCTGATTGTCATTCCTCCACCACCCCACCCCAGTGTAAGATACCCTCATAAAAGCCAATAGGTCTCTTTCAGAAAGAACTGGAGAAAGGCTAACTGTAAAACTTTTAGGTGTCTTATCAGGATCCTTCCTTAGGGGAAACTAGCCACCCCTTCATTCAAGGGGTGCTGGGTCTACAAACTGGTTCAAGTCTGGAAACTGATTCACTGGCCCATGCCTTTTGCCATTATCCAATGCAGCCTTTCTTTCATTTGTTTGAGAATTTTTCTGTTTATACAGACCAAACAGAAATGTATTCGGCTTCTTATCTATTTCATGCCTGGAAATACAATGATTGACTAGCAAGTACCAAAGGTCCATACGAGTCATGCCACCATAAAATTCACCTTGCCTGTGCTGACCATTACAGATTAGGCTTTTATGAACATTGCTTTGTTTATTGTGGTGGTTTGAAGGAAAATGACCCCCAAAGGGAGTGGGACTATTAGGAAGTATGGCTTTGTTGAAGCATACTTGTTGGAGGAAGTGTGTCAGTGTGGGGGTGGGCTTTGAGTTCTTTTTCTCAAGCTTCACTCAGTGTGACATCCAGTTGACTTCCTGTTGCCTGCAAGATGTAACACTCTTAGCTACAGCAACCCCTTCTGCCTACACGCTTCCATGCTCCCTTTCTTGATGACAATGGACTGAACCTCTGAAACTGTAAGTGAGCCACCCCAATTAAATGCTTTCTTCAAAAGAGTTGTGGTCATAGTGTCACTTTACAGAAATAGTAAACCCCAAGTAAGACAACTATGCTGCCCATTATGGTTGCCTTTGGGTGATTCACTGTTGTCACCAGGCCCTTGCTACCTCAGGGCCCAATTAAACATCCAGGATTGTAGACTGAACTACTACTGGATTCTGGGACCTTCCATTGGTGAACAGCCACTATTTGACTAGCTGAACCACAGCCTGTAAGTCATTCTAATACATCCCGTGTGTGTGTGTGTGTGTGTGTGTGTGTGTGTGTGTGTGTGTGTGTGTGTGTGTGTTTATCCCCTTAAGTCTGAAGATACACACACACACACACACACACACACACACACTGCTTTACCAATTTCATGTTCCAGAATGTGAACTTTTCATTTTGTTAACTTAAAAATTTCTCTTTTCTTCATTTTTGCTTTAATCTTTATCTTCTTCATTTGGCTAATTTTGTGTTTAGTTTGTCCTTTTTGGTAGTTCCTGGAAGATATAGAATTTGGTTGGTTATTTTGATCCTTTTTACAGTGAGCATATACCATCATAAACTTCCTCTTTGCATTGCTTTTTATCCTGTAAGGGTTTTTTTTTTTTTTTTTTTTTTTTTTTTTTTTTTTTTTTTGACGAGATTTCTCTGTGTAACACCCATAGTTGTCTTGGAACTTGATATGTAGATTAGGCTGGCCTGGAACTCCTAGAGATCCACCTGTCTCTTCCTTCCAAATGCTGGGATTAAAGGCATGCATCACCATGCTTGGCAATAACATGTAATCTTTGATGTCCTGCTTTCATTTTATTGCCTTGAGGCATTTTTAACTTATTTTTGAATTTCTCTTTTGAACTTATAGTTGTCTACATGTACTGTTTTAGTTAGGGTTTCTATTGATGTAAAAAAGAGACACCATGACCAAGGCACAACTCTTACAAAGGAAAACATTAATTGGGGCTGGCTCACAGTTCAAAGGTTTAGTTCATTGTCTTTATGGGAAGCATGGCAGGATGCAGGCTGACATGGTACTAGAGAGGTAGCTGAGAGTCCTACATTTGGTTTGGCAGACAGCAGGAAGAGACTGGTTTGTGTTTCTGAGACCTCAAATCCCACCCCCTGGTGATACACTTTCCCCAACAAAGACATACCTACTCCAGAGAGGCCATACCTCCCAATAGTGCTACTCCCTATGGACCTATGGGGGTCATTTTTATTCAAACCACCACATGTACTTTATTTAATTTCTGTTAGTTGCTCACATAAACTTTTTCCAATACTAGTCCAAGTTCTTAATCATTAAGGATGGCAGTCTTCTTCAAGGCTCTACCTTTTGTTTTTAAGTAATACTAACCCATGAGTCCGAGGCCCAGAATCTGTCACATAGACATCCTTACAAATTCTAAACCAGTCATTGACTCTCAGAATCCAAGCATTGAGCTTATTAGTATCAATAAAGACTTTGTGGCCACTACAGGTATGCTCAGTTTCTAGTAAAACATGGCATTCCCACACTCTAGATAGTGGTGGGCATCTCTTCTGAAATCCTACTTCTCAATTTTGACTTCTTCAAACACTCAACTAGGTGCTTTGTACTCACCCTTTATTTTCTTACAACTGCCCACATGGTGTTAAGGAGGAAACCTGTGTGTTATGTGATTCAACACTCTATCATGAGATCACAAACTTTTCTAGGTATAAATGGAAACTAAAACGGTTGCTTCCACTGCACCGATGCTTTACCATTGGCTTAGTGGCTGCACATGAATCTCCTGATATTTTAATTGCCATCTGTTGCCCTATGGCCCCACAGACATCACACCTCTGGCCACTGAGGCTACAGCATGGAGGAACTTCCAGTCCTGCGGCCCTGGCTCTGAGGCAGCCACAATATGTAGGTTTAAATTAACTCTCTATTGTTCTGTTTACCATAAAGACTAAGAAGTCAGATATGGGGGTGAAAACTCATTAGCTCAGAGAGGCCAAGAAGCAACCAGCTGACCTTCCTTTATGGCAGGAAACCCAGCAAGAGATACATCTCTATTTGTCCATAGAAGTTTGATTGTTATCTTAATTATCCTAAGCAGTTTGTAAAAATAGCTTTCTAGGACTAGAACTTTACATTACAATTTGTTGGGGAAGGGGTTCAAGACAGGGTTTCTGTGTGTATCCCTGGATTTCCTGGAACTCACTCTGTAGACCAGGCTGACCTCAAACTCAGAGATTCACCTGCCTTTGCCTCCCAAGTGCTGGGATTAATGGTGTGTGGCATCACCACCCAACTTACATTACAATTTTAAAAGAGCTACATAGGTAAAGTGTCTTAAGTAAGAGTAGAAACATATGTATAGTATGTTATAGCAAAAATAACCTTCAATTTTAATATACAAAAATACATACCAATGTAAAATATTTGAGACTAGTAGTTGCTTTTTGGTTTAGAAGTTTATTCAATAATCTACCCTTTTATCCCATTATTTCTATATTCCTCCCCCTTTTTATCTTTTCAGAGAAAGATCCCTAAATCTAACTTCCTTTGCTTTGTTTCTTCCTGAAGGTTCCAATCACAGCTTGCAACCAACCCCCAAAATGATGATAAACATCAATAATCCATGGAATGACCAAAACCCACCTACTCCACCTCTCAGCAATGTGAGTGCTGTGTTCTTAAAAATACTTCCTGTTGTCTGGGGGTGACAGCATCTTTAGGGGACCCTGAGAAAATCTAGATAATAATCAAGTCCTAGGAGAGTCTCTGAGTGAAGGAAAATTGCAGGGCTTAACTGAAATCCTAGCTGGAGTAGTCCATAAGGCTGAGTCATCTCAGCTAGTTACTCTGAAGTTGTTCCAGATGTAGATTTTTTGAAGAAACAAAACGAAGGCATTCAGAGAGGCTGGATCACCTGGGCTACTTGTTTTCATTGATGTATGTCCTTTTTTTCTGAAAACATACAAACTTTTTTTTTTTTTTACTATTTAAATTAGAAACAAGCTTGTTTTATATGTCAATTCCAGTTCCCACTCCCTCCCCTCCTCCCCTGCCTCCTATCAACCCCCTATCCCATTCCCTTTCTGCTCCCCAGGGAAGGTGAGGCCCTCCATGGGGATCCTCAAAATCTGTCATATCATTTGGAGCAGGGTCTAGGCCCTCCTCTGTCTGTCTAGGCTGAGAGAGAATTCCTCTAGGTGGAATGGGTCCCAAACTTCATTCCTATATTAGGGATAAATACTGATCCACTACCAGTGGCCCCATAGATTGCTCAGGCCTCTTAACTGAACCCACATTCAGGGGGTCTGGATCAATCCTATGCTGGTTTCCCAGCTATCAGTCTGGGGTCCATGAGCTCTAATTTGTTCAAGTTAGCTGTTTCTGTGGGTTTCTTCAGCCTGGTCTTGACCCCTTTGCTCATCATTCCTCCCTCTCTGTAACTGGATTCCAGGAGTTGGGCTCAGTGTTTAGCTGTGGATCTCTGCTTCTGCTTCCATCACTTACTGCATGAAGGCTCTAGGATGGCATATAAGTTAGTTATCAAACTCATTATCAGGGAAGGACATTTAAGGTAGCCTCTCCACTATTGCTTAGATTGTTAGTTGGGGCCATCCTTGTAGATCTCTGGATATTTCCCTAGTGCCAGATTTCTCTTTAAACCTGTAATGGATCCCTCTATTTTGGTATCTCTTTTTTTGCTCTCCTCTATTCTTCCCCTGACTCAATCTTTCTGCTCTCTCATGTCCTCCTCTCCCCTCCTCTTCTCCCCCCTTCTCTTTCTTCTAATTCCCTCTCCCCTCCTGCCATGCTCCCAATTAGCTCAGGAGATCTTGTTCCTTTCCCCTTCTCTGGGGCACCATGTAGAAAACCTACAAACTTTTAAAGGTAACATACATATCTGTATTAACATAAGTGTTGAATGTGAGATTTGCAAATCAGCTAAAGATGATTTTCTGCTCTATGTTTGAGCAGGTAAAAGTCAGCTGCCAACTCCATAAGTCCATTTAGACTGCATAACTAAACCATAATATAAATTTCCACCCATGCCATATGAAAGGATGGCATGTAATAATAACTCATGAGGACTTTATAGCCAGCAAGATGTATCATGTCTCATTCAGTCTTAGAGCTCTTCCCACAGTAGAGGGATCAGAATATATGGCACCTGTCTTGTAGCTTTTGTTTCTTTCATTATGTCTGTAGCCATGATTTTTAGGAGAGCTTCCCTGGTCAAATCTTATCTTTATTAATTTTGAAGAAGTCCATAGATTTTTGTTTCCTGTGACAATAAAGTCATAATCTTTCCCCAATGCAACACATTTTCTGACTTCCATTCTGAAGTTAAGACATCCTTAAAATATCTAGGCTGGTTTAATTTAGTAGTTTCCATAATCTAATTTCTTTCGGCATATATTGCTTTTTGTTTATTAGCATTTAAAAGATTTCAAGTTAACAGGGCACTATATAGGGTCCCATGGCTTACTTTTAAATATTACTTTAGTCCTCCTTTAAAGATTTTATTTTATGACTTTTAAACTATTTTTCAATGACTGCCTATACTTACTTTCTTCTTTTTCTTCACCATCAAAGCATATTTTCAAACATATTATACCTGTTCACTCTTTTCTTGGTCTAGACCTGACTTTCTACTCATTTGCAGCCTTCTCTGTCTGTGTGAGCCAAACCTTAAGCTGCTAGGCCATCTGATGCATGACTCAGCCTAGCAAATGTCACTGGTTGCTGGCTTCCCAGCTCTGGGAATTTTTTGTGTTCTATGGCAGCTGTTTGTACACTGACTGCTCAAGTGCACAGCCTCTTAAATGCAGGCCACTGAAAGGTGTCACACCTCTGTTCACCATGAGCACTAGGACTGCTTGGGAGATGGTGTTTATTAAGAAGCATGTCTGGCTCCATGTTAGGAACTTTGTTCAGCGTTCTTTCGTTTTTTTCCGTTGAGCTTTTTATTAAATCAGTCAAAGTGGCATATTTTTACGCAGTATGAACAAATATTCTGTGACATTTCCCCCCTTTTGTCTAAATATAAAAGAAAGATTTTAACTCTAAGGTACTAAACCTATAAACAATAAGAACAATTATCAGATAAGAATTACATTCACAATGTCCAGTCCAGTTGTGTTTGGCAAATTTAGAGAAAATATTCTATTATTTATCTTATCTTGGTCAATTCAAAGTTTTGTATCTATTTTTTTTATGCATCAATAGCAGCAACAGCTTTTCCAGGTTCTGCAGTCATTTGAACAAAATTGTAGAGACATCCAGCACACTCTGTTTAAAAACAAAAACAAAAAACAAAAAGACAAAAACAAAGCAAACAAACAAACAACAACCACAACAAAAAAGTAAAAAACAGAATCCCAGAAAACAGCACAGTTCTTGTGGTACTTGGTACCTTTTTTTTTTAAGTTAGCTTCTCAATCATCATCTGGGAGGAAACCATTCTGAGCAACATCATTAAAAACAGCTCTGATAAAGCAGGTCACTATTATGTATCATAAAGCAGGTCCACATATGAGTGAGTACATAGCATGTTTGTCTTTTTGTGATTGGGTTACCTCGCTCAGAATGGTTTCATCGAGTTCCATCCATTTTCCTGCAAATTTCAAGATTCCATTGTTTTTTTCTGCTGAGTAGTACTCCATTGTGTAAATGTACCACAATTTCTCTATCCATTCTTCGGTTGAGAGGCATCTAGGCTTCTTCCAGTTTCTGGCTATCACAAATAATGCTGCTATGAACATGGTTGAACATATGTTCTTGTTATATGAATGTGCTTCTTTTGGGTATATGCCTAGGAGTGGAATTGCTGGATCTTGTGGTAGACTCATTCCCATTTTCTTGAGGAGTCACCATACTGATTTCCACAGTGGCTGTACAGGTTGGCACTCCCACCAGCAGTGGAGGAGTGTTCCTCTTTCTCCGCATCCTCTCCAGCATAAACTGTCATTGGTATTTTTGATTTTAGCCATTCTGACAGGAGTAAGATGGTATCTCAGAGTTGTTTTGATTTGCATTTCCCTGATGGCTAAGGATGTTGAACACTTTCTCATGTGTCTTTCAGCCATTTTAGATTCCTCTATTGAGAATTGTCTATTTAGTTCTATACCCCATTTTTTAATTGGATTGTTTGGTGTTTTCGAGAATAGCTTCTTGAGTTCTTTGTATATTTTGGAGATCAGCTCTCTGTCAGATGTGGGGTTGGTGAATATCTTTTCCCAGTCTGTGGGCTTTCGTTTTGTCTTGCTGACTATGTCCTTTGCCTTACAGAAGCTTCTCAGTTTCAGGAGGTCCCATTTATTTATTGTTGATCTCAGTGTCTGTGCTACTGGTGTTATGTTCAGGAAGCAGTCTCCTGTACCGATTAATTCAAGGGTATTTTCCACTTTATCTTCTAGTAGGTTCAGTGTGGCTGGGTTTATGTTGAGGTCTTTGATCCATTTTGACTTAAGTTTTGTGCAGGGCAAAAGGCTTGGGTCTATCTGTAGTCTTCTACATGTTTGCATACAGTTATGGCAGCATCATTTGTTGAAGATGCTCTCTTTGTTCCAGCGTATATTTTCTGATTGTTTGTCAAAAATCAGGTGTTCATAGGTGTGTGGGTTAATATCAGGGTTTTCAATTCTATTCCATTGGTCTACCTGTCTATTTTTGTGCCAATACCAAGCTGTTTTCAGGACTATAGCTCTGTAATAGAGCTTAAAGTTAGGGATGGTGATGCCTCCAGAAGTTCCTCTATTGTACAGGGTTGTTTTGGCTATCCTGGGTCTTTTGTTTCTCCATATAAAGTTGAGAATTGTTCTTTCAAGGTCAGTGAAGAATTGTGTTGGGATTTTGATGGGGATTGCATTGAATCTGTAGATTGCTTTTGGTAAGATTGCCATTTTTACTATGTTGATCCTGCCTATCTAAGAGCATGGAAGATCTTTCCATTTTCAGGTATCTTCTTTAATTTCTTTCTTTAGAGACTCAAAATTCTTACAGGTCTTTCACTTTTTTGGTTAGTGTTACTCCAAGGTATTTTATGTTGTTTGTGGCAATTATAAGGGGTGATGCTTCTCTGATTTCTTTCTCCACCAATGTGTCATCTGTATATAGTAGGGCTACAGATTTTTTGAGTTAATCTTGTATCCTGCCACTTTGTTGAAGGTGTTTATCAGCTGTAGGAGTTCCCTTGTTGAGTTTTTCGGGTCACTTATGTAGACTGTCATATCATCTGCAAATAGTGAGAGTTTGACTTCTTCCTTTCCGATTTGTATTCCTTTAATCTCCTTTTGTTGTCTTATTGCTCTAGCTAGAACTTCAAGGACAATATTGAAGAGGTATGGAGAGAGTGGACAGCCTTGTCTTTTCTCTGATTTTAGAGGAATTGCATTGAGTTTCTCATCATTTAATTTGATGTTGGCTGTTGGCTTCCTGTACATTGCTTTTATTATGTTGAGGTATGTTCCTGTTATCCCTGATTTCTCTAGGACCTTTATCATGAAGGGGTGTTGGATTTTGTCAAAGGCTTTTTCGGCATCTAGTGAGATGATCATGTGATTTTTTTTTCCCTCAGTCTGTTTATATGGTGGATTAATTGATGGATTTTTGTATGTTGAACCATCCTTGCATCCCTGGGATGAAGCCTACTTGATTGGGATGGATGATTTCTCTGATGTGTTCTTGGATTCGATTTGCCAATATTTTATTGAGAATTTTTACATCAGTGTTCATGAGGGATATTGGTCTGTAGTTCTCTTTCTTAGTTGTGTCTTTGTGTGGCTTGGGTATCAGGGTTATTGTGGCCTCATAAAAAGAGTTTGGTAATGACCCTTCTGCTTCTATTGTGTGGAATACTTTGAGGAGAATTGGTATTAGCTGTACTTTGAATTTCTGGTAGAATTCTGCACTAAAGCCATCTGGCCCTGGCCTTTTTTTTTTGGTTGGGAGACTTCTAATGACTGCTTCAATTTCATTAGAGGTTATAGGTCTATTTAAATTGCTTATCTGTTTTTGATTTAATTTTGGTAAGTGAAATATGTCCAGAAAATTGTCCATTTCCTTTAGATTTTCAAATTTTGAGGAATATAGGTTTTTCAAAGTATGACCTGATGATTCTCTGGATTTCCTCTGTGTCTGTTGTTATGTCCCCCTTTTCATTCCTGGTTTTATTAATTTGCATGTTCACTCTTTGTTGTTTGGTAAGTTTGGATAAAGGTTTGTCTATCTTATTGATTTTCTCAAAGAACCAACTTTTTGTTATATTGATTCTTTGTATTGTTCTCCTAGTTTCCATTTTGTTGATTTCAGCCCTCAATTTGATTATTTCCTTGTGTCTGCTTCTCTGGGGTGTATTGGCTTCTTTGTTTTCTAAAGCTTTCAGTTGTGCTGTTAATTCTTTAGTGTGATTATTCTCCTGTTTCTTCAGGAGGGCATTTAGCGCTATGAACTTTCCTCTTTGCACTGCTTTCAAAGTATCCCATAGGTTTGGGTATGTTGTGTCCGCATTCTCATTGAATTCTAGGAAATCTTTAATTTCTTTTTTTATTTCTTCCTGGACCCATGAATTGTGCAATTGGGTGTTACTTAATTTCCATGAGTTTGTAGGTTTTCTGTATTCGTGTTGTTGTTGAATTCTAATTTTAAAGCATGGTGGTCTGATAAGACACAGGGGGTTATTTCAAGTTTTTTGTACCTGTTGAGGTTTGCTATGTTGCCAAGTATGTGGTCGATTTTAGAGAAGGTTCCATGTGGTGCTGAGAAGAAGGTAAATTGTTTTGTATTTGGGTGGAATGTTCTATAGCTATCTGTTAAGTCCAATTGCGCCATAACTTCTATTAGTTCTTTTGTTTCTTTGTTAATTTTCTGTCTGGTGTTTCTGTCCAATGGTGAGAGTGGGGTGTTGAAATCTCCCACTATAAGGGTGTGAGGTTTTATGTGTGATTTGAGTTTTAGTAATGTTTCTTTTACAAATGTGGATGCCTTTGTATTTGGGGCATATGTTCAGAATTGAGACTTCATCCTGATGGATTTCTCCTGTGACGAGTAGGAAGTGACCTTCTTCATCTCTTTTGACTGGTTTTAGTTTAAAGTCCAATTTATTGGATAGTATGATTGCTACTCCTGCTTGTTTCTTGGGTCCATTTGATTGGAAGATCTTTCCCCAACCTTTAATTCTTAGGTACTGTCTGTCTTTGAGGTTGAGGTGAGTTTCTTGTATGCAGCAGAAGGAAGGATTCTGTCTTCTTATCCATTCTGCTAATCTGTGTCTTTTTATAGGGGAGCTGAGACCATTAATGTTGATGGATATTAATGACCATTGATTATTGATCATTCTTGTTCAGCTTTCTTAGGTCCTATGTGAATATACCTGACCTCCTGGGCACCAAATGAGGCATTTCATTCTTGTCAGAATTTTGTCTGGTTGTCAGCCTCCCCCCTCCCCACCACCAAATGACATGGAGACTTATTATTAATTATGAAAGCTTAGCCTTAGAGTAGGCTTGTTCCCAACTAGCTCTTATAACTCGAATTAACTCATTTATATGAATCTACATTCTGTCACATGGCTCTTTACCTTTCTTCCACTCTGTATAACCGATCCCTCTGTGTCTAACTGGAAAATCCTCATGCCTCAGATTCTTTCCAAGTTCCTCTCTCTCCCTAGAAGTCCTGCCTATATCGCCTGCCCAGCTATTGACCAGTCAGTTATCAATCGGAAGGTGCCTTAGTAGGAGACACATCTCAATGCACTAAAATATTATCCCACAATACTGAATGGAAAATGGGCTTGGTAGGTAGCCCCATATTTCAAGCAGGCTGTAGTAGCATACAGAAGAGAATTCTTATGTGTAGGAAGATGAGAACTAGAATGTGAGAGTTTCCAAAAAGATGTCCTGGGCCAAGGTCTCCTAAGCCTTGGGGGAAGGGGAGAGGGAGTTAGAAGAAAGAGAAGGGGAGAAGGGGAGGAGAGTGGAGGACAGGAAGGAGCAGGAAGATCTAGTCGGGGAGGAATGGAGGAGAGCAAGAAAAAGGATACCATCATAGAGGGAGTCATTATAGGTTTAAAGAGAATTCTGGCACTAGGGAAATGTCCAGAGATCTACAAGGTCGACCCCAACTAGCAATCCAAGCAATAGTTGAGAGGCTACCTTAAAAGCCCTTCTCCTGCGGCGTCCACCCTTGACCAGCAAGAAAGACGCCACACCGAGGAATCTTCTTCAACACAGTTTAATTGGGAACCTCTTTGCTTTGTACAGTGTATAATGGCGGCGGCCCCGGGCCGAGGGAGACGGGGCCTGATATAGTCTACATCTACCAATCACCTAACCCTACGTGGTGCGCCAGGATAGGTTGTCTCCAAGCAGAATTAAGAGGATACATGACCTTTACCAAATTTGGAGTTGTTTACCACAGAGAGCGCTCGCCGTCGGTCTGGCGGAGGGCGGAAACCGGC
Organism: Cricetulus griseus; assembly: GCF_003668045.3. NCBI lineage: Eukaryota > Metazoa > Chordata > Mammalia > Rodentia > Cricetidae > Cricetulus > Cricetulus griseus. The sequence goes on along the minus strand of NC_048595.1, from coordinate 83,763,194 downwards.
GCCATCTTTTGGGTGCGGTATTCTGCAGCTCCCTACATTCTCCGATAATGAGATTGATGACTACCTTATATGCTATCCTAGTGCCTTCATCCAGTAGCTGATGGAAGTAGACACAGACATTCACAATTAAACACTGAGCTGAACTCTGGAATCCAGTTACAGAGAGGGAGGAGTGATGAGCAAAGGGGTCAAGACCAGGCTGGAGAAACCCACAGAAACAGCTAATCTGAACAAAGTGGAGCTCATGGACCCCAGACTGATATCTGGGAAACCAGCATAGGACTGATCCAGACCCCCTGAAGGAGCAAGTCAGTTTGGAGGTCTGGACAATGTATGGGGCCACTGGTAGTGGATCAGTATTTACTCCTAGCACACAAATGAACTTGGGGAGCCCACTCCTTATAGAGGGATAGTCTCTTAGCCTAGACACACTGGGGAGGGTCTAGGCCCTGCTCCAAATGATATGACAGACTTTGAAGATCCCACAAGGAAGGACTCACCCTCCCTGGAGAGTAAAAAGGGGTTGGGATAGGGGTTTGGTGTGGGGCAGGGAAAGAGGGGAGGGAGAGGGAACTGAGATTGACATGTAAAAGAAGCTTGTTTCTAATTTAAACAAAAAGACAGTAAAAAAGAGAAACATAAAAAGGAAAGTTTCCAATATTGAAAATTAAAACTATTTTTGTAATAAAAAAAGACATCATGGGACAACACAGGAGAAAAGATAGAAGCTGGAAAAGAATGGGTATTTGGGGATGGAATTATGGTATCTATTCAACCAAGATAAGTACAAAATGGTAAGTAACCTGGAGCAGGAAGCACAGATAAGGAAGGAGACCATGGCCCATGAAAGCATCTTTTGTTTATATTCACACCCCACTTAAAGAACCAATGACCCACCAAGGTAACGATGCCACCAAACTCCAGTTGGGAAGCCAGCGGGTTTCTTTGGGGTCCTTACTGTGTATGGTAAGATGTTACCTCCAGGAACATGAATGATCTGAAGGCATCTGTTTAGTGAAAGCCTAGCACAGGATGGTTCACAGATTCTTGGAGCTCAAGTTGCAATCACCAGCAGCTGAGAGAGTTCTGTCAACTCAGCAGTCATTGCTGCTTTTATAACCTCAGGGAGGGAGGAGCCTTGTTTATCTCATTTCAGGGATTTCCTGAGACTTGTGAGTTCTTTACATCCTAAATCTTTTTTAAAAACTATTTTTACATGTATGGGCTGTTTTTTCCTCTGCACAGTGGCTGAGTCTTAATCAACTGCTATTTCAGGCAGCAATTATGACTATGAAGTTACCATCCTGCTTCTCTGGCAGTGGCCCGGCTGTTCAGGCTGCAGCCTGGTGGGAATTCTGTTCCCTCAGGCCCTGGCTCCCGTTGCTGCTAAAGGTAGCTTTAACTAAATCTCTATTGTCCTATTTATAAATAAGACTCAAGATTCAAAGGCTGGTTGGAAGCCTGATAGCTCAGAAAGGTTGAGTAGCAACTAGCTTAACATTCTCTCCAGCTGGTGTCTCCCCCAAAGTCCATCCTTCTGCTCCAACAAAACAAACAAACAAAAAGCCACACCATTCAAAATCCCTCCCTACTACTGTGGAGCATCTGGCTATCTCTTCCAGATGTCCTCTGATGATCAACTAGGTCAGCCTTCTGACCCAGGGTTAATTTTATTTAATTATTGCATATGCTAACTCAGGGTTCACAGTGTGGTTGAATATCCCCAACAGTGGGTGTTTTGTCTTCATAGATATCTGTGCTCCATGGGTGTTCCTGGTTCCCACAGAGGCCAGACTAGGCCATTGGAACCCCTGGAACAGGAGTTGCAGTTATAACCTGCCATGTGAGTTCTTGGAATCAATCCCAGGTCCTCTGGAAGAGAATCCTGTGCTCTTTAGCACTGAGCCACCTTTCCAGGCCCTATATCCTAAGTCTTAAAGAGCTCTTCTTTAGGACTCCCTGAGTCTGTTCTTTAGAATATTAATTGGAAGTTTTGGAGAAAACTGTTACACAACAAAGATATAAGCAAGCAGTGTACAGTTGTTACATGCATCAGAATCCCTTTCAAGCTCTTATCTGAGTTACATAAGAATTCTGACAATGAACTGTAGGGGAGAGAAATCCAGAGTCCTCTGGTGGATGAGCTGGACTTGGTGTGAGTATACACTGAAACTGAATGGGGGCTGCAGTTTGGCCTCCCATCAGGGATGCTGCTGAATGGCAGTGTCCAGGGAAAATCAGTGCACAGGGCTTCAGGACACACCTGACCATACACTCTGTGTCACAAGAGAAGTGGTTCCAGGCTAGAATGTACATGCATTAGGCTCATGAACAGGATGTGTATGGCCTGCCACTCTTGGTCTGAGACTAAGTTCTGGAATTTCTGAATTAGTCTGTTGTGGGATCCAAGGATTTGTACTTGAAAAGTTAGTGTCCTATCAAATCCTTCAGGTGATTTTGATGACTAAAGTTTGTATATTTTTGGTTTAGACACTATTGTTTCACTGCTCACATGGTGTGTGTGTGTGTGTGTAGATGCACTTACCCATACATAGGTTAGTGCAGGCCAGAGGGTGATGTCAGGTGTCTTCCTCTTGTTCTCAACTTCATGTTTGTGACACAGGGTCTCTCGTTGAGCCTGAAGATGGCTGGATATATGACCCTGGATTCACTGGCATACCCAACACTTGTTTACAGACACATGTGTAGGGGATACTCTAGCCAGGCCCACTTGGGGCTGGAGACAGGTGTGCCTGGCCACGCCAACTTGGGCGTGGTCAGGGTGAGGTGGGGAAGGTTTAAGAGTGAGAGACATGCACCTGGGGCCCCCATCTACTTACCTTGTTCCCTGCTGACTGGCCAGGAGGTTCTGAGTAAGCAGCATCTTCCGGAATAAACTACCCTTGTATCTAGACCTGACTCCATATTGCAGTGCCACTTTACCTGGTGCCAGAAGCCACGCCCCTGTCCTTTTCCTGTTGGGGCATTCACACAAAGGTCCCACTGGGACAGAGAGCCAGCCCCCCCACCTCCCCATCCCCACCCCACCCCAGAGCTGTGCGGTGAGTGTCATTTCATCCTGCCTCGCATCGCCAGGAGAGCTTTCTTTTCTGTGGGCCCCCAAAGCAGAAAAAGCGGTTTCTGCAACCTGCAGCCGATGGCAGAAACACCGAGCGTCCTCCGCCGGAGACTGCCCACCGCCGCGTCCTCCGCCCGCACTGACATTCCTGGCACCTGGTCCCGAAGCTGCTCTACGGCCACGCATCCTCTGCCAAGGCTGCCTGCCCAACCTTGTGCCCACGTTTGGCCTCAAAACCATGACACCTCAGTGTGTTGTCACCGCTGCTCATTGCAGAAAGGCCCGGCAGATGCCAGGGTTTCAGCCAACACCGCAGTTTCAGCCACCAGTGATGACGTTCTCAGCTCTGAGGTGCAAACCGCACTACCGCTGCTGCACCCAAGTGCGGTTCCTGCCAAGGTACTTTTTGTAAGTTTTTTTTTTTCCCCAACCCCTGCTACCAAAAGGCCGCCCATCTTCCACCCGTTCTTAACTTGGTCCCTAAGGCTTTTGGTATTTTTCAGATTCAACTCAAACCAACCTCAGCTGAACACCTGTGCCACATGCTGGCCAAAAACAGTTACTGCATCTGGAGTAGAAGCCAAGAGGTAAAATCATGGCAGAAAATTTAACATTGCAATCCATTGGGAATATCTTTGCTTCTTACAAAGAGGAGGTTGTTGTTAGAAGATGTTTCTGATTTGCCAGTTACCTGCCTGTATGCCATATTGGCAGCCTACCTTATGATACACATGATCACTCTAACCAGATTCCGAGAAACAGGGAAAGAGAGAGTTTAGCAACTTGGATGCAGGAAATAAAAGCCAGCCAGCAAAACTTGGTATCTAGATGCAAGACATGAAACGTTTATATAAAGAGGTGGAAAATACTCCATCTGGCCGTGCCACATTATTAAATCAGGTAAAACACATCCGTGATCAAATAGAAACAAAGATTTGTTCCATGTCTGATACTCTAGATGCAAAGTTGTCAGTGAACCAAGACAAGGTTCAACAAATTTATGGCCAAATAAACATGAAGAACTGTTCCATGTCTGACACTTTAGATGCTAGGATGACTGGGGACCAGAACAGGGTGGAACATATCCATAGCCAAATAGAAACAAGAATCCATTATGTGTCTGATACTTTCGATGCAAAGATAGCTAATAATCAGAACATTATTGGAGACCTTGCCCAAATCATTCACTCCATGTCTGACGGATCCACTGTGACAGGACAAAAGCTTGAGTCTAGGATTGGATATCTAGAAGGCAATTTACATGCCATTCAGATGCTATCTAAGGAGGAGAATATTAAAGGTTTAGAAGCACAAGTAGATGAAGAAATAAGGAAACTTGGGAAGGAGAAGCACCTTACAGAGGTCAACATAGGCACCAAGAGGCCAGATGCTGTCACTATAATGGAACCAGAACTTGGGTAGGAAGAGCCTTCCCTAGAGGGCAAGGAGGCACCAGGAACCTAGATGTTTCAACTGTGGCAGAATAGGACATAGTAGGAGAAATTGTAGGCAAGGGAATTCCAACAATGCCTCACATAGAAGGCCTCCACATTCTGAATTATGCAGATGATGTGGTAAGGACAGACACTGGACCAATGAATGTAGATCAACCAGAGACATACAAGGAAACCTGTTACAATTGGGAAACTCCTTGAGGGGCCTCTCTAAGTCCCCCACATTGAGAAAGGTCTGGTCACTCCCAGTTGCTGTGGAGGACAATTTCTCACAGGATGAATAGATAGTACATTGCCTATTGTAAAAAAAAATGATATTAATATTATTACCCCAAAGTCCTGGCCTCAGAGATGACCTCTTAGAGAGGTGAATGTACAATTTTTAGGGATTGGAACTCCATCTAAAGTTTTTCAGAGTGTTAACTGGGTGGTCTGCATTGGGCTGGAAGGTCAGAGAGGAAGATTAAAACCATATGTAGCAGACATAGTTTAAATCTCTGGGGATCTGTTACAGCAATGGAATACCCAGATTAATATTCCTCCAGTGTCAGATGCCAATTATATGCAATCTTTAGATGGTAGAAAAATATAGTAAGGTGCTACGGAAAACAGGTACCAACCATCCAGGCTGTACATAAACAAGTACAAATGATAAACCTTCAGAGGAGCCAAAGGCCCTACCCTTAAAGTAGCTTACAGATGAAGCTGTCTAGGTAGGACAATGGCCTATGACATCTGAGAAGCTAGAGGCTTTAGGAAGGCTAGTGCAGGAACAGCCAGATGCTGGGCATATAGAAGGATTTGGAATTATCCTGTATTTGTTATTAAAAAGAAGTCAATAAATGGAGAATGCTCACTGACCCAAGAGCCATCAATAAAGTAATTCAGCCTATGGGCTCTCTGCAGCCTGGAATGCCTTTGTCTTCCTTGATACCTAAGACATGGCCTATCGTAGTCATTGATCTGAAAGATTGTTTCTTCACTATACTGTTACAAGAAAATGATATGGATGGCTGGAGAGATGGCTCAGAGCCCTGACTGCTCTTCCAGAGGTCCTGAGTTCAATTCCCAGCAACCACATGGTGGCTCACAACCATCTGTAATGAGATCTGATGCCCTCTTCTGGCATTCAGGCAGAACACTGTACACAAAATAATAATAAATCTTAAAAACAAAAAGAAAATGATAGGGAAAATTTGCGTTTACCGTACCAACTCTTAATTCACAGCCAGTTAAGAGATTTCAGTGGAAGGTTTTGCCATATGGAATGCTAAACAGTCCTACCTTGTGCCAGCACTTTGTACAACAACCTTTGGAGATAATTCGTAAGAAATTTCCACAATCCATTCCTTATCATTATATGGATGATATTTTATTATCAGATTCTACTAAAGAAACCTTAGAATGAATTTTTGAAACAGTAAAAGAGGTTCTACCTTGTTGGGGATTACAGATTGCCCCAGAAAAGATACAGAGAGGAGATTCTATTAATTATTTAGGTTACAAGATAGACGACTTACAAAAAATCAGGCCTCAACAAGTACAAATTAGAAGAGATTGTTATCAAACTCTTAATAGTCTTCAGAAGCTGCTAGGGGAAAACAATAATTAGAGTGGAAGGACAAGACTTAAAGCATTTTAAAATGGCCCTTAAGGGGCTGGAGAGATGGCTCAGAGGTTAAGAGTGCCAACTGCTCTTCTAGAGGTCCTGAGTTTGGTTCCCAGCAACCACATGGTGGCTCACAACCATCCATTATGAGATCTGGTGCCCTCTTCTGGTGTGCAGATATACATGGAAGCAGAGTGTTGTATACATAATAAATAAATAAATAAATAAATAAATAAATAAAATCTTTAAAAAAAATGGCCCTTAAGGGGAACAAGGACTTAGACAGTCCATGAATATTATCTGCTGAAGCAGAAAAAGAATTACAATGGGTGGAAAGCAGAATACTGGATGCACATGTAGATTGTGTGGACCCTAATTTAGACTGTATTCTGGTCATCTTACCATCCAGAAAATACCCTTCAGGATTCTGATGCAGAGAGAAGATATTATATTGGAATGGATATTTCTGCCACATAAACAGAATAAAAAGCTAAAGACATACGTAGAAAAGATTTCTGATTTGATTCTAAAGGGCAAATTAAGACTCTGTCAAGTCTCCCACCCCCACTCAGAAGAGAGGTGAGCCGCTTTGGCCCCTGCCTTAGGCCCAACTTCCGCCTGCCCACTCTGGGAACTCAAGTCCTGGGGTCTGCAGGCAGATCACTAGGCCCCTGAGGACCAAGCAACTCAGAGTCTGCTGATATCTCTGTGCTAGTCCCACCCCCACCCACCTGGAAAGTCATTTTACACATTGAGACTGTAGAATTTGTTCCTGATAATACAGAATTAACTTCACTGTTTATACAATTACAGAGCACAATCAGGAACATAATTAATCCTATATCACATATCAGATCCCATATGGGTCTGCCAGGCCCACTAGCACAAGGCAATGATGAGATTGTTTATTAATAGAAGTGTGCTAGAAGCCTCAGAATTTCATAAGAAACACCATGTAAGTAGCAAAGGTTTGAAAAGGACTTCCCCATCACTTGGCAACAAGCCAAGGAGATAGTGAGAAACTGTCCTACCTGTTCCTTTTATAATCAAGTTCCATTGCCAGCAGGCTGTAACCCTAAGGACATTCAGAGAAATGAGGTTTGGCAGATGGATGTCTTTGACTTTGCAGAATATGGAAATTTAAAATATGTGCATCATATATAGACACATTTTCAGGATTTCAATGGGCTACTGCTCTCAACTCTGAAAAAGCTGATTATTACACAACTGCTAGAGGTGATGGCCATTATGGGTATACCTGTACAAATAAAACTGACCCTGCTCCAGCATATGTCTCCAGCAAATTGGAACAGTTTTTCAAATATTATAACATAAAGCATGTAGCTGGCATACCACACAATCCCACAGTACAAGCAGTGGTAGAGAGATGTGGGGGACCAAGATGTTTCCGCTATGGAATTTTTTGAGATCCAGCCTGGGGTTTCACTAAACATGGAGCACCGGAAAGCTCTGGCCTACTATTGTATTGTTGATGCCAGTAAGGCTACTATTGTTTACCATGGCCTCAGGGTAATATGCCTCTTATTTGCATCTCTGTGGACCTAAGCATCTGGATAGGCCCTCACCTGGGTGGAGGTGATAGGTGTGTGAGTAACTTGTGAGGACAGAAGGTTAGGAGTTAGGGGCCAGCGACCAGAGCAGAGAGGGAACCAAGAGAGAAATGGTTCCCTCGTGGTCATGACAGGACGGTTAAGAAACAACAGAAAAGATGGCTAATAAAGAAATGGAACTGAGCATGGAACTGAGAGCTCTCTAAAGATGACAAGATGCCTGTGTTTGGTCTTTATTGCTGCTGGGTTGCTAGGAGCTTCCAGGCCCACACACCCCCACTCAGGCCGAACTTCATGGATTAAGGCTGAGACACACTGGGTCACGACAGAGAGATCTAATAGAACACTGGAAGAAATGCTCTATAAACAGGCTGGGGATACAAAAACCCCCAAACATAGGCTACATGATGCATTATTAACACTAAACTTTCTTAATGCAAATGAAAAAGGACAAACAGCTGCAAAAAGATACTGGACTACAGAAAAAAACTGCTGTAGTGAATCAGCCGGTATATATACTTCAAAGATGTATTGAGCTCTCTATGGAAACCAGGACATGTGTTATATTGGGGGAAGAGGTTTTGCATTTGTTTCCACAGAAGAATGACTTTGGATACCATCAAAATTGATCAAGATTTGAGTCAAAAAAGAAATGACAGGTATTCTACCAAGGCATATCTCATAAACTGGATAGAAACCTCACATCTCATAAACTGGATAGAAACCTCACAAAGGAAAGGGACGTGTTTTGTTTTTATCTTCACAGGAAAACTTATCTCCAGGAGTCAAAGGACACTACATGGGTAGAAGAGAAGGTAGCTATAACCATCGAACAAAAGGAAATTGTCATATGATAAACTCCATAGGTGCCTTTACATATATATGTATTTCTCTTTATTTCCTAGCCCCCATTCAATTAAACTATTGCTGGCTTTGGAGTTGGATTTGACTTTCCTTCTCTAAATCCAAGCATGTTATTAATATAATATTCAGAGTTTCTGTATTTATATGAAGAAGCTAATAGATGTAATACAGAGAGAAAAATGGGGACTGTCAATTGTCTTTTCTTGGCTCTTTCTATCAAGGTATACACTCTCTCATAATTATTTCCCATAGTTGCCTTCCCCCCCATATGAATATATATAAAAGCAAAAATTTCTCTGCCAACAGTTATGTTTTAGTTCCACACAGCCAATGAAGAACTGCCTGACAGCAATCCCTGAATGCTCTGCAAAGAAAACGGACCACACCTCTAAGAGTCCACTGGATCCAACTTGAGCCATTTGAACTGACACTCTGGCCAGAGCTTCGGGTATTGACTTCAGTCAACACAAGGACTTCAATCAAGATAAGGACTTCAACCCAGATCTTCAATCAAGCAAATCCCATCAAATACGGACTGGATACAATCCACTCGAGACTTTCACTATACTAACATTTTCTTTCTACAGGACCCCACGAGACTATCGTCATCCTATATCAGCACGAAGTAACCTGGAGAATACTATGCCCCCCTTTCCCCATTGTTGTCTCTAAGGATAATGTACACCTAGTTAGGGCTAGTTTCAGTGAAACAGTGAATCGGTTATTTGAAAATAGGGTCACAATATCCATAAAGTAATCTTCCAACACAAACATGTACATGTATATACATACACATACACACACACACACAATTTGTTTCGTCCATATTTATTGTTCTCTGAAATGAGGAATTTCGGGAGGCAATAACAAGAATGAAATATGTGCAGAGAGCATTTAATCACCTATTTGTTTCGGGCCTATTATTATGCCAGACTACTGTGCAGATAGAATTTTTACCGAGAACTGAATAGGACTAGACAAGTTCTAATGACTGGGCCATGACTCTTTAGAGATAGGATTTAGTGAATATGCTGTCAGAATATAAAAGGTAAAATACAACCAAATATTCTTTGGGGAGAAAGGAGTAAGATCGGGCCTGGATTTTTTTCTGGCTGGGTTAAAGTTGTGATCTTCTTGATTCAGCTTCCTAAGTGCTAGGATAATGAGAGTGTGAGGGAACATCAGTTGAGAAAATGCCCCAACTCGAATGGCCCATGGGAAAGCCTGTGCTGCATGTTCTTGATTGATGTTGGATGGGAAAGTGCCAGGTTCACTGTGGAATATTTTATCCCTGGCTTGGTGGTCCTATGTATAACAAAGCAGGCTGAGCAAGCTATGAGAGGCAAGCCAGTAAGCAGTACTACCACATGGCCTCTGCTTCAGTTATTGCCTGTGGGCCCTGTCTTCAGTTCCTTCTCTGACTTCCCTGGATGATGGACTATAAGGTGTAAGATGAAATAAACCTCTTTATCCCCAAGTTGCTTTTAGTCACGGTGTTTGATCACAGCAATAGACACCAGCTAGTAGATCATGCAAGGGCAGACAGGTCTCTTGAAAAAGTCAAACTGATGCACAGCACCTTCTGGAATTCAAGCTTGACAAGCATTACAAGGCAGGCTCTGAGAGAAACAGAGTAAGTGATCCAACAACAATAGCTGCTCACTGGGCAAGAGCAGGGTTTGGAGACATTTACTGCAAAAAGTTGAAATCCCTGATTTAAGGAATTTGTGAATTAGCAGTCTGAATGTGAAATAAAATGGAATGATGATTCAAAATACCACTTTCATTCATCTGCAAGCAGAATGCATTTTCAGTTTATAGCAAACAAGAAGAATAAAGTATTGTTATAGTTGTGAATCATGTATGTTAATAAAACCTGTGTTCAATAGGAAAATCTTTGCAAATTCAACATCAAGGTTTAGTGCCATGTACCTTAAATTCATTGTACATAAATGAGCATAGAAACCTCATGTTACTTTATCAAGCAACACTGTGGAACAGACTCAGCTGTATTTTTAAGCTGTTCATGTGTACATGTAAAAGTATTTCAGTATATATTTGAATAAAACACATGTACATGATAAAAATGACAGACCTTAATCCTGTACTTCTGTGTTCACTGCTAACCACTAAAGTTTCATCTAGATTAAAGAAAACACAAGTCTATTCATATACAAATATATCAGTATAAATGCATACATATGTACACAGAGAGGCAGAAAAAGACAGAGGGAAACACACACTCTTTGTCCACAATGAGAAATACTGTATATACTGTCCAACAATCCACTTTTCTATACTTAACAATATAACTTGAGTATCATTCTCTACCAGCACATTGTTTCAGCATTTTCCAGTTTTTCTTAACAACATCTAGACAAAACCCCTTAAAGTTTTCTATTTAATCCTTTAATCCCAGCACTTGGGAGGCAGAGACAGGCACATCTCCGTTAGTTCAAGGCCATTCTGGTCTACACAGCAAGTTCCTGGCTAACCAGGGCTACACAGTGAGATGCCGTCTCAAAACCCCAGAAAGTTTTCTACTGATTCAGTGCTAACACGGATATTAACAAAGAAAGCTAGATGATATCAGAGGGGACAACTACACTTTACACAAGGCAGTAAGTATGCAATAAGTATAAATGCAGATTAAATACTGTGCTGCTTAAGTACACAACACCCAAGCCCTTAATGAATTGTTGGCAGGTTTAGCTGTTCATTTGGTGCTGTAATAACATTGTCACTGTGTGTGTGTGTGTGTGTGTGTGTGTGTGTGTGTGAGAGAGAGAGTGTTGTCATGTGTGTGGTGCACAAGTGCAGACCAAACATCAGCCTTGAGTACTGTTCCCCATGAGCCCTGAACCTTGTTTGAAAATAGAGTCTCTTCCTGTGACATAGGGCTTGCAGATCAGGCTGCTCAACTAGGCTCAGAAACTCTCCTGTCTCAACTTTCCCAACTCTGAGATTGCAGCGCACGCCACCACATCTAGCTTTTTACATGGATCCGAGGGATGGAATTCAGGTCCTTATAGTTACTTAGGAAGAATTTTACTGATTTAGCTATCTCCCAGAGCCTTTCTTATTCACAATTTTTAGTTTCATATTTTGTTCTAAATATGAAGATAATTTATAGTAAGTGTAAAATACAGTATTTTTGTAAAGGTTTAGGATCAAGTTTAAATTTTATTACCATCCACTGCTCTTATCTAAATATACATATTCAAATTCTCTTATATACAAGGAATGATTTTCTAAAAAAGTTTTGCTAACATTCATCAAGTTGAGAACATCTTCTAAAGTTAAAGAAGACCAAACCAGTCAGTTGTGAGATTCTCTACATTAATTTTCCTTGTGAGATTTCTCTTCTGAGTGAACTTTCATATGTTTGGTAAGAGAGGCATTCTGTTTGAAGGCTTTACCACATTCATTACATTCATAGGGTTTCTCTCCAGTGTGGGATCTCTGATGTATAACAAGCTGTGATTTTGCAGGGAATGCTTTTCCACACTCATAACATTCAAAGGGTTTCTCGCCCGTGTGAGTTCTCTGATGGACAATGAGGTGTGACTTTTGACTAAAGGCTTTCCCACATTCAGCACATTCATAGGGTTTCTCCCCAGTATGAACTCTCTGGTGTTGAATAAGGCCTTCAATTTGCTTGAAGGCTTTCCCACATTGATTGCATTCAAAGGGACAATCACCTGTGTGAGTCCTCATATGGTAAGTAAGAGATGAACTATGTCCAAAGGCTTTTCCACACTCATCGCATTTATAAGGTTTCTCCTTCGTGTGAGTCCTTTGATGTATAGCCAGGTGTGACTTTTTGCTGAAAGTCTTCCCACATTCGTTACATTCAAATGGTTTCTCACCAGTATGAACTCGCAAGTGTTTAGTAAGGGATGAACTATACTTGAAAGCTTTGCCACATTCACTACATTCATATGGTATTTCACCCGTGTGTGTTCTCACATGTTCAGTAAGAGATGAATTATATCTAAAGGATTTGCCACATTCCTTACACTCATAAGGCTTCTCACCTGTGTGAGATCTTACATGTTGCATAAGGTTTGAGCTGTGTCTAAAGGTTTTCCCACATTCATTACATTCGTAGGGCTTTTCTCCAGTGTGAATTCTTAGATGGTCAGTGAGGGCGTGTTTATGACCATGAGCTTTGCCACACTGAACACACTCATATGGTTTTTCTCCAGTGTGAGTTCTCTGATGTACAACGAGGTGGGACTTTTGGCTAAAAGCTATCCCACACTCATTACATTCATATGGTTTCTCCCCGGTATGAGTTCTTTGATGGTCAATGAGTCCTTGTTTATGACTGAGGACCTTCCCACATTGATTGCATTCATAGGGTTTTCCAGAAGTTGTAGTTTTGTCAGATATATTAGATGAACTACGGCTAGATGATTTCCGTTTCTCTCTAGTCTGGATTTTGTCTTCTTTAGCATGGGATGAGATTTGATGGCGTGCTTTCTCATATCTCTTGCCAGTTTGGTTTTTGTCATCTTTACCATGTGAATTTTTCTTGGGTATTTTCTCACATTTCTTTCTAGCTAGAATTTTATCTTTCTTTGAATCAGATATGGTATGGTTTAATGATTCTGTGTGTTCTCCAGCTGTATCAGGTTTATTTTGTACAGAGTTTTTAATCTCACCTCTAAAGTCTAAATTTTGCTTCAAGTTCTTTGCATGTGAATCGGATTTCAGAAACTTTTGTTTTGAAGGAAAATGTTTTGTACTGACAGTTTTTTTCTCCAACAAAGCACAGTCACTGCTTTTCTTGCTGGTTGAACTTTTCTTCTTGAATGTAGTTCCCTTAATGCGATTGTCTTGAGATTTCTTCTTTTCCTCTATCTGCTCATCTTGTTGGACTTCTAAAATAGAATTTAATGAGATATTCTTGTAAATTTTTGCAGACCCACTGAAGTTCTTTATAACGTTCATAAAGAGATGCCCTATTTGGGGTTGAATACTTATTCAACCCTAAGATGCCAATGTGAAATAAGCATCAAAAATGAATGTCCCTATCCTCTTGAGGAGGAGAAAGCAGCAGTAAAACCAGGGGAAAGAAAACTGATAGTAGTATTTAGGAAAAGATTTGGCTGCTTGAAAATAGAATCTTAGCCAGGTGGCGGGGAAGGCAGAGGCAGATGGATCTCTGTGAGTTCGGGGCCAGCCTGGTGTACAGAGAGAGTTTCAGAACAGCTAGGACTGTTACACAGAGAAACTCTGTCCCAAAAGACAAAAAAAGAAATAGGATCTTGTAACCTGGGATAGCAGGTGAAATAGACATAGGAGCACTGAACAAGGAATGCATTAAGTTAAAAGATACCATGCTTATGCCAGGTATGGTGGCACATGCCTACTAATCCCAGTACTCAGGAGGTTAAAAGTGGAGGATATTCACAAGTTTTCATTCATCTGGACTACATAGCAAGGCATTATCAGTCTCCCCATTGTGATTAAATTTAAGATGATATAATTCAAGTATTATGAAAGCCACACTTACCCTATGTAATAAAGAGTTCTTCAATACAAAGAGTGAAGCTTTCACACACAGAAAGAAGTAGAAATGTAGAACTGTTTGTCCTCAAGAGCACAGTGTACATAATTTCAATTCCTGTGACCTCCAAGTTGCCAATTTTTATTCCTAGTGGAGTCTGGCTAAAGTCTCTGCCTTTAGATTGTAAGACACACACTCATGTCTCTTCAACAAATCCCTCTATTTACTAAGGCTAGCTAAAATAAATTAAAATAGAGAATATGTCTGCCAAGGGGAACTGGGGAACTAATAGATGACTGAGACAATAAGCAGGGAAGGATGCTCTACTGTTCCCACCTACAAGCAATGTAACAAGGACATCCCGACAACTCCATAGTTTCTCTAAGTTCCCCAGTGCCTTCATAAAGCCATGAAATTCCTAGTAATTGGCTTGGAAAACACTTTATACCATCAGGGTTTACAGTGCACAGCCATCCATATTTCAAAGGAATCTTTGATTCCCATCATTATTCTAACAGTCAGTTAGCAATTTTAGGTTTACTTACAAGTCTAAGTACTTGCTCACATTCTTTCTCCTGCATATTGCACGACTATGTTTAGAGGAATTTTCTTAAAGCCATTGGTCCTCTTCTCTAAGACTACCCTCCCACCCACTCTGGCACTTTGAGAGTACCCCACACACTAGCTCTCTACATAGAAATGGAGTAGAGAAATCATCAGAAGTAAGAGTTTTCAAACATTTAAAGAGAAAAACATATGTAAGAGTGAAAAGTCACCTCAGTGGTACATACATACATACATGCAAGCAAAACACCCACACATAAATTAAAAGACAACTGTTTAAAGTAAGAATAGCAATGCATTTAAAACTTACATAAAAAAAAAGATTCTTTTGCCGGGCGTTGGTGGCACATGCCTTTAATCCCAGCACTCGGGAGGCAGAGGCAGGCGGATCTCTGTGAGTTCGAGACCAGCCTGGTCTACAAGAGCTAGTTCCAGGACAGCCTCCAAAAGCCACAGAGAAACCCTGTCTCAAACAAAACAAAACAAAACAAAATAAAAATGTCACCTCAGTGATAAAGGAATTTTGTATGGAGAAAATAAGGGCATCTAAACCAAATGGCTGAAATTCTCACTTTTATGGAGGGCATTTAAGAGATTTGCTTTCTAGTGGGGTATGGTGGCATACAACTTTAATCCCAGCACTCATGAGACAGAGGGAGGCGGATCTCTGTGAGTTCTAGGCCAGTCAGGAACCTAAGATTCAGAACCCTGGGATAAAGAGATAAACAGGATTCACCAGGTAGCATGCCAAGGCCAAGTCTTCTAATACCCAGTGATGATGGGGAATACAGGGACAAATAAACTTCTTCAAAGAAAGTGATCAAGACCGACACCTATCCACTTGACATGTAACATTAAAACAAACTTTGCCTATGTGTGTACATGTTCATTTGTGTATGTGTACAAAGATATGTGTGTCCATGCATGTGGAAGCCAGTTTGACATCAAGCTATTCCTGGATTGTTTTCTTCATCTTATTTTTTTGCAGCAAGGTCTCTCAGTGAACCCAGAGCTCACCAATTGGCTAGACATGCTGGCCAGAGAATCTTAGGCTCCTGGGTACACCTCCTTGGTGCTAGGATTACAGTTGTGCGCTGCCAGGCACAGCTTTTTACATGAGGATTGGGGATCTGAATTCAAGTGTTTCTTCTTGTATGGTCAGCACTTTACAAACTGAGCCATCTCCCTAGCCCTATAACACACTTCTTATAGTGATGGATGGAGATGCCACAATGATATCACTCCCCCAAAAGACATAAATCAGGCAAAGAAAAATTCACCATGAAGAGAATGCAAGTTACAGTCCTGGTATGTAATTATGTAATAAGATCATACTTGGGCAGATTTGGGTGCCATAGAATAATTCATTAAGACTGAGATAATTTTCTTTTCCTCTCCCTCCCTCCCTCCCTTCCTTTTTTTGATTTTCAAGATCGGGTATCTTTGTGTAGCCCTGGATGACCTGGAACTCACTCTGTAGACCACTCTGGCCTCTTTCTCATATAGATCTGCCTGCCTCTACCTTCTCTACTGAGATTAAAGGTTTGCACCACTATCACCCAGGAAAATAATTTTCTTAATTTGAGATAGCAACAGAACCTGAGTTTTAAGAGAAATCAAAGGTAACTTCACAAATTTAAGCATGGAGCTCACTAGCCCCCAGCAAATATGTAATGTTTATCAGTAACATATACGATGAATTTTAAAAGGTAGACACATTAAATCTTTCTGAGAACTGCACTCAGGGATAAGACAAACCTGATTTGTGTGATATCAGTGACAACTAAGAAAAAACAAATGGGATTTGACAAGAGGATCATGGAATACATGTCTAAAATCAGAGGACAAACACAGGGAGGGTGAAGGGTGCCTCTAACGAATATGAAACTCTGTATCTGGCTCCTAAAGAAAGACTTCCCTACAGGCAGCTCCAATAAGAAGGTATGCCACAGGTGTTGGAGATGTCCATTTAGAAGATGTCAATGTAGAAGATGAGCTTGTATTTACATAATGGGTATCTGTTTGAAAGCTATGCAATAGAGGAACAGAACATAAGGAGATATGACTTTAAGGAACCATCAGCAAAGTAAGGAAAGCTGGTGAGTAAAGTTGATCATTTAAAGACAGGGCAAGAATTTAAGACTAGAGGGTAAGCATGTTGACTATACCAATCATATTAGTTACTTCCCTATTGCTGTGATAAAACACCATGACCAAGGCAATAGGTCAGTTTCAGAGAGATAAGAGTCTGCTATGGCAGGGAGACATGGCAGCAAAGGACAGACATGGAGCAGGAAACTGAGAGCTCACATCTTGAACTGCAAGCAGGAAACAGGCCACACCTTCTAAGCCTCCCAAACAGCACCACAAACTGGAAACCAAGCATTCAAATGCCTGAGACTATGAGGGCAGCTCATTCAAATCATCACAGGGACAAATGGACATGATGATGTCTTATAGAACATAGGTACAGGGAGTTTTGTAGTTAAAGGAAGGAAACAAAAAAACGATTAGGAGCAGGGGCATCAGTCCCAGAGATGGAGAAGGAAAACTGATCTAAAATGTCTGAATTCATCAGGAGAAATTGTGATACATAGGGAATTAGTGTGTGGGTAGAGGGCAAGTGGAAAATTGAGGATACAAAGAAAGGATTTATTTTTTAAAATATGGTAAACAGGAATGAGATTGGCAGGAGAGTTACAGAGCTTTACAGATAAGCAATGGGCACATGGGCAGGGAAAGGGGCTAAGTGAAGGAATCAGCTACTGCAGGCTCAGAGCCCTGGTTTTCAACTTTTCCCGTATTACAGTCAGAACGGTGACAGATCGTACCATTGCTCTTTATGGATCATCATGCCCTGGGACCCCCGATAGCATGGCCATTTGAAATGCAGCATCCCACCTGTGGAGAGGTTATGCATGCCTACTCCTCTGAACCAAGTGGCTTGCTCGACCATTAGAAAGGGAGCTGAAATGGATAGCTACCACATCCAAGGAGTGACTTTAGGGGATATTAACTGGTTTCACTCACCCATTCTTTTTCTTCCCCATAAAACAAGAGCTTGTCATGAGCCTCTCATGTGGGTAAGTTCACAGAAAGAGGAGATATTAGAGTCTCCAAGTAAAGAAATATCTGTAGCTTCAATTCTTTTTCTCCTGAGAGATTCTGATATTTTTCTACTATTTCCTGGTTAAGAAAAGAAAATCTTGGACTTAAAATATTTTTTTTTCATATCGGGGTTTAAATCTAGGTCCTTCCACATGTGAGTAGCACTTTCTACACTGAGCTGTATCCCCAGCCCTAATACAAATTTACAAATTCTTTGGAAACTTCCAAACTTAGTACCAAGAAACTAAACAACTTACTTGCATTGGCTTCTGCTTTCTTGGGCTTTGCTATTTTGTTCACACTACTTGGGTTGGGTGCTTTCGCCTCTCCCAATGATGACTCTTCTTTTTTTAACTTAGAGACCGTACCTTCTTTGGGATCTTGATTTCCTACTTGTAAGAAATGGTAGAAACTGAGTGTTGGACCAACCATCTCAGAAATTGAGGCCTGGTGTTTGCACTTCAGGTACTTTCAAGGCTAATGAACATATATGGCTTCTAATGTTTCACAATAGGGGTGCTCATGTATCTAGACCTTCCCTTTTGAAGTCAATGGCACAAGTGTCCTTCCTAGTACTGAAAAGGAATAGAAATTCTCTGACTGACCACCACCACACCACACCACACCACACCACCACACCACACCACACCACACCACCACACCACACCACCACACCACACCCCACCACACCAAATCACACCACCACACCACACCACCACACCACACCATATCACACCACACCACACCACACCACCACACCACACCACCACCACACACACCACACCACACCACACCACACACACACACCACCACACCACACACACCACACCACCACACCACACCACACCACCACACCACCACACCACCACACCACACCACCACCACACCACACCACCATCATACCACCACCACCACCACACCACATCACACCATCACCATCACCACACCACCACCACCATCACCAAATATAAAAACCATCAAAGACTCCAGGAAGAAGGGACTGCAGTGAACACATTGTGAGTGGTGGGAATTGTCCTTACCCATTGAGGCGGGACTGTGGCAGTTCTCTAGCATTGCATCATTGCTTAAGTTCCTTTGCGCAGGTTCCAGCTGCTCCCATTCCTTCTGAGTAAAAGCCACAGACACATCTTTGAATGTTATTGATTCCTACTATACTCCTATTCAGTCTAGTACTTCTTAATTCTCCACATTCATGAGTGATTTGAACAACAGAATTTGTTTTTACCTCAACTATTCATTATTGACCACAATGTACAATTAAACATGCTTGCTTAACATTTAAAGAAACAGGTTCTGGGAACACATGTGAAATGTGTTGGAAAGTTCCAGCAAAGGTCCAAAGTGTTCAAGGACTTTTCTAGGGACTGGGTTATATTGGGACTAGCTGCTGGTATATACAAAAATCCTACACTCCAGTTCCTAAAGACAAAAATTTAGATCTCAATCCCATTGTCCAAATTGATTCACCTATTAGCTCACATTCAGATGTACTCTGATTGTGATTTCATTTTTCCAGTGTAACTCCAAATTGTAACCGTAATCTCTTGCCTTTGATTACCACAATAAAGTTCTGATCTTCTGATACCTACTGTAATGTATCCCTGTAGTTCATGTTCCATAGAGTAACCCATGATGATCTTTTTGATGTATCGGTCAGATCAAATTACTTCCTTGCTTAAACCCAGTGTTTTCTCATTGAAATTAGAATAAAATCCAAATCCAGCACTAACCAATATGATCTCACATGATCTAATTAATACCTTCTACTACTGATCTTGTTTTTTCTACTTTTCCTGTATACATGTATGTGTATGTGTGTTCCAGCCACATTAATTTTTCTTCTCTCTCTCTCTTTTCTAGTATAACAAGAACTTAATTCCTATATTGAGGCTTTATCAATTGGCATTCTTTCTTTTCAAACACCCATTGGATCTGTGCATTAGCCACAGCCTGTCATAATTTGTGTTCAAATCAACTGTCATTTCTTCTAAAGATTAATTTGAAAATGTCTCACTAGTGATCTACTACATTGTCCTTTCCCACTTTCCTCACAGCAGTTACAAATGCCTGGAAACTATCTTACTTCCACTTAGATTTACATTCTTGCTGTCTCTTTCCCATTTTTAGAATTTAAGACAGGCTGGCTCTGACTGATGCTACTTAGAACATTTTCTGGCATAAAATAGGTGCTCATCTTAAGTCTGTTCCACAGTTTTCCAATCATTGACATCCAAATATTCCTCAGTCACTAGCCTTCACACACATCCCCTACATAGAAGTTCCCAATTACGATTTTTCACAGAACAACCTATAACCTCCATTGAACTCCAGTCAGTGACCTCACAGAACCTAATCGTGAAGCCCACCAACCTCATTGTGAACTCTTGACTTTATGATCCTAGTCTCAGAATCACGAAGGACTTTTAATAATTAATATTTCCTACCAAGAACTCCATCACTAGTGGGACAATGAGGACTATTGGTCCCTTTTCTCCCTAGATGACAATCTACCATCCCCACAGGTACTTCAATATAAGACTCCTCATATTCCACCAACTATCACCCTCCCGTTAGCTTCCAGGCTCCCAACTACTCACCTTAACACACAAAACACCATCTCTGAAAGACACTGCTGATCGGACTTCTAGAAATACCACCATCCCCGACCACAAGGCCCCAACCTCTGATCCCCACATAGTCCAAAAGGCACAACTGTCCAATCTCAGCACTGCCCCTCTGCCAGTCCACAGCCTGTAATCCCGTTACCTATAATGATTGTTTCCATACAGTCTAAATTCTAATCCTTATAGGGCTTCCCCTTCTCAGATGCACCACAAAGCCTTCATTTCTGATCTTGCTGCCTTTCCAGACCCAGATTCAATCGCTGTCGGTGACAGTTACAGACGTCTCCCCTCCCCCAAGCATCACTATCTAGTCTGATCCATCAAAACACTGCTTTCTTAAAATTATAGCAATCCCCGCCTAATGCCTCTAACACCACAGGTATTATACCGGTATACCTAACACTCCATATGCCCATAATACCCTAACACCTAGATTTCTCAGAACACCAGCCTCCCAAAAGACATCGACGCCACAAATTCTCAAATCTTGGCTTCAGACTCCAGTCACTCTCTGATCACTGACCGCCAAACTGCCCCCAAACCCTTACGTTGGGCCCTCACCGCATCGCTGTCCGAGGGCTCGGGTGAGGTCATCGTCCTCGGACTCCCGGCCTTGTCTGCTGTTCCCGCACTCCTCTGGCCCAGTGCCTCTGGCTTTGTCAGGACCTGGTTGGAGTCAGAGGCCGACATGGCGGCCACCCCGAGCGCCGCTTCAGAGGGTCCCGGGACTTCGATGGCGGCGCCCTGCGGAGATTGCTTGTGGGCGCGGCCATCTTGGCATGGACCCTGCCGTACAGCGGAGGCGCAGGCGCCTCTGGGATCAGTGTCCCGGCAGAACGGGCTTCTGGCTACTTCAGGGTCCCAGAGGCGCTGGATGCTCAGGCAAGAAGTGCGGCGGGAAGGTGCTGCAAAGCACGCAAAGCCCTGAATTGAAATCCCGGAGGCACAGGGAGGTTTCATCTCGGGAGTTCTGTTACAGAACGTGGAATTGCTTGAAACCCCGGAGACACAGGGAGGTTTCATCTCGGGAGTTCTGCTACAGAACGTGGAATTGCGTTTCCACAGGTTTCTTCCAAAGACTGTTGCCAAGGAAACCTGGGAAGCAGAATGACGAATCCTGCAGTGAAAGAAACAAGAAAAGCCGGTCTAGACTTGTAATACTGATTTATTGCTGAGACATAAGATAAGTTCTGTTTATGATTTATTAAAGCTTGC
Organism: Cricetulus griseus; assembly: GCF_003668045.3. Taxonomy (NCBI): domain Eukaryota; kingdom Metazoa; phylum Chordata; class Mammalia; order Rodentia; family Cricetidae; genus Cricetulus; species Cricetulus griseus. Next base: position 83,741,570 of record NC_048595.1, on the reverse strand, counting down.
CTGAGGATTCAGAAAGCAAAGTCAGCCACAAGCTATAGAAGCCAGGCACACACCTTTAATTCCAGCAGCCAGAAACTGGAGGTGGTGGTACATCCCTTTAATGCTAGGACTCAGGATTAAGAGATAGATGGATCTCCGTGAGTCCAAAGCCATCCAGATCTATACAAGAGTGAATCAGTCTAAAAGAGAATTATAGTTCACACCTTTAATCCCAATGTTAGGGAAGTATATAAGACAGAAGCAAGGTCTCAGAGGCATCCATTCTCCTGTCACACTGAAGATAGGAGCCTTCATTCTCCAGCCACACTGAAGAGAGGTTATAGTTTGAGGCTTGGTGAGGAGTTTGTGGATCAGCCCTTTCAGGCTGAGCTTGAGGTAAGAGCTAGTGGCTGGTTGCTTTGCTTTTCTGATAGTCAGTTTGAAGTTTGAACCCTAATACCCGTCTCTGGGTCATTTATTTATTAATGTTACAGAAACACAAGATAAGTTCTTTGGGTTACTGTTAAAAAAAAAAAAAAGTGTCACTCAGTGAACACATCACTCCTGATGAGAGCCCAGCTTTCACCAGAATCACACAGCTGTTAACATGACTTCTCAGTGCACCACTTGACATGTTCATTGCATTCACTCAATAGTTTGTTTTGTTTTTTTTTTTTAGAGTTTCCAATTTGTAAATGTGTTCAATCAAGGTACTTGACCCTGTTTGTGCTGGGCAAAGAACAAGACTCTTTATTCCCCAGTTTAAATTTGCAGTGGGGCAGACGAGATGAGATTGTTGCAAATGCATTGTTTTGCTTTATTGACTCAAACATCCCTGTTTGAGTTGAAGGTGGAACGAGTGTGGTGACTCTGCCTGCTGTCCCAGTACGTAGGAGGCAGAGGTAGACAGTCTTTTCTTGACTAGCCTGGTATGTAGAGTGAACTTGAGGTTACCCTGGGCTACACTAAGCATTTGTCTCCAAGGCCAAAACAGAATACAGTTTGTTATTGATTTATTTAATGTGTATGTGCAGGGGAAGATGGAGACAGAGCTGATTTGTGAAGGTCAGAGGATAAATCTCTAGAGTTACTGCAACTGAGACCCAGGATCTCACTTAGTTCTTCAGACTTACCCACCACAATGATATCTCCACACTGAGCCTTCTCACAGACACTAAAAATGTAAGATGTTGCCATCTTTCCTGACATTCCCTTCTGAAGACAGAACCTAGAGCCTTGCTTACTAGGCAACTTCTCTATACTGAGCTAAACCCCAAAGTCCAAATTCAAACAAACAAAATAATCCCTGTTTTGCACTTTCACCTTGAAGTAGTAAGGGATTGTCTGCCTGTCAGCAGTAGTTTCATCCTCTCGTTGTGGAGTATTCACCAGAGAAGACTGCTTGGACATGGGTTTAAGCCAATAGAAAGTCTCTATTACCCTGGCAGACTTCTACTGCTCAGGTGCAGGCCACACCAATCAGAAGAACAGGTGAGTGACCTGTAGATGAACTTTCTCATCAGGACCACTCACAAATAATGACATGGAGACTAATTGATTATGAAAGCTTTACATATAGCTTAGGTTTGTCTCACTAGTTATTATAACTTAAATTAACCCGTTTGTAATAGTGAGTCTTTTCTGTCCTGCCTGCTAGCTCCCAAATAACCACATGGAGACTTATTATTAATTATGAAACCCAGCCAATGGCTTAGCCTTGTTTTTAGCTCTTAAAACTCAAATCAACCCATGTCTTTTAATCTACATTCTTTTTCTGTGGCTTGGTTAATTTTACTTTGTAATGCCCATGCTGCTTGTTCTGCATCTGGCTGGTGACTCCTCCCTTCTTCTTCCCAGCATCCTCTGTGCCTATAAATCCTGCCTAGATATTGGCCATTCAGCTTTTTATTAAACCAATCAGAGTGACATCTTCACAGTTTACAAAAAGATTATTCCACAACACCCATATCTTATTTTGTTTTGGTTTTTTGAGACAGGATTTCTCTGTGGCTTTGGAGGCTGTCCTGGAACTAGCTCTTGTAGACCAGGCTGGTCTTGAACTCACAAAGATCCATCTGCCTCTGCCTCCCGAGTGCTGGGATTAAAGGCGTGTGCCACCACCACCCGGCTCACCCATATCTTTTAATCTAAGTTTTTTTAAAAAAATGTGGCTTGGTTACCTTTACTCTGTAGTTCCCATTCTGCTTTCTTTCCATCTGACTGGAGACTCTGCCTTTCTTATTCCCAGGGCTCTCTCTGTCCACCAGTCCCTGCTATACCTCCTGCTTAACTATTGGATGTTTAGCTTTTTATTAAACCAATTACAATGACACATCTTCACATGTTGTAAAGGAATTTTCCACAACATTTCCCCATTTTTGTCTAAATAAAAGGAAAGGTTTTTAATTCTAACACAATAAAACTACAAACAATAAGAACAATTGTAAGGTAAGAATTATATTCATAATCGTCAGTCTATTTGTATTTGGCATATTCAGAGAAAATATTCTACCTTGATGAGCCCAAAGCTCTGCACAAAACTTACTTTCTATCATAACTAAGGAAAGCTGTAACTATAACTAGCTAGTTTTCAACTCCATCAAAGACTCAAGTAGAATATACTATTAACTGAGTAACAGGAAGTGTAGAGCAAGCAACTTCCAAATCTATGGAAATGACAGAAACATCTGGCTGCCTGGACAGTCACTCAAAGTTCCTCTGAAATGTTGGGGCATCCATCTTCAGCCTATAGGTCTAGAAGATCTGATAGACTTTTCTGTGAAGCAGGAATTTTTGAAGGACTGTTCTACCCTGTCTTGGGAAACTTTGGTAGTTGCTTTCTTCTGTGTCCTGGTTATCCAATTTGGGCATACTGTCAGCAGTCAAGGCAAGGGCAGTTTCTTTGCCTGGTGGCCAACTTTTGCTGCAAAGAAAGCAAACTCCATATGGAGGCTCTTTGATGTCCATCATCTTCTCTGAAGTATATTGGTGCTTCCAGGAACAGATGGGACCCATTGCCATGAAAAGTCTTATGTTATTAAAATACCTTAAATGTCATATTTTGTAAATCTTTGAAGTGTTTAAAGACCACCTTTCTATCTAAAATATATCTGCTCGACCTTAAAAACATACCAATAGTGACTACAAGTTGGTTATAGGTGACTACTTAGCTGCACTTCATTATTGTTCTAAATAGTTTGTAGTAATAAGTTTCAAGAACTAGATACGTACATTACATTGTTAAATGAGCTGTATAGGTAAAATACCTTAAACAAGAGTAGAAACATATATACAGTATGTTTTAACAAAAATAACTTTAAATTTGTGTCAATGTACAAAAATCCATACCAATGTAAAATATTTAAGACTAGTAGTTGCTTTTTTACTTTAAAAGTAGATTCAATAATCTACTTTTTTATCCTATCATTTCTATATCCACTCATGTTTTCTTTTCAGAATGAGACCCCTGAATCTAATCTCCTTTGTTCAGCTTTTTTCCTGACCACTACCAATAATAACTTGTAACTAACCTCCCTAAATGACAACAAATGCCCATAATCCACTGAATGACTAGAAACCATCCACCTCACCTCTTGGCAATATGGGTATTGTGTTCTCTATATTGCTTCCTGTTATCTGGGAGTGATGATATTTTTAGGAGATCCTGAGAAAATTAAGGTAATAGTTGAGTCCTGGGAGAACTAGCTGTGGTTTAGTCTCAGTGCGATGGGAAAGTACAGGGCTTATCTGAAGTCTAGCTGGAGTAATCGGTGAGACTGAACCATCTCAGCAAACAGCCTCGAAGCTCTTCTGGATGTGGAACTCAGAGGAAACTGCAACAGAGACACTCTGAGACGCTGGCTCACCGAGGCCACCTGTTTTCATTGGCGTTTGGTCCTCTTGCTCTGAAAACTCACAAACTATCAAAGGTAGCATACATATCTGCATTAACGTAAGTATGGACTGTGCATTGTACACAAGCCAGCCAAAGATGACTTTTTTTTGTTTTATGTTTGAGCAGGTAAAATATATGTCACCAGTCATGTAGTTGTTGTTGTTGTTATTTTTGGTTTATTTCCTTATGTCTGTAGCTAGGATTTTCAGGGGCTCCTCCTCTATCAAATGCGATCTCAATGAACCTTGAATGAATTCACTGCCTTTTATTTTCTGTGGAAACAAAAGCATAACCTTGCTGCTCAATAATCCTTTGGTATACTGAAGATTTCTTATTTGGATTAGTTTAATAAGTCTCTGTGTCATTATTTACAGGATGGCAGTTCCGACCTAAAAGTACAACTACAAATGCTGCCTAATATCTGGCTACTGTCCACATAAGGCCTAAAAAAGCTTTCTAAAGTTCATGGTCTGTTGGGTAGGCTCAGTGCACGTGGCATACACAGGTGCAGCTAATTTAAGAGACCCTGCTACTGAGCACTTGTTGGGCAGTGGGCAGCATGCACTCAGTGGTGGGAGACTAGATAAAAATGCCTACTGCAGCTTGGAGCCAGAAACTTCCCATAGCTGGCAGATAGATTCTCTAGGCTGGGTGCACAGACATGAGGCTAGGCTTTTACAAAACCAAGTGTGGGTGGAGACAGCCACCAGAGTCCTGTGATGGGGGGCCTAGCTGCTGTTTAGCAGTTAAAGATTTGGCTCTAACAATCAGAGAATAAGGAAGAAACAAAATAAGTCAGGCCAGATTGAGAAAACTGCTGAACATATATAGAATGCTTAAAAAGGTGCTTACATGCTGAAGAAAGAAAAGAAAATGGGTAAACAACTAATAGAAAATAAATGAATACATAGTTGGAAAAAAACAAAGGTTTTAAAGAGAGAGTATTATTAAATCAAAAAGCCACGTGAAGAGAGGTGAATATACAGGAAATTTGGATCCCCTATGATGTTTTGTTGAATATAAATTTTTAAACTGATGATGAAGAAAAAAATAGATGCTCAGAAATATGGAAACTGTTAAATTAAAACAACATGATATATATATATATATATATATATATATATATATATATATCTTGTCTAAGCTTAAGAATGCAAGTAAAAATGTGTGGAGGAAAGATGGTGACTTTTTAAAATTTCTGTGAAAAAAATTGCTGTGGATTTACTCAAAATTAATAAAATCAGATTTGAACAGGAAAGACATACAAAAAACATTGACAACAGTCATGAAAAAAATAAATCAAGGAAGATTAGCAAAGCAACCCAGTCCCCCTCTCCAGTATTTGAATACCTTCTAGAACTCTTGGTCCCTCACTGCCAGACCCAGTCCTATCACTTGCCAAGTATTGTTTTCCTGGGGTAGACTCGGGCTTGTACCTTCTTCTTCTCTCTGGCCGCAGCAGCAGCGACAGGAGCAGGGGGCGGGGTGCTCACCCTGCACTTTTCTTCAAGGTGGCCCCTTGCAATGCAGTGGTGCAGTCTGACATAGGCGCCATCCAAGCATTGCCTAAGTCTCTTCTGCCAGGTCTCCTTGTCCTCTCCATTCTACCACCTGTTTGCTTAGGGGAGAAGAGGTGATCAGTGACTGGTCCCTAAGTCTTCTCCTCAAGCAAGTCTGAGATACTCCTTGACAAGGTCATGCTCCAACACTGGCTAGAAAATCGATCCAGTCCCCTAACAGTCCCCATTGCCTCTTTTGCAAGGAATACACACGCTCAAACTTCTTGGCATGTTCCCGAGCTAACACTCCTGAACCTCCAGATGCCAAGGCTTGTGCCTTCCTCTGTCACTGGCGGGAGGTGGGCTCGCCCTGCTCTTGTCTTCAAGGTGACCCCTGGCGCGGCGGTGGTGCGGTCTGCAGAAGGATCCACCCGAACTTTGCCTAGGTCTCTTCTGTCTGGGTTCCTTGTCCTCTCGACTCTGCCTTTTGTTTTCTGAGGGGAGAAATGGAGGTGATCAGTACCTGGTTCCTAAGCCTTCAGCTGAAGCAAGTCTGAGATGCCACTTGTCAAGGCTATGCTCCAAGACTGGCCTGAAGATCGCTCTGGTCCCCTAACAGTCCCCAATGCCTCTTTGGTCAAGGCCTCCACAAGCTGGAGCTTCAGGGCATGTTCACGAGCTAACTCTCCTGAACCTGCAGATGCCAAGGAAATCTCAGCAGTCAGCACAGCCACGGGCAAAGGACTGCAGACTCACTGCCGCCCCACCTCCACCAACCACCCTGGGTCGGACACCAACCTAGTTTGGAATTCCCCAGGGCACCCACAGTGTAGCCTTCCTCCCTCCTCGCCTCCCTCAGACACGTCCCTTCTGTTTCCCTAGCCCATCAGTCTGTCAAAACACTAACACCATCCAAACCCTACTTTCTCCCCCTGGAGAGACCTCAGAGCTCCTGTCGGCGTTTCCCCCACTTTCTTCTCCAATCTGCTTTACTGGCTGCTTTGTGTCGATTGGAGAAGGGCTGAGGGTATCTGGAAACTCGGATACAGACTTCCCGACTTCTGTTTCAGCCATGTCTCTTGGTCACCAGAGCCTCACCGCTATCTGCCTCTGTCTTGCTGGGAGGGCTCTGGGAAAGGATCCTGATCGCACAGTTCACTCAATTTATAGTCTGAACCAAGGACCTCCAGGAGCTTTGGCCACGCCCATGTACAGGCCACACCCACTGAACCCATGCAAACTCAATCAAGAAAATGCTTTCTCTCTCTCTGATTCTCCTCTTTCTCCTTCTTTTTTCTTTGTCTCACTTTGAGGAGGTGTACAGGCATAGAGTTGGGTTAGATTATTTCAGGTCCCAGAGGGTGTGTGAGTGTGCAGGGGGTTGTTTATATGTGTGTGTCACACCTTAGGAACCTCTCAGAGTTTTCCAGGCTCTGTGGCCACTCCCACAAACAACCATACACCCAGGGAGGCTGTAAATTTCATTGAACTGGATTATGAGTGGGACCTTCTTTCTTGACCCTGAGCCTCCATTCTCTACTAAAGTGTGGGGAGGGTGGGGCTTTGAAGTTGAAGACCACATATCAATGAGTACCCCACTCTGCACATATTACACAGAACATGGATAATTTTTTTCAAAAAATATGGATTGCTTTAAATTCCAGAAAGTGTTTCATTTGCTCTCTGTGTGTTTTTCTATGTCTGTCTGTCTGTCTGTCTGTCTGTCTGTCTCTCTCTCTCTCTCTCTCTGCCCATTTGTGTGTTTGTGTGTGTGTGTATGTGTGTGTGTGTGTGTGTATGTGTGTATGCGTGTGTGTTGGAGTGGTGTAACTGGAAACAGTGGCTTGACTATGATAGACAAATTGGACTCTTGCAGTTGGACTGAATGCATTTCTCCTGTAAGACTAAGTGTGGCAGGGAGTGGAGTATGGTGGTTTTGTACCAATGAACCTTACATGCTTCTAGAGTTCACTGCTTAGTCATCATGAAGAGAACTACTTGAGAAGGCTTAGGGGTGTGTTCATTCAGTAGCTGAGGCCATATTGCAGGGATCATGGTTTGTGAAATGAGTTGGTAGGCTTTGCCATTGCAAAATCCCCAACCAGACTCAATGACTCTCACTTTCTGCTGCCTGGAGATCAAGTGAAGTAGAACTCTGAGATACTTCTCCATCACCATGCCAGTGTGTGTGCCACCATGCTCCCCTCAGGAATGATAATGGTGTAAATCTGAAAATGTAGGCAAGCACCAACAATAGATTCTTTTCTAAAAGAGTGTCATGGGTATGAAGTCTCTTCTCAACAAGAGAACATGATCAAAGATTCTTGTGTGATACTAGAAGTAAACACAGTAGAAAGAAAGAGAGGATTAAAGGAAGGAAGGAGAAAAGGCTAGAAGGGAGGTCTATAGTTCCAGAAGATCACTTTGTCTGAGCAGGTCTTTCCTCTCAGCACTCCGGAGTCAGAGGCAGGCCGATGTATATGAGGAAGATCCAGCTTCATGGACATATCAAATTCCAGGCCCAGCATAGTCACCTATGGAGACCCAGTCTCAAACAAAGTAACACCAATGTCTACTGAGCCTGATGACCTGAGGCCAAGGCTCAGAACACACATGGAGGAAGGAAAGAAATGACACTCAGAAACTGGGAAATAGCCCCTATATTGCAAGCATTTAGAATGCACTCCCACTCAGCACACCCCTGCAGTGCATGCCCCCCCTCTCTTACACACACACACACACACACACACACACACACACACACACACACACACACTGGAACACACACATGCTCACACAGGCACACACAGAAACATACATACAAACCCACATAACTACAGCACACATACAGAGAAATGAATGAAATGAAATATCGCACGTTTTACTTGTAGTTAATCCACACAGACAAATAGTGTACAACCATAAACACTTTGTTGAATGATGAATGTACACCTCAATCTTGCCATGTTGACCAATGAAATCTTGATAAAAACAAGAAGGACAAAACGATGTATGATGAAGCCTTACAAAATGGAAATGCTTGTGCATCTTCAAAATAGCAACAACATAGAGCTCTAATGAGTGGCAGGTTTAACACATCACAGATCTATAAACTACAAGGATTGACTCTCTCCCAAAGGAAAATGGAGTGAAGAGTGTGTGAGTGTTGGCCTGAGTCTCATCAATAACCCTGCAAATATGTCCCAGTTAGGTCGCAGTGCATTTGCTAGTGTGATGCAGTCTGGATTTCAGGCAGTGTCTAAGGGCCCAGCAGAAAGAGAGCAAGTTCCACCCCCACTTGGCACGAGTGACCCTGTCCGAAGGAGTGGGAGGGTGCCTGTAAGATGTCCCCAGGCTCCATTGGCTGATTACATTCTAAGAGTCGGTCCTTTTCCGGAACATCCGCTAAGCTCTTGCAGGTGGAAATGCAGTCGCCATCAACGAAGGCTCTCTTTGCACAGTCCAAGTCCCAGGGAGTCTTCCTTCCAGGAGATGGTGCAGAGACAGGCCATGCGTGATTGAGCCAGGCTCAAGGTGCTGATGTGGAGTCCCTCGGCTGCTCAGCAGGGCTCAAGACATGCTGGTCTCTGCTCTGCTGTGCTGTGCTGTGCTGTGCTGTGCTCTGCAATGGCTGACTGTCCTAAGGCCATGGGTATCTGGGCATCCGGGGCTGGTTCGCCAAGATGGTATTGACTGTGTGCAGCGCCCAGTGCAATGCGGCCCCGGCGTGCGACAGCTGCCAAGAGAGCCAGGCGCGCTGCGAGACCCTGGGCTCTGTGCTGACCGAGGGCTCAGGCAGGAAGGCCCCTCCGGGGCCCTGCAGTTCTTCCAGGGCCACCTCCAAGGCACCCATGTGGGCCCTGACTCTGGACAGCAGTGAGAGCTCCCTGGAGCAGCCGGCTTCTGCAGAATCTTGTCTGGTCCTCTTCCGAGTGTTGCTTGGAGCTGCACGGGTGTCTTGAGACCTTTCGCGCTTGATGGGCCTCACAAGAGATCTTGGGTGGGGCCTTCTATCCTTGACACGTGGTTCTGAGTGCCGGGCTTGGGAATCTGTGGCAGAGAGCGCGTCAATTACTCACTTTGGAGACCGGATTGCACTCAGCACCCACCCCTGCACCCGCACACCCACGCCAGAGGCTCCCTTTGCTTAACCCTCCCCAATGCAGGGCACATCCACCACCCTGTCTGTGCTCTCAGCTCTTTAGCACTTGAAGCCCCATGGAGCCAGGGAGGAGCTGCCCCGCCCTCCCTCTCAAGTGTTTGCTCCTGTCCTAAGGCTCTTGGGCCCTCAGTGGCCAGCCAAGACCTACCTCTTGCCCAGTGTTGTTTTGCTGGGGTCGACTGGGGCTTGTGCCTTCCTCTGTCTCTGGCGGGAGGTGGGCTCGCCCTGCTCTTGTCTTCAAGGTGACCCCTGGCGCGGCGGTGGTGCGGTCTGCAGAAGGATCCACCCGAACTTTGCCTAGGTCTCTTCTGTCTGGGTTCCTTGTCCTCTCGACTCTGCCTTTTGTTTTCTGAGGGGAGAAATGGAGGTGATCAGTACCTGGTTCCTAAGCCTTCAGCTGAAGCAAGTCTGAGATGCCACTTGTCAAGGCCATGCTGCAAGACTGGCCTGAAGATCGCTCTGGTCCCCTAACAGTCCCCAATGCCTCTTTGGCCAAGGCCTCCACAAGCTGGAGCTTCAGGGCATGTTCGCGAGCTAACTCTCCTGAACCTGCAGATGCCAAGGAAATCTCAGCAGCCAGCACAGCCACGGGCAAAGGACCTGAGACTCACCGCCGCCCCACCTCCAACAACACCCCTGGGTCGGACACCAACCTAGTTTGGAATTCCCCAGGGCACCCACAGTGTAGCCTTCCTCCCTCCTCGCCTCCCCCAGACCCGTCCCTTCTGTTTCCCTAGCCCATCAGTCTGTCAAAACACTAACACCATCCAAACCGTACCTTCTCCCCCTGGAGAGACCTCAGAGCTCCTGTCGGCGTTTCCCCCACTTTCTTCTCCAATCTGCTTTACTGGCTGCTTTGTGTCGATTGGAGAAGGGCTGAGGGTATCTGGAAACTCGGATACAGACTTCCCGACTTCTGTTTCAGCCATGTCTCTTGGTCACCAGAGCCTCACCGCTATCTGCGTCTGTCTTGCTGGAGGGCTCTGGGAAAGGATCCTGATCGCACAGTTCACTCAATTTATAGTCTGAACCAAGGACCTCAGGAGCTTTGGCCACGCCCATGTACAGGCCACACCCACTGAACCCAAGCAAACTCAATCAAGACAATGCTTTCTCTCTCTCTGATTCTCCTCTTTCTCCTTTTTTCTTTGTCTCACTTTGAGGAGGTGTACAGGCGTAGAGTTGGGTTAGATTATTTCAGGTCCCAGAGGGTGTGTGAGTGTGCAGGGGGTTGTTTATATGTGTGTGTCACACCTTAGGAACCTCTCAGAGTTTTCCAGGCTCTGTGGCCACTCCCACAAACAACCATACACCCAGGGAGGCTGTAAATTTCATTGAACTGGATTATGAGTGGGACCTTCTTTCTTGACCCTGAGCCTCCATTCTCTGCTAAAGTGTGGGAAGGGTGGGGCTTTGAAGTTGAAGACCACATATCAGTGAGTACCCCACTCTGCACATATTACACAGAACATGGATAATTTTTTTCAAAAAATATGGATTGCTTTAAATTCCTGAAAGTGTTTCATTTGCTCTCTGTGTGTTTTTCTATGTCTGTCTGTCTGTCTGTCTGTCTGTCTGTCTGTCTCTCTCTCTCTCTCTCTCTCTCTCTCTCTCTCTCTGCCCATTTGTGTGTTTGTGTGTGTGTGTATGTGTGTGTGTGTGTGTGTATGTGTGTATGCGTGTGTGTTGGAGTGGTGTAACTGGAAACAGTGGCTTGACTATGATAGACAAATTGGACTCTTGCAGTTGGACTGAATGCATTTCTCCTAGAAGACTAAGTGTGGCAGGGAATGGAGTATGGTGGTTTTGTACCAATGAACCTTACATGCTTCTAGAGTTCACTGCTTAGTCATCATGAAGAGAACTACTTGAGAAGGCTTAGGGGTGTGTTCATTCAGTAGCTGAGGCCATATTGCAGGGATCATGGTTTGTGAAATGAGTTGGTAGGCTTTGCCATTGCAAAATCCCCAACCAGACTCAATGACTCTCACTTTCTGCTGCCTGGAGATCAAGTGAAGTAGAACTCTGAGATACTTCTCCATCACCATGCCAGTGTGTGTGCCACCATGCTCCCCTCAGGAATGATAATGGTGTAAATCTGAAAATGTAGGCAAGCACCAACAATAGATTCTTTTCTAAAAGAGTGTCATGGGTATGAAGTCTCTTCTCAACAAGAGAACATGATCAAAGATTCTTGTGTGATACTAGAAGTAAACACAGTAGAAAGAAAGAGAGGATTAAAGGAAGGAAGGAGAAAAGGCTAGAAGGGAGGTCTATAGTTCCAGAAGATCACTTTGTCTGAGCAGGTCTTTCCTCTCAGCACTCCGGAGTCAGAGGCAGGCCGATGTATATGAGGAAGATCCAGCTTCATGGACATATCAAATTCCAGGCCCAGCATAGTCACCTATGGAGACCCAGTCTCAAACAAAGTAACACCAATGTCTACTGAGCCTGATGACCTGAGGCCAAGGCTCAGAACACACATGGAGGAAGGAAAGAAATGACACTCAGAAGCTGGGAAATAGCCCCTATATTGCAAGCATTTAGAATGCACTCCCACTCAGCACACCCCTGCAGTGCATGCCCCCCTCTCTCTTACACACACACACACACACACACACACACACATACACACACAGAGGCCCCGGCGTGCGACAGCTGCCAAGAGAGCCAGGCGCGCTGCGAGACCCTGGGCTCTGTGCTGACCGAGGGCTCAGGCAGGAAGGCCCCTCCGGGGCCCTGCAGTTCTTCCAGGGCCACCTCCAAGGCACCCACACACACACACTGGAACACACACATGCTCACACAGGCACACACAGAAACATACATACAAACCCACATAACTACAGCACACATACAGAGAAATGAATGAAATGAAATATCGCACGTTTTACTTGTAGTTAATCCACACAGACAAATAGTGTACAACCATAAACACTTTGTTGAATGATGAATGTACACCTCAATCTTGCCATGTTGACCAATGAAATCTTGATAAAAACAAGAAGGACAAACCGATGTATGATGAAGCCTTACAAAATGGAAATGCTTGTGCATCTTCAAAATAGCAACAACATAGAGCTCTAATGAGTGGCAGGTTTAACACATCACAGATCTATAAACTATAAGGATTGACTCTCTCCCAAAGGAAAATGGAGTGAAGAGTGTGTGAGTGTTGGCCTGAGTCTCATCAATAACCCTGCAAATATGTCTCAGTTAGGTGGCAGTGCATTTGCTAGTGTGATGCAGTCTGGATTTCAGGCAGTGTCTAAGGGCCCAGCAGAAAGAGAGCAAGTTCCACCCCCACTTGGCACGAGTGACCCTGTCCGAAGGAGTGGGAGGGTGCCTGTAAGATGTCCCCAGGCTCCATTGGCTGATTACATTCTAAGAGTCGGTCCTTTTCCGGAACATCCGCTAAGCTCTTGCAGGTGGAAATGCAGTCGCCATCAACGAAGGCTCTCTTTGCACAGTCCAAGTCCCAGAGAGTCTTCCTTCCAGGAGATGGTGCAGAGACAGGCCATGCGTGATTGCGCCAGGCTCAAGGCGCTGATGTGGAGTCCCTCGGGTGCTCAGCAGGGCTCAAGACATGCTGGTCTCTGCTGTGCTGTGCTGTGCTGTGCTGTGCTGTGCTCTGCAATGGCTGACTGTCCTAAGGCCATGGGTATCTGGGCATCCGGGGCTGGTTCGCTAAGATGGTATTGACTGTGTGCAGCGCCCAGTGCAATGCGGCCCCGGCGTGCGACAGCTGCCAAGAGAGCCAGGCGCGCTGCGAGACCCTGGGCTCTGTGCTGACCGAGGGCTCAGGCAGGAAGGCCCCTCCGGGGCCCTGCAGTTCTTCCAGGGCCACCTCCAAGGCACCCATGTGGGCCCTGACTCTGGACAGCAGTGAGAGCTCCCTGGAGCAGCCGGCTTCTGCAGAATCTTGTCTGGTCCTCTTCCGAGTGTTGCTTGGAGCTGCACGGGTGTCTTGAGACCTTTCGCGCTTGATGGGCCTCACAAGAGATCTTGGGTGGGGCCTTCTATCCTTGACACGTGGTTCTGAGTGCCGGGCTTGGGAATCTGTGGCAGAGAGCGCGTCAATTACTCACTTTGGAGACCGGATTGCACTCAGCACCCACCCCTGCACCCGCACACCCACGCCAGAGGCTCCCTTTGCTTAACCCTCCCCAATGCAGGGCACATCCACCACCCTGTCTGTGCTCTCAGCTCTTTAGCACTTGAAGCCCCATGGAGCCAGGGAGGAGCTGCCCCGCCCTCCCTCTCAAGTGTTTGCTCCTGTCCTAAGGCTCTTGGGCCCTCAGTGGCCAGCCAAGACCTACCTCTTGCCCAGTGTTGTTTTGCTGGGGTCGACTGGGGCTTGTGCCTTCCTCTGTCTCTGGCGGGAGGTGGGCTCGCCCTGCTCTTGTCTTCAAGGTGACCCCTGGCGCGGCGGTGGTGCGGTCTGCAGAAGGATCCACCCGAACTTTGCCTAGGTCTCTTCTGTCTGGGTTCCTTGTCCTCTCGACTCTGCCTTTTGTTTTCTGAGGGGAGAAATGGAGGTGATCAGTACCTGGTTCCTAAGCCTTCAGCTGAAGCAAGTCTGAGATGCCACTTGTCAAGGCCATGCTGCAAGACTGGCCTGAAGATCGCTCTGGTCCCCTAACAGTCCCCAATGCCTCTTTGGCCAAGGCCTCCACAAGCTGGAGCTTCAGGGCATGTTCGCGAGCTAACTCTCCTGAACCTGCAGATGCCAAGGAAATCTCAGCAGCCAGCACAGCCACGGGCAAAGGACCTGAGACTCACCGCCGCCCCACCTCCAACAACACCCCTGGGTCGGACACCAACCTAGTTTGGAATTCCCCAGGGCACCCACAGTGTAGCCTTCCTCCCTCCTCGCCTCCCCCAGACCCGTCCCTTCTGTTTCCCTAGCCCATCAGTCTGTCAAAACACTAACACCATCCAAACCGTACCTTCTCCCCCTGGAGAGACCTCAGAGCTCCTGTCGGCGTTTCCCCCACTTTCTTCTCCAATCTGCTTTACTGGCTGCTTTGTGTCGATTGGAGAAGGGCTGAGGGTATCTGGAAACTCGGATACAGACTTCCCGACTTCTGTTTCAGCCATGTCTCTTGGTCACCAGAGCCTCACCGCTATCTGCGTCTGTCTTGCTGGAGGGCTCTGGGAAAGGATCCTGATCGCACAGTTCACTCAATTTATAGTCTGAACCAAGGACCTCCAGGAGCTTTGGCCACGCCCATGTACAGGCCACACCCACTGAACCCAAGCAAACTCAATCAAGACAATGCTTTCTCTCTCTCTGATTCTCCTCTTTCTCCTTTTTTCTTTGTCTCACTTTGAGGAGGTGTACAGGCATAGAGTTGGGTTAGATTATTTCAGGTCCCAGAGGGTGTGTGAGTGTGCAGGGGGTTGTTTATATGTGTGTGTCACACCTTAGGAACCTCTCAGAGTTTTCCAGGCTCTGTGGCCACTCCCACAAACAACCATACACCCAGGGAGGCTGTAAATTTCATTGAACTGGATTATGAGTGGGACCTTCTTTCTTGACCCTGAGCCTCCATTCTCTGCTAAAGTGTGGGAAGGGTGGGGCTTTGAAGTTGAAGACCACATATCAATGAGTACCCCACTCTGCACATATTACACAGAACATGGATAATTTTTTTCAAAAAATATGGATTGCTTTAAATTCCAGAAAGTGTTTCATTTGCTCTCTGTGTGTTTTTCTATGTCTGTCTGTCTGTCTGTCTGTCTGTCTCTCTCTCTCTCTCTCTCTCTCTCTCTGCCCATTTGTGTGTTTGTGTGTGTGTGTATGTGTGTGTGTGTGTGTGTGTATGTGTGTATGCGTGTGTGTTGGAGTGGTGTAACTGGAAACAGTGGCTTGACTATGATAGACAAATTGGACTCTTGCAGTTGGACTGAATGCATTTCTCCTAGAAGACTAAGTGTGGCAGGGAATGGAGTATGGTGGTTTTGTACCAATGAACCTTACATGCTTCTAGAGTTCACTGCTTAGTCATCATGAAGAGAACTACTTGAGAAGGCTTAGGGGTGTGTTCATTCAGTAGCTGAGGCCATATTGCAGGGATCATGGTTTGTGAAATGAGTTGGTAGGCTTTGCCATTGCAAAATCCCCAACCAGACTCAATGACTCTCACTTTCTGCTGCCTGGAGATCAAGTGAAGTAGAACTCTGAGATACTTCTCCATCACCATGCCAGTGTGTGTGCCACCATGCTCCCCTCAGGAATGATAATGGTGTAAATCTGAAAATGTAGGCAAGCACCAACAATAGATTCTTTTCTAAAAGAGTGTCATGGGTATGAAGTCTCTTCTCAACAAGAGAACATGATCAAAGATTCTTGTGTGATACTAGAAGTAAACACAGTAGAAAGAAAGAGAGGATTAAAGGAAGGAAGGAGAAAAGGCTAGAAGGGAGGTCTATAGTTCCAGAAGATCACTTTGTCTGAGCAGGTCTTTCCTCTCAGCACTCCGGAGTCAGAGGCAGGCCGATGTATATGAGGAAGATCCAGCTTCATGGACATATCAAATTCCAGGCCCAGCATAGTCACCTATGGAGACCCAGTCTCAAACAAAGTAACACCAATGTCTACTGAGCCTGATGACCTGAGGCCAAGGCTCAGAACACACATGGAGGAAGGAAAGAAATGACACTCAGAAGCTGGGAAATAGCCCCTATATTGCAAGCATTTAGAATGCACTCCCACTCAGCACACCCCTGCAGTGCATGCCCCCCTCTCTCTTACACACACACACACACACACACACACACACATACACACACAGAGGCCCCGGCGTGCGACAGCTGCCAGCCAGGCGCGCTGCGAGACCCTGGGCTCTGTGCTGACCGAGGGCTCAGGTAGGAAGGCCCCTCCGGGGCCCTGCAGTTCTTCCAGGGCCACCTCCAGGCACCCACACACACACACTGGAACACACACATGCTCACACAGGCACACACAGAAACATACATACAAACCCACATAACTACAGCACACATACAGAGAAATGAATGAAATGAAATATCGCACGTTTTACTTGTAGTTAATCCACACAGACAAATAGTGTACAACCATAAACACTTTGTTGAATGATGAATGTACACCTCAATCTTGCCATGTTGACCAATGAAATCTTGATAAAAACAAGAAGGACAAAACGATGTATGATGAAGCCTTACAAAATGGAAATGCTTGTGCATCTTCAAAATAGCAACAACATAGAGCTCTAATGAGTGGCAGGTTTAACACATCACAGATCTATAAACTACAAGGATTGACTCTCTCCCAAAGGAAAATGGAGTGAAGAGTGTGTGAGTGTTGGCCTGAGTCTCATCAATAACCCTGCAAATATGTCCCAGTTAGGTCGCAGTGCATTTGCTAGTGTGATGCAGTCTGGATTTCAGGCAGTGTCTAAGGGCCCAGCAGAAAGAGAGCAAGTTCCACCCCCACTTGGCACGAGTGACCCTGTCCGAAGGAGTGGGAGGGTGCCTGTAAGATGTCCCCAGGCTCCATTGGCTGATTACATTCTAAGAGTCGGTCCTTTTCCGGAACATCCGCTAAGCTCTTGCAGGTGGAAATGCAGTCGCCATCAACGAAGGCTCTCTTTGCACAGTCCAAGTCCCAGGGAGTCTTCCTTCCAGGAGATGGTGCAGAGACAGGCCATGCGTGATTGCGCCAGGCTCAAGGCGCTGATGTTGAGTCCCTCGGGTGCTCAGCAGGGCTCAAGACATGCTGGTCTCTGCTGTGCTGTGCTGTGCTGTGCTGTGCTGTGCTCTGCAATGGCTGACTGTCCTAAGGCCATGGGTATCTGGGCATCCGGGGCTGGTTCGCCAAGATGGTATTGACTGTGTGCAGCGCCCAGTGCAATGCGGCCCCGGCGTGCGACAGCTGCCAAGAGAGCCAGGCGCGCTGCGAGACCCTGGGCTCTGTGCTGACCGAGGGCTCAGGCAGGAAGGCCCCTCCGGGGCCCTGCAGTTCTTCCAGGGCCACCTCCAAGGCACCCATGTGGGCCCTGACTCTGGACAGCAGTGAGAGCTCCCTGGAGCAGCTGGCTTCTGCAGAATCTTGTCTGGTCCTCTTCCGAGTGTTGCTTGGAGCTGCACGGGTGTCTTGAGACCTTTTGCGCTTGATGGGCCTCACAAGAGATCTTGGGTGGGGCCTTCTATCCTTGACACGTGGTTCTGAGTGCCGGGCTTGGGAATCTGTGGCAGAGAGCGCGTCAATTATTCACTTTGGAGACCGGATTGCACTCAGCACCCACCCCTGCACCCGCACACCCACGCCAGAGGCTCCCTTTGCTTAACCCTACCCAATGCAGGGCACACCCACCACCCTGTCTGTGCTCTCAGCTCTTTAGCACTTGAAGCCCCATGGAGCCAGTGAGGAGCTGCCCCGCCCTCCCTCTCAAGTGTTTGCTCCTGTCCTAAGGCTCTTGGGCCCTCACTGGCCAGCCAAGACCTACCTCTTGCCCAGTGTTGTTTTGCTGGGGTCGACTGGGGCTTGTGCCTTCCTCTGTCTCTGGCAGGAGGTGGGCTCGCCCTGCTCTTGTCTTCAAGGTGACCCCTGGCGCGGCGGTGGTGTGGTCTGCAGAAGGATCCACCTGAACTTTGCCTAGGTCTCTTCTGTCTGGGTTCCTTGTCCTCTCGACTCTGCCTTTTGTTTTCTGAGGGGAGAAATGGAGGTGATCAGTACCTGGGTCCTAAGCCTTCTACTGAAGCAAGTCTGAGATGCCACTTGTCAAGGCCATGCTGCAAGACTGGCCTGAAGATCGCTCTGGTCCCCTAACAGTCCCCAATGCCTCTTTGGCCAAGGCCTCCACAAGCTGGAGCTTCAGGGCATGTTCGCGAGCTAACTCTCCTGAACCTGCAGATGCCAAGGAAATCTCAGCAGCCAGCACAGCCACGGCCAAAGGACCAGAGACTCACCGCCGCCCTACCTCCACCAACTCCCCTGGGTCGGACACCAACCTAGTTTGGAATTCCCCAGGGCACCCACAGTGTAGCCTTCCTCCTTCCTCGCCTCCCCCAGACCCGTCCCTTCTGTTTCCCTAGCCCATCAGTCTGTCAAAACAGTAACACCATCCAAACCCTACCTTCTCCCCCTGGAGAGACCTCAGAGCTCCTGTCGGTGTTTTCCCCACTTTCTTCTCCAATCTGCTTTACTGGCTGCTTTGTGTCGATTGGAGAAGGGCTGAGGGTATCTGGAAACTCGGATACAGACTTCCCGACTTCTGTTTCAGCCATGTCTCTTGGTCACCAGAGCCTCACCGCTATCTGCCTCTGTCTTGCTGGGAGGGCTCTGGGAAACGATCCTGATCGCACACTTCACTCAATTTATAGTCTGAGCCAAGGACCTCCAGGAGTTTTGGCCACGCCCATGTACAGGCCACACCCACTGAACCCAAGCAAACTCAATCAAGACAATGCTTTCTCTCTCTCTGATTCTCCTCTTTCTCCTTCTTTTTTCTTTGTCTCACTTTGAGGATGTGTACAGGCATAGAGTTGGGTTAGATTATTTCAGGTCCCAGAGGGTGTGTGAGTGTGCAGGGGGTTGTTTATATGTGTGTGTCACACCTTAGGAACCTCTCAGAGTTTTCCAGGCTCTGTGGCCACTCCCACCAACAACCATACACCCAGGGAGGCTGTAAATTTCATTGAACTGGATTATGAGTGGGACCTTCTTTCTTGACCCTGAGTCTCCATTCTCTGCTAAAGTGTGGGGGAGGGTGGGGCTTTGAAGTTGAAGACCACATATCAATGAGTACCCCACTCTGCACATATTACACAGAACATGGATAATTTTTTTCAAAAAATATGGATTGCTTTAAATTCCTGAAAGTGTTTCATTTGCTCTCTGTGTGTTTTTCTATGTCTGTCTGTCTGTCTGTCTGTCTGTCTGTCTGTCTCTCTCTCTGCCCATTTGTGTGTTTGTGTGTGTGTGTGTGATTGTGTGTGTGTGTGTGTGTGTGTGTGTGTGTGTGTGTGTATGTGTGTGTGTTGGAGTGGTGTAACTGGAAACAGTGGCTTGACTATGATAGACAAATTGGACTCTTGCAGTTGTACTGAATGCAGTTCTCCTATAAGACTAAGTGTTGGCAGGGAGTGGAGTATGGTGAATTTAAACCAATGAACCTTACATGCTTATAGAGTTCACTGCTTAGTCATCATGAAGAGAAGTACTTGAGAAGGCTTAGGGGTGTGATCATTCAGTAGCTGAGGCCATATTGCATGGATCATGGTTTTTTATATGAGTTCGTAGCCTTAGATTTCAAATTCCCCATCCAGACTCAAGGACTCTTACTTCCTGCTTCCTGGAGATCCAGCAATGTAGAATTCTCAGGTAATTGTCCATCACCA
This sequence comes from Cricetulus griseus, assembly GCF_003668045.3. NCBI lineage: Eukaryota > Metazoa > Chordata > Mammalia > Rodentia > Cricetidae > Cricetulus > Cricetulus griseus. The sequence continues at coordinate 83,721,670 of NC_048595.1, read as the reverse complement.
TGCCAGTGTGGTGCCAGCATGCTCCTGTCCAGAATGATAATGGAGTAAATCTGTAAAGGAGGCAAGAACAAATAAAATGTTCTCTTCTAAATGTGTGTCATGTGCATGAGGTCTCTTCTCAACAAGAGACCATTATCTGAGATTCTTGTATGAGACTAGATTGAAACAAGGTTGAAAAAAAAAATGGAAATAAAAGAAGGAAAGAAAACACTATTGGGAGATCTATAGTTCCAGAAAATCACTTCCTTCTACCAGGTCTTTTCTCTCAGCACTCAGGAGTGAGAGACATGCTGATGTATGTGAGTAAGAGGCCAGCCTCATGTACATATCAGCTTCCAGGATCAGCAGAGACTCCTACATATACCTACAGTCAAACAAAGTAACAAAATGTTTACTGAGCCTGATGGCCTGAGTTCAAGCCTCTAACCATCATGGGAAATGCTTCTGTGTATGTGTTTGTTTATTGGATGATAAATAAATTTCTTTTTGGCCAATGAGGCAGCAAGTTAGGTGGTACTAGGAGTCAAGGAGGATTCTGGCAAATGTCGTACAAAACTGGTGGTCCAGGGAGGAAGTGACATAGCAGGGAGACTAATATGTAAGCAAAGAAAAGAAGGAAGTCGTCCCCTTTTCCTCATCCACCTGGTGTCTGCTCTTTGCTGCCATGTTATCCCACGATGTGGCTGCCAGTGGAAGGCATCCTATCTAAGAAAAGAGTTATAAAATAAATAGATTTATGATAATGAAGACTGAGCTAGCAGATAAGAATACTAGTAATTGTCTAAGCAGCATTTTTACCTAATATAAGTCTCTCTGTGTTCCTTGGGACCTTAACGTGATGGTGCTTGGAACCTGGATGGCCTGTCAGAAAGTGCCAAAGTGGCAGCAAGGCTCGTGTGGCTGTGGTGGAATGACTTATTGTAACAGAAATGTGTCAGGATTGGGATAGGAACCCATGCCTCCAAGGGAGCCTACTAGAAGTAGGGTCACCCCAGTGTTGGAGGATCCCAAGGAAGTGGAGAATCTGCCACTCAGGGCAGCATCAGAGCAACTTCCATATGCTGGTTTTGCCCCATGCTCTTTTTCTTTGAACTCAGTGCTCCTGACTCAGAGGTCCCGAGACAGCCTGCAACCCTGGAGAGGTCCACTGTTAGGATTCTAAGCACTCACCGCTGCCAGCTGCCTTCCTGAGACTAGTCAAGCAGGGGCAGAACCGGGTAGATGGCGGTGGTGTTACAAACTTTCATATAAAATTCACAAAAGCTTAAAAACAGATTTTAGTAGAAAAGATAAGAGACAACCATGGCTTCTTGTTATCAGCATTTTCTCAGTGGTCTCTGGTTTGCTCTAAACAAGCAGAGACTTGAGTAGCTTTCCAGAGAGGTTTCCTGACTCAGCAAAATCAGGAAAACAAAACAAAACAAAACAAAACAAAACAAAATGCAGGGCTCACTTTTAAGAGTCTCAGCTAGCTCACTTGGTACAGCATGAGACTTTTGATGTGGCTTCCTGCTCAGCTGGGCTCAAGACATGCTGGTCTCTGCTCTGCTGTGCTGTGCTGTGCTGTGCTCTTCCATGGCCGACTGTCCTAAGGCCATGGGTATCTGGGCATCCGGGCCTGGTTCGCCAAGATGGTATTGACTGTGTGCAGCGCCCAGTGCAATGCGGCCCCGGCGTGCGACAGCTGCCAAGAGAGCCAGGCGCGCTGCGAGACCCTGGGCTCTGTGCTGACCGAGGGCTCAGGCAGGAAGGCCCCTCCGGGGCCCTGCAGTTCTTCCAGGGCCACCTCCAAGGCACCCATGTGGGCCCTGACTCTGGACAGCAGTGAGAGCTCCCTGGAGCAGCCGGCTTCTGCAGAATCTTGTCTGGTCCTCTTCGGAGTGTTGCTTGGAGCTGCACGGGTGTCTTGAGACCTTTCGCGCTTGATGGGCCTCACAAGAGATCTTGGGTGGGGCCTTCTATCCTTGACACGTGGTTCTGAGTGCCGGGCTTGGGAATCTGTGGCAGAGAGCGCGTCAATTACTCACTTTGGAGACCGGATTGCACTCAGCACCCACCGCTGCACCCGCACACCCACGCCAGAGGCTCCCTTTGCTTAACCCTCCCCAATGCAGGGCACATCCACCACCCTGTCTGTGCTCTCAGCTCTTTAGCACTTGAAGCCCCATGGAGCCAGGGAGGAGCTGCCCCGCCCTCCCTCTAAAGTGTTTGCTCATGTCCTAAGGCTCTTGGGCCCTCACTGTCTAGCCAGGACCTAACTCTTGCCCAGTGTTGTTTTGCTGGGTCGACTGGGGCTTGTGCCTTCCTCTGTCTCTGGCGGGAGGTGGGCTCGCCCTGCTCTTCTCTTCAAGGTGACCCCTGGCGTGGCGGTGGTGCGGTCTGCAGAAGGAGCCACCCGAACTTTGCCTAGGTCTCTTCTGTCTGGGTTCCTTGTCCTCTCGACTCTGCCTTTTGTTTTCTGAGGGGAGAAGAGGAGGTGATCAGTACCTGGTTCCTAAGCCTTCAGCTGAAGCAAGTCTGAGATGCCACTTGACAAGGCCATGCTCCAAGACTGGCCTGAAGATCGCTCTGGTCCCCAAGTTGTCCCCATTGCCTCTTTGGCCAAGGCCTACACAAGCTGGAGCTTCAATGCATGTTCGCAAGATAACACTTCTGAACCTGCAGATGCCAAGGAAATCTCAGCAGCCAGCACAGCCTCGGGCAAAAGACTGGATCCTCACCACCGCCCTCTCCTCCACACCAACGCGGTCCACAAACACCCCTGGGTCAGACACCAACCTAGTTTCAAATTCCCCAGGGCACCCACAGTGCAGCCTCCCTCCTACCTCGCCTCCCCCAGAACAGTCCCTTCTGTTTCCCTAGCCCATCAGTCTGTCAAAACACTAACACCATCCAAACCCTACCTTCTCACCCTGGAGAGACCTCTGAGCTCCTGTTGGGTTTTCCCCACTTTCTTCTCCAATCTGCTTTACTGGCTGCTTTTTTGGATTGGAGAAGGGCTGAGGGCATCTGTAGCTCACTTGGTACAGCATGAGACTTTTGATGTGGCTTCCTGCCCCAGGCAACTGCCATTGGCAATGACCTCATCTCGAAGCTGGCCACTTGCTCCTTGGAAAA